>NC_088844.1:2309893-3007393 GCF_904066995.2 Poecilia reticulata | reverse complement strand
TTCACATCAGAGCTACCGGCAATGTTTGTTACTGAAAAGTTCAGGTTTGAAGTCTGATTTTTCCATTTATTTAGAACTGCAATTCACATCACCTGTCAAATGATTGTTCTTCCAACTCTGTGTTAAACCTTAAAGCAGAGTTGGGCTGATTGGGGCAGTAAGCTGAAACACCCTGAACAGTCTGAGTTCAGGCTGAGGATTGGTCTCCACTCTGGGTTGAACCGTTTTCTGTAAATCTCCTCCACACTCTGATTAAAGTCCAGGGCTGCTTGCGTGGAGCAGCCACCTCACCTGAGTCATTACTGCAGCCATTTTATTCATTTTATTCATTGAGTTGTCATCCAGTGTCTTCACGCCTGACTGCGGCTCCGGAGCCCCGTGGGCCGCGAACGGAGAACTGCAGCGAGAGCCGCGGCTTTACGGCTGAAGTGAACGTTTCAGGAAACGCTGGAGATAAGGAGTAGGTACTGGAGAGAGGTGGGGAAGCATCACAACGAATTCAGTAAAACTCTTAAGAAGAAAACATGGCCAGTACTGAAAAAAAAAAACAGATTCAGTTTTGCTTCCTTGGAAGAAAGGATGTTTCAAAGAATGTAGCTGCATATCCATTACAAATGTGTGCAAAACACAATTTTGCAATGGCAGAGTTTCCATTAAATAAGAAACACAATTAAAATCACACGAGAATAAGCTTGTTCACATGATAAAACATGCAGCGCCATGATTGTTGTCTTCTTCATGGTTTGCGCCAGTGGCAACCTCCAGTTTTTGATTATGTGACTCATGTGAGGTGAAAAAAGTTGTTTTCATTGCAGTTTTACGAAATAAACTAATTTCAATACGGCCAAAAAATATCCACCTCATCCTGAAAATAAAAGTTCAATTTTGAACTTTTATTTTTCAAAATTGACGTGTTTCCTTTAAGCAAATTTAGTATTGAAATGTGAAATTGTGAAAAACTGAATGGAAACGTAGCTATTGTGTGATTTACTTCTGTTCCCACACATGAACTCATTCCTGCAGCGGCCCCCTTATTTCACATATAAAATCCACATCTACTGCCTTTTTTTGCGTGGCAGCATTGAGACGAAGGCTGTGAGCCAGTTAGATGGGAGTTCCAGCAGAGTCCAGGTCCAGTGGAGCCGAGCCGAGCCAGGCGGCCTGGATGAGAACAGAACATTCCCACATCCATCCTCTCTTCACTTTGTACGCTCAGAGCTCCGCAGCGTTTTATTCATTCCTCCAAGTGGTTCCCACTACGAAGCCCCTGACAATGAGACGCTGGCTGCCTGTGACTGTAAATCCCTCTGAGTTTGTTGGATCTTCACTCCAACTAACTAAACCAGTGAGTCACAGCAGGAAAAACATCCCAGAAAGGAAACGCTTACAGTATTTAGGAGCTTGATTTTCCAATTGAGATGAATGCATACATATTGACTGAATGTGCCCTGCATTACTTTCATGTGTTTAGAAATTTTAAAGTGTTTGCCATTTTTTCAATGGAGCATAAAGTAAAGGTAGAAGTCCCAGATTGATTGTTAAAGTGCAGGCTCATAATTAAAGATCTGAAAGCCTGTAAACAGTATTTTATGGACTATTAAAGGGAAGTGACTCTGTTACTGTAGACGTTATTGCATGGTAGCATCTGTTCCACAGGATTATATGCTTGCTTAAGATATTTGTTTTATGCCAATTATGTAGTGACTTGTAGTGTCTTATAGGAGATAGACCAACACAAAGTAGTTTGATTGTAGACTGGAATGAACATGGCAGATTAGGGAGGGCAGGTTGGTGCCTATTGACATCTCATTGGTTACTGCAAAATTGTGATCCCAGCAAAATTCATTGCAAAATGATGTATACGTCTCAGTGTTCTTTTTATGCACATTTTGACAGTTGATGCAAACAGCAAAACTTGAAATAACTTACCAAATTATCCAAAGGTTTTCACGCTCACCTGAGGAGGTTTTTGGCTTTTCCAAAAAAGAGGTGATGCAGTAAATGGGAGACAGAAATCCTTTTCTAATGAGAAGATAATTGATGGTAACGCACCAATTTTGCATTTTGTCTAATTTTTTCAAAATTTAAAAAGTTTGCTCAAATTTTGCATGACAATTATATGAAAACACAACTAGTGTAGCTGTAATTTCAAAATCTGCTATTTCCATCAACCTTTTCTAAGACACTGATGGAAGCATCTCTTAAAAATCTGCTCAAAATTTGTATGACCTTTGGATAGCAACATCGTTATTGAGGAAATGATTTTGAATTTTGCCATTTCTATCAACGTTTTCTAATGCGATACTTCAAGATACGCATAAAAAATGTTGATGGAAACATGTTTAATATATTTTTACACAAAAATATACCGGAGTAGTTACTGTTACTCCGGTATAGCAGCATTAGTTGAGTGCACATTCTGGCCTCTGTCCACCTCTTGGATGTTGGTTCTGTAGTGTAATGTTTTTTGTGTCCTGAAGAGCTGACGTTATGTGATTATGTGATGCTAAATAATCCAGATTATTTCCCTGAAACATTTCAAGCTTTTCAACTTCTCATCAACTCCCACAAACATAATTTCTAATTCCAATTGACAGAACAGCTGGTAAACTAACAGAACTATGTACAGCTTTCATTGAACAATATTATTTAGAAAATAAAAGCCAGACCATCCAAGTAATTACTTTATGATTGGGGCTTTTTTTTATTCCCCTTCATAAATTAAATCATCAATTACTTCTTTGTATTTGCCCAGATTATCCTCATCTCTTACTAAAAGCAGTTCTATGATCTCCAACATATTAGTGTGACAAAACAGAATGAATCTCTGAGGAGGTCCGGCGCTTCCTGCGGCTCTGCTAGGTGGTTTTATCAGAGCTCGTTTGCAGATAGCAGCAGTCTGCTCCTGCTGGAAGGGAGCCCAGGCTGAACCACCGTACAATACAGCTGATGTGAATTTAAACAGCAGCGTCAAATGAGCTAAAAGGCCCTTAAAGCTACAAAACAAGTTTTTTTTTCACTTCAGAGTGGCACATTGTTTTGATTTAAGGCAGCGTAGCGTTCACTTATTATTATTGGAGGTTGACTTTTACGCGGCAGGGGTCTGTGCTGTCGTTTCCACTGTGACCTCCTGTGTTCAGTAAATGGACACCATCTTGTTGCTCAAGGTGTGACAGGAGTGTGTTGCATCTACCTAAAGTGGTTCGCTGAATTTGTCCCTCAGCACTGAGACGTCCTGATTGCTGCCATTTGGTCAGCCGCAGCACCCGCTTGTTGCAGTTCACAAAGAGGTGTGTGTGTGCATGTGTGTGTGTGTGGAGACACAAGGAAACCGAGGAAGAGGAGGCATAAGATTGAGGCAATTTGAAGTAAGCAGAGTGTGTCTCCTAATGTTTCTTTGAACATGTGTGTGGATTATTCAAGTAGCAATTTGGAGACTGCGTGTGTGTGTGTGTGTGTGTGTGTGTGTGTGCGTGTGTGTGAGGACAGTTTGAACAGCTTTTCCAGTGGCCACTTTGATGTCTGACCCACTTTGCCTGTTGCTGAGCATAAAGCTATTTATTTAGTTTTATGTCGGTGTGTGTGCGTGTGTGTGTATGTGAGAGAAGCTATTTATGTGGACTGGGTGAGTCTGGGTGTGTGTACTGTTGATGCCCTCAGCATCTGCAGGTTAAGACAGCAGAACATCTCACACTCTGTCTCCTTTTCATCTCCTTTTTTCCTGTCTTCTCCTCCCATCTTAGCTGTTTTCATCTTTCCTTTATCCTCGTTTTCCACTTTTGTGTAATGCACTCTTCTCTTTTTTCCTCATTCTGCTTCGTTCTTCCATCTTCCTTGTGCCATTAGCTCTTTCTGATACAGTGGTTTGTTGCGGCTCTTAGCTCTGATTGGCTGAATCCCGTTAGCTGTTGCAAAGCACCAGATAAGTTTTTTTTTTTTTTTACTCCCTTCCTGCTATGACTTTACCATGAGAGTGTTTAGTAACCAGGAATGACTCCACCAGTCAAAGCTTCCCAGATAGCACACAAAGTTAAATCAACATTGAATTATAGTTAGAATTGTAGATTTTCAGTTGAGATCGACAACTGATGGTGGATCAACCATCAAACAACCATCCACCTCTAGCCAAGTAACTAACGTTGAAACTGTGTCATTGAATCAATGTTGTTTTGTGGTTGAAATCTAATGAATGAAATGCCGATGTCTGATCAACATCTGATCAATGTTGAATCAATGTATGCCGTTTTGCCACAACTCTTCTCCTCCTCTCCTCCTCATCGGAACTCTGGGTGAGAGCATTTTATTACTGAGCGGGGGTTATGACGTTTTAAATTAAGCACTGTAGAGGATAGTGGGTGGTGATTCCTTTCTGTACATTTTCTTACTTGTTCATAACAATTCTCACTGACTGCTTGCGTGGGATATATTGACACAAAAACATCCACAACTTACTACAAGGAGTGGAGCGGTTCACCCCCACCATTTACATGAGTGGGATGGTCCAACCACACAGCTGCTTCGCTGTTGACTTGCTTGCAAAAGATGTTAATTGAATTATGATCACAAAGGTTGAATTTATGGTTAAGGTCAACGACAGAAGCTGGATCAACCATCAAACAACCATTCAATTCTAGCCAATTAACGTTGAACATGTGTCATTGAATCAATGTTGATTTATTGTCGATATCCGTTGATTGAAATGCCAACATCAAATCCAGTGTTTTTCAGCACTGGTCCTCCAGGCCCGGCAAGTTTTAGGCATTTTCCTAATTCGGCACACATGATTTTAATTGACGTCTGATTAACAGGGTTTTGCTGAACTGAAAACATGCAGGTCAGTTTGCCTTGAGGACAAGCTTTGGGGAAGAACTAGTAATCTAAATGTTCAATCAATGTACCGTATTTTCCGCACTATAAGGCGCACCTTCAATGAATGGCCTATTTTAAAACTTTTTTCATATATAAGGCGCATAGAATAGACAGTACAGTTAGGGTTGCCACCCGTCCCTTTGTTCCGTACTCTACAAATACAAATGTGGATGTGTAATAATAAAGAAGCAGTCCCCGAGTACTTTATATAGTAGGCTGCCCCAGTCGTTGTTTCACTCATGGTGTTGGTGTTGCGATTTTGTGCCCAACTGCTTTCTGGGTAACACAAACCAACCGACACGCTGCCGCCGCAGTCTCTGTCTCTCCCCCACCGGCTTTAAATGTATAGGGGCTGGTCTCTTGGTAACCCTAGTCGAAGTGACCGACCACTTTCAATGTTGTTTCAATCACTCTGTGCTATCTGGGTTCTGTTCTGTTCTGCAACTTGTTTTTCTGTGAAGGATTTACTGCATCTGCCTACTGTTCTGTCATTCCACTCTGGAAGGAAAGTATAGAAACTGTGGAATCTAGTGAATGTACATCTGAATGTTCGGTAGAACAAATGTTCTATTGAATGAACATTTGTACGTTCTATTAAATGTTCAAATGTTCGTTCACATTGAAATTAGTGCAATTGAGCATAACTTGAGGATCATGCAGGCTTTCATGAAACTCTTGTTTGTCTTGAAAGTCTGGTTAGTTTGGGAAGGCTTGCATTGATTAAAAAAATCACTCTGGTCTGCCTACAAACCTCAGCTTGGTGTTGGTTGAGGTGAACTCTGGGGCGGTTCAAATGCACTTGTGAATGCAAGCAAACTGGAGACCGCTCCAAAAGCTGAAAATAGAACAAACGTTTAGGTCACCAGTGGAATCAAGTCTATCGGACTGTCAGGTGTTGTACTTTAGACTTGTATCTAAAGATGATGACTCAGTTTATATTGGCTCATTTAAAAATAAAACCAGCAGGTCAGCTTTCTGTGCCTTTTGGGATCCAGCACCCTGTCCAGTGTGGATGTGTGTTTCCTTCCTGTTTCTTAGATTAAAGCATATTTATGTGTTTAATGACCAAAGCCCAGACTTAAATTAAATCGAGAATGTGAGGCAGGGTTTGAAAATTACTCTTCACAGACGTTTCCATCAAATCTGACAGAGCTTGAGCTTGTTCATGGATTCACTACGATGCTCTCTGGGAAGTTGGAAATTCAGAGTATAAAACTACCACTACAAAAGACCCAGTAAGCACTCTAATTACTGCAGATGAAGCCTCAATCAATAGACACATTATGTTAACAAATATAGGTTTAAAATAGTCAGTAAGGTCACAGTTTGACCTGGAGTGTACCTTGCCATTTCCAGTTTAACAAAATATCAGTAAGCGTTTCAGTGAGCCAGTCTCAGTTTGTCTGACTAAATTATGTTTATATAAAGGCAGTAGAGGATGGAAATGAACACTAATAACTAGCAGGAAAATGCAGCAGAGATTCACACTGTCTGTTCACACTTAAGTCTGCATGAATTAATTTGTTCAGCTGTTATGGTATGGAGATGTATTAAAAATGCTAATGGTTATAGGTCTTAAACATGAACAAAAACAATAATTTATTTATTCTTGTTTAGTTTTTTTGTGCATTTGTTCACCTTGCACCTGACTGTGCTAACATCAGAACAGTTTGGGAGGTGGATGGACCTACACTGGCTATAAAAACAGTATTCACCTCCTTCGGTTTTTTACTTTTATTTGATGTATTTAACCTTTATTTAACCAGGTAAGTTGATTGAGAACTAATTGTCATTCAACAATAACCTGTTCAGAAAACATTAAAGCATCGTACAACCGAATATCATACAGCAGAAAACAGAATATGATAATACATAAAAATACAATATTCATCAATATTGAAGTTAGCATACTGCGCTTTTGTGTTTTTGTAAGTTGTTTCAATTATTGGGTGCAGTAAAATAAGTTTACGATTGGCCATTGGAATGTCAGATTTGCTTTACAAATCAATCATGATCAATAAAATTTTACAAAAAAATGACAAAAATTCCTATAATTTCAAAGTGAACACTGATTTCTACAAAATTGACAAGTGAATAATTATATGTAACACATGCACCTACCACAAATTCTCCATGGGGCTGATGTCTGAACTTTGACTAGGACACTCAAGATTATCCACCTGGAGTGGGGGTTAACCACTCAAACCATCTCTGTAGCTTTAGCTAGATGCTTTGGGTTGAGAAAATCAATGTTATCTGATGGAAACTAACTGTCCTCAGTGATTTCCTTATTTTCATTATTCTGTCCAGGCCTTCTGGTGCTGCCACCACCATGCTCCATAATGTGGATGGTTTATGTATAGTGGTGAGCAGTGTTTGGTGTCCTCCAGCCATAACATCTTGCCTAATGGCTGAAACTAGAGATGTGCTGATCAGGTTTTTTCCTGCAGATTCCGATCACCGATACCGATCACATAATTATCATTTTTTAAATCTTAAGCACTACCGGTTACATTATGTAGAAAAAGGAACCACAAATTCACCTTAATTTAGACAAAAACTTGTTTTTAATAACTTTTTCCAAGAAAAAAACAAAACAGGCATTGTGCAAATTGTGCTGCTATCAGTAATACTATCTTTAACAGACTGATAACATATGAAGGCTCTGAAGAGGCTAAATAATGCAAAGAGCCAAAATAAAACCTCTCAACATTCCCAAAAAAATTCAAGTGAAAAACTTAACATTCAAAGGCAAATACAGGATCCATTACAATAAACAATCCAGAGTTACTGAATGAAAACTTCCTGATAGCATGGCGGCTAGCTGATTACTGCTAGTTCTGAGTGGCTGTTTCTGACTGAGCGGAGTAATTATGCAGAGCAGGGAGGAGATCGATTATTTTTTCAGAGATTGTCTGAAAAAATAATCTCTGTCCCTCACTGAGGGGCAGTCCCTTTCTGTCCCACAAGGGACTGTCCCAACATGACATGTTAGGACAGCGAAAGTTTTAAGATGTATGTAAAAAAAAATTTTTTTTAAGTTAGTTGCTGCTTAAAGAAGCAGAGGTTCGGTGTGAGAGTCACTACCAGGTGGAGCAGAAGCGGCGCTCCATCTGTAGCGCGGAGCAGCGGTTCAACAGCGAGAGCAAAACCACATCCCAGCTCGAAGACTTAAATAATTTTGCGGGTTATTTGTTTAGCTTTCTGACCGTCATGCTAATCCGGGTGAGTGCTTGTTATGAGGGGCCGTTTAGGACAAAATCTATGTTTTGTCTCTCACACACTACAAAAAACTCACGCACACTCAAAAAATACTTCGATTGCGTATACACACTACTAAAATGTCACACACGCAAACAAATGTTACCTTTCTCGCACACATACACTGTTCTAACTCGCACACGCACACAAATGTTTCTCTCTCACATACACAAGACTAAAGTTGCACACAGGGGCGGAGCTATAGGGGAGGTTGGGGGGGCGGCTGCCCCCCAAACCGGGCCAGATGGGAGCCCGGGTCTGGAGGTGTCAGGGAGGGAGGAATGGTTTCAAGTCGCTTAAATGTCTGATTATAGATGGAAAAAGTGCGCCCTCACCTGTTGAGAAAGGTGTATTTAATGTTACAGTCATGCAACATAGACAGACAGAGTCAAATGACCTGGAAGCTATTGAAGAAAAACACTTAATTTTGACCAAAAAAATCCTTAAAAATGGAAAACAAATGTTTGTGCCTCATCTATGCAGAATAGTAGAACAATTTCTAAGTGATTCTGAGTCAATACTTCACATAACCTGTGTAGTGACCATTTGTCCCAAAACTTAAATTCAAAAATCAAAAAACTCAAAACTCGAAGATGATCAAAACAAAAATGAATCCAACTCAAATAGTCACCTGATGCATCGTGGATTCTTCTGGTTTACACAGCACAAAAGGATCAAAAAGTCAAAATATGGTTCTTGGGTTTAATTTTGCAGTTCAGGCACAAGGTTACAGGCTTCTGCTTCTGCTCCTATTCCTGTACCTGTGCTCTGACTGACTGATGTGACTGATAGATAGGCTGGTAAAAAAAACCTTGTGACCACCCACGTGCATAATAAGCTACAAAAGAGACCCGACTATTTAAACCGTGAAATACCAACATCCCAATCTGAAATTAATTAACTAATTAAGTGAATTGCTAATCAAAGAACTTATTCTAACCAACAAATTAAACAAAAATAATGATAAATCAACTAGGAAACAAACAAATAATAAGAATAAACTAAACAATTTAAATTCCAATATTTAACTAAAAATGGGAAAATAGCTCCTACAACCTGGAAGCTATTGAAGAAAACATATTATTTAATATTAAAATTATTGAAAATATTGTATATGACTTTAAAATTTAATAGATTATATTGTGTCTCATGTAAAAGCATGAATTAGCACTTACAATTAGTTAGTTGGTTACAATTCAAGGCATTTATTAACATTTCTTTGACAGGAATGTTTGGTTCGGTAATTTGTTGACAGTCCCCAAGTAAACCTTCGGGCGCTGGGGCCGGGAGTTGTGGAGAACCCCCGGCCGACATTAGTGTTCATAAATCGAATCAACCTTGAGCTAAACACCGCTCACTCAGCGGAGCTCGAATATCCAACTTGAAACTAACTTCACTGCGGTCCTATACCGCCTCGTTTTGAACTAGAGTTAGCCATGTTCGGTATGGCAGACTCTTTCTTCTTCGGCACTAGTTGGCGCCGGTTAATAATTGCTGTAATGCTGGCACCCAGTGGACAGATTGATTAAAAATATCAAAATTGCTGTAGTACAATCAATCAATCAATCAATCAATCAATCAATCAATCAATCAATCAATCAATCAGATTTATTTATTTCTATAGCACATTTAAGCTACAAGATAGTTTAAAGTTCTATATATATTTAAAAGCACAAATATACTAAGTAATAGAACATACAGTGAGTCAACAATCGAAGCTTATAGTTGATCAACGCATGCGCAGTTTGATCAAAAAATTATGCCCTGCCTCTTCCGTGACAATGGACCTTACCACAGGGTCTGCGTTTCATTGGCTAATGCCCATTTGACGTCACAGCGCAGCTATCACGTGCCTTACCGTCTCACAAACTCATGCTAATGTACATTGTGGACTACCAGACCGACAGAAAGTTTTTGCGTCAGGACTCGAAAAAAAATTGTTTTCCGTCAGTGGGGTATCTGTACAGGTGATGTCAGGTATCCTGATTGTGTTTGTGGAACTAAAATTCACAGATTTCCAAAATCTGAAACGGAAAGCCTTGCTTGGATCAAAGCTTGTGCACGACCACATTTGCAGCTCAACCGTTGTAGGATCAATAAGAACAAAGTGTCTGCTGGCGTAAGTATTATTGCTTTGCTTTCTTTGTGTTTAGTGAATGAAAAAAATAAAGTCAATAATAAACACATCCATTATGAAAACCTTTTTGCCAAGTCAGTGGCGCAAAAAGTGGGTATGCACTTTTTGCGGGCGCAGCACCAGAGGGGGTGCCAAAACCCCGTCTGGAGGGGGCGGTGCGCCGATGATGTTTTCCCATACACTTCAGCGCGCCTTACGCTCCTTCTACCCTTCATGTGTCGTCGCCTCGGGGGGGGGGAGCAGTGAGTGAGCATCGCTCCTTCACCCCTTTACCCTGACATTCCTTCCCTCGGGGGGCAGGGGTGCCGATCTATGTTTTCGCATCCACCTGAATTGTGTGTAGTTGTGCCACTGAGCCAAGTACAGCATAATGGCAGTACCGATGCAACTTCTACATCCTGAAGCCTGTCTGTTACAGCTTTACGTTAGCTGAACAGATCAATATGCAATGTGTACCGTATCTTACATACATTAAAGATTTTATTTCACCTGAAAAGGCTTTTTACTAAACTGTAATCGTGTTAGCCATGCTAGCACCGAGTATCAGGCCTAGGCACACTGAAACATTTGCAAACAACAGAAATCAGTCATTTCAAAAGTAACCCTCTAAACTAGTGTTTCTCAACCTTTTTTGGGTCAGCGCCCCCCTAGCCTTCATCCAGGTCCCTCACCGCCCCCACCAAAGAATTTGCAGGCTACTTTGCACTGACCATTATTTTATTATTAATGTTACTATCACTATTGTAGATGTTTTGATTTGTATGCTTGTTTCTGTATTTATCATCAAAAATAATTTCCCAGGGAACAAAAAAGTCATGGGAATAGAAATTATTTTCACAGGCGTCTAAGAAAAATGCAATGAACATTCAAGTTAAAATCAGTAGGCCTATCAGCAGCCAATCAGAGTGGGAAGATATTCTTATTTTGTGTCACTTTCTAGTTGTTAAATATTCCACAAAATGACCAGATAAAAGATGTTCAACATGCCAGTTTAAACTGTGAACTATTTGCAAACGACTGAGCTCTGCAACATTAAAACCTGGATAGAATGTAACTACATTAATCATAACTCTTCTTCTCTTCAGTGTTTGTTGGTTTCTGGTGGTGCAGCTCTGTGCTGCCTTCAGGAGAATGGGACATCAGAGCATCATCCAGAAAACTTCACCCTCATGGCAAATCGCAGGGACTTTCTAAATTCAAAAAGGGCCAGAGATGCCTTTCAGTTGGTCAAGTAGAGATAAGCCTTATTTGAATACATTAAAGAGGAAAACACACCTACAGGTATAAAAGTTTGTGCACAAGGGAAATAATTTAGAAAAAGCTGATTTTAGTTTTACTTCTGCACCAGCTCTTTCTCCAAGGACGTCCTTGATATTTCTCTGTCTTCTTGTCTCAGGTAACAATGCTTGTATCTGTGTTTCTCCAGTTTCCTGTTCTATCTTATACTTTCTTCTGATTGGATTAAATTCTGTAATTCTGTGACGTCAACACGCATTGTAGGGATTCTGTCCTCACATGCGGTCGCGAGAGAACCCGGGATCAACAGGAAGAACCAGAGCCAGATTTTTTGTCCATCCATCCATCCATCCATCCATCCATCCATCCATTCATTTTCTTCCGCTTATCTGGGGTCGGGTCACGGGGGCAGCAGCTTCAGAAGGGAGGCCCAGACTTCCCTCCCCAGCCACTTCTTCCAGCTCCTCCGGGGGAATCCCAAGGCGTTCCCAGGCCAGCCGAGAGACATAGTCCCTCCAGTGTGTCCTAGGTCTTCCCCGAGGCCTCCTCCCGGTGGGACCTGAACTCCTCACCAGGGAGGCGTCCAGGAGGCATCCTGACCAGATGCCTGAGCCACCTCAACTGGCTCCTCTTGACGTGGAGGAGCCCTTCTCAAGGAGACTGGTTCCAGAACCAGAGCCATGCGTCGAGGTGAGGCCGACTATTTCTAGCCAGAACCTCTCAGCCTCGCACACTAGCTCCGGTTCCTTCCCCACCAGAGAGGTGACGTTCCACGTCCCAAGAGCCAGCTTATGCAGCCGAGGATCAGACTGCCATGGTCCCCTCCGACAGGTGGTGAGCCCATTGGAAAGGGGACCCACGTCTCCTCTTTGGGCTGAGCCCGGCCGGGCTCTGTGGGTAAAAGCCCGGCCACCAGTCGCTCGCTATCGTGCCCCATCTCCAGGCCTGGCTCCAGAGTGGGGCCCCGGTGACCCGCGTCCGGGCGAGGGAATGCCAGATCTAAAGTTTGTGTCCATCTTAAGGGGTCTTCGGGCTGCGCTTTGTCTGGTTCCTCACCCAGGACCTGTCTGCCTTGGGTGACCCTACCAGGGGCATAAAGCCCCAGACAGCATAGCTCCTAGGATCATTGGGACACTCAAACCCCTCCACCACGATAAGGTGGCAGCCCAAGGAGAGGCAGATTTTTTGTGCTAAATTTAATTATATAAATAATTCTTCCTTAACAATGTGTGACATTTTAGTAGTGTGTATACGCAATTTGAGTATTTTTTGAGTGTGCGTGAGTTTTTTTGTAGTTTGTGAGAGACAAAACATAGATTTTGTCCTAAACGGCCCCTCATAGTTTGTAGCTGTGCGCTGCTTTACCTGCTATCTGATCCTCCATATGTCTTTTTTACTGCAGTGAGCCTCGATGTAGCCAAACTCCGTCAAGTATGGCATTGTTTTTATGCCATATTAGATTCGTCGTGCTGATGCATTTTGACGTACTTCACCCCACGTGCTTCAATTTTCCACCGCAACAAGCAAATTTCCCCATTCACTCAGTGCGTTATAGTTCCACATCGCTAGGATTTGTTGCTGCACGTTTGCGCAGTGTGAAGGACAGAGGAGACCAGCTGCACAGGCAGGGTGAGAAATGAGATGCAGGTGATCAGTTTGTGTGATCAGCAACAAGAGACCGTGATCAGCGATCACCGATCATACACTTTTTCACGGAAATCGGCCGATTATGATCGGTGGCCGATCGATCGGCACAGCTCTAGTTAAAACCCTCCATTTTGGTCTCATCAGATCAAACAATGTTCTTTCTCCTGACCATGGAGTCTTCCTCATACTGTACAGCAAACTCAAGTCTAGCCTTGATCTTTTCTTCAGCACGGGTTAAGAAGATGTTTAACCATTAAAACACTGCTTTTCCAATAATTTTGCTGATGAATGGAAGGTTGGAGATTGGTTTCTGCTGCGGTGAATTTTTATCAGTGCTGTTTTTAAAGCCCGGGTCAGTTTGATGGTGCTGTGAAAGAGACCAACTGAAATCAATCCAATTAGCAGCTGTAACAAAAGAGCAAATATTTCTGTGAAATTGTTGTCTTTCTGTTTTAGCCAAGATTATGCTGAAGAAAAGACATGCAGCCATCTCCTGGGAGGAAAAATACTCATAGATGGTGAAGAAGAAGAAGAAGAAGATGACTAACGTTGCCAGTAACCTGACCTTCGCCTTCCTATGCAGTTCTATTCTCATCTCCCTCCAGTGTTCAGTCTGGGATTTCTCCCATTGAATTTGATTTCTCAGTATGTATTTCATCTCAGCCAATCAATTAACACAAGGACAAGTTGTGAACTATGTCAATTTTCTGTGTTGTTTTAGAATTGAATCAGTTTGTAGTTTAAGCAATGGCCATGGAGGAAGTGAAGGAAACTGTTCAGTCCATGTTGGTCATACCTGCAAATATTGAGCAATTAAAGTCAGAGAAAAAGGAATGTCTAAGACCGTTTATGGCTGCCAAAGGTGTTCAGTTCGGCACTTCTCTCTTTGCTGGCTGGGGGATGGTTGCTTATGGCACTTTCATTTCTGGTAAACCTCATAGTGTTGCTTCCTTCACGATCAAACTGACTTCTTATGGCTTGGCTAAATGTTGGCTATTGGGTAAAATCAGATTCAGCTGTTTCAAATTTAAATATCTGCCTACGCCTCTAACAAGCAGTTGCTTTTCAACAGCTGAGGGTCCAGATCCTAAGTATGAAGGGAAGCGTAGAACAGTGGTCTGGTTTTCACCAGGCTACCATGAAACTAGCATGAAACAATTTAAAAAGTGTGTCATATTACATTATCCTGCTGGGACTCCAAACCAAAGATGGAAACACTACGTTCACAAAGGGTAAAGTCTTGATCAGCAGCAGTGCTCTGCTGGTACTTAGAAGCCAAAAGTGTACTAAGAAAATCTTTCCTACACTTCTACACTGCAGCCTGCAGCATGTACCATTAATACGAGGCAGGATCCAGGATGAATCCATGGTTTCGTGTTATTTTTACACCAAATTCTGACCCTATCTTCTGAATATGGTTCATCAAACCAGGCAATGGTTTTCCAATCTGTTATTGCTTGGTTTTGGCAAACCGATGTGAAATTTACCTTTGGTCTCCTGCTCTTATTTTCACCCAGTGTGATCACTAACAGCCATGGCATGTTCAAAGACAGCTAAATCTCCTCTCTTCCTCCGAGTCCAACTTTTAACTCCCGTAAGTCGCCTTCCTGCCTAAACACATTGAGTTGCTGCTGTCGGTTTGCCTAATAAAGTGGCACAAGCGCATTTGCCAATAAAAACATTTGAAAACGTAGAGAAATGTCATTTTAGTTCTTCCATATGAAAATTTTCTAAAGCCAACAAGCAGTCCAACTTTCCCCCATCTGAAGAGGACGAAGCGGCTGCTGCCTGTGGAGACTTACACAAGTTTAACCTTTGATTTAAAATGACTGTTTCCCCAACAGTGCAAACCTTCCATGGGATTTAAGTCAGGTCACTGGAGTTGAAGGTAAATACACACTTTGATCTACCAGCTCTGCTCTCTGCGCTCTCCACTTTGCACTTTGCCAATTTCCCTGTCAAGACTGTGCGACTGTATGTACTGCCTCCTGCTTCACGCAGCCTTTTCATGTCGGGGGAACACATTCCTCTCATTTCTCATGCAGTCGGTTCTTTCCCATCATTCGGCAGTTTTCTCCTCGCTTGTTCCAGAGATTCCAGATTCCAGCTGCACAATATATACAACACCACAGTCCTTTTATTAAAGTTTTTAGACCAGTAATAAAGAGCAGCAACCCACTTGACAGCCAGCTTTACTCTGTTCTTAAATCAGCTAACAGGATTTTAATGACAAAGGCTTCTTGTCTTAAATAACTCTGCTCTCTTGTGGATTTCGTTTCCCCTCACCTGCTCTTCCTCACATTTCTCCCCGTCTTCCTTGACTCTGTTTTGATGTAATTGAGGAGGAGCGGGAGGAGAAGGGAAGGGTGCAGAGAGTGAAACCTCCAATCAGCGATGTCAACATTTTGCAGCACTGCGTTGTGAAAAGGGACTGACTTCACGCACTCAGGATAATGGCCGTTCCAGGTCCATAAAGCAGAAACCATCAGTAAGCATCTGTATTCCAACTCCTCCGAAGGCAGAAACGGTGAAATATAAAGCCTCTTGTCCATGTGGAGATCTCCGTCTTCACGCATTAACATTTAAATTAACATTTATGCAGGCACAGGTGTTCGTTTATCGGGCGTTTAACAATGGCTTCGGCTCCACCAATTGAAGTGTAGGACAAGAAGTATCCACTTTATGTGTCATCATTAACATCGCAGAGCGCCGCAGATGTCACTCTTTTCCCCAGAACGGGATGCACGTCCTCAGATTTTATTTTATGACTGAAAACTTGCTTTGATTATTTTTTGAACGTCCGGTGTCATTTTTTTGGAGAAGGTGATCTGAAGGGAAAAAGCTGAGCAGGGAACAAAGTTAAATGAGAAAGTGAGCTGCGTGGCTTTAGCCGAGGATGTCACAGTTCAATCGCTCTGGATTACAGCTTTAAGAGAAGCTGTCTGTCTAAATGGCCTCTGTTGTGGATGTTCGTGCGTGTACTGTGTGCGTCCTCCACCTGAAGGATAAGCTGCTCTTGTTTGTTTTTCAAAAAGCAATTAGGTGTGTGGTTGACATCAGAACTCTACAGACACAGAGCCATTTCTGTCTCACTTCAACACAGACTCAACTTTTACCATTTTGCATTACTTAGGAACATCTTAATTATATCTTTGGTATTAGACTTTCAACGGTATACTCACACTAGCCTTGTTCTAGTTTGAGCAGAAAGTCTGTTTTGGTTTTGAAGATCTGAATGAGCAATCAACCAAAAACGAACGTTGTTTCTGAATAAGAACGTAGGTCTGGGTTCAGTTGACGTGAACTCTGGTGCTCTTTGAACACCAAGTGGACCGGAGATCGCTATAAAAGCAGCTATAGTAGCTGTAGTGCAGGGCATTCTGGGTCAGTACAACCCAGAATGCATTGTACTTTGGTCCCCCCAATGTGTTTGGTTGGTTTGACACAGTGCAGAGTGAAGGTCAACTGCACCAGTTGAAAATGTAACAAATGTTGCAATTTTGGTTCCCAATTGAATCAAAAACCGAACTATCAGGCGTGAAAACATGCTAAAATATTCCAAATTTAAACAAAAAATTTTATATTCAAAAGTTTACATACATTACGTCGGATTGTCTTTCAAATGGTGCAACTCGGGTCAAACAAGCTTCTCACATTAGTTTGCTGGAATTCTTGAACCCATTCATGCTGATAAAATAGATTCAACTATAGCTACATTCAGCAGGCAACGTGGCCCATATCCAACGTTTTCATGGCAGTCTGAGGGGCCCCTCCAACATCCAAGCGCCACTTCCATATGTGGTGCTAAATCGAATATGTATCCAATAGTTTTCTGATTGTTAAAAATGCTTATCTTATCTTATAATATTTTACCCATCATCCTGGTTGAATACACCTCTAAAATATCTCTTTTCCAATTTTCTGCAGCAAATCAGGAGACAATTTGTAAAGCTTTTGAGTAAAGTTTGTGACAGGCAAATGTCTATAAGTGCCAGAAACAGCACCTACGAACATTCACTCCAAAATGAAAGCGGTTGCCATCTTTCTATAATCCATATGAGCTCTCTGGACAAATCCGACCTCTCCGCCTACCAGTAATGTACTCCACTGTCAAACCAGGTGAAACCTTTAAGACTGATGCTGATGAGTAGCTGAACTGACAAGCATCTGCCCGTTGTTGCCAGTTCATCCACTCAGCTCCTGAACCGTAATCAGCTCATCGTTCCTGCTGCCGCCGCTGCTGCAGGCCCGAGTGATTGCCTCTTGTTCCGACAGTCCTGGCAGTGGCAATAGCAAGCACAGCCAGGAAACACATTAGCAATTCATCACCAAACTATGACTGAATAACACACTTTAGGCTGATTTTATCCAGTAATCTGTGATATGTGAACTTCACAGCTGTGAGATGCATAAACAACAGGAGATGATACGCTTGTACAGGCAGGCATGGTGAAAAGCACGACTGTAATTCTAGGATGTGCTTTATTAACCTTTAGAATGAGAATAAGATAATCACTTATACAAAAAGGACTTCTTAAATTATGAGATTATTGAACAAAACTATTCCCAAATGCAAAAACAATCCTGCCTTTAAAGAGGCAACCATTTTTTTCAGTGCTAAGGTTGGGTAATTAGGCTAGATCCTAAAACATATTACCTCATTTATTTTGTGCTTGGACTCAATTAATTTATGAGGAACAAAGATTAACATGCATAATTTCTGCTCCCATATTTCAACTTCTACTTTTTGTTTTAGCTTTGCACACTTCCGGGTGAAACTGTAAAGGAATGCACCGCCACACCACCTGTACTACCAAAGGTTTATCATATTGACTGTCTTAGCAAAGAGTAAGTTGCACCTTCACGCCAAAAAAAAAAAAAAGTAAACGATTGTACCCAAAACAGTACATACAAAGTTCCCTTGTAAGTACAGAGATGGACTTTTAGGTGATTTACTGTGGAACCTTTGAGGTACAAAATCAATGCTCAAAGCAAATGGTACAAATTTGTACCAATTGGGGTCAGTGTCCTGTCATCAGTTTCTACCCAGATAGAAAAGGTGCCAGAAGTAAAGTGGCAGACTGTCCAGTTTGATGTGGGCTGTCCACCAGAGAACTTCTTCAAACACTACCTGAAGCTGTAATCAAAATTAATGAAGAAGAGACAAGAAAACTCAAGGATAAGTAATCTGACCAATTTTGTTCACTAAATCTCTATTCATTTCAGCACCTAGCATGTTTTATTATGTTAGAGAAGTGAACAATTGTATGTAGTTTAGTATGAAGAGACGAAAGGAAAACTACATTAAAACTGAGTAGTGACTATGGAGAAAAGCAGCTGTGGTTAGCCGCGGGGCTAGCACCAGGGAAGGGTGTGTGTAGCCGCTCAATTAACGGCGGGGCAAGGTGTGTGTGTCGGCTGGGGGAGAACAAAGGACGCTGATGCTTGGGTAGGAAATACCATGAAACAATTATTGTGAATAATATATTCACATTTTTTGGATTTCAGTATAGTTTTTTTTCCCCAAGGTAGTTTTTTTATTATGTGTTGATGCATCTGGCCACACTTAGCTTTTAGGTTTTATAAAACCCCAAAAAGAAACCAGACTTTGAACCATTGCCCTACTTAATAATTTGGGTTTTTAAAACACTTTTAGATACACAAATTGAAAAAGGTTGTACTGTCATGATACCTAAACTGTACAGACAGTGAAGGCAATTTATTTGGCACCACTTGCATTTCAAGCTGGAGAATATGGAAATTAAACAAGAATGTAAGTCATTATTGCCAAATTAGTTAGTGTTGCACAACAATATAATAACCGCTGCATAAGCTCACTTCATCCCTTTGTGCCTTTGTCATGGTGCACAAAATAACAGCTGCAGATGGTCTATTGTTCCAGGTAGTTAGAAGCAGATGCTGTTTATGTAAAATGCAAAATTTGTTATAGATACTCCTTTTCATAAACATTAACACTAAGTAGCTAAAAAAACAACTAAAAACTAAAATCTGGTTACCATGGATATTATTTTCATTGTCAGCTTTTGTAAGGTTAAGCTTTCAATATTAGCTTGGCAGTAATACGTAATAAGATATAGAGACGTATCCTAAAATAGCGATGCAATTGATTTTTATGGAATAGATCATAGGTACATTAAAATATTTTAATTGAATTAAAATCTTATTAATAGCATTTGTTAAATGAATTATTCACATGTCTTTAAAATCAATCTGAAGTATTATTTTCTTTCTTTAAAAAAATACTGTACCTTTACAACTCCACAAATGTTAAATAAGTTTAAGAATATATATGTGTAGACGTTGTTATCGCCCCACCAGAGGAAAGTCTGAAGAGTTTGGCCATGCCGTACATGGCAGCCATCAGGGAAAATAGTTTCTCCTGTTTTGTCATTGTTTAACTTTTAAAGATTCAAAAACACTGGACAAAATATATTTAGTTTGAAGCAATCTTTAATTATTGAAGGTCTAGTTGTGTCAGTAAGCAGAAATAAAAGGACAAGTGTGGATTCTGAGAGTAAAACCCAAATGTTAAGGATGATGGATCACTTTGGAAGGCTGTTGATTTCTCAGTCAGCAGCATAAGAACATTAGCTTTAAAGCATTGTGTTTTCTTGCCTCGTAGAACCACTTATAGCACAATCAAGTAATTTTTTTACCATCAGTTATAAAAATGCTATATATATATCAAAAATAACTTGAAGAAATGTAACTTTGTAATTTACCAGCGTTTTGCACTGAAATGTTACTCATATAGTGATTCCAGCAGATGCGCCGTTCCAGCAGGTGTTTGCTAATTGCTGCTGGCTGATCTGAAGGTGCTGAGTGGAATTTTGAACAGCTGAATGGTTGCCATGGGCGATTGAAAGATTTCTCAAACCTACATGAAAGAATCAAAGCAGCACTCCAGGTTTTGCTGAGGGAATAACATCATAACATGATATGAAGCTCAAAAAAGTATATTTTTCATAATACTGACCCTTTATTAAATATGTTTTTTGATCATAGCAGCTTGAGGGTCAAAGTGACACTAACTCCTCCTATGTGATAAGCCAAATTAGGTTTGCTTATGTAAATGTGATTTCTTGGTTTTCTATTTTTAATCAATTTGCAAAACACTCCAAAACATGTTTGCACATTGTCATGATGGGATGTTTGTGAGTCAAATTTTGAAGAAAGAAATTAATTTTATACAATTTAGAATTTCAAAATGTGAAAAATAGATTTGTAATTTTATTCAAATTATCACATATTTGTCACTGTTGGCTGTCAATGGCAGGAAGGTAAATTAGTACCTGGAGAAAATAAAGGAGAAAAATATAAAAACCAGTGTATGGAGCAGGTGTTTGGGTAATGGAATATAAAGAAAAATACTAATCATGTGTTTAAATGGTAAATAATAATTCATTTTCTACTAGAGGCAAAATAATATGCGTGCGTCATGGGACCCATCTAAACTTCCATCTTCCCTGGACCTAATAGGTATGCGTTTGGACTTATATGATGCTTTGTCCAGCTTTTTATATTAAGTGTTTTTCATATTTAGCAGTTTAGAAAAACCTCTCTCTTTCATCTACTGTTGGTGTTTGAGGTCAGGGGCTGTTGCTCTACTCTCAGGCCTAATTAACACCGGATAGGTTTAACCCAAACTCATTTACCTAAAGTACAATCTTCTGGAATTACAGAAAAAATGTGGCCTTTTTAAATCACTCATCTTGGTAAAAAAAACAACAAAAAAACAACTCATTACTCATATTGTGTTTATGCTTTCAAGTAAATTGTATCCTGAGACAGTGGGCATATGAATCTCTGCTAGAGCTGGTGCATCTGGGTTGAGACATCCTGTAGAGAAGAAGATGGAGGTCAGGGAGGCTTGAACACACTTTGTTATTGAGCACAAAAGACTCCTTCCTCCATCCTTGGTTGTGTTTCCCAGGATGAATCTGTAAGATTGTTTATGTTCTCACACAGTGCCAGTGTTGGGTTTGATTACAGATAATGAATCACTTTGCATAGCAAGTGTTTGGAAGTGCAATGGAGAGCTGTTCAGTCTGAGACAACCTCTTGTTTGTCTAAACCGGAGCACCAAGGACAAAAAAAAGACAGAAAGAGGGATGTAATCAGTCGTCATGAATGAGCAGAAAAGTGGAAAGACTCAAAAGTAAAACAATGTCAGCGTTTGAAACCGGAGCTCTGACAGCACACTGCAAAAAGAGGCCCATCAGAGATTCCACTGACTCAGATGACTACAAGATGTGTGATGTGTTTCTGGCAGCCGTGACCCATTTCTGCACTGAAGCAGGAGTGATCAAAAAAATCTTAGAACAAATGTTCCTGCTTTTTGCCTTTTTCTGGCTCCCTGCAGTTTCGGGCTCTCTGAGCCTTGACTTCCTGTTGAAGGAAATGCCTGGCCCATCGTGCACAGCCATTACAGACTGACCGGAGTGCCAGCTCACCGCACAGAGTCACACTAATGCCCTGAGGGTCCCATCGATCCACCACTTCCCTGAAGTTAATGTAGTAATGCCACTGTGGTTTAGCA
Source organism: Poecilia reticulata (assembly GCF_904066995.2). Lineage (NCBI taxonomy): Eukaryota > Metazoa > Chordata > Actinopteri > Cyprinodontiformes > Poeciliidae > Poecilia > Poecilia reticulata. The sequence goes on along the minus strand of NC_088844.1, from coordinate 2,985,683 downwards.
TTACACTGGAACTAAAATGTTGATAGAACATTTATTTCTATTTCTGCACAGTTGTCAGGAATGTTGCCTTGCAGCAAGAAGGTCCCAGGATCCAATCCTGGCTTGGGGTCTTTCTTTATGGAGTTTGCTTCAGTTACTGTGGTCAGCTCCTACAGTCCTAAAATAATATTGCTAGGTCTCTTGGACTCTGTTGCTACAGGAAATGATTGTTTTTAGGTACATGGTTGTGTGTATCTGTAACGGACTGCTGTCAAAACACGTATGAATGTGTTAACTTATGTAAAGTTTGACAAAAAACAGACAATTGGTAGTGTAGTATCGCTTTAGTTGATTTCACTGACAGTAAAAATGGCCACAGGGTCCATGAAAAGACAAAGTTGATGAGGACAGCAGCAGATTGGAAGCCGTAGCCTCTGTGAATTTGTGGATTTGCAGCACACGCTTTTTACAAGGAAAGAAGACTAACATTGATACTTAATAAGTAGGATTAGTAAGTAAGTATTACATTGTGGTGTAGTTACACATCTAATCATTAGTAACCATGAAGAAAATATCCCACCATCATGTTTCCTACCATATACAAAACTAGTCTCCTCCGGTGTAAAAGGAAATGCCATTTATGACATAGTGGTATAAATCATGTGTCGTGAGTTCAGTGGGTGAGTTGATCCAGTGAATAGGGGGGAGAAGGTATGGGTCGGTTTGGGTCGGAAACACAGCTGTCTGAGAGTCCCAGCTAGGTGAGCTACTTACACAACATAATTAGCTCGACTTCAACGAGTAGAAGCCATGGCTACACTGCAAAAAAAGTCAGTAAGTTTACGGTAAAAAACGGTAAAATACCAACAGTTTTTGACCGTCGTATCCAAAACATTTTGTTACCGTAGAAAATACATGGAGTTACCGTAAGTCAACACTGCAAATAAATCCGTAAATGTATGGTAAAAAATGGTAAAATACCAACAGTTACTGACTGTAATATCCAAAGCATTATACTACCATAGAAAATATGTGGAATTATCATAACTCAATAAACATGTATCTTAAGTAATTTTGACAGTCATGAATGTAGAAAATACAGAAATATATTGTAAAAATATAAGTAATAGTTTACTATTACTAAGTTCATAAAAAAATATTGTAATATTACCAGCAGTTAATTACCCTAAACTTAACAGTACTAATCAGCCAAAATTACAAATGTTGCTGATATTTATATCTACAATGTAAAACCGTAAACGAAACACAAAAAAGTAGCAAAAACACCAAAACAGAACATTCAGTCTGTTGCATTATGCTGTCAGGCTTGATGTCTATATTGTCATTATCAGGGGTGAAAGTAGTTTTAAATTCTTGGGGGTACTATGACAAAAATATATATATTTTATTATTATTATTTATTTATTTATTTGTGTGTGTGTGTGTGTCTTTGTGTGTTTTGGAGTTTCTGTGCTGATGAATTCTTTTGCGAAGCGATAAAAGCTGGTATCTCTTGAATTGTTACAAAATAAAGCTGTATTTCCTCCTTCAGCCCACTGGCTGCAATGTTGACACCATGAGATGCCATGAGACCTAAATTCTGTTAGAGCCTCATTTTCAACAGTGGAGCTATAAAAGTTGAAAAAGGTTGTAATTTTGGAGAAAATCTCATCAACATCAATATTTCCACTAAATAAGAGTTTAAAAAATAGTTTGATAAAGGAAAAGCCTCTCAGACTCTGAACCCGATACCACCAAACAATATTTTTATATTAGAGAATTAATTTAATTTCACACGGTAGAAGCCATTTGTTTGTTAAATACTTAATGAAACTTATTTACCGTGTTTGATGTTTGTTGTGATTGACGTATAGTCACAGAGAACGACGTAATTAGTTCAAGTTTGTCGTTTATTGAATGTTCAGAAATTACAGCGGCTGTGATGAGCCACAGCAAAGGTAAAACAACCCGAACAGATGATCAACTCAAAACCACTCGCATCTTTTTACTCGCCGTCTCTTTATCATTTAAGCACACCCGTTGCCATGGCAACTTCCTGCGCTCCACAGGCCGACCAGAGATTATGTTAAAAACAACATTCAGTCCGTTACGATATTAGGTTTTCAGGATTGATATTTATTTTGCATCATTAATAAGCCGGAGGGTGTGCTCCAATTACAGGGGGATCACACTCTTAAGCCTCCCTGGTAAGGTCTATTCAGGGGTCCTGGAGAGGAGGGTCCGTCGGATAGTCGAACCTCGGATTCAGGAAGAGCAGTGTGGTTTTCGTCCTGGTCGTGGAACACTGGACCAGCTCTACGCCCTCAGCAGGGTCCTGGAGGGTGCATGGGAGTTCACCCAACCAGTCTACATGTGTTTTGTGGACTTGGAGAAGGCGTTCGACCGTGTCCCTCGGCCTTGTGGCGGGTACTCCGGGAGTATGGGGGTACCGGGCCCTTTGATACGGGCTGTCAGGTCCCTGTATGACCGGTGTCAGAGTCTGGTCCGCATTGCCGGCAGTAAGTCGGGCTCGTTTCCGGTGAGAGTTGGACTCCACCAAGGCTGCCCTTTGTCACCGATTCTGTTCATTACTTTTATGGACAGAATTTCTAAGTGCAGCCGAGATGTTGAGGGGATCCGTTTTGGTGGCCTTAGGATCACATCTCTGCTTTTTGCAGATGATGTAGTCCTGTTGGCTTCATCAGATCGTAATCTGCAGCTCTCACTGGAGCGGTTCGCGGCCGAGTGTGAAGCAGCCGGGATGTGGCTCAGTGTCTTGTTGAGAAAAATTATTATTTTGAGTGTTTAACACAGTTTAAACCTTTTAGAACGAATTTCTTAAGTTTGAACAGGTTTGTGTGAGTGATTTAAAACACGAAGAACTATTGCTGTTTAAAGTACAAAGGAGAATATAGATCTGCAAGAGAATTTCGGCTCAGACCCCTGGGGTCTTATCATTAAAGACAGGAGGTCATAAATTAACATATGCAGGAAGGTGGAGGACAATATCACTTGAATTACTCTGAGAAAGGGAACTTTGGTCGGTTCACGTAACCAGGATAAGAAGTCTTCTAAAACCAACATCTGACATGGTGCAAAAACTGAATATAACATAAAATGTTTTAAATCACTAACATTTAATTTGTAAGACATTTTTCTTAGTATTAATAACATGTTTTGACTAAAAATTCTAGTATCTTGTTTTAGAATTAATTTAGTTAATGATGAATGTATTTGAAATTGTATTATTTCTAACTATATTAGAATCACATGAAAATGTTTTGTTTAGTATTAGAAAATACTTAGGTTTATGGTGAATGAATGTCTTAATTCTTATTTGTTTCTAATTCCTAATTAGAAACAGGAATTGTACTTCATTATTTTCTGTTGATATTATCTATTGCTTTTGGTTTGATATCAGGACTAAACTTTGGAGATGCTGAGTGCAGAAGAACAAATTGGGTTTTTGGAGAACTTTTCATTGAATTAAAATACAGTATTAAAGGTTTGTTCCTGGCAGAGCAGAAGAGAAACCAGAATTTCACAGCTACCTGTGAGGTTCCTGCATCTGTTTCTCTTTGCCCAGATGGCTGTAGAGTCACAGGAGGCCGGATACTGTTAAGAAAATACATTTAAAATAAGTTAGTTTTAGAATTTATCATGACTTGATTGAAATACCATAATTATAGTTTTAAAATTTATAACATATTCTGACCTATTGATATATTTTATTGTAGTTAAAGCAGATTGTTTGCCAAGATCTTCTGATCTGCTCTTTGTCTGTTGGGAAACAATCAGTAGGAAGTTCTAGCTTTTCACACTGATTTGTGAAAGCCATAAACCACCACGAATTCGGAGAGTCTGCTTCCACCTTATTTAACAAAAGGTGTTTGATCTTGCGACCAAACTGCGGGACTTTTTCTAAAATTTAAAAGGGCCAGAGATGCCTTCCAATTGGTTAAGTAGAGATACGCCTTATTTGAATACATTAAAGAGGTAAACACACCTACAGGTATAAAAGTTTGTGCACAAGGGAAACAATTTAGAAAAAAGCTGATTTATTTTACTTCTGCACCAGCTCTTTCTCCAAGGACGTCCTTGATATTTCTTTGTCTTCTTGTCTCAGGTAACAATGTTTGTATCTGTCTTTCTTTAGTTTCCTGTACTATCTTATATTCTTCTTCTGATTGGATTAAATTCTGTAATTCTGTGACGTCAACACGCATTGTTGTGTTTTTGTCCCCGCACGTGGCCACGCGAGAAAACCCGGGATCAAAAGGAAGTATCAGAGCCAGAGTTTTGCTAAATTTACCAGTAATATAAAAATTCTTCCTTAACAGTCTCCAAATTCGAGGCCATGGTCTTGAGCCGGAAAAGGGTAGAGTGCCTTCTACGGGTCAGGGGGGTTGTCCTGCCTCAAGTGGAGGAGTTTAAGTATCTGGGGATCTTGTTCACGAATGAGGGAAGAAGGGAGCGGGAGGTCAACAGCAACAGGCGGATTGGGGCAGCGTCTGCCGTGAAGCGGGCGTTGTACCGGTCCGTCGTGGTGAAGAAAGCTGAGTAAAAAAGCGAAGCTCTCGATTTACCGGTCGATCTACGTTCCCACCCTCATCTATGGTCATGAGCTTTGGGTCACGACCGAAAGAACGAGATCACGGATACAAGCGGCCGAAATGGGTTTCCTCCGCAGGGTGGCTGGGCTCTCCCTTAGAGATAGAGAGAGAAGCTCGGTCATCCGGGAGGGACTCAGAGTAGAGCCTCCCGGATGACCGTCCTCCACGTCGAGAGGAGCCAGTTGAGGCTCGGGCATCTGGCCACGATGATTCCTGGACGCCTCCCTGGTAAGGTGTTCCGGGCATGTCCCACCGGGAGGAGGCCTCGGGGAAGACCCAGGACACCCTGGAGGGACTATGTCTCTCGGCTGGCCTGGGAACGCCTTGGGATTCCCCCGGAGGAGCTGGAAGAAGTGGCTGGGGAGAGGGAAGTCTGGGCCTCCCTTCTGAAGCTGCTGCCCCCGCGACCCGGAAGAAAGCGGAAGAAAATGGATGGATGGATGGCATTAATAAGCCTCATGAACACAGCGGTGGTTGATTAGTTCATTTTAAACTCCTGCTCTGCTCGTTATTTTGGTAATGGAACCGAAACGCACAGAATTGCGCAAGACCTTGTTGAAACAATAATCACTGAGATTATTATTGTTGTTGGGTCATTAATTTGAACACGTTTTGTAGATTTTTTTGTTGTTGTTCTTTAGTTACAACAAAGAACAACAGAGGAACCAGAGGAGGACGTGCTGGTCTCAGCGTCCTGGCGGCGTTCAGCTTGTCATCTAATCGACTCAAAACCTTCCGCGATCGTCGTGTTGCACCGCTGCTCTAGTAAAGCACGAACAGTTCAGAAACAATATGAAATGAGAAAAAAAGCTATTTATTAACTGATTAAGTCGTGTTTTAGAGTGTTCTTGAAAAACTAATCAGTCACGGCTGATTAGTAGGGGCATTCATGGCTGCACAGTGAATCCATAAATTTTTTTTACAGCTGACAGCCGCTCCCCTCTCTTGCAGGTACTGCGTACCCCTGCTAAATCTTTTAGGGGTACGCAGTACCCTGCCGTACCCCCTTACTTTCACCCCTGGCCATTATTAATAAGTTTTCGCCTGAGCACAGCGGTGGTTGATTAGCTGATTTAAACAGCTGCTCTACTGATGACTTGGTGGGCGGGTTGTTTAGTGCTAACGGCAATTTTTCGTGTATCTGTACTTTACCCCTGTACTTTACTTGCAAGCATATATTTTCTTCAAATGAGTTAAAATCAAATGAAAAAACAAAGGAGGTAGTTTCTAATGTTGCTAGGTAACAGAACGACGTTTTGTACCGCAAAGTAAAAAGAATGTAAATTAATATATATCAACACTTGTCAGATAAGAGAAGCAGTAGTTTGGACGACGCTATAATGACCATAAATGTATTAATTTATTCATAAATGAAGTCACATGAACAATACAGTAGATGAACAGAATGGGGTTGTGGTTATAATTAATGTCGGAAGAGTTCACAGCCCTTCCTTGAAGCACACAAGGCAGCCATATTAGCTTGCTACATTAGCGGTAGCATCTCCTGAAAAATTACAACTTTACTAAGACTGCCTGTCTCAGTCTCACCTAAGACAACATACAAACAACCCGGAAAGTCGCTACCCATCAGTTATCTTTAAAGATTCTAGACTTGGCGCAAGTGATATTCCTTTTTGAAATAAAACTGGGGAAAATTGGGCGTAGGACAGCCAAGAGAAGGGGAGAGGGGGTCTAGGAGGTAGCGAGAACTAATATGCCAGCATTACATGGCGTAAGATTAACAACGGCCCAAACCCGTGTTTTAAATCAAGCTTTAATATCATGTATCAAAGTTCATGCGCAAAATAAAATATACTACAGAAATATGAAAGCATAGACTCACCGTTGGGTTTGCGTTCGCCTCCATGGTCGCTGACCTCGGTGATGCTGGTATTTCTTCAATATGACTCTTAGGTCATGTGATTAGCTCAGTGTTGAAATCTGACAACGATTGCTAATGTCTGTGACCTGAAGTAACCTTGCCATTTTTGTACAGCGAATTTTTAGATGTTGAATTTGAGACAGCGAATTTGAGCAAGTTGAATTTTTAGGACACTGAAAAAATTGCATTTGAATTTTTAAAAGTTGAATTTTTTTATATGCTGAATGTTTTTAACACTGAAAAATATATCTATTGAAATTTTTATCACTTTGAAATAGGAATGTGAATTTTTTTAACAAATGAAAATTGCAAACGTGTACAAATAATGATACTGAATATTTTTTTAGGTCAAATTGTATTCTGAATTAATTTTGAAATTGAAAAAGTAAGCGCAAATATACAACATTCAAGTTTCAGATGCATTTTTTATTCAAATTCTGATGGCACATATTTACTTCCATACTTTCTCCACCACTGGCTAACGGAACCAAAACACTGAACTGCGCAGCACATGTTAAGGTTATCAAAGTCAATAGAAGGTTAGCAACAGTTAGGCTAGCATAATTGACCCACTGCTCACTTCTTCAATGTTTTCTTTAAATTAAAATGTTTTCCTCACCTGTTAAATCTGAAGCCCTTGTTACTATTATCTATGGTTGAATTAACTGCTAAATATTGCGTCCATTGTTCTGATTCTTTGCGTGATTGTAGTATTTTCCTAACCACTCATAGTGTTGACTCAATGGACAGCATGGCGCATGTGTGGCGCATGATAAGTCACGTAATGTCCAGTCCAGTAATTTATATCCATCCATATCAATGCTGCTGCCTCGCGCTCTGTCCTTCTTCCCGCTACTCAGCAGTAGGTGTCAGGTTACATTGTGTTACATTCAATGTTGTCGGAAAAAAGAGTTTTATGCGCTTAATGTCTGATTGGCCTTAACTTTGTTGAATTAATTGTCGCTAGCTGAGGTGGCAACAGGGGTGGCACAAGGCTGTTGCCTCTTGTTTGGGGTGGCAACTGCCACCCCAGTAGATCCGCCCCTGGAGAACTGTATGTTAGCCCCTCTTGCTTGGATGAAGCTTAAGTTGGTTTCCAATTGCAGCTTCCAATTTGGGAAATGGCTAAAGGGCAATTCCACCTAATTTTTCACTACAACCAGCATCTTTAATTTACTCTAGCTAAAAAACTACAACAACTTCAAATCTGGACTAGATTATTCTCAACTCATATCAGAATATTTAAAACCAAGTGTGGGATTTGTGAAACCTTTATCTGATTTGTGAAAATTCAATAAAGAACAATTCTAGTGTTATCCAAAAGCATAAAAATTGTGAAGTCGCCCTTTATTGAAGTTTCACAAATCCCACACTTGGTTTTAAATATTGTGCTATTAGTAGAAAATAATCTAGAGAGTTTTCCATTTTGTTATTGTGATAAATAGCAGGGTTTACAGTAAATGGAGACTGACTGTTATTTGTCATGTAAACAAAAATGATCTAGTTTGTATTGCTGCTTGATCCTTCAGCATCAGCAGCAAGTTTCTTTTAACTCTGTTCCTGTAGTTGAGTGTGGCTCAGGAAACTGTGGTGTCCTGAACTCAACACAGTAAAGTCACAGTGCGCTAGCTAAGGCTGCTAACTAGCATGTGCTAGCTAAGGCTGCTAACTAGCATGTGCTAGCTAAGGCTGCTAACTAGCATGTGCTAGCTAAGGCTGCTAACTAGCATGTGCTAGCTAAGGCTGCTAACTAGCATGTGCTAGCTAAGGCTGCTAACTAGCATGTGCTAGCTCAGGCTGCTGAGAGCCCAGTAGGCCTGGTCCTTGTCAGGATGCAGCTACTGTCTTTGAAATCAAGCTTCTGCTATGTTTGCGCGTTCAGGAGGAGGAGAAGGAGAAGGAAACACATTTCTGCATCACAGGTGAGCTCCTTTCACGGTTTTAACTGAAGTTATTGTTAATGGTAGAAGCAACTTTTTCAAGTTTGGTTCAGTAATTCATTTGAATTACTTTGAGTGTGAAATGTTCATGCATGCAAGTTAAATCTGTGAAGATCACGTTAGCTTTTGTTTCAATACTTTGGTAATACTTGGAAGTATAAAGCTTGGCATCAGAGCTAATATTATTTTCTTTTGACCTCTTGACTCTCACCCACAAAATACTTGCACTAAAGTCACTGAGTCCATGACAGTTGAAGGGTTTTAAGATAAGGAAATTTAAATATTAATATTTTACAGTTTTTCTCAGTTTGGGTGTGATAGGTATTTTCTTAAACCTACATGAAAAAAGAGAACCACAGAAAACGTATATGAGTTTTCAACCAAACTTCTGCAGGAGAAGACGCAGAGCCGCTCACCATGTGTTCTGAAAACCTTCAGTTTGTTTGTCTCTTTTATTATCAGGGGAGAGAAAGGTGTGAACAGGAATGGAGGGGGTGAAATCAACATCCTATCTTCACAGTAGGATGTGAATTCAGACAGAGGGGAGACACAGAAACTAAATTAACACAGACAGGTTTTACAGCTCAGGACTTTCCCAGGAAGATCTAAGTCACCATCTGTACAAACATGCTTGATTAAGGAAGATTTAATTTTGTCTCCCCAGTTTCAACAAATTTGAACACTAAACCTCTAAATAAAATAGTAACATAAAATTACAAATGTAAGAATGATAAACATAATAATTCTAACAGGGTGCATTTCTCAGAACAGAATTGAAATTCTTAAAGCTACCTGTTCAATCTTCAAATTACTGTGTCACTTCTGCACATCAAACAATGAGTTTCTCATTCCTTTTGCAAGTTTTGCTTTCACATCATGTAACTGATTATGTGCACTTCTCTGTTTTTCCCCCCCATTTTAATTTGGTTTAATCGTGTTGATCAGAATATGTTAAACGTGTCTGTTGAATTCTCAACTTCCAAAACAGCATAAGTTCATTGTGTAAGTCTTAACATGAGTAAGTCTTGAAGTTGTCATAATGTCAATCATATTTTAATTAATTTCTATTAAATTTTTTTCTAAATCTGTCCTGAATTGGTAAATTGCTCCCAAGTGAGTCCTGAGTTTCTCTAACAGGTCAATTTATGAACCATTAGCTCATCCAATGATCAACCAGTTTTCTGAAACAGATTGAAGGTGCATCTGTGAACCATCAGTTGGCAACAATATGGTCTATATAGCCAGAACACAACACAATGTTACATTTCTGAGAACTGATGAACGGCCAGAGAGAAGAAGAGGAGTGAGGCTGAGGAGGAAACAGTTGGGAGGGAAGCAGAAGAGTCGGAAGAGGCTGAGGACATCTGCCAGCTTCCATCAGTCCAACATCAGGAGTTTTTGAGTTATTTTACAATAAAATGTCAATATATCATACAGTCTGGCCATGTTTTTCTCTTATGTAGATATGCCTCAGGCAGTATGACCGTATTTACTATGGCAAAACCACATTTAAATTTTTTATTTTACCATATTTTAGGAAATACGATATTTTACCATATATTGGGAAATACCGAAAAATACTGGCAGTTTTGGTTGCCAAAATTTTACTGTATTCTTAAAAAATGGTAAAATACAGCATTTTAAAAAATATGGTAAAATACTGGCAGATTTGGTTGGCAAAATTTTACCGTACAAAGACGGTAAAATTTTGGAAACCACAGCTGCCAGTTTTTTTTACCGTAAATTAAGGCTGTTTTTCTTTTACAGTGTAAACTAGCAAAAACAACCTGAGAAAACAATTTCACATTCAATACTACCTTCTCTCACTAACGACATCTGTCATGATGCCTCAACATGATTAGTCAATACAGGATGAACTCCACCGAACGCTGGATATAGACACCAGCCACTCTGCAAAGCTAGATAAAGACAATGGATAAATCAATGAATTATTTTCCGGCTTTATCTGTCAATGGTTGAAAAATAAATATTTCAGTTTGGCTCCTCATGAATCCTGGGATAGGGTTGAACTGTTCTTAGGAAAAAAACATCCTATTTTTTGGAACATTTGGAGGAACATTGGACTTTGTACAGCCCGTCTCTCATCACTGTGACATAATCGGTCTTCAAATTTAGAACACACACAGAGTCTTTAGCTGTGTTTCCATTGGCCATATAGTTGCACAATATGAGATTTGAAAAATAAAATTGCTTAATAGAAACATGCCAATTTAAAAAAAAAAAAAAAGCTCGCTTTTTGATAAAAATTTTGGTACTAGGACAAGCTGGTTTTTATCTGTATCCAAATTGGTTTATTTCACAAAACTGCAAAGGAATTTTTTTTTCTTTCATCACACACAGTGGATGCTACTGGGGTGGCACCGCCACCCCACAACAGCTGGATGTTTCCACTGTGTGTTTCCACTGCCGCAAACCAATGAAGAAGACAGGAAGTAGTTAGAGGATCATGGTGCAGCATGTTTTAAAAACATAATCATGTGTGACTTTCTGATTTGGTGGAAACACTGCTATTGTGAAATTGTGTTTTGGAAGGGAAGCTACAGTCTGGTGCAAATTTATAATTCCAAGAAAATATATAAAGGCTTTGAGATTGGGTTTATAAATACAAGACTTTGTCTCTGGATATAACATGAATTTAATATTCTCTTGTGCTGTTTCAGAGAAGCATTAATTACTCACATGTTCCAGAATTCAAATTATAACACATTAGATAAATGTTAAAACTTCAGGATTTAATGGAACCTTTAAATATAAGTCAGAGTATATTATACTGTCACCTTGTCAGTGTGTGTAGCAGAATTTATGAACTAGAACAGGCTTCTTTGTTTAGTGAGGAGCTGTAACATGTCAGCCTTATAAACTTCCCTTTGACACGAGCCGTGTCAGATCCAACTCCGGCTGTAGTTAATGTAGCCTGGAGGCTTTAGCCTGGAGCAGAGAGGAGGCAGGCTGCAGTGGTCAGATTAACTCATGTCTCCACACCCCCAGATATTTCACAAACTTGTAGTCATTAGCCTCAACCAGCATTTTTATCACACTTGGCACGTCTCAATTGGTTTTATTCATGTTTTTTGAAAATCTGAAGCAGCAGTGAAAATACCTAGCTGTAGGCATAATGTCTGACCACCGGGGCAAGAAAAAACACTTCTGGGGAAAAATGTTGCCTTCAGGGTAGTTTTTATTAATAACAACCACACGTGTTGTTGAGACTAAATTAATATGTCAGAGGATTAGCAGCTAGAAGATAATATGTTTGATATTTCCTGTTTGCAATGTTTATGGGGGAGCTGCAACCAATTCCAGCTTCAAATAAGACAGGATGGGGAATATCTGGAACAGGTCACCCGTCTGTCTGAGTGTCTGTGACTCACAGAGGCCAGATTAGAGATCTTAGATGACCTAACTTTAATGTTTTTGTGCAATAGAAGGACACTAGATTACCCAGAAAAACACAACACACACACAGAGGAAGAATGACATTTCCAAGGTTTGTTTGGTTGATGAACTTAGCACTAGCTAAACGGAACAAACCAAACTTCCCAGAGAACAGAAGACAAGAAACAACAAAGAAACTCCACAAAATGAGTTTATTATGTAAAGACCCTAATGCTGCTAACACTGCTAGCATTTGTACCTGAATGGTAAATTACTACTGATACTAATGGACTATATTTTATCAACAGTTCAACAGTCTTTAGTAAAAATCTACATAGACTGATGAAATCTTTATTCTAAAGGAACAGAAATTATTCACAACACATTTTTTGGGAAAGCACTCTATTTGTGAAAACACAAAATGGACATTTCCAACGTCTTTCTTGGCTTCAGGACTGAGCTGCCAGTCAAACCTAGAGAATGATCTGCTGTAAACTGATAACAGAATAGCGCTCATGAATAAAATAAGTTTTGCTTGTTAAAATGTGAACCTTTCAGCAGTTTGTGAAAATGAAAAAATTTGGTTTTTCAGAAATTCTGCGAAAATCTTCTCTTGTTCAGGTAACAGTTTATCTTGTTAGCAGAAAATATCACAACAGCCGTTATAATGTAGTGTTTACTTCAAAGTGCTTTAAATAACTTATGGTTTGAAATTCAGTTTACTTAGTTTATTGTTTAGTTCATTCACCTGCAGAAAAGACGATGACTACTCAGGTACTGTCCACAGCCCACACTTAAGAAATAAATAAAACATTAAAAACAAGGTAAAGATGATCAAACTACAGGTAGTTTTCATCTCCGCTTCAGAGTCAGTATTGTTCCATTACTTTTTCGGTTTATTTCTAAATGATGATCCTGCTCTTCACAAAGACCACCCAATGGGAGGGAAAGAAATGGCATCTGAATCATCAATTCCAGACAGCAATTTTCAGACATCTGTGAAATTAAGACTGTTAACCAGCTTTTATCTCCAAACTGCGGCCGACCTCTCCAGCGTTCCTTTTGCGCAAACTGTTCTACTTCGCTCAGGTTTGATGGAAGCATTTTCCTGACTGCAAGTAATCAGAACAGTCCACAGTTTTCTGTCGTCCATTCTTCGATGCTTTTAGATGCGTACTTTGGTTGATTATGTTTTTGGAGGAGCTGTGACCTGCAGACCCTCTTAGAAAAGCAAGCCTGGAACACAGCTGTGGGGCCTTCTTGTCTTACACCAGGGTTGCTGCTTCTCTTTGAAAGCTTTTAGGGTTTTTTTCTTGTATGAAAACAGAACTGTTATGACTTGATGTGACAAAAGGCTCTAATTTTGTCTCATCAGTTGAAAGGACAATGTCTCAGAAGAGATCCAGCTTGTCACTCTGTATTTTGGTAAACTCACGTCAAGCTTTCTTTCCCATGTCTCAGTGCGTATGGTGAGGATGTTCTGAAAGTTTTTTATTGCTTGTAGCTGTAAGTGGTACCAGTTGTCACAGTTGTCTATAATGAAGTAACACTTTTATACCATGGTCCCAGAGGCCAACCTTTGTCTGTTTTAAGCACTTTATTTGCACTGCATTTTGGTTACCTTGTTGTTGTTTCTGCAGTAGCTGCAAGCTATCTGAATGATAGCTGATTGTTTATAAGAGGATTTTTATATTTTTACTTTTGTCATAGACAGAAGTCAGGGGTCCTGTTTACTCCTGGATTTTTCTGTGGAACATAACTCTAAATTAGTTATGAAGCTTCGGCGCAAATTCAATCTAGAAGACTCTTTAACCTCACCTGCCTCATCAATCAGCGCCTCCCTCTCATCACCCTGGACCTATCGGCATTGGATCAAGCCATGCCATATCCAATCATCGATCAAGCTCCAGTTGATAAGGACCTTCATCCACAGCCTCCTCCGCTTACCAGCTGCAATAAATCCACCTCCGCCCCATCTCCACCTTCAGCTCCCGGCTCTTCAGCCCACATCCTTCTTCGACATCCGCCACCAGTATAGGTCCCGGGAGGATTACATTCCTATACAGCATCAGGAATGTTTATCAAGCTTATCAAAGTTCCAGCTCGACGTCCTGGGCCGGGGCCTGAACGCCAACGGACTTTAATGTTTATTTGTCATTAAACCTTTTTAATCAATTTCTGTCTCTGAGTCTCTCCAAATTGAAGTTGCCTACTCACAGATATTGTTGCAGAGTATCGTAAATGAAGTAAGAGCAGCTTGGAAAGATGAAGTAACTAGGCACAATGCCACTTGTCACGCTACTGGCTGGCGTTTCCAAAGCAACCAATACAGGAGCACCATGCTGATAGGCTGAACCCCCCAAGAGCCAACATAAGGACGACCGGAGGTGTTAACTTCTGCAGTTGTGCTAAGACGGTTTCCACTGTTCATATTAATGCATGTTAAGGTATATTTGTTTTTCGAACTATTAAAATAAGAAGCTGTAGGTGTTTCTGGAGGAGGACTGAAGTATTCCCAGATTTCAGTTATTAGTGGGAGGCTGTGTTCTCTAAATCTTGTGAATACCTTTGGCCCCCTAGTTTTTCTACCAGTTTTTGCACAAATAGAGACGTTTTTCACTCATTCTTCAGAGATTCTCTCTGACTTTGACTGGAACTCAGTTTCTACAGGTTTTCTTCTTCCACTAAATTGTCTTGAGTTTACAATCAGCTCTGACTAACTTGTCTGTCCTAATGTGTCAGGATCAGGGGTGAAAGTAAGGGGGTAAGGCAGGGTACTGCGTACCCCTAAAAGATTTAGCGGGGGTACGCAGTACCTGCAAGAGAGGGGAGCGGCTGTCTGCTGTAAAACATGAATGATTCACTGTGCAGCAGTGAGTTCATCCACTAATCAGCCGTCACTGATTAGTTTTTCAAGAACGATCTAAAACACGACTTAATCAGTTAATAAATACCTTTTTTCTCATTTCAGATTGTTTCTGAACTGTTTCCTCTGATAGGCTTAAAACGTTCGTAACTTTATTAGAGAACAACAAAAAATAAACAAAACGTGTTCAAATTAATGATCCAACAACAATAATAATCTCAATAATTATTGTTTCAACAAGGTGTTGCGCAATTCTGTGCGTTTCGGTTCCATTACCAAAATAACGAGCAGAGCAGGAGTTTAAAATGAACTAACTAACCACCGCTGTGTTCATGAGGCTTATTAATGCCATCCATCGTGTTGTGACGGCTGTAGACGTCCTAATAAGTTGGCATACCAAAACTATTCCTAGAACAGGAACGTCAGTGTTTCTTGCCAATGAGGGGGCAATAAACTACTCTATTACAATTGCAAAATAAAAATCAAGCCTGCAAGCCTAATATCGTAACGGACTGAATGTTATGTTTTTAACATAATCTCGGGTCGGCTTGTGGAGCGCAGGAGGTTGCCATGGCAACGGGTGTGCTTAAATGACAGAGAGACGGAGAATAAAAATGTGCGACTGGTTTAGAGTTGATCACCTGTTCGGGTTGTTTTACCTTTGCTGTGGCTCATTACAGCCGCTGTAGATTCTGAACGTTCGATAAACGACAAACTTGAACTAATTACGTCGTTCTTTGTGACTATACGTCATTTACAACAAACATCAAACATATATTTTTCATTAAGTATTCAACAAATGTGAAATTAAATTAATTGTCTAATATAAAAAATAGTTTGGTGGTGTTGGGCTCAGAGTCTGAGAGGCTTTTCCTTTATCAAACTATTTTGTTTTTTGCCAAAATATCAAACTATTTTCTTTTTTGCTTCTTATTTAGTGGAAATATTGATGTTGATGAGACTTCCTCCAAAATGATAACCTTATTCAACCTTTATAGCTCCACTGTTGAAAATGAGAAGCGAACATTCACAAATGACTGAAATAAAATCCAGTCCAACATCTGGTTTGAGGTGATTCCTCTGGAACCTGTTGGAGGAAAAACATCCCAACTTCAGAAGATGAGCTTTAACATATCAGAGCTTTGTGGTTCCTCCTGTCAGTATGAGAGTCAGGGTGAGGAGGCGCCATGTTAGGAAGAGAAGTGGAAGCTGCAGGATCTTCAGAACAAACAGGTCATGATGCTGGGCTACTGATTATCCCTCTGTCTGGACACAGGATCAATAGAACCAGTTTAAAAGCTAAAATAAATGGTTATAAACCAGACATGGGAAACTGGGATGCTCTCCATGCCATGATGTTCAGAATTTAGGTCTCATGGCATCTCAAGGTGTCAACATTGCAGCCAGTGGGCTGAAGGAGGAAATACAGCTTTATTTTGTAGCAATTCAAGAGCTACCAGCTTTTATCGCTTCGCAAAAAAATTAATCAGCACAAAAACTCCAAAACACACAAAGAAGCAATATACTACATATATGTATGTTTGTGTGTTTTTTTTAATTTTGTTTTGTCATAGTACCCCCAAGAATTTAAAACTACTTCCACCCCTGGTCAGGATGGTGTTTTCATCGTGGTGTACAATGCCACTGTCATGTCAGGTAAAACGTTCATGTTGAGCTCATCTGACTAGCAAACATTCATCAACCCTGTTTTCCCCACGACTTGTGATGACCTGCAACAAAGACTTCTTATACAGGAGTTATCAGTTGATGTCACAAGAATACATTAATCTAACTATTTAAACTATTTACAATTATTTTGATAAAGTTATTTCCAAGTCACAGCCTGCTCAGATCACCTCTGCAGCAGGCAGCTTCACAGCATCCGCAGCTCAGAGGTTTTATTGTTCGTGCAGCGTCTCTGTACATCACATTACCTCCAAGTCAGCCTGCTGCACCTTACATTTTTATTTTAGTTTACCACTTGCCTTGATGACTACACCTTCATTTTCCCACTAATTATGATCAAAATAGGAAGAAATTATCATATTTCATTTGTCCTTTTTGAACTCCGTTTTTTACAGTTTTAGAACAACCTTCCTTACCAAGGATAGTTTGTCTTACTTAGAGGAACTTGACATATCTCGTTTAGAGGTGAGGATTTTGCCGTGAACAAAATAGCTTTAATAATTCCAGGAAATAATGTCCAACCACTGAAGTTTGGACTGTGTTTTTCTCGTCATCTATTCTCTCACCTGCATGTAACGGGTCAGGGTCAGGAACACGTCTCCCCTTTACTAATGCTAATTTGGTACCATAACTTATTTCATCATGCTGTGATAAACAGTTGTAGAACGCTGGTAACATTCTGGATAATGTTAAAGCAGTAAGATAAATGTGGGTAACCGTGGCAACCAGTGAAAGTTTAAAGGCCGACCGGCTCTTTCTGCAGTCACCGTGTCCCCAACACACAGAGTGAATGGACAGGCATGACTCGGGTGGTTTGTAGTTGTGCGACATTCTTAAAACTAAAACAAAGTGGGAACATATGTTGTTCAGTTTGGTCTGAATTCCATCACACAGTCGAAGCACACCACAGATGACTACTGTCAGAACCTCCGATCCAGATACAGAATCACAACGCCAAGTGAATCTGAGGACACAGAGCAGCACAGCCACCCATGGGGCCAGTACCTTTTAGTGCTCTGTTGTTCAGGATTACATTTGCTTGCATCACCAGGGTTGTCAAATTGATGAAGTTGCTTTGTTAATATGCAGAGTTCTCATCTATTTGCATGGGTTTTCTCAAGTTCAGAGCACTAAGGAGTTTTGGCTATTAGGATTGTTTTTGTGGAAATGCAGAAATGTTCTCAGTGATTTATCTTAGCATGCATAAGAGAATAATTCACCTTTAATGCTTAGAGGAAAAAAGCTTTTGTTCACATTTGTTGAGTATGTGTCTACGAGAGTAGAACATAATATAAGGGAATGATTGTTGTTTTCTAACAAAAATAATAATGATTTGCTTTCCATTTTTCCTAGCTGTCTTCTTAATCTCTAGAGACAATTCTCCTTTCGGGCTTCTGATACAGAAGTCATAATGAAGTTAAGTGCCTCACGAAACAAATAATTCATACATTTTTCATCACGCTTTATTTTGCTGGTGTCCAAAGAGAGTAAAAGCTGCCACAATCACTCATTAATGGGCCTGGTCTTGAAGAGCTTTGTCTCTTTGTTCCAGTCAGTGTGAACAATGAGACACTGCTGAGGTTTCCTTAACACGTTCTGGAGTGATTTCTGTGGTTGCAGCAAAGCATCAGACTGCTGATGCACTAAGATGTTCATTAACCCTCTCATGAAGTCACTTCCTGGACTAAAACATTCATCAACCCCCCTGTAGAAGATGTGGGGAGAAAAGTACATCTTCTTTTTGAAAGCATTTTCCAAGCAGTCAGGTCTTAATGTGAGAAGGTTTTTTTGTTGTGGGTTTGTAAAGGTCAACGAAGCAAACTGCTGAGAACCGTTGGTTCTGTTCTGTGCTTGATTCGTCACGCTCATTAAATATATTTTTTCTGTACCTCAAACATGCACACGCACGCACACACACACACACACACACACACACACACACACACACACACACACACACACACACACACACACACACATTCAGAGGAATATTCCACAGACTCTCACACAGCCCCAGGTGTTGAACATGTTGAATTTTGACGCTATTTTAGTCATTGAACACGATGGTCCCAGCTGTCAAACTTCCCTCTGGATACACACTCACTCACACACACGCACGCGCACACACACCTTCCCAAAGCAAGGCTCTATTCAGCTGTAGAAACTATATAGTACATTTAAATCCTTCCCCTGTTTTTCCGGCCACTAAGTTCTGTTTTTCGTCTTTTGTTTTTTGTAGTTTTGAGGCGATCTGTAGGCTGAGCTGCATTTCTATCAACTTGTTTAGTTGGAGATCTTTACATTCTGCTTTTGTCCACAATTATTATTTTTTTCTCCAATTCCAGTTTTCTTTAGAACTCACAGACAAAGAGGGTCATCAGTTAGCTTATCAGTGCATGTGTTGAATTAAAGTTGGGATCCATTTCAACCATTGTTTCTCCAGACTGGACTGATCATTCAAAGCATAACGTTTCCATAAGCACAATTTATGTCAAATATAAACTTGGATGCACAAGTTTAATGTATTTCTTTTAACAACACATGGTCTAAATTATGTATATTGGCTTGAAGAAATAGCCTACAGGCAGGCAGTAGGTTTTGTTCATATGTCCCACAGAATAATTCAGAAGACAGATTTTTAGTGGGTGCTCACTGCTAGCTACAAAGTTAGTTGCAGTAATGCTAAATCACTATAACAACATGGTATTCAGCAGAAGCTAAAATGCTAAATCTAGCTGTGTTGATACCCACTATGTGTCGAGAACAAAATGTATTAGAACATTTTAGAAATACGACCCTCAGAACAGTGAAATTTGTTACTGCAAACCACTGCAAACCTATCTGTATGGTAATCAGGAAGTGATTCTTTGGAACAGACCTTTCACTCTAGTTTCAGTTTAGTAGTGTTGAGTTTTGTTGTGAACTCTTATCGGCTATAGGACTTCCATCAGATAACACATGGGACATCAGAATATTTTAAACTTGCATTCATTCTGGGTTTAGAATAAGTCATTGGCTGCATTGCATCATGGGTAGAGAACATCCATCCATCCATCCATCCATCCATCCATCCATCCATCCATCCATCCATCCATCCATCCATCCATCCATCCATCCATCCATCCATCCATCCATCCATCCATCCATCCATCCATCCATCCATCCATTTTCTTACACCCTTGTCCCTCAGTGGGTCAGGAGGTCCTGGTGCCTCTCCAGCTAACGTTCCAGGCGAGAGGCGGGGTCACCCTGGACAGGTCACCAGTCTGTCGCAGGGCAACACAGAGACACACAACCATCAAGTAGAGAACTTGAGGAGAGGAAATGGAACTGCTACGTAAACGGTCCTCGTCCACTTCAAAATAAGAGCATGAATCTAAACGTCTAACTAACCAAACCTTCAACACACATCAAACTTTATGACTAAAAGTTTACGAAACACCCAAGAAAATTAGTTCTTAATAATTTATCCAGAAAAAAAATATTTAGGGGAAGCTAAGTGCGCTAAATGCTTTCAGTCACCAAAAATACCACAAGAAACCCTAACAAAAAAATTAGTTCTGTTATTTGTGCATTAGCAGAAATGTGGCCACCACTGCCCAACGTTTACATTATCTAGGATAGTTCAGCATTTAAACAGTTGTTTTCCTGCCATGTACTTTAGTTTCAAAGATGTACTATTATTTTCCAAAAGAGCTGAGCTCAGCATCTTCCCAGAATCTCAGTCTTTGCCTGTTCATTTCATTCCAAAGTTATGTTTTTGGAAACCATTTCTATGTCTGCCAAATTAACCAGACTATGCTGATGCTGGAGCTGATGTGTTCACTGTCTCTTACTGTGGAAGTCAAAGTGTGGCTCTTTTCTAAGATTTTGTAATGTGCGGAACTGAAACCTTTGTTACCTCCTAATTTGTCAAAGATATAAGGTAAATCACACAAAAAGGTCATATTTCAACCAACTCTTTCTGAATAAATACAGCTTTGAGAACAGCTGTTTGGTTTGGTTTGGTTTGCAGCTTTACAGTTAACTATTCTTTATGCTGGTGAACTAAGGGTTGTAATATGGTGCTGTACTCCTTGCCTGTATGAGTGGATATTGAAAAATGGAAGTGTCACAGGTTAGTGCTATCAAGAATAGCAATGACAATGACAGCTGGTTTTCAGCCAGTAACAGCAAAATCATGCTGTCCATCAATCTAGATTCAAGATTGTGTTCTTGACTGCCAACCATGAAGTACCACTGCTCACATTTAGAGTGAATGAGTCAACATTTTCAAAACAGCCTTGAATTTTCTTTCTGTTGCTCATTTCTTCTTTGTTGCTCATCATCTGCTTAGAATAAATCTGGTACAATTTCCTTTTCACTACAAGACTACTTTCTTCTCTTAAACGTTTGAGTTCACTTCTTTGGAGATGCATTTAGGTTTTGTTTTATTGGATTTCTTGTCATACAGATCTTTTGATGGTGTGCCTTGCAGTTCATTAAGGCTGTTTTCTATCAGGTCTCCTTCAATGATCTGTGTACATTTTTGCAGTCTCTCAGCTTATTTCACACAACAAAGAATGTGTGGTTTGTGTCTGATCTATGGTAATTGTAAAGCATTGGCCTGCCAATAGCAACGCTAGCTGATTCAGATTTATTTAAGTAAAATATTACACAATATTGCTAAAAGTATTCCCTCACCTATCGAAATAATTGGAATTAGGGGTTCAATTGACTTCCATGGTCAAAGATGTATGAAGTCAATCTCCTGTGTTTGGAGTCTGGGTCACTCTCAGGTGTCCAGAGAACATGGTACTGCTGATGTGAAAGTTCTTTGCTACTTAATATTTCACTACCTTCTATAAATTATGTGGAAATTACTAAAAATGTCAGCAACTCAGTCAAAAAGTGGTAGGCCATTTAAAGTAACAGAGTGGAGTGAATAAATGTGTTCTCCATGGTGACCAGTCATGTGTTCTGTCTGACAATCCAATGGACATGTCTGGCTGGGTTTTGCGGTTGGCAAGAGAATCCACCCATGCTTACCTTGCTAGCTGTGGCGGGAGCCTGGACTCCTAAAGCTTAAGCATATAAAGAGATTCTGCAACCTTGTGGCAACAATTTGTGGATGGTCAATTCCTGTTCCAACATGACTGACCACCAGCGTACAGAACTCACCCATGAAAACATGGCTGAGCAAATTGTGGAAGAACTTAAGAACCTGTTCTGTCCTCAAACCGACACAACGCTTAGGGATGAATTAGTGCAGAGACTGGAAGGCAGGCCATCTTGTCCAACATCAGTGTCTGACCTAACAAATGTGCATGTGAACAATGATCCGAAATGTTTTAAAATAAACTTTTACATCTTATTGAAAGTGTTGCAGCTTCAAAGAGTGGGCTGATATTATGCTAAAATCCTGTGGATTATTACAAATAATAAGGTGAAATAAATGAACTTTTTTTGCGAGAGAGAGACCAAAAGTAATAAAATAAGTTCATGGAGAATGTGAAAAGTTTGCACTAATCTCCTTACCTAAAACACTTGATTCAAATAAAAGTTTACAAAAGTGAGTAAAGACATGATCTGGTACTTCAGTCAATGTAATAAACAGGCAGACACGTATGTTCTGATGTCAAGTCTTACAGATTTATTCAAACTGCCAGACTAGATTCACTAGCTCTATTATAGTAACAGGGACATTTGTGTACAATTTTGATGATATTCCATAACAAACCCAAAAACTGGTAAATATTTGACAGATTTTGAGACATTTCTATTTCACAAAATTAGAAAATAATGCTATTTTTTAATGCATAATTTACTTGACAAGAACTTAAATATGTACAACGGCATGAACAAGAGGACAAATGATGTTAGCGTGCGGCTCATTTACTAGCTAAAATAGGAGTACATGATACAAAAACGGCCTCATTCAACTGAGGATTCGCTACAAAAATACATCTAATAACAGCTTTGATCTTTTCTAATGTACACAGTTCATCACAGTAATAAATAAGACCCATGTTCAGAGAGAACATTAGTTTTCTAAAACATCTTCTGGAGTGCGTTTCATTCCTGTTCATGCACGTTTTCCTGCACTCCGAACCTCAAGAAGTTTTTGAACCAACACGGTTCGCGAGCTGCTCTGCCGGGTGGCGCCCTGCCCTGTGAGAAGGCGGGTTCCTGTGTGACGGCCTGTGGTGGGGAAGGCAGACTGGACACCAAACAGCGTGCGCCCGCAATTCTACTCATCTTATTTTATCAAGCGCGAGCAGCGTCCCCACCCACTGCCGGTTCTGCCAGATGAATTTTAATGCGTATTATTGTTTGCTTTGTTTGTTTGCACCAGAATAATCTATAGTCGGTGAGACGGATAGTTGCTACCGCTGATGCCCCAAAGCAATCTTTGCCAGATGTTCGACTTGAGAGGAGTGGGAGAAAATGTCAGAGGATGGGAGGGGAGAAAAAGAAAAAGTGGAAAGAAAAAGAAAAAGTGGACAGAAGTGTGGGAGTAACTGCTTTTCCTTCAGCTGTCAACATGCAGCAATGTACACGGATCATTGAAGGAGACCTGATGGAAAACAGCCTTAATGAAATGCAAAGCACAACATCAAAAACAAGCTCCTTCATGACATATAGCAGAGATAATTGTCATTAAAATGATGTTTCAGTGAAAACAAGATTGGCAGCATATTTATTGACATAAGATTTGAGCTACCACTGTTTAAGACTAACTAAAAGCAGCGAGCTGCAGTTGACAAACGGCTGTTTTACTGTATGATTACCTGACAATCAAATCTTGACATCTCTGTGCGTTTCACGGCCGCTGAGTGGCTCTGGGACGCCGGGCTGGCATCGAACAGGCCACGTGACGAGCCGAATCAATTACTAAACTCTCCCCGTCACTTTGGGATATTTTAAACTGACTAAGGTGGCAGAAAATCAACTGTGTGAAAAGCAGAGTATAAAGGTCAAACGCCTGAGCGGTTTATCAGATCAAAGCCTCTTAACTGCACTTCACATTTTTGACCTGCTGAAAACATGACTGGGTGAGAAATGAGTGGTTACAATGGTTTCCAGGCTGTGGAGCACGTAGCTCCGGTCGTACCGGCTTCAGTGCATTCAGGGGTACAGAAGTGACATATTTTTAGTGATATATTTTTTAAATCTAGTGTAAGCTGATGCAGTCCACAGTGAACAGAGAACAATTGCTAGTGTCAACTTATTCCCCCATAAAGTAGGAACATGGATCTGGGAATGACGCCAAATCCAAATAAACCCAGTACCAGCTGCTAGTCGGAAATCAGATTATAATTGCTGTGCTCAGACAAGACTGCTACTATTAGCAATAGCTAATAACACCGTATTTCTTTGCAGTTTGGGAATGTGCTCATTAGAGGATGCATTATAGTACTGAATGTGTGTGGAAAATGTAAAGAGACACAAGAAAAGTTTAAATAGACTGATTTTAAGGTTCATTTTGCTGAAGAACCTCAATTTTTCCACTTGGAATTTCAGATTCATACTCTTGTTTTTTTATTGGTTTTACTTTGGACTCACAAATATTGACATCTGAGTAAAATGCAAAATCTGAATCTGGCTAAGATATTTTCTTTCTTTTCATCTTTTTGAAACAACATACCAACTGAAATGTTTTGTCCTGTATTGTATTGCACTATGGAGACTTTGGTCTCCATAGTGCTTCTTGGGATTCGCTGAAGTGTCAAAAAGCATCGTAGAACCTCAGATGTGTCGTGGATTACTAATGTCAGTTTGCAGAAAAATAATAAAGTTTGTCTGACTGTATAACTAGGAGCGCCATGGTGACGCAGTTGGTAGCACTGTTGCTTTGCAGTAGGAAGATCCTGGGTTCAAATCCCAGTCTGAGATCTTTCTGCATGGAGCTTGCATGTTCTCCCTGGACATGGTGGGTTTTCTGGCTTCCTCTTGAGCTGTGGGAGAATAATCTGTTAATTTGTTTCTCTAAACTGCCCTGAGGTGTGACTGTGTGTACATGGTTGTCCATTCTGTGGTGGACTGGTGTACCCTGCCTCTCACCCAGTGACTATTGGAGACACCAGCCCCTTCAGAGCCCTGCAAGGATGAGTGGCTACAGACAACAGATGGATGACTAACATGTTTTGGCAATGACAAAATAGCTGGGGTCAAATATCTTACTTAGTTATGGTTATTATCTCATCTCATTGTGGTAACTATAACAGTTTATTCTTTAGTAAAACTGTAAACATTGCACCATCCAGTGTTCAGCCACAAATATGTAAACATGCAGGCCGTCCTTTCCAGTCTTTACATTTTACAGATTTACTGCACTTTGAGTTGCCTTGTTGCTGAAAAAATTCTATATATATAACATTTTTCTTCTAAAGTCATATAGGAAACAGTTCCATGACCTCTGGCTCACCTCAGCTGAAAACTAGTGGCTCCACATAACATTTTCACATATGTAGTTTTGATCTTTTTACGTTTGCCATGAATATTTTGACGGATTTATTGATTCAGAGAACTCGAGCCCATCGATCATCCTGCAGGTTGACATATTCAACGCGACGCGTTGCGATCCGTTGTCCCCACATCCAGCCGTCCTCACCATTTAGTGAGAAAAGCAAACCGAAGCCACCAGAATAACGAGCTTGACTCCTGATTTAGTCTCTTCATTCGTTACCGGCTGCTGTTAGAATTCATTTAACATTTATAGCTTTGCATGGTCAATGCCTCAGATTATTTCTGACCCGTTGACGCATTACAATTAAGCTCTGACCTTGAGGTCCTCCAACCAGAGATCATTAATAGCTTCTCACAACTGATTTAAATCCTGCGGGGATTGTTTCTTTCAAGCTGTTGCATCCCATCCGTGGAAGGAGCTTCTCAGGTTTTTATCTCGTATTGACTGTGTTGGTTTGTTTAAACAGCAACTCAAGGGAAAAGCCTTCAGCAATTTTTCAGATTTTTTTTTATTATAGTTTTTCCCAACCCTCATTGTATTTCACTGTAAAGCAGTTTGTAATTTTAATGAGAAATAAAAGCGCCAGCCAGATTTATTGGCATCCCTGATCCTCTCATATGAAAAATGTAGAAAAAATTAATGTACATTGAATAAATGTACATTAATTTAAGTACTTTTATTCAATGTGGAAAATAAAACCCATGTTACTTTTGCCAATAGGATTTTTCTTATTGTTTTGCCCAATGGGTCAAAGGTCATTAGACCCAGTGATGACCCATTTTCGGCTACTGCCACATTTTTCTTGGCACGTGTAAGAGTTTGTAAGGCCAGTCTGGCCATGTTTCCATCGTTTTTAAGTTCTGCATCAGAAAAGGTTTTTGGAATCAGCAAAATTCTAAACTTAAGGCGTGATTTTTGCTCTTCGAAAAAGACTTAATGCTCTAACGGGAGATGGAAACACATTTGCAAAATAAGTCAACATTCCCATCCACTGATAGGCCTCTACCTTCCCACAGCCATACAACTTTACAAACCTCCAGCTGGTTGGGGATTCTCTCCATGTTCCTGAGCTGTGTGGTCCATGCTAGTTTGCAACCTCTACTTCCTGTTTATTACAGCCATGCGGAACATCATCATCTTACCAAATGACGGTTTGCGTAGCCAGGATGATTTGCTCCAAACTAGTCAAATTAAACCCCTATAAAAACCCCTTTATATTATTTTTTGTGACATTTTAAAAGTTCCCAGAGCATTTGGTAGAGAACCAGGCCCATAACATCATACGTTCTCTACCATACTTCACTGTAGACATGATGTGTTTTCACACACATTGATTGCTCCTCATTCAGTGACTGAAAGAAATGGGCCTTTGAACAATGTCACATTTTTTATATTTTAAAAGTTGTGAGCTGGTGTGAATTTTATATTTTTATTTGCATCGCAACTAACTTGGGGAGAATGAGGCTGAAGACATAATCTGAGTCTGATCCCAATGTATGATGGATCAACTAACCAACTGCCCATCAGCAAGAACGTTTTTAGTTTGATGTACGTAGACTGTATCCATAAAAACTTTCTCTAAGTCTGCTTAAACCTCCCAACTCTTGCATTTGGGACGACGTTTACATTACAGAGGTTGCAGTTTTATTCAGCAGCGCTGGACTAGATCATTACTGCTAATTCCAGTTACATTGCTATTTCAATTTATAATAACACCTTGCATTTGATATTCAAAGAGAAAGCAGCATATTTCTAAAATGAAATGCCAAAGTAGCCCCTCTCTATCTGATCTTATTCAATATTAGCGAAGAATGATAGTGTGTTGCCCTGCAGAGAAAGTCTTTTATGCTTGTGCCTCTAACAGACCTGGATAATGTGGCTGAAAGATGAATTACTCTTGGATATGTTCAATTGGACTCAGAGTTGGGTGGGTGGGTGGTCAGTGCATACTCCACAGTTTCTGCCCGAGGCTTTGACACGGAAGTAACAGCAGCAAATACATGGCCGAAAAAAAGCCTGTAACATCAGAGGCTTTCCAACAACAACAGAGACGGAGTTCACGCTGTTTCCAGCCGCCAGCTAAATCTGTTTGTCAGCCGTTTTGATGTTTGAAGCAATAGGTCAACTTGGAAAAGGTTCAGTAAAATCAAGGTGAAAGGGTTGTGTTGCCACCGACAGTTGACATAAAAAGTTTTGAGTGTCACAGATGTGTTGTACAAACTTTGGAGCTTTGATTTTTGTGGTGGAAATTTGAATTGTTCTTCGATTTAATCTCCTGTATTTAGGAACCGATGCCGATAAACTGAAATCAGCTGTTGGTGATGGAAGAATGGGTCGTCATCAAACTGGATTTGCTCCAGACGTTTACAACTAGCATTTCAGTGAACAAGGCAAGTACTAACTCTTCACACTAGTTGCATGTATTTCCAGAAAAAAGACTAAATCTTTTTCATTTAGTCACAATATTTCTAAGAAATAATGATTAAGTCAAGAAATAAACCAATGACTCACTGTTAGCACTTGTGGTCATGACTTTATAATCAGAATGATCAATGGACATTCATTTACTAGTAAATCTCTTGCTTTTCTGTACTTGTTTTCTGAGGAAAGGACTGTAATCTAATAAAAGGCCTCAGCGGCCTCAGCTTTATTGTGTATGCAAAATCTATAGAAATGTAATGACTTGCTTTAATTGTAACTTCAATCCTTTTTAGTGTGTTGAGATCTGCTGTAAACATAATGTTTCATGAATGTTATAATAAAGACCTCTAATTATGTGCTTTGTTTCTGAACACTGTCTCCTTTCCTTCTCATCTTTTCACTGGTTCCCGTCTTTAGTCTCTGACATCCCACTTAAAACTCCTGCAAAATTCACCACTAGCTCGAATCCATCTGCATCTCAAACTGCAGGCAGGTCACTACTTAGTTCTGGTCAAATCTAGAGAATGTTTTAGATATTCATAACCCTTGAACCTTTTCACATTTTGTCACATTGTAGTAACTTAACAGAGCAGCTGTGGTTTATAGAGAGATTCCATTACAAACAGTTGGACACTACAATGGGTGACTTCCAAAGAGAATACTCACATTATTTGTAAAAATGTCACAATTATCCGCTTCGTGTTGGCCTATTACATATTTCAGAAAAAATACTTTGAGGTTTAATGTGAGAACAAGTTATAGTGTAGAAATACTGCTTCTAGCCACTGTATTACTTTGTAAACGAAGCCCAAGAGTGTGTTGCTCATATTTGTATTGGTTCCTTTGTCCCCTACAGAGGAGCAGAAAACCTTTTGCCTTTCATGCTTTCTGTAAGTTCTCATAAAGAACTCGGAATAATTGCCCTTCCATTTCCTGCTTCACTTCTTAGTGGCTAGGATTCACATTTCATCTGCCTATTACTATTCTAACTGTACAGCTCTTCACTGATTTAACATATTCAGCACAGCCTGGCAGAGTGGTCAATTTTAAAAAACTCTTGCAGGAGAAGCAGAGATATCATCTCTAATATCAAATGCATTTTCTTCTTCATCTGACTTTGGCACAAAAACCACCCCTGATGCAATTTGAGCATAGATGTGTCAATAAAAGATAGCGGTATGTTATGGAAGTGCTGGTAATATTATCAAGCCAAATAATTTTCATGCAAAGCTCAGGCCTTTTTTTTCCTCCAGATTTGTAGTTTTCAGTCTTAAGAATCTGAATTAAAATTAGGGATTAACCAATATGAAAATTTGGGCCAATATCAATATTTGTACTGCTGTTCTAACCGATATTTATCTGTATTATATATAAATTTTATCATCTTTTGGGCATCTTGAAAAAACGACCACACTACTGACTGGCATCAAATGAATATCACTGCCACATGACCAACCTCTTCCCCCTCCAGAAACACGATGGAAATAAACATTGGTTGTTGATATCGGCCCAGTATTATTTATCAAACTGATACCGATATAAGTGGCCAATGCTGATGTCAATGTTGATAAATCATGTATCTACTCAACAGAAATGTGTTAAAGTCAAAAAATAAAAGACTGGAGCTTTACAAATACTTTACTTGTTATAAATATATTAAAAAATGCTCTTTTATGTTTGGTGACCTTACAACCACAAACGTCTCCATTTTGTATTTACATGTCGTGCTAGCTGCTGCTAGTCACACGGCTAGCATCATGCAAAACTTTGTCAATATTTTGCTAATGTTAAAAAAAATAAAAAAACACAATTTCACAAATGCCGTGTTTCCAATTAATGAGAAACACAATTAAAGTCACACGTGAATAAGTTTGTTCACAAGCAAGTCATTAAAAACATGCTGCATCATCATCTTCCTACTATTTTTACTCTGATAAAAGCTAATGCTACTGATTCCCATCAAAGTCACCTGATATCTGGTATGTTTTTCAGAAAACATTAGTGAACTGCTCAATCCATCATTCATAAAAAATTATGTTTCAATGGAAGAAAGTCACTGTTGATTAAAAACTCAGCAGAAAAGCATGTCCTCTTAAACACTAGCATCGCTGTGTGGGCGATGCTTTTCTTCAGCAGGGAGAGGAAAGTATTAACTCAGGAGGAAGCTGAATAGAAATGCAAATATCAGATCTGTCTTTGTAAAGAATTTAGATTTCTGTCTCCTTTTCACTTATTTTATGTTTCTCTAATCCCAATAAAAGACAGTTCATGTTTATAATAAGACACAAAAGTGAGAAAGGTGACTAAGTTCAAGGGATATAAATACTTTTACAATTGTATTTGAAGATCTGACTTTCCTCTGACACGGCTGTGTGGCGTCGACAGAAATGATCTGAATCCTCGGGGAGAAATGTAAACCAAACAGCGCGTGTTTATGATCACAGAGTGAAGATATCTAAAAGAAAAGTGAGGCTGAATTTTCTTCTCTCTTTTTAGTGATGCCGAAATTCATCCTAAAAGTAAATGATTGGTTTAAAATGCTAAACGGAAGACGTCGACTGATTTCTGTCGAGGGAAATGAGCCCAGATGCGTATTCCCACCACGATCCCACAGGCTGCACACCTGACGCTCATTTAGAGCGGGATAGCGGCTGATGAGAATAATTAGCCATCTTTATTTATATATATATATATATATATTTTTTTTTTAAATTTATTTATTTATTTTTTGTTCCAGAGACATGAATCAGTATTGGAAGTGTAAGGACTCCAAGAGGCTCTACATGAAGACAGATGGACTTTGTTTTCTGATTACGCTCTCCTTAAAATGACTCGTATTCCACCTTGGATGTGATATTTAGGCAATGATGTGGGACTTGTCTTGGGGAATGGCAGCCTACAGTAACACCTGTAAGGGCAGGACTGCCGGATGAGGAGGAGGGTACAGGGATGGGTGGTGACTCTGAACTGGATGAAAAGCCGCCAAGGGGTACGGACTGGGAGCGTCCAGCAGCGGGATGGGGGAGGAAGTGTAGAATGAAGGAGGAAGAAGTGGAGGGGGTGGCGGTGGAGGAGGTGGTGGTGGCGGAGGAGCAGGGGCAAGAGAAGAGAGGTGAGGGGAGAAGGGGGGTAGAAGGTGTGGGTATGAGGAGAGCGGGAGGTGTGATGGAGGTGGCAGAAGAGAGAGGTTGTGCTGGATGAAGGTGTGGAAGGAGAAGGAAGAGGAAGATGAGAGGGACGGCTGGAAGAGGAGCGGAGCATGGAGGGGGATGCAGCGTGGGGGAAGGTGAGGAGGAAAGCACTGCCTCTTCTCTGAAAACAGATGCTCCAACTCTATCCCTTTCCTCCTCTCCCGTTCCTCCTTCTCCTTCCTCCGCACCCACTCCTTCTCCCACTCCTCCCTCTGTCTCTCCAGCCGCTTCTCCTCCTCCTCCTTCCTCTGCCTCTCCCCGGTGTGTACATGTTCTGCTTTGTTTCTGGTGCTTATGTTATTAGCAGTATTGCTGCTGGGATTACAATCAGGATTACTGTTGAAACCATGACACTGACTACTGTCAGTTTCAGTCTGATGAACAGCCCGGCTGCTCCTATAACCACCGTCTGGACCAGAGAGGGGGGCGCTGTCGTGACCCTGTGCTTCGGTTTCACCCTCCTTGCTCTGACCGCTCCTGACAATTTTATCGACAGAGTCACGATTGCGACGAAAAGCGTCATCGGTTATGCTTTGATACTCTGTTTTGGTGTGCTTGTCTTCACACTGACAAAGTTCGTTGGTGCTACATCTGAGGGTACCTGTTAACTGTGCACACCCTAATGGTTCCGTTTTGTTCAAAGTACAATCAGGATTCCGGTCAACCGAACGTACATGACATCCTCTGATAAAAGTTGCATCGTGATCACAGCAGAAGGCAGAATTAAGTCCATCATCCTTGATGGACTGCTCAGCTCCCTGTTGGTGCGGCATTGAGGTGTTACAGGTGTGACGGTCGCTGAGTTGTGTCAAGCCTTCAGAGCGATCACAGTCAAACTGACTGCGGTCGTTAGCAGTTCTGTGACTCTCATCACAACAGCAGGGCTTGTCTTGATCGTCAGAACCACAGCTATGTGGTTCCTTGTCAGTGTTGACGTTGTGGTTCAGGGGCTGTTGGGTCCTACAGATTGGGTTGCAGTCTGTAGAAATGAGTTGACAACAACAGTCCCCTTTGTCACTGAGGTCAGAGGTCAAGCTGGCCTGATTTCTTTCTTGCCTCTTGAGTAGAACATTCATGAATCTCCTCAATTGCCTCCTACCTCGTCTTCGTTTCTTCTTGGGTGCCGCTGGCTCCGGTGATTCTCCCTTCCTCTTTCTGGACAATCCTGCAAGCAAATGAGCGGGAGGTGGAGCCACTTCCCCGCAGGCCGATGCGATTCTCAACTCTCCTTCCAAACAGCAAAGGCTCTCAACGGTCGTGGTGCAGCTTTGTCCTGCAGGTATTGTTTGTGTTTGACCACATGCTGCGTCTCTGGAGGAAGCGAGCATGGGGCTAATCGTCGGATTTCCCGCCGTTTCTCCGTGAGGTCTAGGAACGAGACACATTTCCTCTTCGCATGCAGCGTCTCGACGGGGGAAAGTAACACCACTAATCACTAGCTTACACGTGTTTTCCTCGGCACCTCTTATCTTGCCGCTCCTCGGATTCCTTTGCTCCTGCTCGCCCTCCTTCTTCCCCGCCTGCGAGTCTTTGTGGATCACTCCCGTCCCTTTGTCATCCTCGGCAGGGCCGGGTGTAATTGCGGGACAGCTTGGTGTCTCCATAACAGACTTGGGGACGTGGCTAATCACAGAGCAGCATGCTGCACCCCTGCAGAGGAGCTTTCTGAGCCCTGGGCCCCATCCGGAGACTGATTGGTGGGATTGATGCTGGCTGGCCTCCCGCTTCACCTGCACACACAGCTGGTTACACCGATTACACCGATTCATGGGAAGATTACTTAATAGCTCTCCCCTCTTCTCGTCATTTCTACCTGCCCTCTCTCGAATCATCTGATCCCTTCTCATCCTTTGCTCCTCTTCCCTCGTCTTCTTTTCTCTCCCTCCTACCAGCCGATTTGCAGCGAGATTACTTAATAGCTCTTTATCTCTCCTCTCGTCTTTTATGTTGCCCTCTCTTTTCAGCTTCTCTTCCCCTCTCCCTTCAAACATCTGACTTGCAAAGAAGGGACTCATTATCCTTCCCTTTTCCGAGTCTTTTTTATCTGCCTTTCCTCTTCTTTTCTTTCTCCCCTTCCCCCTCCCCATCCCTGTCCTCCTCCTTCTCCTTCTCCTTGCTGCTTTTTGAAGGCCTGGCGCATGGTGGCATTCTGCAGAGAGGGGAACAAATTTTAAAGCAGTTTCATCACGGCAACTGGAGCGGCCCTGGATTGCATCGCCACCATCACAATGGTCAACAACTTCCACAGGATTTCCCGCCTGTCCTCCCTCTGCCTCTTCTCTCCTTTCATCTATCTTCTCCTCCTTTCCTCCCTCTGTATCTTTATGCCTCTCTTGGCAGTCGGGTTGTTTGATCACAGATGGCTTTATTCTCTCCCTCCCTTCCTCTAGTCCTCCTTTCTTTTCTGTACCCCCTTTTTTGGCCTTGTGATGGGCTCTGAAGTCGTACAGTAGAGGGTTGACGCTGTAGGATATGGAGGGCGATGTCTTGGTGTAGTTTACCATCTCTGTGGGCCAGAGAAGAACCATGCCTCTGTCACGGCTAAGAACCTGACAGAAAGGCTCTTTGGGACGATCTGGAGGTACAGGCATTGATGTATTACAACAGGTTAATGAGGGGAGGCTTGATTCTTTTGGACTCTTTTTGACACAAGAATCAGACTTCTCGGGATGATTTGTGGCAGAAGAAAGCAGATCTTCGTCTTCTTGATGTGTTGTCTCTTGAAGGTGGGCCTCATTTTCTCTCTGTGCTGAATATGTGCTGATGCTGTCAGAAATCTGTTCTGTTGTGTCACTGTTTAAATAAAGATGAGCTTCAATCCCACGTTGGGCTTCTGTCCCATTGTCCTTACATAAAGAGATCTGGGCTCCACTCCCACTAATTGTCAAGTTCTCTTCTCCAATCACATTGCGATTGCATGAGGAAACCTGGGCTTTATTCCCAGGCGGTCCCAAGAGTCCTTTGTCAGCAGACTCAGCAGGCCGGAATTCAATCTTCCTGTCCGCACTGCACTGGTTTCCAGTGTCCCAGGGATCCACATCCGAACACACCGGAGACTTTGGCCCCTGATCAGCAACTTTCTCCCCAAGGTTTTTTGTCCTTTCCTGATTTGCCACACCTACTTGTTTCCCTGGCAACCCCGAACCCTGTCCGGCTTGGATGAAGACCGCAGCTGATTGGTGCAGGAGGACGCAGGTCCGCTTTGGTAGGGAGAAGGACACGGGGCGAAGCCTGCTGGGGGCCGACAGAGCGTGAGCCGTACTTATCACCTTGTTTCTGTTATCATTTGGGTTCAAGTCAGGGTGCTCGCAGGATTTTGTGCTAGTGGTAGCTGTTGGGGCATCTATAGGAGTCATGGCGTTACTCGTGTAACAACGAGGCGTCAAATGCTTGTAGAAATGCTTTGAAACGGTACAGTTTGTGTCATCAGGGCTTATCATGTGGTTGGCTCTGAGGCAGCCGCAGTCCAGATGGGTCTTTTTGAGGATGCAGGGTTCGTCAGCAGCAGCTGCAGAGTTGTTTGCATCCGTTTGGCCATATGCCCAATCAGTGTTGCTCAGGAGTCTGGACTCGAGTGTGGGATCGAGGGGGAGGAAGGGTTGGATCAGCTGGGTCTGTGGTTCTGAAAGGGAGAAGAAAATAGAGGATTGGTACTGCTCATATTTACATGCAAAACATAACTGGGTTATTTTTCTACCCCAGTAATAAAAAACAGAGTAGGAAAAAACTCTGTGGCACACTGGGTATTATTTTCTAAGACTTCGTATACAAAATTCCAATCATGCTTTTAAAATTTTCTGTTTTATTGTTTATAGCACAGCTGGATGATTTATTGCTGAACAACTGAAGACAAACATGCACTACATGAGTTTGAAAACATTCATCTTTTAAATTATGTCATATTCAATTTGAGTCTTTAAGGATTAATTTGACTTTTGGCTTTAAAGCAGGGCTTCTGTCTCAGTTGACACTGATGTTGATTTTCTAATTTCACTATGAACAGTGATTGAGTTTAGGTGCTTGGGTTATTCGTGAACACTCTGACCACTTTCCTTCATTTAAAAGTGATAGTCTGGATTAGATCATTGGTCCAAACAAAGCAAACATAGATCTAGAAACTTAGATAAAACATAATATTAAGCTTATGGAATGGATGACGACCTATTTCTTATGGAAAGCTATAGAAAGCTATGGAAAGAGTGAGCTGGCATCAGTCAACTAATTAAACTCTACTAATTCACTGGAATTGCTGAAGGAGCTTGTTAATGGCTGCCATCTGGGAGGTTTCTCTAGGGTTACTGTATCCTGATCATTTGACTCAAAAGTCTGGTTCGTTTGGGGAAGTGTGAATGAGTAATCAAACTCTGATGTGGACCAATAAAAGTTTAGTCTGGGCTGCCTGCAAACCTAGATTTCGGTTCGGTTGAAGTGAAGTCTGGCATGGTAGAAATACATATGCGAATGTCAAGTAGACTGTAGACCACTCCAAAAGCATTCTGGGTAAATACAACCAAAACTAACGGGCAAGCCTAGAGCTAGCAGTAGAAATGTCTCATGAGAAATCCTACATGAAAATCTGATACCACTCCATTTTTGTTTCCATTTTGTGAAGAAGAAGTTGCATTCAGTGTCTTCTTCAGAGGTTTTTGAGTCGTTTCCTTCAGTGGTTCTTGGTATTGCGCCCCCACAGGTGAGGAAGCGAACATGTTTTTCAAATGTTTGAGATTGCTTGACACATTGCACTGTGAACGCAATTTTGGTCCCCAATCGAACTTTCTATAACCATTTTAGTGCACAGCAAACTCCCAGACATGCATCTGTCTGCAAACAGGTGTGTTAAATGACTCAGACAGATATTTCTGGGCAAAGGTATTAAAATGACCCACAGCTTTAAAAGTTATCTGTAATGTGCCGCCTTCTTATGCCGTGGAGCACGGTTTATAAAATATTTGGGTGTTTAAAGAAGGCGAGCCTTAAAATGACATTTCTCTCTCCCTATTGTGAAAATGCTAATCCATTCAGCACTCAGGCAGACAGCCGAGTTTGAAAGGAACTGCCCAACTTTTCCGATGGCTTTGACTTTATAATGAGAAACCTGTACTGAATGAGGGGGTGACATATTTTTCAGATCAGAGGATGACAGTTGATTGTTTCTCTGAAGTCTGTGTTATGCTTTCTTAGCTTTTAAAATGCAGCCATTCGGCACACAAAATCCACTGGAGATGGACTAAAGGGATCTGATTTCAACTTTTGTTTCAGAAGAAACTCAAACAAGATGACAGAAAGTAATTCAGTCCAACAATTTCTCACAGACTAACCCACTTACATGCGAATATATTTTAATTATGGAACTTACTTTAAGTGATTCATTTTTACGAATCAATCCTGCAAAAGAGAAAATAAACTTATAGTTTCTTTTGGGTAATATTTCTACCAGCTTTGCACATCTAGCAACTGACATGATTAATTTGTCGCTGTGGGCTTGATGTTTGCAGTAGCTGCGCTTCCATTGCAAATATGCATAAAACTAATGTATAAAAAAAACACTATTTCCAAATTGTGGTGTTTCCATTAAATAAGAAACGCAATTAAAATCACACGTGAAAACATTTTCTCACTCAATAAGTCATTCAAAAACATGCAGTGCCATCATCCTCTGACCCAGAGGTTTAATCTTTCAGTCTCATCTGACCAGACAGTGCTCATCCACATTTTTGCCAAGCCTCTTGCATTCTTTCAACAGTCGTCTTCCTCCTGCCACTGTTCCAGTAACATTTCTACCATGAGAACCTTTATGCTTGAACCCACAAGGAAAGGTACTGAAGCTTGAGCTCCAGATGCCATATATAGAGAGACAAGGCGGCGATGAAGAAAGTGGGGATCATATGTTTAGAGTAATGAAGGCAAATATGAGAAGCAGCCTGTCTGTTTTCTTTACCCTATAAAAGCTCCCAGTGACAGTGGCACAAGGTTTTTGGAAACTATTTTAATTGCTTTGATTTCCCCCAGACTGAGTGCACTGGTCTATTAAAATGGGCTTGTCTATATGGGCTTCTCCTCTTTTGATTCATATAAGTCTGTGTATCAGTGTCCTCACTTGAAATATCTCACAGAGGCATCATGTTTTACCAACAGCAATTGCAACATCTGTTCCATTTTCAGCTGCTGCGGTTTGCTTTCACACTGCTCTGTGTCAAACAAACTGAACACTATGAGCAACCTGTTCACCTCCTCGCCTGTGGCGGCGCTACACCAAAAACCACTGAAGGAAACAACTCAAAAACCTGAGAAGAAGTCACTGAGCACAACTTCCTTCTTCACAAAATGTATACACAAATGGAGTGGAATCAGATTATAGCTGTTGTAGGATTTCTCTGTGTTTTTGGCAAAAGACCACATGCCATTTCTCTCACTAATGCTAGACTCATGTTTGTTTTGGTTGTATTTACCCAGAATGCACTGCGCTGCAGTCCATGTCCTGCTGTTGGAGCGCCCTCCGGTCCGCTTGCCGTTTACATGTGCATTCAAACTGCAACAGAGTTCATTTCAACCGAACTGAGACCGATGTTTATAGATGAACAGTTTTTGGTTAGCATCAGAGTTTACATCTCCCCAAAGGAACAGAAGTTTTTAGGTAAATTACAGTGGGCCAGGCAGGTCTGGTGTGATTGCACCCTTAGAGACATGATGGAAAAATTATTTTATAAAAACATCTTTTTTTTTTTGTTTCCCAATTATGTAATACTTTGTGTTGGCCACTCGTGGTTTTAAGGTGACAAGATATCAAAGAAAGTGTTGAAGGGTTAAGAATGTAAGTCAGTGTATAATATCTGGTACAGTTCAGAAGTAATACTTTGGTATAATATTTGTATATAAATGACATAGGACTTTTAAGCTTCATTACCCAAAGGCTACTGATGATCATAATCATAATGTGACTGGGATATTATGGCCTTTAAATAAATTCCTTCTTTGACTTGATAGCCATTAAACAAGGATATTAATATGGAATCTTTGATGTAAGAAAGTTAAACCATAAACGTTTGGGAAACCCTTCAAGTGATGAAAATGCTCTAAAATGCTAATCCTGCATTCTGCAGTATAACTCATGGACAACTGACCTGTATTAAAACCTAAGTTTCAACCCTGTCCTGGTTATAATTACAAATGACATAAGTGACGTTTTTGTTACATTTTGACAATCTAAATTCTTTATTAAAACAAAACAAAACAAAACAAACAAACTAGAAAAATGTCTTTAAAGTTTAAATTTAGTTAAACGGATTAGGACTAACTCAACGCTGCAGTGACTCAACATTAAAATTTCCCTCCCTGTCGAAATGCTTTTCAAATGGTCAACAATAAAAACATTTTTTCTAATTTCCTGAGTGAATTCTTTCGTCTGCATTTTTCTCCTGCTGAATTGAACTTTTCCTCTCTTTTTGGTTTGAGGCTCTTTAACGGGAGATGCTCCTTCCAAATCCCTGCAGCATTATTTCATTTTCTGTATAATTTTCTTGTTATGTTGCATCGGCCTACTTCCTCATCTTCATTTCTCTCCCCATTTCATTTCTTGCTGTCAACAGACATAATTCAGCGGACCGCACGCCGGTTAATCCCTCAGTATCAAGAGTGATATCCTCATCACCGAAAACCAAACACTCTCTCATAAACTATTTAAGCAGCCCGCCACATGCCTTTTAAGTGGATAAGAGCTCTTACTTGTTGGCCGTTCGGCGTCGCTCGGATTGAAAGCTTCCCAGTTCCGCTCAACATTTGGTTGGGGTTGATTCACTGGGTCGATTGCCACTGTGGTGGACCGGAACATCGGACCAGAACCCGGAGCGCTGAGGAGAAAAGAAGAGTGGAGAGGATGAAGACGGAGGAAAGATAGTCCAAATGGGGAAAGTGAATCAGGGTGATTGGAGAAGGTGAAAGGAAATAAAAGAAAACCAGAGATAAAGGAAATAAAAGAAATTTAGAAAAGAGGACAAAAAGAATCAATAAAGAGATAAGAATGAACACATTCAGAGGGAGGAAGTAAGGAGGACAAGAGGAGACCAAAACTAAAATCTAGCTGAAAAGAACTTTATCTGTGCCTCGCTTTTCTTCCCACTTTGTGCTAGAAACCAACTGGCATTGTTGTTGAGCTGAAAATGGGAATGACAGCCGATACGAGACTATTTATATTTGGTGAGTGTGTGCTAAACACTGTGCACTTGGTCAGAAAGGCTTACAGGCTTCCTGGAAATCCATACGAAGCTCCACCACTTACATTTCCTTTTAGAAGCCATACACCAACATTTTTTAAAACTTTCTCTGCTACTGCTGAATTTACATGCTGGTAGTTCAAAATAGTTATATTCATACTCAGGTCTAAAAGTCTGATTATGGGAACAATGTGGACATATTCAGTTTCTGAAAAGTGAAAAAGGGTGTTGTACGCAATTATTTGATGCCAAGAACAGAAAAACATATTTGGGCATCAATGCATAAAGGAATGGCCACACAAGAATAAAGAAGTGATATGAATCTTTAAAGTAAAATGTATGTTTATAAGGTGAAGGTGTTTACTACAGAGGGGAATAATCACCATTCATGACAAAAGATGTAACTGAAATAATAGCATTTGTGTAGATTTGGTAATTTCTGCTTTGGTTCTGCACTTCATTGTTACTCTAACAGGCTTTACGTTAACCAGACATGCAGTGGTTGGAAGCAGCTGAAAGTCTAACTTTTCTCCACATACCAGGCTCCTGTTTTAGTCACAAGAGTTGGAATGAACTCACAGGTTGACATCACTAATGTAATTTAACAAAAAGTGAAAATAGAAAAGTGTTCTAAGGACAAAGATTCTGGAAAACTAATACAGTCCAAAGTTTAAAGGACTTTTTGGTATAAATCAGGGATATAGGAAGAAAAAAGGGGGTAGCGAGTTAAGGTGAGAGCTAAATGTTAGCAAACAAAAGCACATGCAACAATGATGAGAATGTGATCTGTGGAGGGGATTTATGGAACTGTAAAGACGAGGACTTTTTCATTATAAATATATAGACAAATCCTTATTGCAAAAGTAAATGGATGGTTAACACTATTTGAATGGGTGTGCATAAGACTGACATGAGACTGTCATAAATATGACATAACACCTGTCATGAATATGATGGAGCCTTCGTGAACACTCTTGAATGTTGTCATGAAGTGTCCTTTGGTAAATAATGACACTTTTAGATTACTTTTAATGTAAGTTTTAATGGACCTTTGCATTAAAAGTTGCATTAATTATTTACTGATTAATGAAAAGTTGACACTTTTAATGAACTTTTAGTGCACCTTTCTATTACACTCTAAGAAATAATCCTGTAAATTTACAGTAACATACTGGCAGCTACAGACGCCAGAAGTTTACTGTAAATGCACAGTAGCTGTACCGTAATTAATCCTGACAGCAGATTACCATCAATGCAAGTACGGTACGGATACTGTGAAATAACGGTAAACTTCTGCCGTCTATAGCTGCCAGTAGTTTACCATTTTTTCGAAAGAACGGTAAAATACTGGCGTCTGTAGCTGCCAGTAGTTTACGTTTTCTAAAAGAACGGTAAAATACTGGCGTCTGTAGCTGCCAGTAGTTTACGTTTTCTAAAAGAACGGTAAAATACTGGCGTCTGTAGCTGCCAGTAGTTTACCGTTTTTTTGAAAGAACGGCAAAAATACTGGCGTCTATAGCTGCCAGTAGTTTACTGTTTTTTCGAAAGAACGGTAAAATACTGGCGTCTATAGCTGCCAGTAGTTTACCATTTTTTTGAAAGAACAGCAAAATACTGGCGTCTATAGCTGCCAGTAGTTTACCGTTTTCTAAAAGAACGGTAAAATACTGGCGTCTGTAGCTGCCAGTAGTTTACCGTTTTTTCGAAAGAACGGAAAAATACTGGCGTCTATAGCTGCCAGTAGTTTACCGTTTTCTAAAAGAACGGTAAAATACTGGCGTCTGTAGCTGCCAGTAGTTTACCGTTTTTTCGAAAGAACGGAAAAATACTGGCGTCTATAGCTGCCAGTAGTTTACCGTTTTCTAAAAGAACGGTAAAATACTGGCGTCTGTAGCTGCCAGTAGTTTACCGTTTTCTAAAAGAACGGTAAAATACTGGCGTCTGTAGCTGCCAGTAGTTTACCATTTTCTAAAAGAACGGTAAAATACTGGCGTCTGTAGCTGCCAGTAGTTTACCGTTTTTTTGAAAGAACGGCAAAAATACTGGCGTCTATAGCTGCCAGTAGTTTACTGTTTTTTCGAAAGAACGGTAAAATACTGGCGTCTATAGCTGCCAGTAGTTTACCATTTTTTTGAAAGAACAGCAAAATACTGGCGTCTATAGCTGCCAGTAGTTTACCGTTTTCTAAAAGAACGGTAAAATACTGGCGTCTGTAGCTGCCAGTAGTTTACCGTTTTCTAAAAGAACGGTAAAATACTGGCGTCTGTAGCTGCCAGTAGTTTACCGTTTTTTCGAAAGAACGGAAAAATACTGGCGTCTATAGCTGCCAGTAGTTTACCGTTTTCTAAAAGAACGGTAAAATACTGGCGTCTGTAGCTGCCAGTAGTTTACCGTTTTTTCGAAAGAACGGAAAAATACTGGCGTCTATAGCTGCCAGTAGTTTACCGTTTTCTAAAAGAACGGTAAAATACTGGCGTCTGTAGCTGCCAGTAGTTTACCGTTTTTTGAAAGAACAGCAAAATACTGGCGTCTATAGCTGCCAGTAGTTTACCGTTTTTTCCAAAGAACGGTAAAATACTGGCGTCTATAGCTGCCAGTAGTTTACCATTCTTTTGAAAGAACGGTAATCTACTGTTTTTCTGAAAGAACGATAAAAAAAATGCTGGTACCTACAGACGCCAGGGTTTTTGGTTTTTTTCACCGTTCTTTCAGAAAAACGGTAAAAAAAAAAAAAAATGTTTTAAAAAGCTGGAGTCTGTAGGTACCAGTATTTTACTGGACATTTACCTTTTCAATCCTGTAATTACCTTTTTGAAGTGTTAAATACTGTAATGACGCCAACACACCGCAGATGTAGTACAGCCAACATGATTTATTAGAAATAAGAGCGAGCTTAGGCTGCAGCTGCACCTCTAACAAATCGTTACACTCAACTGAATAGTTCACTGCTAACACACACTGAACTCTCCGCCCCTCCGGTGCAGATCCCGCTCCCCGGATCCCTTCGCCCACATGACAGGTCCATCACATGTGAGTGGAAGCAGAGGAGGATAGGGGAACCCCATAACACTCTACACATAACAGTGATCACAATGCAACTTATAACAAATACACATAACCATATGGAACCTAGCAGAACTAATACAGATTCGTTAAAATACTACGGTGGTCGACAGGTACAAACGCGCAGCAAACAAAGACAAAAAAGAGATGCAAAAAAATATATAAAAATAAGTGTTACAGACCACTAGAGCGTATTGTCCGAATTCAGGGTCTGCATCCTTTCAAGCTTATTCTTTCATGGGCTTGAGAAACGACCCGGTCTACGGAAGAGGGGTCCTGCGAAGGCAGAGAGCATTGCAGAGAAGCTGTAGCCTTCAGCTAGCTGCCTAGCCTCCACCACGGCGTTATGTTGTTTAGCAGCCGTGACACAAAGGCTGCTAAGTGAAAGTAAATATACCTTCATGATTTAAACAATGCTTGTAGGCGAGAATGTAGATGTATAAATCTCACATTTCTGCTCGGTTCATCAGTGCATCACCTAATTGCAATATCTGTCAACGTTTTCAGTGACGTCTGCTCCCACTGCATTAACACGCAGCTCCCCTCGCCTGCTGCCAGCTGGTCCAGGTTTCATATACCATGGGAGAACAC
Source organism: Poecilia reticulata (assembly GCF_904066995.2). Taxonomy (NCBI): domain Eukaryota; kingdom Metazoa; phylum Chordata; class Actinopteri; order Cyprinodontiformes; family Poeciliidae; genus Poecilia; species Poecilia reticulata. The sequence goes on along the minus strand of NC_088844.1, from coordinate 2,943,396 downwards.
CTGACTCATTTAGGCTTTCCCAAATGACAGTTAAACACAGATATTAAGTCAGGTAACATCTAGTTGGAATATTTTGGTTCACTAAAATATTTCATTTATTTCTGAGCAAATCGGTTTGACTGATTAAAGTTAAGCCTAAAAACATAATAGTTTTATTACACTGTATTGTCTTACCTGAGATTTGGAGAGTATTTGAAAAGGGATTATTTGTTTACATTCCTTGTGTAAATGTGCTATATGTGTTTAAACATTTTAGAATCTGACTAAATTTTTTTTAAATATGCAACTGCCTTTAAAAAAGGTGAAGAGTAATAGAGAAATTAGGAGAAAAAAAAAACATACACCGAGCCTGTTTTTTTTTTCTTCGCCGCTGTCTGATACACATTGTCACGGTAACTAAGCAACATAACGCCACGGTAGAGGCTAAGCAGCTAGCTGAAAGCTACAGCTAAAAAAAAAAAAAAAAAAAAAAAGGTAAGCTACAGCTTCTCTACGTCGAGGACCCAAAGATGCAAAACCTGACTTCGGACACAGCTGTTCTTTGTTCAACTCCCCCTAGTGGTCTGGATCACTTCTGTTTTCTGCATTTTTTGTTTGCATCTCTTTTTTGTTGCATGTGTTTTTCTCGTCTTTGCTGGGTGTTTGTACCTGTTGGCCACCGTAAAATACAGTGGTGAAAGTAAATATACCTTCAAATACTGGCGTTCCAGTATTTTTACTGTGAATTTAGTTTTACTACTGCATTCACTTTATGAGTAAGCTACTGCCAAGAAAACTGTAATGCTACTTTTTAAAGTACAGTCTTAGTTTTACCATAGAACATTAATACCTAACCCAGTGTAAGCTTCTTAGAAGTGCTACAATTGGTGCGGTTCTAAAATGCATAATCTGCATAATCAGAACTTCACATAACACAGAAAAGGATGTAGTTTCCTGTAAATGCACAGTAGCTGTACTGTAATTAATCCTGACCATAATTAATCCTGAAGAGGATGTATCACATCCCTAGCCCTAACCCTGTGTTATGTGAAGTTCTGCAGATTATGCAAATTATGCAGATTATGCATTTTAGAACAGCACCAATTGTAGCACTTCTAAGAAGCTTACACTGGGTTAGGTATTAATGTTCTATGGTAAAACTAAGACTGTACTTAAAAAAGTAGCATTACAGTTTTCTTGGCAGTAACCTTCAGAACAGAATTTTTATTTAAAGGCACCACTATGCCTCAAACCACATATATTTTCAGTATATTCAAACATTCAAAACGAGTAACACATAACCATTCCTCTGAGAACTGGTAATAAATTAGGCCTTCAATGTCAATATATAGTTTCACCAACACTGGAATAAAAATGGAAGACTTTCAGTTTACAGCGACATAAACTGGGTTTAACTCATTAATTTCTACAATCTTACACAGTTCTAAAAGAAATATCCATGCTTTGGTTATCACCAAGCAAATCAATGAAAAAGGGCTTCCAAAATCTAAAATTCAACATGGCTGAAATAATGTGGGATTCTAGTATTAACAGGGTTTTAAAATGTGAACTATTAATAGTTTTCAAGAGTCCAAGTGGCACTTACTTTATTAGATGCAGATGAAGGCACCGTCCAACATGGAAAAAGAAAAGACAATACAATTTAGATCCTGAATAATATGGAAACAGAAATATTTCAAAGAAAAGAAAAGGACAACAACTAACCTGAATGAGATGCCACTCAAAGTCTATCAGGTTTTTGAGGAGGGTGGAAACTTGAACATTGACTGTCACTTTTTCTTTTGAATGGTTTTTCCTGTCTGTTTGGATACCATCTTCCCATGACCGGCTTTTGTGCCCCTTTCTGGCACAAAAATGAAGCGACTAAAAAACAAAATCAAAAATGGGAAAATTCCTGAGAATATAAATAGTGTGGTATTCTGAATACAGCTGGTACAATATATAAATAAAGCTGTTTTTAATTACGTAAAGAGAAAACATCACCACCTTTGTCAAATGTCAATCATAACTTGCTTTAAAACTTTTAAACCATGTCAGTGTATTTTGATCATTGTAAAAAAATCATAGGAATGGTTTTACCGTTGAATGAACTCCAAAGTCTTGGCTGCCTCATGTTGATATTGGAGGTTGAAGATGTAGAAAATGGACAATGCTGTCCTGTCTGGAATGTCGACTGGACCCTCTCAAAGACAATATGGCCTTCAATGCTGACCATGCAGAAAACTGCTTGCCACAGGGACTGTAATAAACCAAGTCCTTAATTGGAAGAACATAAAACAAATCCTCTCATTGATACAGTATGCATTTAAATGATCATCATAATAGAGTGTCCATCTGCCAGGTAAAGTAAAAGCAAGGATCTTAAACTCCTCAATTGTTGTGCAAGTCACATCAATGTTGAAAACTGAAGGCTGGATTAATTTACAGAAGTTGTAGAGGAATTTGTGGTACTTTGCACTGAAGGTGAAGTGTGCTTTCAAAGTTCATTAAAACTGGATGATCTTGTGATCACTGATGGTGAAGTGTCTTTGGTGCTGTTCTTGTTTTCACCAACATGCAGGAGGAAGGGCTGTCCTGGTTGCACAGCAATGAGGAAGGATTCAACACTGGCTTGCATCTTTGACATAATGATAAGAAGACAAATAATAAAAATTATTAAATATATTTAACAGCACAGCTACATTCAGATAGCAAACAAAGTCAATGAGAAAGTGCATCTACAAAGAAGTAGGATCATTAGAATAACCACAGACCTGCACATATCTGAAAACATGGTCCAGTTTGACATGAGCCGTTTTGGATTCTTCTTGTGGGTTTTGGATGTAGAACGAAGCACATGAACCAACAGAAGAATGGCTGATTTTCCCAGCCTGGAGAAACAACAGGATAAATAGCAGAAACATTAGGATAATAAATAAACATTTTAAAGAGAAGTGAGCAAAACTAACCAGACCCACCAAAATACTTTGTCCACCTGGTTTACCCTGTAGAGCATTTTTCATCACCTACAACATAAAACATAAAAATGTCAGAAATAATTACCATGAACACAACTCAGACATTAGGCATAATACAAATTAGTCAGTTTATAGAAACATTCTGGACAGCATTTCTTCTGCCAACCTGTCAGAAGAAATGTGCTGAAGTCACCAACATGACATACTAATGAAGAAAAAAAGAGGCAGCCAATATGTCATTTTTTATTATCATTATTATTTATAGAGACAAAAACATTTTGGCTTAGCTTTGATCGCATAGATCAAACCACCGGTCCAGCACAGCCACTCTCCCCATTATGCCGTCTATAGCCGAAAACTTCAAGAAAACGACTCCGCAGCTAAATAATGTTAACTCAAACGGCCTTTCTGACAGTTTCAATGTTCGTTTAACCACCGACACCCCGTGCTACACCTGCTTGGCTAGCTTTAGCTGCTAACAAAAATAATAAACCAAGGGTGCTCACGTCCAGTCCTCGAGAGCTACCGTCCTGCAACGTTTCAATGTATCTTTACTCCAACAGACCAGGATCAGCTCTGAACAGACCTGCTAACCAGCCTTTCATTTGATTAATGGGGTGCTAATTGGAGCAGGGAAGCATCTGAAAGTTGCAGAATAGCAGCTCTCAGGGTCTGGACTTGAGCATCTCTGTACTGAACAGTCGTACCGCAACATCCAAACAAATAAACTTACATTAAGCATAAGTTGATACTCTTGTGCAAATAGAAAGTTAATGCATTCATAAAAAATAATCAAAATCAAAAACATGACGATCTTAACATGAAACTTACCTTTTTTAATAGATCTTTATTTTGATACAGAATACATAACAGTATAAACGCAGCATGCATTGTGGTATAATGTCCGCCAGGAAGTTACAAACAATGAGACAATACATCACCATTACATTACATAAATACATTAAAGAGAGAACATAAAGAGCATGTTTAAATAGATTTGGGGAACTTACCTTGTTATGATAAGATCCAGGCAAGACGCCATACTGCTGTCTCCAGGGCAACACGTGACGTCACAGATACGTTGCGATTGTGGGAGCAACTCTTTATCAAACACCATCTCTTTAGGGAAACTGACAAACCGATCTTTAAATTTGACTAAACAAGTGTTTAATTAACATTTTATTTTTAGCATACAACACCAACACTGGTAATCTAACATTTTTGATGATGTCTGTAGATTTTGATTCATTCCCTAAAAGATTTATTATGGAAAGTATTTTTTTTCTTTCAGTTTAATATTGTCTTTAAATGCTGCTTCTCTAAGATGCACATACAAGTAAAATGTCTTGACTAGAAAAAAACTGTATTGTACAATTATTTTGCGGTAGTTTACTGCCAGTTGTCAGTCTTGATTGTGACAAGAGAAGAAGACATCAAATTGACAATATCCTACCGTATTTTGGAATAACAGTATGTTACTGCTGGAATTCCACCGTAAATTTACAGCCATTTCTAAGAGTGTAGAAGTGTCATTATTTAGAGAGCGACACTTCATGACAACAGTCGTAAACATTTATGAAGAGTCATGTATTTTAACATTTAAAAAATAAAGTTTTTATTATCATCATCAAAATATTATTACTGAATGAGTCACCTATGAAAACGCCTTTATAACAGAATGGGGTAAAATAACAGAATCAGACAAAAACTATAGAGTTTTTCATATTGAACATCCTTTGAAATGGACAATGTTATGGTGACTTTATAGTTTGTTCTTGATGTTATAGATGGAAGATCAGTAGAGGCATTTAGTTTACCATCATACAGTTAAAAGTCAAGCTAGAATGAGTAACCGTCTCCTTTTAGTTTTTATTATTTATGAGGTTTTTTTAGAGTTTTCACCCCAAACTACATGTATGACAACAACGTCCTTCCACAGTAAAAGCTGAAGGTTTGACCTGTCAAACACATTTGCTGTTCTGAAACAAGTAGAACGAAGGAAACGTTGAAACTTAGAGAGTCTCATCTTCTACCTGAGCAATAACAGCAGAACGAAGTCACTGTAGAGCAGCGGTGACTTCAGTTCTCAGACACTAACAATGTTAGAGATGATGCAACTCAAAGACGAATTATCTTCATTAATAAGCAGCAGAAAACTTCAAAATGAAGGCATATTACTGAACATATTTGGTTTTATTTGCATACTAAATATAAACGCATCTTAAATCATTTCAAGTCTTTATTTACATTTCTAATTCCTGCGGAGGAAACTTTCCTGCATGGATTAAAGAGGCTGGGAATGTTTTGAAGGTGTGTGTGGGGACTGCTTTCTGGCACGGATCAGCGCTCTGGTGGTGTGGGCGTGTTTGGGTTGTGACTGAGCTCGGAGCTCAGATCGCGCTCACATGTGACACTGTGTTCGCTGGATTCTGCTGCTGGAGGAACGCCAGGCGAGCCGTCCTCAAAACATGTTTTTAGGAGGAAGCAGCCGAGTCTGTTATGTTTCTGAACATGCAGAAGCGCTGATGCTCCAGACACATAAAGGCACGCGCATAAATCAGAGGTTATGATGCATGTTTCTAAAAGATGAGTTTATAGTTTATGCTGTTTGACTCTATCTTATTTTATGTTTTGGTAGTTGACCTTATTTATAATTACAGTGTTGAACTATCATTGTTTTATGCCTTTGCTCTTTTAGTTGTTTGAGTGTATTTGCATACCATCATATTTGGTTTTCATCTTGTTGCATTTCTCATTCTTATAAATCTGAGCTATTTCTTAAATCCACAATTCATTTACTAGCATCTTTTTAAACAAATTTTAGGAAATAAGGAAATTGTCTTCATGTGCAACAAAATAAATATATGTATTTTTTTCCTTAATGAGTATCAGACTAAATAAAAAATAAATCCTACATTCAATTTCCACAACAAAATGACACAAGTATCCAGAGTATTTATTATTTTTTCTCATCATTATTTTGGAAACTAAGAACTTTTTTTGTTAAGTTGTTTTCCACAAACAAATGACATCAAATGGGGTGTAAAGATTTATTAAAATAAACAAACAAACAAGCAAACAAAAAACCCCAAAATAAAATGTGCTTTTAAAATGAACACACAATCCCTATTGTAGATATATATTTTTTAATTTGTTGTTTTTTCAGAAAAGGCTCTGCAACAACTCCGGCTCTAAACACATTTAATTATTATTTTTTTACTTAATGAAAGTGGAACATCATTGACTTTGGGACACATTTTACTCTGTTATTAATCTGACTCTAATAGATAAACAGCATGAAGTTTTCCAGGTAACCACCTCCTTCATTTCCCCTGCAGAAACAAAGGCCAGATCAGATTACCCAGGAACATGTTTACCCCAGAGGTCTGGACTTTGGTATCTAATGCCTTCTCTGCTCATATTTCCAGAATTTCATTTTATTCATCTCCCAGGTTGAAGCCTCGACAGTTCCGTTTCCTCTTTGATTAATAAAGCTGGAGGAATTGATATTTTGTTTGCAGACACAACATTTCGACCCAGCCACTCACTTTAAATATTACTTCTTTACAGTGTTTGCATTTGAATACATTAACATGACCGGCTCACCTTTGTGGAAATTTTAATTAAAAGAATGAAATGTGTGGAGTGTGGAGTTTGGCTTTCAGCATCTTTGGAGGTGGACAGATTACCAGACATTTTTTGAACCCATAATGTTATGACACCATCTAACTGCTGACAGACAAGTCACACTTTCTGACGGCTGTTGTCAGTTTATTCCAGACATTCTTAGTTGGGTTAATGTCTGAACTTCATGCTCTCTGAACTGAACTGTTTGTTCACAATGTGAGCCTAACAAATCCTGGCTGTCAATGCGTTTCAAGTATCACAGGACGAAAAATGGGATTTTCGTCAGCTATTGACACCTTGTTCTGCCGTGCGCATGGAGATTGAGGGCTTTCGGCAAGAGGTTTTAGTCAGAGTCAAACACTGCCAAAAATGGTCAAAAACGCTGTGTGTCCGTGTTCCCCTATCACCCCCCTCCCCTTGTGCCTAGCAGAGGTTTTCGTATTTAAATGAAGTTGCTGAGTGCCATGCAAATGCAAATCAACTGTTGAGCACCGCCTTTTGACTCTTATTCATTTTGTAGCTAACCCTTTTTACCTTCTGTTCACCATAAAGAAGTATGTTTGGAGAAAGAATATTAAAACAATCTATCTTATCCATTAAAATATATATTACATGTGTGTTAGGAGCACTGAAAAACTTAGTTTTGGTTGAATTGATGATATAAAAGAAGAATATGCATGATTACATACAATAGACTTTTGTGAAACGTGATCTTACTTTGACATTCCTCCTATCTGAAGATGTATCTTGTGATGGGAGGAATTGCACAACTTAATCAAAAATAATAATAAAAAATATGTTCCAGAGTGGTTCATTGTACATAAAGTATTTTTGTGAATAATATTCAAACTAAAGTTAATGTTCACTGATTGCTTTAAAGACCCAGAGTCATGCTATATTGGAGTGGTAGTGGTCATTCCACATCACAATACAGGACTTAAGAAACTACAGATTTTTCAGTATTCAGTTGCTTAACTCTCAAGTTTAAATTGAAGAACAAAATGGTTGAAAGTATGTGATACCTTCTGATAGAGTATAAACATTTGTATTCTTTTTTGTATGGCTGGCATTAGAAAATGCCAGCCATACATTTTCTTCCGCTTATCTGGGGTCGGGTCGTGGGGGCAGCAGCTTCAGAAGGGAGGCCCAGACTTCCCTCCCCAGCCACTTCTTCCAGCTCCTTCGGAGGAATCCCAAGGCGTTCCCAGGCCAGCCGAGAGACATAGTCCCTCCAGCGTGTCCTGGGTCTTCCCCGAGGCCTCCTCCCGGTGGAACGTGCCCGGAACACCTCACCAGGGAGGCGTCCAGGAGGCATCCTGACCAGATGGCCGAGCCTCAACTGGCTCCTCTCGAAGTGAAGGAGCAGCGGCTCAACTCTGAGTCCCTCCCGGATGACCAAGCTTCTCACCCTATCTCTAAGGGAGAGCCCAGCCACCCTGCGGAGGAAACCCATTTCGGCAGCTTGTATCCGTGATCTCGTTCTTTCGTTCATGACCCAAAGCTCATGACCATAGATGAGGGTGGGAACGTAGATCGATCGGTAAATCGAGAGTTTCGCTTTTTGGCTCAGCTCTCTCTTCACCACGACGGACCGGTACAGCGCCCGCTTCACGGCAGAGCCCGACTTACTGCCGGCAATGCGGACCACACTCTGACACCGGTCATACAGAGACCTGACAGCCCAAAGGGCCCGGTACCACATACTCCTGGAGGACCCCCCCACAGGGCTCCCCGAGGGACACGGTCGAATGCCTTCTCCAAGTCCACAAAACACATATAGACCAGTTGGGCGAACTCCCATGCACCCTCCAGGACCTTGCTGAGGGTGTAGAGCTGGTCCAGTGTTCCACGACAGGAGCGAAAAACCACACTGAACTTCCTGAATCCGAGGTTCGACTATCCGACTGACCCTCCTCTCCAGAACCCCTGAATAGACCTTACCAGGGAGGCTTAAGAGTGTGACGCCTCTGTAATTGGAGCACACCCTCCAGTCCCGCTTTTTGAACAGCACCACCTCAGTCTGCCAATCCAGAGGAACTGCCCCCGATGTCCATGCAATATTGCAGAGCCGCGTGAGCCAACACAACCCTACAACATCCAGAGCCTTAAGGAACACCAGGCGGATCTCATCCACTCCCGGGGCCCTGCCACCGAGGAGCTTTTTAACCTGGCGTCCTCGTCCCCAGAGATTAGAAAGCCTCACCCAGAGTCCTCGGGCTCAGCTTCCTAAGTGGAAGCATGTTGGTGGGATTGAGGAGGTCTTCGAAGTATTCCGCCCACCGGCTCACAACATTCCGAGTTGAGGTCAGCAGCACACCATCCCCACTATAAACAGTGTTGGTGCTGCCCCCCACCCCCCAATCTGAACTCGAGTGGTGTTCTGTTGTTGGACTTCTGTGCTCGTCACGGATTGTCCATAACGAACACCATGTTCAGGCATAAGGGTGTCCATATGTGTTGTTAGGCCCGTAAGCACAAACAATAGTCAGAACCCGTCCCCCCACCCGTAGGCGAAGGGAGGCTACCCTCTCGTTCACCAGGGTAAACCACAACGTACAGCGCTGAGATGGGGAGCAACAAGTATGCCCACTCCTGCCTGACGCCTCTCACAGTGGGCAACTCCAGAGTGGAAGTACGTCCAGCCCCTCTCAAGGAGACTGGTTCCAGAACCAGAGCCATGTGTCGAGGCGAGACCAACTATTTCTAGCCGGAAACTCTCAGCCTCGCACACTAGCTCCGGTTCCTTCCCCACCAGAGAGGTGACATTCCATGTCCCAAGAGCCAGCTTCTGCAGCCGAGGGTCAGACCGCCAGGGTCCCCTCCCTTGGCATTAGAAACATTAGAAAATGTTGATGCAAAAATCCAAAATAACCAACTCCAACCAAATAATAACCAAATTGTTTTTACGCTATCTTGAGGTGATTTTTGGCTTTTCCATAAAAGAGCTAATGCTCAAAACTGGTCCATCCACTGGTGGCTCTGTCTTACTAGGAGCGTGAAACTTGGAAAATGTTCAAAGTCCAATCTTCCAGCGCAGAGGGGAGGCTGCACAGCAACCCCCACTTCCTGTTTATTACAGCTGTGAAATCGACATTCAAAGGAATCACCCTTTGTGTAGCCTGGCAGGTTTTGCTCCGAACCATTACATTATTACAACATTTTAAAAGTTCAAACATCCATCTGTCTGCAATTAATCTATATGATATGCTTTGACTTGGTGATAGACGTTTCAATAACATTTTAATTTATTGAATGGGTCTGTAAAAGAAACTTTGTTTTGTGTTGCTTTTGATTGTTTTGCATGTATGTGTTTTTTATTTAATCACATAAGTCACAATGAACTGGAAATATACAGAAATCATTTGACGTTTCTCTCAATAGAAAATTTAGAAATTTGAAGCAAGCAGCTAAGAGGTTATGAGATTAATCTCCTTAAATGTGCAAATTTGGATTATTTTAAAACAATTCATGGCGCCCGAGTTCCTTCTTTGTTTTCAAGACCCTGATAGTGAGAATGTAAAACTCTGATGGCTTCGCCTCCTGAAGAGCGCCTCGCTATTATTGCTGGTTTTGGTTCTGACCCGTCTGTGTCCTGCTGTGACATGTCAAAATGTTAGCAGTAAATTAAGGGAACTCCAGCTGCTTAACAGCCTAAATACAACCCAGTTAGACAAAACATGTTGTTTTTTTTAAGTAGTCTGTTTTCCAAATTTCAACAATCACAAGCCTTTTACTTCTGTTTTTTGGCTCCACCTCCTCATAAATACGTTGAATAAATGTTCACCTAACCTTTTCCACCCGCTGCTTGGTGCTGAGTACATATCAAACTTTTTTTTTATAGAAAGCTACATAGAAAGGGCACTGATTAAAGCCGCGAAAATGCAGGGAAACCATAAATGTCAGCCTGATGAAATAATGGAGTGAATGCAGTCAGAGCTGCACGGTCAGGTGATTAGCTTGAGGAGATTTATTATTACAAGCAGTCTCTTACATTAAATATATGGCGATATAAAAGAACATTAACTCAGAGTTGTAAAGAAAAAGGGGTTTTTCTTCACAACGAAGCAACATTTTTACATAAGTTGCATAAAATATTCAAAAAGCAGGCCAACATCTGCTGTGGTGGGAGACGGTTGTGCACCAGAAGAACAACAAATGGATTAAAGTGTAAACAAAAGAAGTAATGGATGTTGCTCACCAGTCTCCGGTCCGCCTCGCGTCACGCTGATGAACTCTCCTCAGCGCTCTCTCCTCTCGTTTCTCCTCCCTGCGCCTCCTCTGCCTCCTGCAGGCCAGCGCTCTGTAAAACTCCCTCTGCTTCAGCTCCTTCAGGCGCTGTGGAACAAGCACATGTCTTACTGTTTGCTCTAAGACAAATCCTACACACAGTTTGCTAACAAAAAGAAGTTGTGAGGCTAAAATATATATATAAAAAAGTCTGTAATTAAACTAAAGCAAGAACATTTACCTTTTTCAATCCATTGCAGACATCACTGTCTTTCTATTTATGTGTGTTACCAGTATCTTTATTTTTGCTACTTACACACAAGTCTTTATGTTAGTTATTACCACTATCACTGACCAGAACCACTCAGCCTCACACAGAACACACTTTACAGAGTATTAGTACTAGGGTCGCCACCCGTCCCTTAAAATACGGAATCGTCCCGTATTTGGCTGTTAAATGTTGCATTTAATGAACCGATATGGGACGCAATTTGTTCCGTATTCTATAAATGTCTGATAGACAAACCTATCACACACATATCAACACTAATTATAACAATGATGGCCAAAATAAAACAGGAAATATTAAGGTCAGCTAAATTGTTGTGGCGGGATGCAAAAAGGACATCAGAACGCTACGGACAGACGCTGTTGTGGTTGCATAGAGACGGGCACTATGCAGCCGCGGTGAGCTGCCATCAACCCACGTCTTTTTAAAATGCCCTCAGCTCGATACGCCACTGTCATTAGAAGTAAAACCTCTCGTAAAGATATAGACGTGAGAGGGAAGACGCAAATCCCAGGCTGAACATGTAGGTGAGGATAAATAGAGGCATTTTAAAAAAAAGTGTGTCCGTCGTGGCGCAGTTTGCTGCTGTACGACAGACAGAATAGATCAGGAGAGGAACTGCAGACCCATCAGAACCTAAAGAACCAGACATCAGCATCTCTTCATGCCTCAATCATCTCCTGAGGCTGATATGGTAGAGCAGTGGTCCCCAAACTACGGCCCGCGGGCCAGATCCGGCCTGCCTCCACATTTGGTCCGGCCCCCTGAACAATACCAGAGAGCATTTAGATTTTTATTTCATAGACCGTATTTTCCGGACTGTAAGCTGCTACTTTTTTCCTAAGCTTTGAACCATGTGGCTTATAGCCCAGTGCGGCTTATATGTGTATTTTTCTTCAACCACCAGGGGGCTCTTTAGCAGGAAGTGAATCATTGGAAGTCAAAATTGGAAATAAAAGAAGAACGCACCCATTAAAACGGAATTAGGTTTTAATAGGGAATTGAAATTTGAGAATGTTGTTGATCAGTTAAATAGCATTGAGGGGGAAAAAGAAGATTTTTAGTTCTTTTAAAATAATACTGGGATCATTAGGAGAATTTGAGGCACAGATATTAGGATACAATAGATGGCAGTAGTGAAACAATAATGAATGCAAGCTGCATTGAAATCTAAAGAAGAAGGACGCGCCTATTTTCATTTAGCACATGCTAATAGCAACACGAAGGATCAGCACTTTTACTGTTACAGTTACCGTTCAGAAACTACCGTAATCAATTCAGTTAAATCTAAACTTGGCAACTTTTTCTTTTTCAACCGTAATAAATGTGATATTCAATTGACCTGTTATGACTCAGATTTTGGGTGTCCGCCCCCCTCTGCTGCTGCTGCATCGTTGTGGAAAACCTGGAGCGGCAGAGATATCTGAGGCTTATAGTCCGGAAAATACAATATTTATTTCATAAATAGTGTTATTTTCTGGATTTATTCTGTGAAGAACCCAGAGAGGGTTATTTGATTGTGCTTTCTGGAAAACAACACATTTTTACATTTAGGCTCTCCTGCAATTGTCACACTTTTTCTGTTACAAACTGACTCCGGCCCCCAGCAGAGAAGGGAAAAGTTATGTGGCCCTCACAGGAAAAAGTTTGGGGACCCCTGTGGTAGAGAATTTTATTTATTGACTAAGTTTATTATTGTGCTTTTAGTTGACTGTTATGAGTTGATTATTTGCTTATTTAATGAATCGTCGTAGCAGCCAAAATAATACAAATGGTCATTTAGAGAACAAATGACAAAGATTAACAGTAAATACATAAATATTTCCTACTTTTAAAAGGTTTGTTAGGGCTTTCTGTTTGTTTTATTAAGAAATGTTAACATCTTTTATTAATTCAGTGTTCAGTGGTTATTTAATGTATTATTAATGTCAGACACAGACCTGCAGCCCAGGGGCGGATCTAGATGGGGGCCAACGGGGTACAGAAGAAATTATGCAAAATAAATGTCTTTTAATAAAATACATTTATTTTGCATAATTTCTTCTGCGCAGTGGTGAAATGTTTTAACCTTCACAATTTTACTTACCATTGAATTAAAAATTATGGTGCCACACTTCTAGCTGCTGTATTGAGATAGCAATAAAATATTGCTGTTTTTTTTGTTTTTTTTAAAGTGTCCCCATGAAAAGCACTGATTACCCTGGCCCTAGTGTTAAATTTGATCAAGAACCAGCCTCCAAACCCAACTCCTTATTTGTATAAATATTTTGGTAATACGCTTTACAATACCATATTTTTCACATAACTTATGCTTTTCGAGCCCTGTTTGTGGACACATTTTGATTATTAAATCAGGTGTTATGATCAGTTACTCAGTACTTGAGCAGTTTACCAAATTCATTTTACACTTGCTTAATTAAACTTGTTTAAGATATGCTCTGATTGGAGTACAATTTTGGAGTGCTCTGTGCATGAACGATCTATGGGTTACTTTTTAAAAACAAAAATATTGCCATAAAATATTATTCATCACTGCAGTGGCCATCCCACCCTTTGAGAGTAGCATGACACGTGTCGTGGGGGGCGTCTCTTATTTTTATTTCTGAAAGGTGGCAATCCTAATTAGTACTGCGTTAATGCAGCATATTTACCATTATCATGTCAGAGTTGGCCATGGATGCACAAATTACCCATGGTGACTTCATGGTACTCTGTTTCATCAGATGGGATCAGGGATATTGGTGTTCATGAGCTGAAACACACAGCACACTGTGTGTGTTAACTAATTAATTAATTAGCACCGAAACTAATTAGCCAGATAACCAGCTATCAATCTAGCTAGCTTCCCAGGTAGCTAGCCAGTTATTTAGATAGCTACCCAGATAGCTAGCTGGTTACCTAGCTAACTACCGTCAGAGAGAAAATGTTATTTTCTAGCTGCTGTGCAAGGAAAAGGTTTTGGCATACTACCAAGATTTTTTTATTATTATTATTACTTATTCATGATTAGAAAAGCCATGAATAGTGTACAAAACTAGTCAGGCAAGAAAATTTGACAATATTACAGTTTTCAGAAAAGATTAAGTTTTTGTAAACAAATATTTAAAAAGTCACACAAAACAAATATGGCATAGCATAAGTATCATATTTAAAACAGTAAGAACTAAGCAATGTGTTGATAAATCATGACAGTTTTCTTATTTGTATTAGACATTTTTATGTAATTTGAGATATTCAACAAAGTAGTTCAGATAGATCAAACTTTTGCTTTTTTACATTTTTGAATTGAAGTTTGAATGTCATTTTAGTCACTCAGATTTAAGTTAATATATTTTCATTTGATATTTTCAATTGTTTTGAGGCACATAAGTTTTTTTTTTGTTTTTTTTAGAAAAATAAATACCAGGCATAGGTTCTATAGGTTTTGTTGAGAAACAACCTATAGAAAGCTTGTACTTTATGCAAGTTTAACCCTCCCCCCCTTATTTCACATAGAACAAAATAATGATGACATATTTACAGATAAAGCTGTGTTTTTAGATGCTTAAGATTTTATGCACACCATTAAAATTATTAGTAAATTATTAAGTGCAGTCGAGCCCCATCTGACAGACACACAACCAGCTGCCACTGGTGCTCACTAAGTCAGCAGAGTCAGCTTTAGCACAGTCCAGATCAGCTTAATTCACTTACTGAGCTCCGTCTGCAAACCCACAACTACTTACACACTGTGTGTGTGTGTGTGTGTGTGTGTGTGTGTGCGTGTGTGTGTGTGTGTGTGTGTGTGCGTGCGTGCGCGCGCGTGCGTGTGTGTGTGTGTGTGTGTGTGTGTGTGTGTGTGTGTGTGTGTGTGTGTGTGTCTGTGTGTCACAGATAACAGGGATGAGTTCACATCACACACAGACAGACAAATAGACAGCAAGGCAGGCAGTGGGAATGGCAAATGGACGAGCGAACAAAAATAGACAGACAGATGCAAGCAGGCAGGCTGGAAGACAGCTGCACTGGGGTTTGTTAACGCTTGCTGCTGCATGTAGCCTCTGCATTTCATGGATGGTTTGGTTGTTGTGTTGGGGAGGAGGAGATGACAGCAGGGCTCACAGCAGGCTGTAATCAGAAGCTCCAAATATCTCAAAGTACAATCTTAGAGATGTGAACAAATCATCACAAATCAAACTTTTAGGAACTTTACATCATCACATGTTCAGGTTTCTTCACTAGCAGGAAGTAAATTCATACTGATTCTGGACTTTGTTCAAATGTTAATACTGAAGTAGGGTTGGACGGAGTATTCATTAGTTGTGAGCGTCCTAAATGTGGGGCCTGCTCTGACAAATGGCTAGTCAGAGCAGACCT
Organism: Poecilia reticulata; assembly: GCF_904066995.2. Classification (NCBI taxonomy): domain Eukaryota; kingdom Metazoa; phylum Chordata; class Actinopteri; order Cyprinodontiformes; family Poeciliidae; genus Poecilia; species Poecilia reticulata. The sequence goes on along the minus strand of NC_088844.1, from coordinate 2,927,940 downwards.
GGTTCCAAAGCAGACTCTTAAAATAAGTCCAATGATTCAAGTCAATAAGGTTAGTCTGTTGCTCATCTGAGTTATTCCAGATGCACAGTTATCCACCTGTTAGCTGGTTTTCCTGTAAGTTAGTTGTTTCTCCACCATTTGCACATTGAGCAGCATACAAGCACTAATTTCATTCATTCATTTGTTGTTTTGGTTGTTTTGTTTATTTTGGATATTTAGAAAGTCTTCCATTCCAGTGTTAAATGTTCACTAGAATTTAAAGTTTACTGATCTTTGAGACTGTGTTCCTGTATTATTATGCCATTACAATTATGATACTTGAAAATTCTCTCAAGGCAACAATATTACGGTTTGTTGCAATAATTTCAGGAACAATTTATCATCCAGCAAAATTTGTTATGGTAACAGATCAATTCAACCAGTGATGGTGAAACCTGAAGGTTTGACAGAAATCCAGTGAACTCAGCCTCCCAAAAATGTTCTAGTCAGAATGTATCATGTTAAAAGCAGAATAATTACATTTACAGAATTGTCCAGGACCAGATTAGCTTGGATAACATTTTCCCTGAAAAATATTTTGATTTGTTTAAAATGCAGAAAGAATCAAGTGAATCAATATTTCAGTTCTTTTTTGTACTCTGGTTATATCCGTCAATAGACTGACTAATTACAGATTAATTGATATAATCTGATGATCTTTAAGAGGGAAGATACTTTTGTTACAACACTGTAGATGCTTACGCTCATGAACCTTACATTCATTGTTCTTTGTGAGTCCGTTTGCTCATCTGATGGAGGTGAAACACTCCAAGTTGAGCTTCTTTTGTTTATTGACTTTGGCCCTTTGGCGTCTCCACCAGCTAAGTTTATTAAAAGAAAAAGAAACTTAATAAGTACAGCCTTGGATTAGGGAAAGTTGCTGAGCAGAGGCACACAGAGAGCCCTTGGACCGGCTCATCTTATTATAGACAAATAAGCAAATAAGCAGAAGGAACGTGCAAAAAATCTCATCGCTAATGAAGCGAAATCCTAATAAGTATCTGCAGAACAGTGAGCTGATTTCACATTTTAATAATGCATTTGTTCATTAATTCATACACAACACAGCTGTGCAGTAAATTCCACACAAATGCTACAGTAAGCCTACAGTGTAATTAACAAAGCAATTTAATTTGCTGCTTAAGGGGGGAGGGGGTCTTTAAAGAGCCTGTGCCCAAGGGCTCATCGTCTCATAATCAGCTCGTGTGCTGTATGGTTTCTTGTTTGATTGATGAATATCTAAAGTGTTTTCTAAGCCCAGGCTGCTGACACCGTGTAAAATATGAAAAGGAACAGATTTCTGCTGTTCTTTCCGTTTAACCCTGTCAACAAGGTGACCAGGGCTGTTAAGCTCAGGATAGAAGTGTTGCTTTATCTGACATTTTAAGCAGGGATAAAGTGAGAAGGTCAGATTTATTTGCCAGTTTAGTGTAAACACTGGCACGCACACGCACACACACACACACACACACACACACACGCACACACACACGAGCATACATGTGACACATGGAAACAGACACCAACAAGCCGCTCACACCCAAAACAGCAGATGTTTAATTTTTCCTTTCATCACTCCAAGGTTTTATATACTAACTGAAAACATGTCAGTGTAACCAACTGTTCCTCACATTGCTGAGACAACATGCGACTGAGTTTACTCATTACCAGTGGAAGTTTCTTGTTCATTTAACTTTTTTAAAATTGAAATAAACTGAATATATATGTCCTGTCGTCATGCATCAGTTAGCATATCTGGTAACACTTTATTTGAAGGGGGGTGAATAAGACTGACATGACACCATCATAAACATGACACAACACCTGTCATGAACATGAATAAGTCTTCATGAATATTTATGACTGTTGTCATAAAGTAGCAGGCCGCACAGTATGCAGTTGGTAGAGCTGTTGCCTTGCAGCAAGAAGGTTCTGGGTTCGATTCCCGGCCCCGGTCTTTCTGCATGGAGTCTCCATGTTCTCCCTGTGCATGGTGGGTTTTCTCTGGGTACTCCGGTTTCCTCCCACAGTCCAAAAACATGACTGTCAGGTTAATTGGCCTCTCCAAATTGTCCCCAGGTGTGAGTGTGTGTGTGCATGGTTGTTTGTCCTGTGTGTCTCTGTGTTGCCCTGCGACAGACTGGCGACCTGTCCAGGGTGACCCCGCCTCTCGCCCGGAACGTTAGCTGGAAATAGACACCAGCAACCCTCCCCTCATATAATGCAAACAAAATATTTTGAGAAAATCAAGAAATGTAAATATCCATATGTCTTGGTAATGTAACATGCAAATATATTTTAAAAATCATGTTTTGAAAAATGTTATGTTATGGGTGCAGAGGTCAGCCAAATGAGCATGTCCCCACTGACCAATGTTCATTTTTCAATGACTATAAAACAAATAAAAATAGCCTGTAACTACAAGTTATTTGTACCGTTATAATCATTTTTAGGTCTACTTTAACCTAAATAAAATATGAGAATAATATATTATATTATATTATATTATATTATATTATATTATATTATATTATATTATATTATATTATATTATATATATAATATAAAAGTGCTATTTTATATTATATATAAAATAGCACTTTTTAATCCTGTCCCTCAAGTTTTGTTCAACCCCGTAACAGCATACTAATTCCTCCTTTTTTATAAATAATGGTTAGTCCAATTTCCTCTGTACCCTGGAAGTGACATCACTTAAGTCTCATCCTGCTCACACTGCAAAGAGATTTAAGTGTTATTAAAGTTTCTTTGGGTTATTTTTTACCCAAATATCGCCATCGTCAAGCTCAACCTTTCAACCCTGTTATGCATGTAAATGATATTTATTGTTGTTTGGGAAAAAGTAAAGAATGGTCTTTGAAACACATGTTCATTTCTTGTTTTCATCATATCATATGTTGCTCCATACCCTAGCTGATGTGGACTTATGGCAACTTTTAATGAAAATCTTCAACCTTGTTACAAAAACAGTGGTTTTGTTACAGGGTTGAACGTTGGACTGTTGTAAAGCCAGGCAGAGTGTTCAACCCCGTTACAGTCTGGTCAACCTTTACAATGGGTTCAACCCCTTAACTCAATACATTGTAATGATTTTTATTTATAATAACAGCAAATATTAGGCTAATATTTATTGGATTGTATGCAAAGTTCAAAGAATGATTCAAAAACATTAAAAAGCCTGATTTAATTTTTATTTTTTACATCAAGTTGCCATATTCTACTTACCAGTCTAATTATTATGATTCAGAAACAAATAAAATACACTTACAATTACTTATTTTGATCAAGGGACAGGTGATCTCAAAGGAACTGGAAGAATTAGTTTAATTGTGTTATGTAGTTATACTGATAGAGGAATGAAATTGTCCCGTTACGGCAGTGGTCCTCAAAGTCGGTCCTCAAAGGGCCGACTTTGGGGACCACTGCGTTACGGGGTTGAATTTAAAGCAACCTAAGCAGCAAATAAATTTGTATTAATATTTGGGATTTCATGCATAAGGTGAGGAGACATATTTTCTTGGAGGTTCAAAGAGCCCTTCAATAGATGCAGTGTTCAAAAATACAATTTTCTGTGGTATATTTTTAAGTGACCATAGACCCCAAAAGCACCGAATTCAGAGAATCACCCTTCTACTTCCCCCTTGAGCTACTATATGGGTCTCCAAAATCCTAATCAAAAGCAACCAATCAGAGCCAGGAGGAGGATCTTAGTGCTGTCTATCAATCTCCTGTATGCTGCTCAATGTGCAAATGGTAGAGAAACAACTACCGTATTTTCCGGACTATAGAGCGTACCATACTATAAGCCGCACCTACAATTTTATTTTTAAAAACTGGAAACGTACATATATAAGCCACACAGGGACATAAGCCGCTGGTATCTACGCCACTCTCGGTTTTCCATAAGGACCCAGCAGAGGGCTGCGTCCTAATAAACCTCCTAGATTTATTAAGGACGCAGCCCTGCATCTCCAACGCCAAACCATGGTTTCGTTCACGCTGAGTTTACGTGCAGCGGCTCTATTTCCCTCCTGTAGTGCCAGATCGATAACCTTCAACTTAAAAGCTGCATCATATGAGTTTGAATAAATTTCTCTGTCGTGCCTGCTGCTAGCATGTGCTTGTTCTAAATGAGAATCAGCACTTTCTTCTTTGTTTTCTAATTTTGACTTCCAATGATTCACTTCCTGCTAAAGAGCCCCCTGGTGGTTGAAGAAAAATACACAGAAAAGCCGCACAGGGCTATAAGCCGAATGGTTCAAAGCTTAGGAAAAATGTAGCGGCTTATAGTCTGAAAAATACGGTAGATGTTACAGGAAAACAAGCTATCCACAGTCATGGTGCCCATGTTAGCTAGCACTAGCATTAGCATTCGTGGCAGGTTATGTCGTGGCGAATCAGCTCTAGCCTAGTAGAGAGCAAAGAGGGAGAGGATGAGCATGAGAGTGATTGACAGCGCTAAGACCCTCCTCCTGCCTCTGAGTGGTTGTTTCTGACTGAGTGGTGTATTTCTGCAGTTGGTACTGGGAGCACTGGGAGTTTGATTTTTTTTCCCACAGATTATTTCACTTATATTGTACAGTCACAAAATAACGATAATTTTAACAAATATGTATAAAAAAACATGTTTTTATAAAAGTTACCTACTGCAGCTTTAACAACAGAAATGATCATGTCAATAGGAGTTTTTATTTCCCAGTTTAATGAAAATAAACTGGCATTAAAAGGTTATTTTATTATCAACTCATTTGCATTTGGTGGGCTGTCATTAAGATAAGCTTTGTTGTTTCTGAGCATCTAATCTGACAAGTTGGAGCAGATTAAGTTTGAGGTTGATTATTTTAAAAATGTCCTTTAAAGAGGAACACAGAAGCTGGAGACTTAAGTGCTTTGATGGAACCAGCCCTGTACACACACACAGTATGCTTTTGTAAAATGATTAATTTATTATTGAACAACAACTCACTCTTTTCTCCCAACTGTTGCCATTGCCATGATGCTTGTATGGGGAAAAAATCTATTTCACAACAGTTCAAAAGGCTAACAAATAGATTCATAAACACAAAAACAAAGGATATTATATCATATCTATAATTTCTGTATATGTGCTATATAATTAAGCACATTATAAAGTTCCAGTTAGTTACAGATTTGCCCCATTGATTACCGTTTCATTTATTCTCAGTTTTAGTTTTCATAATTTCATTCTGTTTAGTTGCCTATAATAACCTTGGACAAGTTGTTTTGCAATTGAAAGGTTGTAGGTTTGCTTGCATCTTCCCCCTATTAAACTCTGTGAAGCCCCTGGGCACTTTTCTAGTGATCTGTGTATCAGTGTATGAAAGTGTGTGTCTCAGTTAGGCCTGTCACGATAACAAATTTTGCTGGACGATTAATTGTCTAAAAAATTATTGCGATAAACGATAATATTGTTTCAAGACCTTTTGACACTGATTTAATGGAAATGACTAATAATACATGCGATTTACTGACAGATACACTTTATTTTCAAAATAACACGAAACACTGGAACTGATAAACTAAATAAACAAAACAACCAAAAACAAAAATAAAATGTATTCTCAGTCTCCATTAACAAAAAACGTACTTGAATAAAAACTAAACAACATAAAGCCAAAGTTGAAATAAATACTGCATTCAACCAAAAGAGTACAGATTATGAAGTCTGTATACTATATTGGCCTTCAGTAATCACTAGATTTAAATAGAGAAAACGGGCACATCCGTCTACCTAATGCAATAGTTCACACTACATCATTTTTTACCCCTCATTTCCTCTTATGACAATCTTAGATCGTCGCTGGTGATTTCGTAACCGATCATTCTGCAGTGTGTGGTGTGTTACGGTGGATCGTCGATCTAAATCAGGGGTTTAACCAACTGGGAGCTTAACGCAGCCTGTTGAATGTGACAGGTAGCCAATCAGAAAGCCGGATTCTCCTCCGCGCTTTCTGAGGGGAAATTATGGAGGGGAATCCCAAACAGCTGAAACGGCGCAACCCGAAGTCCAGCGGACATTGGAGATGATTTGTGCTATCATTAATGTTTATCCAACATTTTGTGCAAAGAATATAGAAATGACAAGGAGAGGAGTTGGAGCCAAATTGCTACCTCAGTTAATAAACCCCTAAGTTTTCAGCTGTTCTTCGTTGTGACATAAATAGGTTATAGCGATTTTCATTCAGTCAGGACTTTACTGACTCTAGCCACATGCATTACAGGTAGATTCTAGTAAAGCATTGATTAATGCCTGATTTTAAAATTAGTTAACTGGACTTGTAGCCATTATTTTGTGCCCATGTGGCTGGACACCACACGGCACAACGAACCCCATCGAACCGTTATACCTAGGATTTCTGTCTGCTAAGGTGTGGTCTCTCAGGGTTTGGAAATGGGCCGACAACTCGTGTAGTGTGAGCTGGACATTAGACTAAGGAAATGAAGGGATTTGTCAGTGTAGAGCACCGGACCTGAGCCTTTTTTCATTCAGTGTCATCAACAGAAAGAAAAAAGGCTGGAAGGGACGATAAAGACGATCATTAAAATGAGGTCGATAGGTTTAATTTATCGTCCGATTAATTGATTCATCGTTTATCGCGACAGGCCTAGCAACAGGCTTTATGTGTGCGTGAATTGGTGTGAAGGTCATGCAAAGCGCTTTGGAGTCCTCTGAACTTGAAGCAGTACAGGCCATAACCAAAAGTAAGAGCAATCATCCCCAAACAGACGAAGAATGTTTGCTCGTCAGCCAGTGACCTTAAGCTTAAGCTCTCTTGAGCGTCTATCCACAAAACAAAGGTAAATACAGCTCTGTTACGGCCCCTGGCCTCTTGAGGCTGTGCAGGCTCCCTTTTTGTTATGCAGGATCAGCTGTGAGAGCACACCTTCCTGATTGGCTGCCTGATGGCTGCAGGAGAGCAGCTACACCATTGGACCAGCAGAGGGTTGTCAAGCCAATCAGATGTTGATGAGGCCCACCTGCACCCTGTAAAAGGCTCCTAAATCCATTCCTCCAGTGGGGCAGCTAGTTGGAAGAGGTTTTGTGAAGCTGTCCCCCATGTTTGGTGTTTTCAACTGCTTGGGAAGTTTGTTTTGAACCATTTTGTACAACTGCTGTGGCAGTTTTGAACTATTTTGTTTCTACTTGTTTTGCTACGTAGCTTTACAGCTTTAGATTGCTTTGCCAAGCTAGAAGCTTGTTTGGGAGGCTTGGTGCTCCCTTTGTGTGTTCTTTCCTCCCCTTTTGGGTTATTTTGAGTTTACTTTGAATTGACTTGTTTGGACATTTTGTAACTTTAATTTGCACTTGACATTCTTGAGTTTAATTCCTTTTGTTTTGCATTAATTGGGTTAAATTGTATTGTCTTGTGAAACTTTCTTTTGTAATAAATGATTTTACATTCCACTTGTTACTCTGGACACATTTTATGTTGCCGCCCCTGGACCGTAACCCTAACCCTAGACCTTGGGGGCGTAATGGCTAAAAAAAAGGATTCAGATGATGTTTGGCGCCTTTAAACCTACTTTAAAACCCTACAATATGTGGCTAAATGAAAACAATTTAGCCACACATTACTTGTAGAACAGTGGCCAAAAATTCCTCCATGTAAGAGATTCTTTATCTGCATTGGCTCATGGTTCAATATTCCCAGATTCATCAGTTCCCAGATTATTTATTCATTTTCCTTGGCCCTAATTGGCTATCCGAAGAGAAAGGATAACAAAGACTGTAGACATTAGCTTCTGCTGTAGTGCTAAAACAGTTCCAGTGTGCGTATTAATGCATAGTAAGGTATATTTGGTGTGTGTAATATTAACAAACACTTAAATGTTTTTAGAATATCAGCTGCTGTCGACGCTACAGTTAGCATCTTTCCTAGACATTTAGGAAAGATAGGAAGCTAGACAGCTAACAAAAAGCTATCCAGGCTCTTGTTTGAAGAGCTTATGTTCCTGTAATGAATGTAATCATCATCTGAATACTGCTTCATGTATTTAATCTGGTTCTCTTTGTATTATAGGGAACATTTGAATGTGACAAACTATACATTTCAGAGAACTGTGTATTAGTCATTTGATTTGGATAAAAACACACACACTTTTTTTCCCTTTTCGATTCAACTTCTTGTGAAATAAGCAGAAAAATCACAACATGTCATCTTGGTTTTTCCTGCGAAATATGTAGCGGCTAATGATGCTCAAGTTAGCATCTGCTCTGCAGCTTCCTATCTAACCTAAAAGACTAGATAGGAAGTATTGCTATGCTTGGTGAGTCATTGCCAATAATTTTTTTCTTGTAATGAATGTAATCATCTGAAAACTGTTTTATGTATTTAATCTGGTTCTCTTTGTATGATCGGAAACATCTGAGTGTGAAAGAAGACACTCAGTTCTACTTTTTCATACAACTGTGTGTACATCAGTGATCTGGTTTGGATAGAAACACCTCATTTTTTCCCCTTTTTCATTTCAACTTCTTGTGAAATAAGCAACTAAATCACAGGTCTTTTTTCTGTTAAATGTGAGCAAAGAAAACAATTCTGTACAAACTGAGTATTATTGTTGATCTACAGAACATTCACATTTGTCACAAAAGTAAAACCAGTTCAGATGACATATAGCCATTTCAAAGAGAAAAGAGAAAACCTCATCATTTCCAAAAGGATGACCATGAACTGAAAGGCGGGTGGCATGGCTGGATGTGTGCAGACTGGAGAATATTATTTCTGGAAAATCCATTCCCTGCAAATGTTGCAGTCTCCAACAATATGCCCTAAATGCTCCCTTGTCCTCCAAAAAACCTAATAACTCTGACACGCCACTAACTGTGACAAATATTATGGCTCTTTCATTGGCCTGCAAGTGAACAAATGATAATTGTGGCAAATACATGCCTCCCAGCATCTATAATTTTGAAAAGATCAGAGCAGCTGCAAGTTCTCAGGCCTCCACTCACAAACCATGGTTAGGTAAGAAACCAGAAACTGAAAAGATTTTAAAATGGTGAAAAAGAAAAGGGGAAAAAAACGTCTGTGTACCTTTAGGTAAAATCTAGTAGATGCTCTGATTCTTTGATTTGACTGGAATCTTTGAAAAACTGAAACACAACAGACTGAATGTTTTTCTGTTTACACATTGCCTTGCTAAAGTATTCGTTCACCTTAAACATTTCCACATTCCAGCCTGAAACATCAGTGTAAGTACAATGAGATTTTATGAGACACACACCACTGCATAATTATGAAATTGTGAAAAAAAGACATTTTCGGGGCTTGTAGAAGCACCCTTTGATGCAAATACAGCTGCAGCTCTCAACCATCTTTTCACATCTGCATGCCGAAAATTTTTGGCCAATTTGTTTTGCAAAATATCTGAAGCTACGTCAGATTGGAGGGAGAGGATTTGGGAAAATTAATTTTGAAGTCCTGCCACAGATTGGGTGTATGTGTTTTCTGTCATTTAGATTCTGTTCCTTTGCTTTCTGATTAGCTAGACGATATCATGTTGAATATGTCCAATTTGAGGTCTGAGCAGTCCTGATGTCCTTCTGAGTGGACCGGTTCGCTCTTCACACACCACACACAGTGGGAATGTCTCTTAAGATTATCTAAAGAGCCATCCATATAGTCGTGGCCTGCTTAAGATTTCCAGAAGAGGAAATTCACAACAAACATCTTGCTGTGTGAACCAGGCATAAAACATGATTAGGTTGTGATCCTCTGTAGCTCAGGCAGCACGTCTAGGACAGGATGGACAACTCCAGTCGAGATCCAACACTCCTGAATCAAATTATCGAATACACTCAGTATGTAGACCTGTTCTCCAGAGTCCTGCTAACCATGTAATTATTCGACTCAGGTGTGTTGAAGCAGAAACATACCTAGAAGTATGAAGGGTCATTGACCTGCTGGAAGGTGAAGCTCTGCCAGACAAGTCTTATTCCAATATTCTAACCCCATTAACTCTGACTGACTTCCAAATCCTCACTGAAGAAAAGCCAGAAAGAGTGGATGGTGTTCTCACCGTGAATTGAAAATATCACATTTTTGATCTGCTCAATTTTGGTATCATCTAATTGGAGCTTCTTCTTTCATAAATTTTTGTGGAAGGCAAAAATTGCACAAATATTGCAAACAAGGTGTACAATGGCTTTCTGTCAACAATGACTTTCTCTTGCCACTCTTCCATTAGGCCAGATTTGCAAAGTGTAACAATCCCAGTTGAGAAATAGATCTTTGCTGCTCCTCCATCCAGAATTAAAGCTGGCCACTTGACTGCTTACTCTTCTTGTCATTTAAAGTTGGCCATGTCCTGGTAGATGTACATTCTTGCTAAACTTTTTCAATTTACAGATTTTGGGTTAAACAGACCACTGTGAGATGTTCAAAGCTTGTGTTTCTTGGTTTATGTCAGTGGTCCCCAAGCTTTTTCCTGTGAGGGCCACATAACTTTTCCCTTCTCTGGTGGGGGCCGGAGTCAGTTTGTAACAGAAAAAGTGTGACGATTGCAGGAGTGCCTAAATGTAAAAAATTATTGTTTTCCAGAAAGCACAATCAAATAACCCTCTCTGGGTTCTTCCAGGAAATAACACTACTTATGAAATAAATACCGTATTTTCCGGACTATAAGCCGCACCGGGCAATAAGTCGCAGATATCTCTGCCGCTCCAGGTTTTCCACAACGATGCAGCAGCAGCAGAGGGGGGCGGACACCCAAAATTTTAGTCATAACAGGTCAACTGAATATCACATTTATTAGGGTTGAAAAAGAAAAAGTTGCCAAGTTTAGTTTTAACTGAATTGATTACGGTAATTTCCGAACTGTAACTGTAACAGTAAAAGTGCTGATCCTTCGTGTTGCTACTAGCATGTGCTAAATGAAAATGAGCCCCTTTTTCTTCTTCTTTAGATTTCAATGGCAGCTTGCATCCATTATTGTTGCACTACTGCCATCTATTGTATCCTAATAGATGCAGTAGTGCAACATATACTTGGATGTTGTACTAATAGATGTACAACATCTATTAGAATGTTGTGCAACATATGCAGAATTTGAGGCATAGATATACCTCAAATTCTCATAATGATCCCAGTATTATTTAAAAAAACGAAAAATCTTCTTTTCCCCCTCAATGCTATTTAACTGATCAACAACATTCTCAAATTTCAATTCCCTATTAAAACCTAATTCCGTTTTAATGGGCGCTTTCTTCTTTTATTTCCAATTTTGATTTCCAATGATTCACTTCCTGCTAAAGAGCCCCCTGGTGGTTGAAGAAAAATCCACATATAAGCCACATGGTTCAAAGCTTAGGAAAAAAGTAGCGGCTTATAGTCCGGAAAATACGGTAGATGAAAAAAAATCTAAACGCTCTCTGGTATTGTTCAGGGGGCCGGACCAAATGTGTAGGCGGGCCGGATCCGGCACGCGGGCCGTAGTTTGGGGACCACTGGTTTATGTGACGCTGTTTGTTCTCCAGAGTTTAAATCACCAATCAGATGAGTTCTAAACATAATTGCGTTAAAACTTATTTAGGTGTCAGAGTGTGTACCTTTTGGATTTTTATATTAAAAAAATTTTTCATATGAATCTTAATGAAATGCATCATAGTTTGAGGTTGTAATATGACAACATGTGGCGAAACTTCAAAAGGTTTGAGTACTTCTGCGAGGCCCGGCCCTCTGCTGGTGTTCAGAGTTGATTGGTCTCATCCGGAGCTGGTTCAGACCAAATCCACTCTGCTGCGTGGCAGGATGACCCCGTCAGAACCGGCTGACTCACCTGCTTGTGATGGTGGTCGTAGGAGTTAATGTGGTTCTCGTACTGCTGCTGTCTCACGTACTGCTTGTTGCAGAGCTCACAGTAAAACTTGGAGTCTCCTTCATCCTACAGAGCGACAGAGAGGTGGACAGGAAACAAGAAAAATGATTTATTAGATTAATTTGACTTTATTCTTTTGTGTTGAGGACTTTTGTAAATATCTAGAACAGTGGTTCTTAACCTGGGTTCGGTCAAACCTCAGGGGTTCGGTGAGTCGGTCTCAGGGGTTCGGCGGAGGTAAAGACACACTTTGTAAAGTCATGACGCCCCGCTTTGCCATCACTTGCAGAGGATCATGTTACGTTGCTTAGCCAATCAGAGGATCATGTTACATTGCTTAGCCAATCAGAGGATCATGTTACATTGCTTAGCCAATCAGAGGATCATGTTACATTGCTTAGCCAATCAGAGGATCATGTTACATTGCTTAGCCAATCAGAGGATCATGTTACATTGCTTAGCCAATCAGAGGATCATGTTACATTGCTTAGCCAATCAGAGGATCATGTTACATTGCTTAGCCAATCAGAGGATCATGTTACATTGCTTAGCCAATCAGAGGATCATGTTACATTGCTTAGCCAATCAGAGGATCATGTTACATTGCTTAGCCAATCAGAGGATCATGTTACATTGCTTAGCCAATCAGAGCTGCGGAGGAGCCCTGATTGAAGGAGCTCCTCTCTCAGCATGGACTTGAACTTGTGTCTTTCAGCAAAGCTCACAGTTTTGACCAAATTCTATAGTCTAAATCTGCTCCTTAGTCGCATCTTTTCGGTGTTCGTACTGCCTCTAGTGGTGTGGGGGTGGTAACACAGCTAATATAATTACATTGCTAAATCAGAATACCGCAAAGTATTTTGTGTGTCGGAGGGAGGGGGAAGGGGGGGGTGGAGTGGAGTTTGGAATAAGAAGGGTTCGGTGAATATGCGCATATGCAACTGGGGGGTTCGGTACCTCAAAAAAGGTTAAGAACCACTGAACTAGAACTTAAGCATGAAGCAGCTCCTCTTCTCTACGGTAGGAATAGTAACTTAACAATACGCCCCATTATGTCATCATATGACATTACGCCAAAGATTTTCAACATCTTGTTTTTACATTTATTTATTAAGCATACATTGGTAAAATATTAGCTGTATGCACATTAAATGTCTCCATGGTAACAAGTCTGAATTCAGCTGGATGGACTAGCAGGCTAACAGCTAAAATTCTCCCATCCATACAACAAAGAGCTGAAAGTCTGATAAGAAAACTCGATGCTAAGTGAATGATTTAAAACCCGGTCTACTAATGAAAGTAGCAGGAAACACTTCTACCTATTGGCTATGATATTGGTTTCTATGGAGACTGAACAGGACATTGCTAACCAAACAGGTTGGGAGATGTGCTGGATGAGCCTGTTGGTTGCATATTGTGCAAATGAAAACATAACATTCTAAAATGAAATAAACAGAAAGGTATTAAGATTTTAATATCATGACAAAAATACAACAAAAATTTTTTGTTGAATTTTTAATTCTATACAGTGTTGTGAAAATATTTGTAAACCTCCTAACAGATTTTGACTATTTTCATCACAATAACTTTTTTTCTTTCAGCACCAGAAGAGAAAGAAAAATAAACACTGATTGTTTCTTCTGACTTCTCTACATCTTGATGCTAAACATTTTGCACATCAGTAAATTATATTTTGGGATTTAATGCAACAGTATGTACTTAGTTTAAGAGCTTGATTTATTTAACATGAGCACAGTTAACCAAGTGAAACTGGCTCTCCGCTGCCAGAACATTTCTGGGTTAAGTCAGATTTTTTTCATGATAACTACTGACCAGTCATATTTTAAAAATGGAAACAGACCACAGACATAAAAAAATATGATTGGAAGTCTCTGGACATCCTTTCTTTGTAAGAGGTTTTTATTAGATTTTAAAGCTAATTCCAAGCTGATGCAACCTACATTAATATCTGCTTTCAAACAATACCCAGAGCATGGAAGCAGATGGTTTTGGACCAAACAGGAAGATGGAGACGGAGCCACTAGACAAAATGAGGCTGAACAAACCTGGACCAAATATGAAATAAACTCTGAAAACTACCCTTCACATTCTGTTTGGATCATTATAATTCATGACTCTGTCTTGAAGTTAGTCATGAAATTAAAATGAAAACAAAACAGTGTAGGTGGGATAGTGAGTTACAGTAAGAGACAGCATATGCAGTAAAATGTGTTTATGGTGATGTGTATTCATCTTACTCAGGCTTTTAATTTGTTACCTGTCATATGGAGTGAGAGAGAGAGAGAGTGTGTGTGTGTGTGTGTGTGTGTGTGTGTGTGTGTGTGTGTGTGTGTGTGTGTGTGTGTGTGTGTGTGTGTGTGTGTGTGTGTGTTCAGGCCTTTCCCATATACGATGATGGTGTCTCTTAAGCTTCCAGTAGCTAATGGGTTCTTCAATCACAACTACTGACCAGTGAGAAGATGAACAAACACAAAGAGAGACAGATGCCTGCAGTTCCACAGGGGGGTTTACTGGCACTCAGCAAATCAATCAATCAATCAATCAATCCAACAATCCATCATTTAGAATAGATCAGAAATATCCTTTATTGTCCCAAAGTGAGGTTATTGAAATGCACCAGCAGCAAGATAAAGGAAAATGGAAGCACATTCACACAAAGCTAAAATGAAATATAAAAAACTGAGAAATAATAGTAAGAAAGAACAGTAAAGGGCAAATTTACATCATAAGACAAATTATACTAAACAGCATAAACACTAAAAGAAATGGGCAACAAAACAATGTTTGGTGTTTCAATATTTATTTGCACCAAGTGTTTGTTTCAGAGTGGGATGACTAAGAAACAAAAACATCACCATCTTTCTTTTGTTTCTTTTTATATAAATGCATCAGTTTGAATTTATTGTGGATTTTCTCCAGTCCAGCATCCATACGTACACAACCACAAATTAGCAAGCTTCTGCTATAACATTCAATTGGTAGAACTCATTTAAACTGGTCGGTTTTCTGGGGGAAAAAAGTGGCTTTACAGAATAATCCAGGAAGTTCATGTTGCACTTTTCCATCCTGTCCTGCTTTATTCATTTCAAAACCAGTTATGATCCGTGTTTCAAATCATGTGGCCAGAAAACCTGTGAACAAATCGGTTGCTCTGTTTAACATGTGACATTGTTTAATGTGCTGTTCTTAATTAAATTAATTTGAATAGAATTGTCCAGCATTTTTCCAAGAGTTGCAAATCTCCAGTAGCAGAAGCTCTTGCTTTCCACCATGCTATTCAGTGTGGGACTGTATGAATTATTACAAAATTTCAGAGGTGCATGTTGTGGAAACGTTGGTCTGTATAAAGGTGGTTGCTGAAATGATGTAATTTAAGCGTGGGCTTCGTGCCTCGCAGACCACACAGGCAGACGTATGAAGCAATAAATCAAGCTTTAATCACTCACTATTAATGATCCAACTCCAGACTTAGGTCAGTTTGAATTCATGTGTCATATACTTAACTCCAAAGGTTTCAACATGGCTGAGATTACTTTCTGTGTTTGTGTATGTCTTTGTCTAGCTCTAGTTAAGCTCTAGTTAAATGACCATTTTATAGCACAATCACGTAACAACGTTAACTTCAGTTGTTACAAAAATGCTATATAAATAATATCTGCTTTAAAAGAAATTTGGTTAAATTTATTGCATTGAAATCGGGTCTCCGTCTCTTCAAAGCTGCTCCTTGTAAAACTCCGCTTTCAGGAAGTCATCGTAACATGGCTCCTCTATTAACTCTTTAACATTTTTTACTTTAACGTTTTTACCAGCTTTGCACGAAGGAGTAGTCTTTGTAAAGAACTCAGCAGATGTGCAGTTCCACCATAATTGCTCTGGCTAGTCTGAAGGAGCTGAGTGGAGGAGGGCTGCTGTGTGAGGCTGAAGCTCTGAAGTTTGGAAACTGTCTCGAAGGCGGAGCTAGGTCCACCCAGGCATTTTGCACAGCTGAATGGTTGCCATGGAGATTAAAAAAATTCTCAAACATGCATGAATGAATTGAGGTAACATTCCATGTATATTTTTGATGAGGGAATAACATTATAACAGGATGTAAAGCTCAAAAAAGTTGACTTTTCCCAATACTGCCCCTTTAAACAGCAACTAGCCTAAAAGCCCATCCAGTTGCACACAGCCTTCCACATCCACAGTTATTTCTTAGCAACCGTTTCCATTTTCACTGTCACTGAAGACCCGCTGACCCATCATCTTCATAACCATCATCATGTCAGTAAGAACCTCACAGCCATGAAGAAAACACCCACTGGCATCAGATCAAAATAAGATCATGAAATTATCTGCGTGATATTTTGCTCTCTATTTGTTTCACAGCCTGAATAGTTAAAGACTAATGCACTATTGAATTAGGAGAAGAGAAATCAGCCTACACACTCCAACATAGAACTAGCAAACATTGCTTAGGCAGAAAATATTAAATCAAACTCAGTTTCACCGATTATATTTTTTAATTCCTGAACTCACTCAAGGTCTTCTCTGAATATTTTGACAGTCCAGAAGCTTCTGACAAACACACAGCTGATGGAAGACAGATTCATCTTTAACAGTTAGTAAAAAAATAAATTAAAAAATCAATCTGCGACTTAACCTTCAGTTAACCAGAAGATTTTGTCTCAGAAAAACGAACTTGAAGCCTTCTGGAGAGGAAGAACCTCGGACTAAATAATAATAAGGAACAGATCGAAGCAAAGGGGGAGAGAAACCAGCTGTTAAATCTGCCCACCATGTTTTACTCAGCATTCGCTCCTCAGACTAGTGATTACAGCATCTACTGTAATCCCATTAAGCATCAAATTTATGTTGCATTATTCTATTACCAAACGAAACATTACATTTGCAGTATTTAATCAGGGATGGCATTGCTTTGCATTATGTCATTAAAGATGTCGTGGGGTTGCATTAGATGGCTCTCCGTGTCCATTAAACATGGCAGCTGGGCGGCTTGGAAATTGCCGTTCAGTAATCTGAAAATGAAAACACATTTCAGCTCAGAAGCTTTTTCTTCACTGCGAAAACAACAAGACACGTTCGCTTGTTGCCACGAGGAAATCGCGTTTTTTTTTTTTTCATGCAGTTGAGGGGGAGATTTGAGGAAGGGTTTGTGGAAATTGCCTGACCTATCGTGTGAATGAATTTTTCAAAACCCACAGGAGCGACTCTCTGATGTACAGCTGAGGAGGAAACTGACCTCCTGAAGCCAGGCAGCTTACCAGCTTTCACTGCAAGGTTGTAAGTGTGCAAAATTACCTCTGAAAGCAGCTTATTGTGTCTCACTCACCTCCTCTTCAAACGTGTGAAACCGTAAATCAGTGGTGGGAAGTAACGAAGTACAAGTACTTCGTTACTGTACTTAAGTACAGTTTTCGTGTATCTGTACTTTACTTAAGTAGATTTAATAATGGGTACTTTCTACTTTTACTCCACTACATTTTACAGTAAGTATCTGTACTTTCTACTTCACTACATTTCTACAAAAGTGTCTCGTTACTCGTTACATCCAAGTCGCGTTGCTCTTTTTTTCCGTTAAAATGTGAAGTTCAGGGATTTAAGGTGGCGCCGTAAAATCCAAGCAATAACGTGACTTAGTGTCTGTTGTCACCCATCGGCTCCACCTTTACTCGCACGCGGAGCTCCAGACATGCGCAGTGGTTTCCTCTGAGCGGGAGAAGATGTCTGTTTAATCGATAATAGCTGCAGAAATCATAATATATGGCGACATGTAAAATCAGCAGCGCACGGTGGGACTTCGTCCAACTTTTAGCGTCACTTGGAAGGAAAGCTTAAAGAAAGGTAAGATCTGTGGACGTGATGCTAGCAAAGCTAGCTGTACAGAGACACATGTTGCATCTGCGATGAAAAAAAGTTGTCACTCATGCGCTGAATTATTGTGTGGAGGTGTTGACTGAGGTGTCGCATATATGGGACAACGCTGTGACCAAAGTCTGCAATATAGTGATATAACATTTCTGGACGGATCTTTACTAAGTCCGAGGGACTGAAGCCTCACTTAGAGCCGTTCTTTGTTCTTGTGTACACTGTGGTAGCTATATATATATATATATATATATATATATATATATATATATATATATATATTTAATCGCTGATTTTGTCTCCTGTCATGGTGGCAAACATCGCAGTGGGAGGGAGGATGAAAACAGTCACGATGCTCCTTCTGCTTGGTTACTTGTTGCGCCGTTGGACAGTGTTCATAGTTGAACGTTATTTACTGTTAATTGCAATGTTTCAGTTGTGGTTTCTGACATGGGCAATATGGGCAACCGCCCAGGGCGTTATTTTTCTAGGGATAGCAGGAGACCTCTGCGGATTGTAGCACAGCGATGAAAGCAAAACAGAATGAAGTGAGTTTTAATTGATACTGGCTAAATTCATTTCAGCTCTTAAGTATTTAATATCTAGGTGTTTTTATGGGAATGTGGATCTTTAAGATCAATCTGAGAACCAATTTTGATAGGTAAACTTAATGTTATTGTGTCATTTAGCGCGGGGCACTGGTCTTGGGTTCGGTGGTCTTGACTACAACTCTGCTACATGGCTCCTTGGTTGCATATCCTCCACCCCGCCCGCACCTTCTTTACATCCCCTTTCAGTTCTTTCTAAATAAATGTGACTAATGAAGTTCATGCTATGTTAGGACAGGAGACAAAATGTGTCCATCCCTGAAATTATGATTCATAGAATCACATATCTAAGTCTAAACTGTTACAGAGAATAAACACAATAAGAACATGTTTAATCTGTGGTAGTGTTAATTAAAATGGCACATTTCTGATGTATTAAAATTAAATACGATCGGTACACTTAATGATATTAGCGATTGGTTAATGCATTCAGCGAGTACTTTTACTTTTAATACTTAAGTATTTTTAAAAGCCAGTACTTTTTTACTTTTACTTAAGTAAAATGTTAATGTGGTACTTTGACTTTTACTTGAATACATTTTTGACTGTGTATTTGTACTTTTACTTAAGTCAATTTTTTGAGTACTTTCTCCACCACTGCCGTAAATACAAACGACAGCGGAACATTCTAAGAATTACCTCAAATTACAGCCAAATTAGCAGAAAATAAAAGTTGTTTTTTAGAGCTGAATGTTAACGCATTGACACGTAATTAATCTGAAAATTTTAACACCTCAATGTTATGTAACGCAGATTAATCCAACCACGATGTTGACCTAGAACCCTCGCTCCGGCGGAGGGATACCAGTTCACAGCAGTTCGTTATCGGCTTGACTCAGGGAGAAACAAACTACAGCGAAAACTGAATGTTTTCTGCGACACGTCCCTTTTTCATATGCAGTTTCCCATTTCAAAAAGGGGCGGAGCAACCAAGAACTAGAAAATAAAATGTCTTATCTAGTGGAGTAGGTTTCAATGTTGAGACTACATTACCTGCTTTCTGCTGCTAAAACCCCAAACAGATAATAATTGAATTGGTTGGAGAGCAGCAGAAGGCGGAGCTTGACCAGAGCACCACTCATAAACCACAACTACGTCTATATTCTTACTTCAGGCTTACAATAATTAATCCCCAGTGTGATTATTCTGCTTAAATTGTATAATTGATTGGCAGCATAATTTTTTTAAAAGGTTTTGTTGGCTCTAGTGGCCTTTATTTGGGGGTAGTTAGACAGGGGGGAGGGTTATGGGGGAGGGGGACGACCTGCGGCAAATGTCGCCAGGCCAGAGATCGAGCCTGTGACCACAGCCACGAGGACTAGGGCCTCAATGCATGGGTCGTGCCAAGCCCCTGTGCCACCACAGCACCCCCCAGAGCCCCCAGCACAAATTTTTTGTATTGATGGTCAACAGAACAACATAAATAAAAACCTTTGTTAAAACCCTGTGGAGCTTTTGGGATTTGAGAACAATTCTTCTGAAACTTTGAGACCTGTTTTCTCACTAATATTTAATAACCAGAATAAAAACCAGAATAATAAGCAGAATAAAAACGGTCATATCATCTTCATTTTTTCTGTTTGCTTAGAAAACATTAGAAAGCTCAGAACGCACTCTTTCTGAATCTGTAAGTAACTCAAAACCCCTCCTGGGCAGACATGTTCAGATTTGTGGGCTGTTTTTTTCAGACTTTGAACTTTTCGTTGTGTTGTAATCGGCATTTGGACAAACCCAGAGATGGACGATTGAGAAAAAAGTAAAAATGATCCAATCATGAAAAAGGTTTCAAGACTTAAACACAAGTGAAGCAGATTAGTTGAAGCTGGCTGTAATGTATGTTCAACTTTTTTTTCTGGTGTCAATCCTGTCAACCCTGATTTGATTTAATTTTATTAGTGTCTCCTATTAGGAGGAGAACTGCAAAGAATGCAGTACTGACCTAGTCAAAGAATTAGAATAATGCAGATTTTTCTGCCACATCTTGTGACATCACCAAACTAGAAGCTGAGGTTTTCACTTTGACTCTGTACTCACCCCAAATAAATAACATTAGATAAAGAGAGTGGGGGGGAGCATCAAATAATCTAAATTTTAGGATGTCTTGCTCAGCTCAATATCTTGAAATGTATTACTTTTGCTGGAACAAAGCTGGCGGCTGTAACTAATTTGATTTTCCGTGTCTTGTAACTGGCTTGATAAGTCTGAAGTGTGAAGTGAAGCCGCTCTGCAGCCTCGCCGAGCGGATCCTGTAAATGACTTTCATACTGACAGATCTCCCTTCCCTCGCCTCCCTCAGGGTTATGTTCTTTCTCCAAGCTTGTACTTTCTTAACACTAATGACAAACTGCAACCACCATAAAGACGGACGCTTTTATCAAGTTGGACAGAGAATATAAGATGGAGAAAATGACGGCGACTCTGCGCTGATCGCTCTTTTCTGTGATGGAATCGCTTCTGCTTTACAGTAAAGATGAGGGAAAAGGTCACAGCTTCCTTTTGATTCTTTGTCTGGGAAAGATAAGAAAACCCAATAGTTGCTTATCTTTTTGCTGCATGTTAAGATAATTACATCAGTAAGGCCCTGCAGTGTCCATTTCTCCCACTGTGAATTAGTTTCTACTGCGGTTTTACCACAGAAATGAACAAAAACAGATATTTGACAAAAAATTCTTACAAAAAGATGACACCAAATAACCCAAAGACTCACTACAGGGATTATGATAGCCTCTGAGCCATATTTCAGATAATATAACTTCTGCAGTTTAAGTGCCTAATTGCCAATTAGGGTCTTAAACCAACAGTTGAAAGTGATACTCAGTTCCTACAGACTAGCTCACAGCAATTAGCAAACACCTGGTGGAACAGAACATCTGCTGAGCTCATCATATGAGCTACGTCTCAGAGCAACGCTGGTGAAGACATTGTTAAATGGCTCCTCTGTTAAAGGGTTAACAGAAGAGCTGCGATGACTTTCTGGAGGCAGAGCTTCAGAAAGAGCAGGAGTTTTTAAAGAGACAGAGGACCAAATTCAATGTGTTAAATTAAAAGTAAAATTTTAGGAACTTTTTTATAACAATTAAATGTAACATATATAATGGACTGAGTAATAAAATGCCACAATGTGCCAGGAAAATACATAATAACTAGCTGCCCCTTTAAATACATTTTTAAAAATGTAAGTTGGTCTTAAATGCGTTATTTATAGGTCTTAACATATAAGTAACGTATTATTTACTTAATAGTCCTGTTGTGGCAGGACTATTTAATCCCATATTTTGTCGTTTTTTTGCTTTTCTAATCATGGGACTTTTCTGAAAGGCAATAGCTTGAGTCAGACATCTTCTCTACATTCTGAAACTTGAGGCAGTTCAGGTTAACGCTAACTAGCTACTAAAATGCTTGTACTAGCCAGCTAGCTAGCTTTTTTTCTTAGCTTCTACGTGACGAGGCTAAGAAAACTATTCCTGTTCCTCCTGCTAGTGCTGATCTTAGAGCAGCATTTGGTGCGACACAAACTCTGAAGTCGGAGTTTCAGTGGACCTGGTCTTACCAGGTCTTACCAGTCCTGAGTTGGTGAACTCAGTGTATTCAGGTTCAGAAACCTTGATGTGCCTTGTGAGTTTTCATTACAATATATTTTCTTGTCATAAATTCTGTCAAGAGCCAAACAATCATGGAAGGATATGAAAAAAAAAATTAAATCAAAAAGAAATTTACTTAAATGAAAGCAAATGTATCAAAAAAGGCATAATCAATTTGTTGACCTTCAAAAGCTTACAGACTAAACCAGTCATCTCAGATATTTTATTATATTATTTTTCTGGGAAAATAAGGATTTGATCATGTATTGTGAGGATGTGCAGTCTTCTATTGTGTGCCAAGGCCAACGCTGAGTCTTGACTCCTTTATTTCCTCCATGATGATCGATGTACCAGCTCTGCTGCTGGAGCAAAAATTGTCTTTTGAACATCTGTTTGGAGTTGGACTGTGACTGAGAACAGAATGAGCATTCCTGCAGCTCTAAGGAGGACGCTCATTGATATTTGCAGCCGTTTTAATGCTGTGAGTTAACACAACATCCTGCAGTTGGACTCTGGAATATGACTTATTAAATTTGATTGTTTATTTGACAGCAGGTTTCGTTTTCACTGTGTTTTCTGCAAGCTCCATATCAGTATCCATATCAATGTTATCCCACTCTGATGTATCTGCAGCAATTTACTCTTTACCACCTATGTATTCCTTTATTTTCTTTAGGAAAACAAGAATGCTTTATTTCTTATTACACATCAATATGGATTCATGCTCCTAACAGCTTTTCTGCATTTCAAATTTTTCAGTAAGTTCTCAAAGGTTTGATGACATTCACTCTCTATTGATGGTTTCATATATCACAGTGGAGCTCTACCCAACTGGAGGGAACTGGGGTAATAGAGGTGGTTCTCATTATGTCAGGCTGCCAGGGGTCAAAAGGTCATAAATCTGAAGTGGTTGCAGAAAAATTCTGTCTGTTCATCAACATTTTTTCCATTTCTCCATCCCATAAGTTTTGCACCTACGTTTATCTTTCTGCATAAAAACATAATGGCCAGAGAAAACTTTATTCTAGTTCTTTCCAACTTGAGTCAATTTCACAATTCTTATGTAGTATTTACCAGACTTTCTTTGGATGCTAATTATCTGACCACTTGAGCACACACAGGCTACGTTCACACAGCAACCCAATGAAACCAAATCCACATTTTTTTGTCCATATCCGACTTTTTCATGGACGTCTGAAAGACAAAATTCAGACCTTTTCAACCTCCAAAAAACGGATCTGATAGTTTCAAATCGTCTGCATTTTATCTGACTTTTACATCATTGACCTGAGACATAATTCTGCGCCAGAAGAAGACAGATGCAGTAAATCTGTGGTCTGGCGTATGGATGCAAAAATATCTAAAACATCGATACCAAGCTGGTATCGGTGTTGGATCGATCCTAGCGTGGTAGTATCAATATTTTAGTTTCGGATCTTGTCGTGAAATATTATTTTTGTTTTGTAGTTTCTCAACTCTACCTCAAAACAGATTTTGTTTTAATTTGCTCTCAAATGATAGTATTTTGCACATTATTTATTCAGGAAAAATGCTGGCCAATTATATTATTATGTTAAGTATTTTGCAGACACTTTCTCAAAATTCTATCCTATCTTTTAACAGAAAAATGGAAAAGGAAAAACTATGAAAACAAAAAAGTTTGATAATATGTCAAACTTACATAAAAAGTATCGGTATCAGTGATAGAGGAAATGTATTGGATTGATACCAAAGTATACAGTATGGCACGCCTCTTTAATACGTAAACAATGCCAGAAAATTATAACTGTGAAATTATGAAAGACATCTGTGTTGTTGAAGTGCATCACATCACAATCCCGTCACTCTTGGCTCCGACTCCAAACAGGACCTACTGCTGCTGCTAGAACATTGTGTCACAAGCTAACTGGAGTAGCTTAAGCCAAACTCCGCAGACATTTTAATGTGGAGAAAAAAAGAAGAATTGAAAATTATAAATGTATATTTATACATGCAGCTGAGACCAGAAGTTTACATACACCAAATAAAAAGACATACACGTTTTGTGAAAGAAAACCCAAAAGGCATCTGAAAAATAATACAGTTTAAAATACAATTATTCCAGATGCTGTCCATGTATATGGAAACTTTTTAATTTGAAAAAAGAAATAAAAAAAAAAAAAGATCTTGCTATGTTTTCTGGCATTTAACAAATAGAAAAAATTGTGAGTCTAACTGGTATAAAACAAGAAACCTTTGGTTGGATTTAACTTCAGACTTGATTTGATGTTTGAAAATGTCTGGTTTTAACTGTATGTTAGAATTGGTGATTCAGAAGCGCTGTGCGTTGTTCCATTAATGATCAAACATGATCTCAGATAGGTACGTGAGAACAGATAACAGTATGCAGGTTGTCATAATATAATACAAATTAAATCTCCACCGACTTCAACATGTCAGATAATAAAGATCCAGTTCTGTTTTACAACATATAAAAATTTGGATGAAAAGATGCACACAAGTACACTTCAATTTTCCGGTTTTTTACTCATCTCTGAGCTAAAATAATGTGGAGTTTATCAGCGATCGCGGCAGATTTCTCCTCCACCGCCCACTGATGTGATCTCGTATCAGGAGAACGACATGAAAACGTTTTTGGCTGCTTGTCAAGGCTTGGCCTCTGGGGAGCGCTGCTCCTGCTCACTCAGCTGCTGGAGTTGTTGCATTTCGTTTAGCCAAAACAACTTCCTGTTTTGTACGTGAGCGTGCAGGTTACCGTTGGGATGACTTCACATTTCATGACAGGTTGACAGAATCATGCTGATACAGTCAGAGTCGGTGTGCTGAAGGAATGCAACAAAGGAAGGCAGAGGCTGTTTGACCTGACAGCAGCAGCTCTGGCTGGGACTAGAAAGGCTGGAGAGATGGATCTGGACTTCACTGGACTCTTCCTCACTTTTATCTGTGTATGTTGTTGGATGTTTGCTGCTGACTGAGGGATTGCATGTCACACCAGGGGTAACGAGATACTTGAAGGTAAGGCAAAAAAAAAAAAAAAAAGCCTGTGGGAATATAATAACCAAACCTCTCTCTAAATAAAACGTGATTAGTTTGGTTAGTTTGCATTGTTCTCAATGCAAACAGATTTTATGTGATACACCAACATAAAATGTGGCTTGTGAAGTGAAAGAAAAAACGATTTATCTTTAAAATGTCTGGACATCCACCTAAACTATCAGGTCTGGCAGAGACAGAATGAAAGGGTTTCCACTGGGACCGTAACCTGTTCCCCTCCTCGCCTGTGGTGACGCTGCACCAAGAACCACTGAAGGAAGCAACATGAAAACTTTAGAAGAAGAAAAGAGCGTAACTTCTTTTGTCAGATTTTAGTGGTTGTAGGATTTCTCTTGTGCCTTTGCCAAACGACCGTGAGCCATTTCTCCCACTAACATTAGACTCACAAGTTTGTTTTGGTTGTATTTGCCCAGAATGCCTTGCACTATAGTCTACTTCCTGCTTTTGGAGTGGCCTCTGGTCATATATGCATTCGATCCAACAACATAGTCGCTGCTGACTGAGTAGGTTTTGGCGTCTCCAATAAGCCGCGATGAGCCCAACTGGCGTTTATGGATTTATTTTTTAAAATGATGACATTGAAGTTTGGCTCGATCAAAACAAATACATTGCTTTTGATCACGACTGAAAAATGATCTAGAATGATGGTTAAGAATGACGGTCAACAGAAAGGTTTGCGAACGCCTCTCACCCAGATACCTGTTAGGTTTGCTTGTTTCCTGTAAATGACGTGTGACTGCACCTCAGGTGTAAGACAGGCTGATCACCTGTGCCACCTTAACAAATAAACAAAACAGAAACATTTAGGACAGTATGAGTCATTTCCACCATTTGTATCCAGACCTGACCTGAAACCACCAGTGTGATCAGACTGCCAAGTCTCATATTCACCAAATGTGATATTGTAATAATAGAAAATAGACTCGTACTACCTTTCAATGCATAACATTTCATTTTCATCAGTCAGTCTGGGTGTCCGACCTTTTGTTTCTTTAAGCACATAGCATGTTGCTAATAGTGCCTTGACATTCACAACCAAAAGATGCATCATGCTGAATCTCAGAAACTAAAAGCATCATTTTCTTAAGTTTCTGTTTAATTTAACCAACACATTGACAGTGTTGTTTATATAACCATGGAGGAAACGGCTAAATGCTCCGAAGATTATTTGGTTGTATTTCATCTTGACGTCATTGTGTCAAAAATAGTGTGAATTTCATAACACAGCGTGAACAGAGTTAATGAATCTCTGGTGGTAAGTCCAACTGGTGTGTTCAGAATCTGTGAAGAGGAGAGTCCCAGTTTATTAAGGATGCTGAGCTGGTTATTAACTGCTCCCACAGCCAGTACAGATGTGACACACACACAATTAGAATGAAGACACGGTGACAACGTGAGACTCTTTTTGTAAAACTTGCACAGCTGCTAGGAGAGAATTATACTGTTCTTGCACTTTTTATGACAAGAGATTTGATACAGCAGGGTTTTTTTTATTCTTTAGTAATTGGAAAGCGAGTTTTAAACAACAGAACAGAAAGGCATGAAAGAGAACAAAGAGTCAGGAACAGATCTAAGCAGAATTGGCTACAGCAGTATTCTTGAGACGATAAGTAAGACACTGAGTGTGAGTTGAAGCATTAAGCGATTGTAAAAGTTGTATTGTCAAGTATGGAAAGAGGCTCCAGACTGATTAGCGCAGATGGCTTAAGTGCTGACTCGGTACACAGAGGCGGCTGAGACTCGAGGGGAAGACTAGACATCCTGGAGTTGGAGAGTTGTGGGTTTACCTCCACAACTCCAGCTTCTTCCTCTCAAAAGTGCTGATCTGCACATGAGCAAGGCACCTTACACAAAGTCCCTGTGGATTTACATATTTGTCAGTATGGCTGGTTGAATCGTACTGAAGCATAAAGGAGTGTTGAGACTAGAAAAGTGCTACATAAAAATTCAGTCATCAACCTTTACATTCAAAAAGCACCAGTAAAAAATGGCGTGGGTGTGAAGTGGCAGCTTAATTATCAGGAGTCACATTTTACAAAACCACTGCTCACAAAACATGCTAACAATATATTACATCTATTATGTAAAAAGGTAAGATATGTCCTAGTAAGTCCATTAAATGAAAAGAAAAAGGTTTTCATTACTGTCAATATAGTCAATTGAAAAACTGAGCAGTGACTCCAGCTGTTCACAGGGTCAACGACCACAAAGAGCTAAAATCCACAAATACTTGAGAGCCCCTCTAAAACCGTTAACTGCCATTAATAATAGTTCAGACACGAAATATGCCAAGTATACTTCAATATTCACTAATATGCACTGCTGAGACCGACTTAGTACTGCCACAGAAACTAACATCTACAGTCTTCCTTATTTCTGCTGTTCTAAATATGTACAAGAACGTATTTACTTGCAAGAGCCAAATGGTGCAGTAGCAAGCAATTGGTATAAAACACTCTCCTTTTTTTGCATAAGTGGGATTCGTATATGAAAGACATATCTAACATGTCGGTTACTGTTTGGAACACATTATGATTTGTTGGAAATGAAAATAATTCTATGAATTGGATCACCTTGCTAAGATAAACCTGTTATAGGGCATAATACCAAACTGCCAAATCTCCTGCTGCTGTTGATCACATTTGCAGATGATCTTGTAGTTTCAGTGTTTTTCATTAGCTGCACTGTCCAGTGATCTCTACGGCAGCTGCAAGAATTTATTCAGGGTTTTTTATTACTATATCATGGAAAGTTCCTTTTAACTATTACTGTAGGCCAAACATGTGGGAAACAAACAAACAAACAAACAAACAAACAAACAAACAAACAAACAAACTTACTGAACACAAGATTGACTGAGAGGATTTAAAAGATATTAGAAATGACTGAAGCAAGTAGTTTCTGTTTATCTCCTGTCCATTTTTCTCCAAGAGCAGCAAACACTCTAAATTTATTTTCAGCCTCACAAGCATTTTCCATTTGTCTTCAATATTTCCAGGCTAAAACACATTTAACTAACAGTCTTTACTTTCTTCTTTACAGAAGAGATAGCAGCAATACATTTAATGACAAACACCCTACTTTGGTTAGACCATCATCACCTCACCTGCCTTTAACAGCAGGCCCGTCCACAGGCCAGGCCTGGAACAGCCACCTCTACATTCATGACACGGTAACAGGCTGGGATGTAGAGCGGTAGATTAGCACGCCTCATTCCTCCCAGCAGCTATCAGACTCTATAACCAGCCCTGCTCCCTCAGGCTGCATAAAACAGAAACAATATCAATACTATCAACATAAAACCAAGTCTTTAAACTGCTCGGCTCAGACTCAGCAATATTACCTCTGTCGATATGCAATCACCATTTACAGTCCAATTATTTTTTTCTATCCAATCAGTTCAAACCTGTTTATGTTTCCATGCTCTGGACAGGTTTTGGTACCTTCCAGGTGATGTACTTTATACTTTTTTTTTTCATATTTTTAAACATCTATCTTATATATCTGGCTTTGTAGCTTTTCGTATGAATTTGACTGAAGCACATAGTTGTATTATAATATTTCAATTTCAAACTAAAAAAATAAACAAATTTTTGGCTTTTCTTTTGGTTTTTTTTACTCAAATCTTGAGATTGAATTGTTTCAATTGTTAAATTGGTGAATGCTACTGGATAAGAAATGTGCATACCAGTTCCCCCGACAATGTCACAAACTGCAACTTAGAACCGATGGCTGGACAGGATGTCTGTGATTCACTGTACCAGATCAACCAAAAAGGAAAAATGTCTAAAATAATGATTGAGTCATTTTTGTGCAACACTTGTTAAAAATGTCAAAATATAGCATGTTTTATATCTAATACTACAACATTTCATAAAACCTAAATATGAAAACATATTTTCACCTCCAAAGAACTCCTACAAACCCATCAACAAGGTTTTACTTTTATTTCATGTTTTCATGTGCCCTTGTCTTCCAGGATTAAAGTAAAAAACCATATTCTTTATTTTTGCTATTTAAAAAAGTCTCCATTATTTCTAATGAAAGCTTATTATATCCCATCCTGTGATGCTCAGGGTAGCAAGGAGAAGACGAGGTGAACAGTTTCAGTTGGAGAAACCCAGACTCCTCACTGCTCTGCTCCTTTCAGCTCAGTAGTTGAAATCTTTTGGCTTTCTGAATGTTGGCCACTGCAGAGCAACTCCAACAAGCTGCACACGGCTCTGTGAAGTCACTTTGCTCAGCAATGCAAGAAACCACAGAAAAAAAATGGGCTTCAGGATAGAACTGCTGCCGGCGCTTTGGACCATAACAGATTTTTTTTCTGATGCATTTGCATCTGGTTTCCTCACCTACAATTACATTTTATAGTAAAAACTGAGATTATAAAATGTAGTTTCAATGTGAAAGCAAGGAATTTGAACAATAAAGTTTATTTCTAGCAGTTGTTTTGAATAATTAGGACAGAAAAATAGCATCAGTTACACCATATTGCCAAAAGTATCTGCTCACCTGCCTTGACTCACATATGAGCTGAAGTGACATCCCATTCCTAATCCAGAGGGTTCAGTATGACGTTAAACTAGAACAGCTTCAACCACTGCATGTGGGTTGAACCCCAGTGGGTTCAACTCACATGCAAGTTGGGAACATGGAATTGTCCAAAATGTCTTGGTTTGCTGAAGCATTCAGAGTTCCTTTCACTGGAACTAAGGGGTCAAGCCCAGCTCTTGAATAACAGCCCCTCACCATATTCCACCCTTCACCAAACTTTACACTTGGCACAATGGAGTCAGACAAGTACTGTTGTCCTGGCAACCGTCAAATCCATCAGATTGCCAGATTGAGAAGGCGCCTCCACTGCTCTAGTGTCCATGCTTCACACCACTGCATCCAACCCTTTGCGCTGCACTTGGTGATGTATGGCTTGGATAGAGCTGCTCCACCATGGAAACCCGTTCCATGAAGCTCTACGCACTGTAGACTGACAGTAGACTGTGGAATATTTTATGACTGGATTTGTTGTGCAGATGTCATCCTATCAGTTCCACGCTGGAATTCACTGAGCTCCTCAGAGCGACCCGTTCTTTCACAACTGTTTGTAAAAACAGTCTGCATGACTAAGTGCTTCATTTTACACACCTGTGGCCATGGAAGTGATTGGAATACCTGATTCTGATGATTTGGTTGGGTGAGCAAATACTTTTGGCAGTGTAGTGTATATATAGATTTCCTGACATGCTCAAAACGTGAGCAAGAGAGTAACTTATTTAGAAACAGTTGTTAAAAATGTCTAATAAATAACAAGCTACTGTTATGTTGCATTCAAGCTGGCTTGGATGTGAGAGTTACACACACCTGAGCTGAGTGTGTTCCAGTTGAAAGCCACTGGGCAGGGGCGGATCTACTGGGGTGGCATGGGGTGGCAGTTACCACCCCAAATGAGAGCCTTGCCACCCTTGTTGCCACCCCAGCTGGCGACTATGAATTCAATAAATAGTTATGGGAAATCGAACATTAAGCGCATGAATCTCTTTTTTCTGACAACATTGAAAGCAACACAATGTAACCTGACACCTACTGCTGAGTAGCGGGAAGAAGGACAGAGCGCGAGGCAGCAGCATTGATATGGATGGATATAAATTACTGGACTGGACATTACGTGACTTATCATGCGCCACACATGCGCCATTGCTGTCCATTGAGTCCACATTATGAGTGGTCAGGAAAATACCACAGTCACGTAAAGAATCTGAAAAATAGACATTTAGCGGTTAATTCAACCATAGATAATAGTAACAAGGGCTTCAGATTTAACAGGTGAGGAAAAAGTTTTAACTTAAAGAAAACATTGAAGAAGGGAGCAGTGGGTCAGTTATGCTAGCCTAACTGTTGCTAACCTTCTATTGACTTTGATAACCTTAACATGTGCTGCGCAGTTCAGTGTTTTGGTTCTGTTAGCACTAAAACAGGTCAACCCACCCACCAAGTCATCAGTAGAGCAGCTGTTTAAATCAGCTAATCAACCACCGCTGTGCTCAGGTGAAAACTTATTAATAATGACAATATAGACATTAAGCTGACAGCATAATGTAACAAACTGGATGTTGTTTTGGTGTTTTTGCTACTTTTTGTGTTGGAAATGTTTGTTTTTTGGTGTTGATTCCCCTGATCGGTAATCTCTGCTCTGTCTGCTTGTTGAGCTGTTGTCTGTCGGTTGCCATGGCAACGGGTCCGTGTACAGTCGACACACAGAGCAAAAAAAGGCAGAATAGAAGTGGTGTTTGGTTCTTCACCTGTTTATCAGCTTTATTGTACCTTTATTGTGGCGCCACTGCAGCCGCTGCAATTTCTAAAGTTAAACAAGCGACAAAAACTGAACTAGTCATTAAACTACGGCTCCTACAGCATATTTAAAATAAAATGATTGACCAATATAAGAGAAATTTGCCCCTTCTTGCATCTTGACAGAACTAACAGAAACAAAATTGTTTATAGATTTGTATCACGGAGAATTGATCAAACATCAGTTTTCTCCTATATCTGATAACAAATGATGGCGCTACGAATATTTTTGTGACAGATTTCTGCTCGTCCTGCATTGGGATAAAATGGTTTTCTGGACATAACTCAATAAATCACATAGTGACTAATAGGTGCTGTCCAATCCAGTAACACATATCAATTAGCAGGAGTATGAAAGACATAAAAATAATTAACTATACTATATTAAGAAATTATATTTAATCCTCAGTGCTACATGAAGCTCATTTTGAAACAATGCAAGTTAAAAACAATATTTTGCAACAAGTAAATCAAGTAAATTAAGTCCAATGTTAGGTCTGTGTAAGCTAAACGTGAGAATGAGCCCATAAATATTTTTCTAGATCCGCCCCTGCCACTGGGATTTCTCATCTGTTAGGATGCTAACTACTATTCACAATACAATGTGATAACAATGTATTTGTCTGCATTGGATGTGTTCAAACAAACGCCAGACTGAACAACACAGTGTGTCCCACAGGCATATAGAGACATTAACAATCAGTAGTGCAAATATTCATCCCTACAGTTTTCTTTATGATTACACACATTATAGATTCAGTGACTTTCAAGTCAGAAATCCAACTTCTGGATTCGTCCTTGTTGTATTTCTGACTGAGGACTCATAAAATTCAACTTTCAAGTACAAACACAACTCAGGGAGTATTTGTGCTTTTGAGCTTTCACATATTTAATTTCCAATAGTTGTAAAATGATTCAATTTATTCTGTGGTTGAGATTCTTTAGAAGATTTGTTCTGAAAACACCTTAAAAACCTCAGCACATTCAATGCCAGCTCATTTTTTCCATTTCCTCTGTTCTTTGAGTCAATTTATTGCTATCTTCGTGAGGTAAATATTTGTTTTCCTCTTTAGAAATTGCTTTAACAATGTAGAACACCTGCTGAATTGTCAACATCTTGTTAAACTTAGCCTGAAAGCTTCTATTCTTAAACTTCACAGAATTTTCATGACATGTTTCTGTAATTTTAATCTTTTCTCTCTGTTGTTTTCTTGTTCATTCAGTTGTTTTGTGGTGGACATAAGAAACTAAACTAATAATCATAATGCTGCATTCTGTTGTTTAGACTGTTGGCTGAGTTCTGCCAGGAACCGTGTCGTTGCTACATCAACAGGTCTCTGGTATTTTCTGCAGGAGCCACAAATGGAACGATAATCTGGTTGTGAAGTTGTACAATTTCCTAAACAATAAAAGTGCTAATGCAATAGAAGACGCTTGATTTAACATGCGGTAAAACAACTGCAAATAATCCTGTGCTCTAATGACTCTGTAAAGTCATTAGAGCACAAATATATATTCATTTGACCTAAATGGCCAAACCTTTGACCTGTAATTATTGCCATTATGAAGACAGATGAGATGCTCAGTTGTTCCTTTAATGATCATTTTCTTCTCTAAAAATAAGAGCAGACGTGTCTGAACAGGATAGTCAGACAGTTGCGGCTCCAGAACTTCTCCCTGGGCTCCTCTGTTGTCTGTGTGTTTGTTTCCAGGTGACCGCTGCTGATTGGAACTGGAGCCAGATGGCCACAGCCTCCATTAGAGCCCATAACATCCACTTCTTTCTCAGACTTCCTCCTGCTTCTCCCCAAGGCAACATCATGTTTGAAGTTTTAGTTGTCCTTCAGGTTGTGAGTTGGGTTAATATTCCAGGATGTAATTCAACAGGAGTTTTACTTATGTTGAGGGTTTTTGCAAGAGGACACCTGAATTTAGTTGGTCTTTTCCATAGACGTGAACTGAAATATTGATTTTCAAATCTGTCAGTCAGAAATTCAAAAATCCTTTTCCAATCAGTAAGCATTATGAGGTTGCATTGACCGCAAAACCGTTGAGTGGAACTTGTACCTGAGGGACGGAGACTTAACGTCGGCTTCTTTCAGTATCAGAGGTGCTTACTGGTGTCTTCACATCTGATAGTCTGATAGATTTGCTTTGATTTGGGACCAAAATTGTAACATATGTTAGATTTTCAGTTGATGAAGTTCGCTTTCACACTACACTGAGTCAAACCAACCAAACCCTTTGATAGACCTGTGTAACATCCCCTCTGTTCTTAATGTAAACAGCTAATCACTCTCACAGCAACAGGATTTGAAAATAATTTTGATTAATGCATTCTAAATTTTTGGATGGGAAATCAGCCACAACATTTTAATGAGTACCTTTTAGTATTTTTCCCTTCCAGGAATCCTGGGCTCCACTCCAGAGAATGTAATAAAATCTTTTATCACTCTTAGCCATCTCTGTTTTAAGGTGACACCTCTTCCTGCTGGCAAACGTTTTTCCCTTTAAGAAACAAACTGCTTCCTCACTCCTTGATGTAACGTCTAACCAGGAAGTGAAACAAAACAAAACAAAAGAAACTAAGAACATCAGGTGAATTAGGTCTTGGGAAAGATTAGTCCAACATCTACGATATTTGTGGAATCTGCACCTTGTTTGGATACTGGCAGAAAAGCCCAGAGTACTTTCAAATAGAGACTCCCTGTGCTTACATCAAAGAGGGGATTAGCCATTTGTTATGCTTGCTGAAAACCATCCGTTGATAATTTCAGGAATGCACTTTTTCTGGGGGAAATTTGTATACTTCAATGTATTTCACTTCCCAAAGAATAGGGGAAAGCCCCGAGCTCCGCCATGTGGGCTTAAGCTAGTCTTCCTTTTGGGATTCATGATCTCAGAAGTGGTGGTGTTCAATTTTATGGTTGGAGAAGTTGTCCTGAGGACACGGCCACGGATCTGGTATGAAGCTGTGAGCTGGCTGGTTTCCTTGCCATGGTCTTGGTAGTCACTGGGTTAGGTAGGTCTTCCTCTTTAGTTTTCTTAACCATATTTGCACAGAGGTCAGCTTTGTTAGTCATGACTCTATTAGATTACAATTGGATTGTTCTGAAGAAAACACGATGGAGAATTGTTGAGAAAAAGTTGTTTTGATAATCTCAATTCAATGTTTTTACGTTTCCTGTTTTTCAGGCAAGCAAAGTTTTCAAAGGAACCACCACATTAAAGTTCCTACCACTAAGAAGTCCACGTTTGAAAAATGTTTAGAAATTCCTAAGTTATGAAAAAAATATTAAACAACACAGTGAGGTTAGGGCAAAAAGTATAAATCCTGTCCTGACCAAATTTCACACCCTTCATCCCGATTCCCAGGATCTACAGGGAACATCAACGCTGGATTCAAAAAACATTATTTCCAAAATGTGAGAGGATCTGATCTTCCAACAATTGAACTTCATTTCCTCTCATTTAGACACACATAGCATATATTTTGAACCACAACATACCAGGCAAGATAAGGAACAGTGTGACAGCAGCTTAAACGTCAAACCCATGTCTCCTTAAACAAGATCGTGTGTCACCATAAAAGTAAACCCCACTTCCCTGGAGGAAAAGCTTCTTCAGTGAGAGAAACTAAGGCTAAAAGTGTGTTTGAAAGTATCTGCAATGTTTGTGAGTAAACTCTGTTTAAACCAGCAAACTTCATGTTTCCAGGGTAACAGTCTGTCATAAGTGCCAGGCGTAAGATGGATGGGTAACCTGGGCGACGACAGTCACATTCAACACTAACGTTTCTGAGTCACGCTCCAGCATTCAGAACTACAGTCTTGTTTTCACTTTTTTTTAACAGTTTTTGCATCTGAAGATTCCTGAAAAATGTAAAAAAAAAAAAAAAGTAAAACATGACAACAATAACATGCTCGTATTTCAGGTGTCATGATCCTCATGTAACTGCAGCAGAAGTCAAGTTTCTGCTTTGTGAAGGCCTTTCCTTCTGTTCTTGTAATCTTTGCACAGAGACAGAGAATGTGATATTTATGAAGGAATGAAACAACAAACTGTATGAAAAATTGCAAATTACATTAGAAAATGTGACTTATAGATGTTCTGTTTGGAATGTGGTTCTCTCCCATTTTGTAAATTCCACCTCCACTCTTAATGAGAAACTCCATATTTTCGATTGCATTGCTTCTGCTGTCTTTTATTCCTGGTTAAATACACTTTTTCACAATTGCTGTTAAATTTCATATTTTAATAAATTTTGCTCACATAATAAAATACTAAGTAATATTTAATGACAGTCACTGGCTTTGTGAAACAAGCTGTCTCTAGCTGCTAAAAAAAGAATGTTTTTATCCACAGTGACACTTTCAGCTTTAGCCCTTCTCCCTTAAGGTCCAAGGTGTTGTGCATTCAGACACAAACACACACATTGGTTGTCCATCCATCCATCAATTTTTTAACTTAGGGTTAACTTCAGCTTCTAAAATTATCTGACGGGACGCTGGAAAAGACTATGGCTGTGTACAAGTTGTGCTAAAAGGAGTTAACCTATCAGCAAAGCTAACAAGCGTCCACAGTCCATATTACTAGAGAAGTTCCACGAATGATCAGGAGCAGAATAACACATCGCTCCAGTCTGATGGCTCAAAAACCTAAATAACAAATTAAAAACAATAAATATTTTTGTTGTTGAGAACATATGTCTATCAATTCAGTAATAACTTGCCAGTAAGAAGTATTTTTGAAATGCAATGTTGCTTTTTTTATCTGTAGTTTTCAATGCAAATGAGATTAATTGTGAGTGATTAATTACAGAGCCTGTAATTTACTCAATTAAAAGTTTGTATGGAGTCCCACCAATAGTGAGAATATAAAAAACAATTTCAATGCCTTTTTATGTCAATGAATGGTTTTTGAATAAAAAGTGACTATTTTGATTAATTAATTATAGACGCTGCAATTAACTTGATTAAAGTACTAAACAGTCCCACCACTACTGTATAGTTGCTTCATGGCCTGTAGTGCGCCGCCTTGTGCATCATGTGTGATGTGATGTACAAGAAACAGCATGAACTAAAGAACAGTCAAATCAATCATTGCACATTTGCATTTCTGTTTCTCTTTGTTACCAAGGTTTTATTTGGTTCTTATATCTTTATTAGTATATAAACCAGTGGTTCTTAACCTGGGTTCGGTGACGCCCCGCTTTGCTGTCACTTGCTACAGAGGATCACGTTACATTGCTTAGCCAATCAGAGGATCATGTTACATTGCTTAGCCAATCAGAGGATCATGTTACATTGCTTAGCCAATCAGAGGATCACGTTACATTGCTTAGCCAATCAGAGGATCACGTTACATTGCTTAGCCAATCAGAGGATCATGTTACATTGCTTAGCCAATCAGAGGATCACGTTACATTGCTTAGCCAATCAGAGGATCATGTTACATTGCTTAGCCAATCAGAGGATCATGTTACATTGCTTAGCCAATCAGAGGATCACGTTACATTGCTTAGCCAATCAGAGGATCACGTTACATTGCTTAGCCAATCAGAGGATCATGTTACATTGCTTAGCCAATCAGAGGATCACGTTACATTGCTTAGCCAATCAGAGGATCACGTTACATTGCTTAGCCAATCAGAGGATCACGTTACATTGCTTAGCCAATCAGAGGATCATGTTACATTGCTTAGCCAATCAGAGCTGCGGAGGAGACCTGATTGAAGGAGTTACACTTTCAGCATGGATTTGAACTTTTGTCTTTAATTACTTCAGCAAAGCTCACAGTTTTTACCAAATCCTGTAGCTTTCGTGTACTTCTAAATCTGCTTCTTAGTCGCATCTTTTCGGGGTTGGTACTGCCTCTAGTGGCGTGGAGGTGGTAACACAACTAATATAATTACATTACTAAATCATAATACCGCAAAGTCTTTATTATTTATTATTAATTTTTCATTCTCTTAAGAATGTAGAGCTAATTAAATGATCTAAACAAAACCTTAAAGTGGTTCCAGTTTCTCTCGATGGCCAACCTGTTGAAACTGTGGCACATTTTAAATACCTTGGGTCGTTCCTGGACAGTCAGCTCAACTTTGCTGAAAACACTGACTATATTTTGAAGAACTGATCTCAGAGACTCTACCTTTTAAGAAGACTTGGTGATCTTAGGGTGACCCAACTAGACTCTAGTTGGGTCACCCCTATGTCTTGAATTTGGGGGGGTGGGAGAATCATATTTTATTTATCACTACAGAAGGGTTCAGTGAATGCACATATGAAACTGGTGGGTTTGGTACCTCAAAAAAGGTTAAGAACCACTGGTTTAAAGTAAAGTGTAAATTCTTATATATACTGCTCAAAAAAATAAAGGGAACACTTAAACAACACAATATAACTCCAAGTAAATCAAACTTCTGTGAAATCAAACTGTCCACTTAGGAAGCAACACTGATTGACCCGAGGAGGGTCCCTGTTGTCAATCAGTGTTGCTTCCTAAGTGGACAGTTTGATTTCACAGAAGTTTGATTTACTTGGAGTTATATTGTGTTGTTTAAGTGTCCCTTTATTTTTTTGAGCAGTGTATATTTCTGAAAATATGAAAAAGACCTTGTGCAAGAGCCGATGCCCAAACTGAAGAACAACTGAGAGTCCTTGGTAGTTAATGAGTAATAAACAGCATAAGTCTTGAAGAGTTTTAGTCAGGGCTCATTATGTCATCTGAACACGGAAAACAGAGAAATGACTCCGTACGCCGGCTCCTTTCAGACATCTCTAATGAGAAAAAGTTTTCAAAAATATATGAGCAAATGCTCAGTGAGCTTTTCCAGCCACAATCTCAACCAAATGCCGTTCTTCCCAGGGAACTCGGAATGTTATGAGAAAACCATCGGAGCCTTACGGAAAATCTCTCAGAAACCCCCAGAACCAGTCGAGTCTGCTTAGTTTTTTGGGGGTTTTTTTACACTCATAAAAGTCATCTAAAAAGGTGTGAGGCAAATTCAGCCTTGAGCCTGAAGTCGGTCATCCTGCTGCTGTGATGTGTGGCTCAGACCCTCCTGAAACATGGCCTGTTCCTCGGCGGGTCGACTGTACGGTGGAACATTTCAGCAGTCAATTTCATTTCCTGCATTTTCTCAGATCACAGTAGACAGGATCGGACGGAGGTGGGCCACTTTCCACAGCGCCGAGGAGACCTCACACACTTCAAAGCCAAAGGCAAAATGAGACCAAAACACGCCTGTGTACGGCCTCCTCCACCCTCCTCCACCCTCCTCCACCCTCTTCCGCCCACACACACATGTAACACACGCCTCACACACACAGGAACTCTTCTGTGTCTTGATAGCAAATATTTCACGGCTCATTTGTCTGAGTGTCTGAACAACAGAAAACGGGAGAGACGGAGAGATAAAAACTAATGATAGAGACACGAAGAGAGGGGATGAATAATAGAAAGAAAAGACAAGAGAGAAAGAGAGCGAATAATAAAAAAGAGAAGATGAGACGGTGGAGGAAAAATGGGGTGTTGGAGTAATGATGCAGGAATAACAGCCTCCTCTTTGTCTCCTTCTGTCTCTTCAGTCTCAGTCCATCTCTGCTGGCCGCTCGTCTTTCAACTCATTTCATCATCAGCCAGGAAGCAGAGACATGGACTAGTCAAAACTCACTCAGAGACGTTTTTCGTTTTTTTGTTGTTTTTTTTTTTTTTGCTTGAACCAAACAGTACAGAGGACAACTGTGGTTCACATCAATGGGTCGGTTATGGAGAACTCCTGCTGCATGGAATCACCAAGAGGATCACAAAACCAGAGCACTGTGAAAAGTACGAGAAGATGCTGGTATTATATTGTATTTGTTGTTATTATTGTCATTATTATGTGATGAAGTTGTGATAACCACCTGAGCTCTTTGCCTCAGATTTTAACAGCTCACAATAGAACAGAAACAAACTTTTGCATAAGAACCACCTTCATGCTGTTGCTCCAGCAGCAGCGTTTGGTTTTCAAGATCAGATTCTAGTAAAATCTTGGGGCGATATTAACCATTCCAGTTTTTGTGTTTCCATAAATAGAGTAAAGATTTCATAAATTACAAACTAAAGAAATTGTAATAAGTGTGAAACCTCAGCAGTCGGTCTGCTCAAATCCCACCCTGGCCTGTCCCTTCACTGCCCCGTCCAGTGGATTCCTCCAGTCCAGTTTCCTTCTGGCCAATCAGCAAACAGAAGGAGAAGTTGTGAATGATAATGCTGATATTCTGTGCTGTTTTATAATTGTAGTTTGCTTGTAGTTTCAGCAACAGCAACATTTTCAAAGTCGTTCAGTCCGTGTTGATCGCTCTTCCAAATATTGAGTTAACATTAACAAGTACCTCATTAGCTCAGCATTTCTGTCTTTGCAGTGAAGGATGGTTGTTTACAGTGCAGAAAGTTTTTGGAAGGCCAAATGTTGGTGGTGGCCTGATTAAGTCCAAAAATATTCTTTCCCGTAATTTGATAGAGGGCACAGATCCGCCGCTCCTCCTCATCATGGACCCGGTAACTGAGTCATTATTAGACTGAGGGCAGCCAGACTAGCTCATTCTGCTAAATTATTATATTTAGCTAAACATTATTGCTGAGGGGCACAAGCCGGCCTTCTGACATACAGATTTAAAAATATATAAATTGAAGAAAAAAAAGAAAAAAAAACTCAAAAAGGGCACTGGGGGCATGAAGGATAAAAGCGGCAGGTGCAAATATGGACGATTCCGTATTTTAAGGACGGGTGGCAACCAGCTGCATGTCAAACTTCAAGGACACTGTAACTCACGGTCATATTAGCAGGACTGACTTCACTTTGATGAGAAATATCAGGTTATTTGGTAATAAATGTCCTGCAATTAATTTTTTTTTTTTTTTACAAATTTTTATCCTTATAATTCCTGTAAAGCACGTTGTATTGCCTTGTTCCTGAAAATGTGCTATATTAATAAAATTGCCTTACCCAAAAAGCTTATAAAAAGACTGACAGTTTATTTCACCAAGGCCCACTGATTTTTAAAGACGCAAAGAGAAAAGACTATGCGAATGAAGACACACACTATACACCAATATCTACAGCCAATCATAAAATAAACTGAACTAAAGGGACACAAGTTGAACACAAACAGATGTGTAAGAAACATTACAGAAATGCAAAAATGACAATTACTGACCAAAACTGGAATGTGAATATTTCAAAGAGACCATAAATACACAACCAGTCATAAAATATCTACAACAAAACAATGAAGAGAGTCACAAGGTGATCACACAGAGAGACGCCAATCAGAGGAGAAACAGGAAATGACAACAAATTTATAGTTTAAACAACAAAGTGGCCAAAGAAGTGCAGGTTAAAGCATCACTGAACACGACCCAAAGCTACCAAAGGGAGACTTTATTCTGGCTGTAAAGAGACGTAAAATGATTTTAAGAAATATTATACAAAACAAATGACAATGAATGAATACAGTTACAATATGAAATGTTAGAAGGAAAAACATAAAATGTCCAGAATAACTGACAACAAAAGCTACATGAAGGCTAAACCAGATGCAGAAAAAAGACCCAGAATAAAAAATCACACAAATTACAAAACAGGACTGGGAAAACAAATAAATACACCCTACAATCAAACTGGCCACTTTATTGGGTACACCTTGTTAGTTCTAGGGAGGACTTTGTTTTTCCTGTAGATCTTCCTTCATTCTTTATGTCATATTCTTCAAGGTTTTAAATCTGTCAGGAACATTCCTCAGAGATTTCACTCCATAATGACATGATAACTGCCTTGCTGCTGAAATGTGCTATACAAATAAAATTTGATTGATTGATTGATTGATTGATTGATAACATGACATTTGCAGTCATGATCTAAGTTTCCCATTTCACCACATTTTCACATTGACTGAGATCTGGTGGCTCAGGAGGCCATTGGAGTAACAGGTGATCCAACTTAAAAATATGTTTTACAAGTAGTCTAATTACATTTTCCAAGTAAATATATTAAGTTGTCATGTTAAACAAATGGAAATAAAGTTTGATAAATTTCATTTGATTACATGTAACTAATTAACTTTGTTTTTAAGTTAGAGGTACATTCTCTTTTTTCAGTGTAGGCATTTATAGTATCGTTTATCACTTATTGTGTAAATTTCTTATTACAATAAGCCTTTAGATTTATTGTTGAAACAATTAAGAAACAACTGACAAATAATTGTTGAGATTATTATTTTTATTATTTTCTCTTCTGTTTGTTCAATCAGAGTATCAATAAATAGGAAATATGAATTAATCTAGTTACTATGTGCAGCTTAGTGATGCAAATTCTATCTTTATGTGACTGGTGTCCTAAAGAAGTGCACAGTCACACACAGACAAGTTATAGATCATTCTAATCAGCACTTTAATTTTACAACAATATAACACAAAATATTGTGTTAAAACAATTAAGCGGCCAGTGAGTATATTCATAAAGAAATTGACAAGTTTTTAATCCAATATCAACTAAAACATTGAAGTGGAAGAATGAAAAACCAGAAAGAAAATGACAGGTGGATAAAACCTGTGGTTAAATTAAAGTAACTTAAGGAGGTAAATGGCTGCAAAAAGGATACAAAACAGGCAGAAATAGACAAAAATAACAAATAAAATACAAAAACCAAAATCCAGGCAGAAAGACGTCAAACCACCACGAAATGGCATCAAAGACGCAGATAAAATGAAACAAAAGAGATGCCAAACAGCTGCACAGAAATAATACTTTTCAAACATATCAAAGAGACACAATATAGCTGTGAAGCGAGGCAAATCAAATTCACTGAGACGCAAAGCAGCGGCAACACAACCACTTCAAAGAGACACTAAACTTGTTTCGTTTGCGTGTGGTGATACTGCTCACATCTGATGCTCCTCATCTGCTGTCAGAAATGACTCCACATTTCCACTCCCACCATCTATTTATGACAGATTAAAGCAGCACATCCAGGTACGCGCCCCTCACGTCCCGCCTAATTTAAAACCAACCGGTCGGTGTGTTTCAAACGGCCGTCTCAAGGGAAGTCCTTAGGCTGCGCGTAACTTTATTCCAACTTTAATGCTGCCCCTAATTAACACCCCACAGGCACCAGCAGCCTCCCTTTATTAGATCACTCTGATTGAAACGGACACCAAATGTCTGTGTTTTATAATTCTGCTCTCTCTGGTTTCGAATTATTAAATGACAAAAAAAAGCTGATATAAAAGAGGAAGAATATAGGATGTAAGAGAGGAAATGAGTGTCTGAGGAGCGAATTGCTTTGATAGGGAAGTAACATCTCCAAACCAAGACTCCTTTTTTCTCAGCGTCTCAGTGAGACCCTCCTAACTTTCCTGGTCCTCCGTCTTCCCCTCCTCCTCCTCCTCCTCCATCTCTTTCTCCTCCCCTTCCTCTTCCTCGCCTCTGCTGCCTCATTACGTGGTGCTTTAATTAGCCCGGGTTATACACCAAACTGGACTTCAGAAAGATGGCGAGGCGGGGGAAGATAGAGTGATGGAGACAGAGGAGGGTTTTTGAAGTCGACGGTGTACTTTGTGGGTTAATTACGTTAGTTTTTTTCCTCGACTTCTTGATCAGGCTGCAGGAAACAAGATGCCGATGAGACCAAATCAGCAACAACCGCTTTCAAAATGAAAACTTAATGTGTTTTTCAGCCACATGGAATCCTTTTATAGCACAATCAAATAACCTAAAGTTTTCTGAAATTAATATATATATATATATATATATATATATATATATATATATATATATATATATATATATAAATAAATGAATTAAAAGAATTAAAAGAAATTTGATTGTAATTTAACGTCTAAAAATTGGTCCTGTCGCTAGTCTGAAGGAGCGAAAGGGGAGGAGTGTAAAGACCTTGAGCCAAAAAAAGAAACTTGTGGCTTTAGACATGTCTCATGTCTAAAGCCACATGAGATATGGCTTTAGACCCAATCAACAAAATGAAGTGGTTGATACAAACCCATAAAAGGAAAAGATTTCAATATGGAAATAGAATGAGGAACTCCATCTTAAACAAACCTGCTATTCCTCTACATCGTCATGTGAAGTTTATCGTCTGGTGAGGAAATCTTCTTTTTGAGGTGCTCAGGGTCAGACCCACTGAGAGGAGCAGAACGTCGAGGTTGACCTCTGAACTGACACTGGATAGGTGATGATGTATGTTTTTGTTGCTTGAATTAGTAAGAAATGTCGGTAACACTTTATTTGAAGGGGGTGAATAAGACTGACATGACACTGTCATAAACATGACATAACACCTGTCATGAACATGAATAAGTCTTCATGAATATTTATGACTGTTGTCATAAAGCGTCATTCGGTAAAATATGACACTTAATTCAAAGCTGACATTATTCAAAATGTCTTTGTTATGACAACTTGACATTAACCAAGAAATCATTACTGTTTAAACTTTACCTTTAATAACATAAAGTTACCTAATTTTTAAAGTGCAATCAGTAATACTTTTATAACAAATTTATGTCAGTAATGATTTCTTGGTTAATGTCAAGTTGTCATGTTTATGACAGTGTCATGTCAGTCTTATTCACCCCCTTCAAATAAAGTGTTACCCACATTTCTTATATTTTGATGTTTTGGATTAAACTGAAAAAAACCCAATTCATAACGGATCTTGGCTTGTTGATCAAATAAATAATCATATATTTGAATTTTTTTTTTTTTTTTTACAGAATTCTGACACCTTAGAGAAACACGTTCTGTTTCTAATAAAACACATATAGTTGTATCTGGTGGTGGTGACTTTGGTCTGAAAATATTTGTTTGAGCCTTCAGGAACCATATGGCTCCAGCTCCATTGTGTGTGTTGTTGTTGCTCCCACACAGCCAGGATAGCAGCCAGACTGCAAAGCTGTGTTTGATGCCAGCTACTTTTTTAATGGTGCACGCTCATATGAACTGCTATTAT
The DNA here is from genome assembly GCF_904066995.2 of Poecilia reticulata. Classification (NCBI taxonomy): domain Eukaryota; kingdom Metazoa; phylum Chordata; class Actinopteri; order Cyprinodontiformes; family Poeciliidae; genus Poecilia; species Poecilia reticulata. The sequence goes on along the minus strand of NC_088844.1, from coordinate 2,883,549 downwards.
ATAGGGAAACATGTTGGTGAAACCCTTAGTGGTAAAACTGAAGGAAACTGGAGTGGTAGAGATGTTTTATCACTGATTTAGGGACAGTTTGGGTCAACTTAGTTCTTATGATCTGAAGTGGGGTTCTTGTGGGAAGTTATGAGCAGTCTGTATTTTACCTGTAGTAGGTAAGTCTCTTGGTAATGTCACTTTAATGAAACAGAGATTAGCTTTCCAAGCCTTTTGTGAAACCTGAGAGTCTCAAAAACATTTTCCAAAGTAGATTTAAAAAAAGAAAAAGGTACTTTGTAGAACTTCTCTATGGGTTGGATAGACAGAGAAGATCAGGAATAGTGAGTTAAAGACCAGCTTTCCCCACTTCCACTGCTGCTTTCTGTCTAGAAACCTGTAACTCGGGTGTACATTTCTAGCTTTCACCTACTAATTTTCTCCGGTTTCTCCAACTCTTTATTAAATCACATGATAATCCTTATAATAGTGTCGCTCTCACGAGACTATGAAGCAACCAATCACTGCCCAGTTTCCAAGGTCACGTGTAGTATTGCAGCCTATCGGCTGGCTATATTAATTGGCGCAGGAAGTTTGAACACTAGATGCGTTGAGGGGAGCAGAGCTACAGGTTTGTCAAGCGTCGTTCTTTATATACTTCACCTTATTTTATTTTATACAAAAATCGTCTAACTATAATGACACTATAGGAGCCGACTACCACCAGACCAGCCAGGAGAGATGTCGGTTATATGTAGAACAACCGGCGGATCTGGTGAGTGTTGTTTTAACGTAGCGATTAACAATATGCTTATTGTTTGTTTGTTATAAGTTTATTGGTCCTGTTTATTTATACAGGCCAGAAGATGGCGAGCTAAATGTCCAGGCCTAGAGCCATAAGAAGAGATTACACTTACGTGTGTGAAGATTTCCGCTCTCCTGCCAGGATGGTAGGAGGCTCCTTGTAGCCTGAGAACATTTTCTGTCTCATCCTGACTCCTGATTTCCTATCTTGGGCCTATACCACATCAAGCACCTTACCCAAAGCCAGCTTGCCTTGCGATGTGTTTACCCCAGCTTGGGGTCAAAGGACTGAAGGGTGTGGGTTTAGTCAACGGTGGGATTAATTTACTTTGGTTTTGTTATGTTGTTTTTCTTTTCTAGTATTGGCATATTTGTTTTTTTTGTATGGCCTTTTAGATGTCTGTTTTTCTTGTTGAATTTGTATGTAATGTTGTCTTTCACCGTGAATATAACTCACTGGCACACTGCAAATCTTCAGACTCCGTGTCTCTTTCATGAGCCGAATGCTAGTCTTCTGAGAAACCAGCCCAATTGATCCATTTATTTAAATTGCAGTATATTACATTCTTTAAATATACTACAAACCACCGTGTGAAGCAATGGGATTTTTTTGTATTTTATCTGTATTTAAAATACTTGAAAAATGATTAAAACACGTTTGCTCAAAAATATACGTTTTGACTCAATTTCAAAATCTTGTTTGAGCAATGACTATCAGTCAAATAAACAACATACCAAGATTCCTTAAGAGCCTGGTGGTTCTAATCAGCATCATACCTACAGTAACAATAATAGCAGGTGTGATGCTCACATGCATAATCTGTAAGTAATTTGATATTTGAATGACAGCAAAAAGTTAAGGGGTTAAAAGGGCCCATTAAATCACTGGTGGACTTATTTAAAGTTTTAATGTACAATCATGTGAAAGATGTTTCCCTTCTTGGGCTTTTAATCATCTTGTCTTTCCTATATTGTGTCTTTATTTCCAGCAATAAATAAAAAGCTTTTTTTTGTTTCTAAGCAATATTATTGAAAATAAATTGGTAGGAAACACAGACCCTCTTAAGTCTCATCAAATCTGTGACAGCAGGATGAAAACGAGGCGGCCATACTGACATTAATATTGCATCCCTTTCAAGAGTGTTTGCCATGTTGTTTCATGAAGACGACCCACATTCCAGCCAAACAGCCTAATCCTATGAATAAACATTGTTCAAATTAGACGAGATGTGCACCAACTCCTCTCTCTCACACACACGCACACACACACACACACACACAGCCATTCACACTCCACATTGTCCATGGTGTTTGGAGAAAAAGACCTCATCACTGAGGCTTCAGTGCAGGATTCATCTCTCACAATTACGGCAGTATTTCATATTACCGTCTGCAGACTGTATTACTCACGCTGGATTAAAGAAAGAGGCAATTGTGTTGTGCTTTAATGGAGAGGCTGAGTATCACCTTTCCCTCTCTAAATAAATGAAAGCTGCAAAATGAGCCGGTGGGCACGCTGCACACCCTCCATGTTACAATCAATATTAAAGGCTTTCATATGGCCGACTGCAGAAATATGAAACAGAGTAAAAAAAATAAAAATAAATTGGATTTAAGATGTAGATTAAAAACCAGCTGAGTGGCAGCTTTGATGAGACGTATCGTCAGGGAACGTCCTCAAGCGCTCAGATCGCAGACCTCAGCAAACTGTACATGCGCGCGCAGCCGTTCATTTGAGAGCAAGTGTGACCGTGTGATTGCAGGAAGGCAGGAATCTGCAGCCAGGGGCCCAGATGGAGACAAATGGATGATCTTTCAAGACAACAGCCCTCCAATTAACACAGACACACTCACAAATCACACCAGCCTCGTTCAGACCGACTCCTCACACACACACACACACATCCCGCTCCACTTCTCACGATTCCTTACAAACATTCGCCGACTGCAGTTTTTTGTTTTTTTTAAGGATGCTACTGGCCTTTTTATGACAGTGTATGGGGCCTCTGTAGTTACAAAAAGAAGAGTGTTGAAATTCTGCCAAAGAACTCAGAAATGTTTAGATTCTCAGATTTTCTAGAAAAAAAAACAAGGACATTTCTGAGTTTGACAAGTCAAAAATATACTAGAATTATTTTATTTTACATTTTGAGAGTTTTTTTTTTTTTTACTTTTGAAACTGTTTTTTAAAAAAAAAAAAAATCCTGCCTTTTTGACAGAACTCGGGCAGGAAGAGAGGAAGGCCGTGTGGTGAAGGTGGAGGATGGCAGTGGAAGTCGGGACAGCTGCGTCGGTAGCGCTCTCACCACTGCGTCACGCGACGCCTCGGCTGTCTGGACAGTTTTGCCACATTTTCTAAGGTTGGGTTTCAGTCAGCAAGAGATTAAAGATGGAGCTTTTGGCTTGTGCTAAATGATGCTCAACACATTTTTAAAATAATTTTTTGCAGACTTCTCCTGCACCAGTGGGTGTCTGTGAAGATTAGCATCCATTATCACAGATAGCTCTGCTCCATTTGAGTCCATGTTAGATTATGATGATAAATGCTGAGCTGTGACTTCACCAGCGAGTGAATTATTCTAACTCCAGACGTTTCCTGACCTGTATCTCTGATTCTTAGGTTAGAGTTTGCTCTCTTCTCAGTAGAGGATCTTTGAGTGTCTCTCCCTGTCTCATTGTCTGGCCTATGCAGTGTGAGCCGCTGATGAGCTCCATTGTACCATCCAGCTGGTCGGAGCATTTGGGCTTCCACTGCTCCATTTGGCAGCAGCTTTGTCATTGTTGACTTTTCTTGAAAATAACCAATAATTTACATTTGATAGCTTTCATTTGATGGCTCTAATGTCAGTAGTAGCTTGTATCTCATGCTTCACACATAGATGTAACAAATATCGGTTGATTGGGGTTTAGCCCGATGACCCCTGGTGACCCCACTAGGGAGAAGCATGTATGATGATAGATGGTTGGGATTTAAGTGATGGAAGTGGATGAAATCATGAACAGCTTCAATAACTGTGCTCTGTATTTTACTATTAAAAGTTAATAAAATGGTTACATTTTTTAAAAGATATGGAAACATTTGAACTATACTTGAAAAAGCAAACTCAGAACAGAAGCATTCTGTTGTGAAATAATGCAGAATATACCCAAACTAAAAAAAAATTAAAACTGTAGAGAACTTTTCTAAATATTCATATGGGATGCTATGCTAGCTGATTTCCAAAATCACACAATATATTTCCACAATACTTTAAACTAAATCAATTAATTTAAAACGTGTTTACCCCAAAAAGCCCCCAACTTCTCAAGCTACTTATCAGAAAAAGTTAGATTCACTTATTTTATTCAATTAATTTTAAAATCGTTACTTTGTAATGCACTCCAAAGTTCACTAGATTTAATATAATTAAGTGTTAACCTTGACCAAAGCCAGCTGAGATTCACCTGCACAAACTAATCAAGTTTTCTTTTTAATATCTGTTTGATTTCATCAGTATAAATTGTGAGTTAACAATCTGAGGAAATAATAACATGTCAATACTTAAAGGCAATTTAGAACCTGCTCTAAGGCCCAAAATGTCAAACACCAGAGAATGAGACAGACAGACAGAGAGGGAGGGAGAATGGAAGAGAAGAGTAATGCAGAGGGTGAATTATGTCTTTAAATAGTAAATATTAATTCATTTCTAATAGTTACAGAATGCAGTGGGTGGGGGCTCATCTGAGATGCAATCAGCTGCCCTGAGTACATCTGAGATTCATAGTTCTCATAAAAAAACCTTCAAGTGTTTAACTTGAGAAAGTTCAGCAAGAGATGAATAAATACTTTTGCGAGGCACTGCGCATTTTCTATAGGTATTTGTGTTCTGATTCAGGGTCAGGACTGAGATGGTTTTCAGGAATCCATTGAGTTTTCCTCCAGGGAACTTAAAAATACCAACTTTTGAGGCTTCAAATAGATCATTCCAGTGGTTTTCTGTCTTTTCCTTAAGAGAAAACAACCACAACAAAATCATAGAGACTTATAGTTCATATGAAACAAACATTATAAACTAGCAAACAGGTACTGATGTACAAATAACCAATTAGATATGAGGGAAAACGGTACAAATTAAAACAGATCCATTTAGGACATTTTAGACAAAATACAAATAATAACCAAGTGATGTCACAACAAAAATGGATTGTTTAGCATATGCGGGTCAGGATACTTTTTTATTTTAATTTTCAGTCATTTTATGATTTTTCAAAAATTCTTTGTTTTAATTCATCTGAATTTTCTAAATATGCAACTGAAGCGGCTCAGTTTTACCTTCTGTGACTTTATTTCATTCTGAAGTGCTTTGTTGTCCTCATGCCCTCGAGCAGAAGCATCATAACCATATGTTTGCATTTTAGCAATAAGCTGCAGGAAAACTTGGCCGAAGCTTGGGATATCGATCTTGTTTCCCATCCTTCTAAAAGGAAAGTGGTTTAGACGACACTGTGAACCCAACGCACCGACTTCATCTGCTGAACGGTGTAATAAATGGAATTCACGGGAGATGGAGACCTGCGTGTATTCAGCACCGTAATGCTCCGCCATATGGAGACTGAGCATCTGTGCCAGCCCTCAGCTCCTCTCTGAGGACCAGGGGTGTTGAGGAGGCTGGGATTGCCTGGACCCCGCTCTGTGTTATGGATTTCCCAGAACCCGCAGTGTGGCCGGGAATAACGATTTCAGTTGGTGACGCCAAAGGAAAATGGGGGCTGCTTGTAGTTACATGGCCCGTCTTTAATTTCCCCCCTCCTCCCTGTTCCCATCGCCTCTGGTTGGCTGAGCGCGCCCGGCCGGACCGCTGTGACCCACAGGGGCTTAGTTTCACTTAATTCCCGCCGCCCTTTCCCCTTCTCTCCCCTCACGTTTCATAAAGTGACTTTTTACTGAACCTGAACTTTCCCCAGTTGCATTCTGGGAGCTCCTGAACACGTAAACATAAGTGCATGCATGTCACGGTACACACACACACCAACAGACATAATACACCAATCAGCCTACAACTATGGATCACACACACACACAGGCACGCGCGCGCACACACACGCACGCAAACACCTACACACACATGCACACGCGCACACACACACACGCACACACACGCGCACACACACACACACACACACGCACACAGGCTGTTAGGATTAGACCACACATGCACACATTCACACGCACTGCAGATATCCACTCATAAACAGATGCTGACTGTAACACACACACCCATTCTGTCTTCTTTCCTCCTCTCCATCACACAGACACACGCACACACACACACAACGAGTTTCTCATTATCATGCATAGTGGTGGTGGTTGCATTGATTTCCACTCTGTCTTAAACTTAGCCCACACAGAACGAGTGTGTGTGCATGGTGTGTGTGTGTGGTCAGCTTGGCAGAGCTTCTCCAGGCTGAGTGAAGATTATGGCTCAGAGATTTTTCACTTCTCTTCTTTTTTCTCCCTCCTTCCTTCGCTGTTCTTCATTTCTCTGTATAACACACTCTCTCTCACACACACACGCACACACACATGTGTACACGCACAAACACACTCCTCACTTCCATCGCTTTCTCTCCTCCTGTCTCTTTATTGCTCTTCACTCCATCAATCTCTGTCTTTCCTCCAAGAAAAAAGAGCAGGGGGAAAAGTGCCGTTGAAGAATTTGTAAGGGACAACTGTAGGGAATAGTAGGAGGAGATGGAAATAAAAAGAGATGAATAGATGCAGAAGAAGAAAACAGATCAGCAAATGAATGAAGGAAGGCAGGAGAATGAAAGAGAGAGAATGCAGGAGGGTAAATAAGGAGCAGACAGGCCTGACAGGCTGAGGGCAAAGGGAGGGATTCAGCAAAGATCTGAGGTTATATCGGCGAATCGGGACGCGGCATCGAAAAATTCCTGCAGAGAAGATTGATGGGTGAGGCGGCCAAACGGCACACCGGGGTCTCATCTAGATGATATCCGACATCCCGTCCCTCGGACACTCAGAGTCGCTCCCCTCCAGTTAGAGAGGACGCTCAACCGAGGTCTCTCAGGCATCACGGCCATATTATGGGATGTCTTAACCGCTGGCATCGCTCCATTCTAATTAACTACCTCACAGCGTATATCTGGCTCCTCAGACATTTGGTTAATGGTTTGCAGCAAGGCATGAGCAATCCAATACTGCAATTAGAGAGGTTTACTAACTTCCTATCATTAGATACCTGCAACATAATTAGTTAAGGCCTACAACCACAATGTTGAGGCCCATTTTTTTCCCAGTCTCACGCATTTAGATAATGAATTTCAGTGTGGAATCACAGCGGATAATCCAATAAATCTCTGTCGGCTGAGCCGAGTCAGCCTAAATGATTTAAGGTACATAATAAGCATTTCTATGGTGACGGTGATGAACATGTTATTTATGGTGTGGAGCATTTTTGCTTATACTTTTACATTATGTGAAACGTAAATCAACTCAGGCTCAGTGACATACAAACTAGAGTTGTACAATAATCATATTGATTCTTCATTGTTGGTTTTGCCTCCAAAACAAACATAAAAATAACATCCATCAGTAAAAACATGACAATCTTTAAGATCATTTTGACATTTTCCATTTTATAATGATGCTCCTATTTTGTAATGTGAAATGTGTTCATTGACATCCCTATAAACACAGACTGTGTAAGAACCTCAGGGCTGGTTCTGCTGGACCTCACTGTTGACCATGACATGTTACTGCATCGACTGGAGAGTTGGGTTAGATCTCCGGCCCAGAACTCAGCTGGTTTCAATCTTACATAAAGAACAGAGATTTCTTTGTTTCATTAGGAAACTTCTCATCAAAGTGGACAGAAGTCGCATGTGGGGTTTCCCAAGGCTCAATCCTGCCCCCCCTCCTATTTATTGATCCCACTGGCTCAGGATATAGCAGGAAATAAGATTAGCTGCCATAACTATGCAGATGATACATAGCTCTACATTACGATGTCACCAGATGTACCGTCCAATCACTGATTTAATGCTTAGAGCATATCAATGTGTGAATGTGCCAGAACCTTCTCCAGCTGAACAGAAACAAAACTGACATTATTATCTGTGGACCTAAAGAAGAACCATCTAGTTATGGATGTAGAATTATAGATCTAGAGTCAATGCACAGCTTCAGTTATTACAACTGGAAACTAGAGATCAGGTTGAACTCTGACCTGAACCTTCAGAGCCACATTAAGACAGTCACAAAGTCGGCCTTCTATCACCTGATGAACATTTTCAGGATTAGAGGACTGATGTCTCAATGAGATCTAGAGAAACTCATCCATGTGTTTATCTTTAGTTGCATTGATTAGTGCAACAGCATCTTCACAGGTTTGGATAAAAAAATCAATCCTCCAGTTGCAGCTGATCCAGAACACTGCTGCTGGAGTTCTGACTAAAACACCAGCAGCAAAGAGAGAGAATAGACTTTAAAATATTGATGTTAGTTTATAAACCACGGACAGTTTAACATAAAGCCCCAGACGGAAATTCAACCTGTAAGACTCTTCCGCCATCATCTATCACCACGCCTTCACCCCAGCCAATCAGGACGCACCACCTCTCCACCTCGATCCAATCACCTGGCAAGAGCTCCTCCAAAAGACGAAACAACTACAGATCCACCCGCTTCAGTTGTGCTTCAACGTTATGGGTGCTTTTCCTCTACCTCCGTGACATCCAGCTGCCTCCTCTCAGTCAACGGTTCCGCTCCTTCGGCCCGGTCCGACTCGCAAAGCTCCCTCTGATCATCCTTTTCCCCTTTTCTTGGCTCAGTTGTCCCTCGACCGCTCGCTGAGCTCCCGTCGACTCTCAGCTGTCCCCATCCTGGCTCCCTTAGGCCTTCATCAGCAACGCTCCGGCCTCTCTTCGATCCGCGATCCCTTTCTTCCCACCTCTGACCCTCATCATCCCTCCCCTGTTGATCTCGTCGCGGACTCCTCCGCCCTGCTCATCTTTTCCAGTTTTCCAGCTCACCTCCAGGAGAACGCCGCCATCAGTCCGCCAGGGTCGCTCACTTCCGTGTGTCTCAGCCGCAGCTGGCTCTCCAGCCTCATCAACCGGCAACCTGGCTTCGCCCACAGGGGGTGTCGTCTAGCTCCATCGATTCTTCTCCCCACCCCCACCCGCTTAAGTCATCTCGAGCAAGAGCCATCAGCCAGCTCACTGAACTATCCGTCCCATCATGACTCGCTTCGGCCTTCATCAGCGACGCTCCGGTGTTATGCCCAGAAAAGCCCGCCTGCCCAAATTTGCATCCCCTGTCGCGGGAGCGCGCATCGCTCTAAGCTCTCGCATATTGACGAGGAAACGGATAAAAATATGACCGAAGAGGAAATTTTAAAGATATTTGTAACATTATCACGTTTCCTAACCATGTAATCCCTAATACGGTGGGTTTTATTTCGCAAATTATTTGAAATAAATACGGTTTTTACACTTTTATTGACACAATGAGTCGAACTTTTTTTCAGTCCGTGTCTGTTGTAAACGTTCTCCGCAAATGGTTTGAAATTCTCTGCTTTGTCTTTTGATATCATAATAGCTCAAAAGCATTACAACAGAGACCCATTATGTAGAACATTTTATATCATGCTTCACTTCTAGTCTGTTAATGTAGGAGGAAATGCAACTTAATTTATGAGCCTGAAAATATTTGCATCCGTCTTGTTGATATGAAACTTATAGCATTAGCTCAGAGAACAAGTGTCATTACGTAGAAGAGATTAAATCATTTCAGCTCTTTATTTCCCCCAATTAGCACAGGGATGCATGTTTTGGCAATATAGATTTTGAGCCTGCCACAATATGCATTCCTTCTCTATTCCCCTCAAATATTATCCTATCGATATAAAACATATACCAGCAGTTATTGGAACTACTCAGATTATGTAGAAAAAATTATTTCACTATTAACTCTTGAATTCTTTAAATTAGCACAGGGATGCGTTTTTGGGCAAATTTTCAGCCTGCCAAAATATGCATCCCTTATCTATTCCCCTCAAATATTATCCTAATGATTTAAAACTTATACCAGCAGTTCTTGGAGCTACTCAGATTATGTAGAAAAAGTTATTTCACTATTAACTCTTGATTTCTCAAAGTTAGCACAGGGATGCATTTTTGGGCAATATGGATTTCCAGCCTGCCAAAATATGCATCCCATATCTATTCCCCTCAAATATTATCCAATTGATTTAAAACTTATAACAGCAGTTCTTGGAACTACTCAGATTATGTAGAAAAAGTTATTTCACTATTAACTCTTGAATTCTTTAAATTAGCACAGGGATGCGTTTTTGGGCAAAATTTCCTGCCTGCCAAAATATGCACCCCTCTCTATTCCCCTCAAATATTATCCAATTGATTTAAAACTTATAACAGCATTTCTTGGAGCTACTCTCATTATGTAGAAATAGTTATTTTACTTTTAACTCTATTTCTCAAAGTTAGCACAGGGATGCATTTTTGGGCAATATGGATTTCCAGCCTGCCAAAATATGCACCCCTCTCTATTCCCTTCAAATATTATCCTATTGATTTAAAACTTATACCAGCAGTTCTTGGAGCTACTCTCATTATGTAGAAATAGTTATTTTACTTTTAACTCTTTATTTCTCAAAGTTAGCACAGGGATGCATTTTTGGGAAATATGGATTTCCAGCCTGCCAAAATATGCATCCCTTATCTATTCCCCTCAAATATTATCCTATTGATTTAAAACTTATACCAGCAGTTCTTGGAGCTACTCTCATTATGTAGAAATAGTTATTTTACTTTTAACTCTTTATTTCTCAAAGTTAGCACAGGGATGCATTTTTGGGCAATATGGATTTCCAGCCTGCCAAAATATGCATCCCCTCTCTATTCCCCTCAAATGTTATCCTATTGATTTAAAACTTATAACAGCAGTTCATGGAGCTACTCTCATTATGTAGAAATAGTTATTTTACTTTTAACTCTTTATTTCTCAAAGTTAGCACAGGGATGCATTTTTGGGCAATATGGATTTCCAGCCTGCCAAAATATGCACCCCTCTCTATTCCCCTCAAATATTATCCAATTGATTTAAAACTTATAACAGCAGTTCTTGGAGCTACTCTCATTATGTAGAAAAAGTTATTTCACTCTTAACTCTCTAATTCTTCAAATTAGCACAGGGATTCATTTTTGGGCAATATGGATTTCAATTCTTCAAATTAGCACTGGGATCCATATTGCCCAAAAACGCATCCCTGTGCTAATTTAAAGAAATAAAGAGTTAAAAGTAAAATAACTATTTCTACATAATGAGAGTAGCTCCAAGAAAGGCTGTTATAAGTTTTAAATCAATTGGATAATATTTGAAGGGAATAGAGAGGGGTGCATATTTTGGCAGGCTGGAAATCCATATTGCCCAAAAATGCATCCCTGTGCTAACTTTGAGAAATAGAGTTAAAAGTAAAATAACTATTTCTACATAATGAGAGTAGCTCCAAGAACTGCTGGTATAAGTTTTAAATCAATAGGATAATATTTGAAGGGAATAGAGAGGGGTGCATATTTTGGCAGGCTGGAAATCCATATTGCCCAAAAATGCATCCCTGTGCTAACTTTGAGAAATAAAGAGTTAAAAGTAAAATAACTATTTCTACATAATGAGAGTAGCTCCAAGAACTGCTGGTATAAGTTTTAAATCAATAGGATAATATTTGAAGGGAATAGAGAGGGGTGCATATTTTGGCAGGCTGGAAATCCATATTGCCCAAAAATGCATCCCTGTGCTAACTTTGAGAAATAGAGTTAAAAGTAAAATAACTATTTCTACATAATGAGAGTAGCTCCAAGAAATGCTGTTATAAGTTTTAAATCAATTGGATAATATTTGAGGGGAATAGAGAGGGGTGCATATTTTGGCAGGCAGGAAATTTTGCCCAAAAACGCATCCCTGTGCTAATTTAAAGAATTCAAGAGTTAATAGTGAAATAACTTTTTCTACATAATCTGAGTAGTTCCAAGAACTGCTGTTATAAGTTTTAAATCAATTGGATAATATTTGAGGGGAATAGATATGGGATGCATATTTTGGCAGGCTGGAAATCCATATTGCCCAAAAATGCATCCCTGTGCTAACTTTGAGAAATAAAGAGTTAAAAGTAAAATAACTATTTCTACATAATGAGAGTAGCTCCAAGAACTGCTGGTATAAGTTTTAAATCATTAGGATAATATTTGAGGGGAATAGATAAGGGATGCATATTTTGGCAGGCTGAAAATTTGCCCAAAAACGCATCCCTGTGCTAATTTAAAGAATTCAAGAGTTAATAGTGAAATAATTTTTTCTACATAATCTGAGTAGTTCCAATAACTGCTGGTATATGTTTTATATCGATAGGATAATATTTGAGGGGAATAGAGAAGGAATGCATATTGTGGCAGGCTCAAAATCTATATTGCCAAAACATGCATCCCTGTGCTAATTGGGGGAAATAAAGAGCTGAAATGATTTAATCTCTTCTACGTAATGACACTTGTTCTCTGAGCTAATGCTATAAGTTTCATATCAACAAGACGGATGCAAATATTTTCAGGCTCATAAATTAAGTTGCATTTCCTCCTACATTAACAGACTAGAAGTGAAGCATGATATAAAATGTTCTACATAATGGGTCTCTGTTGTAATGCTTTTGAGCTATTATGATATCAAAAGACAAAGCAGAGAATTTCAAACCATTTGCGGAGAACGTTTACAACAGACACGGACTGAAAAAAAGTTCGACTCATTGTGTCAATAAAAGTGTAAAAACCGTATTTATTTCAAATAATTTGCGAAATAAAACCCACCGTATTAGGGATTACATGGTTAGGAAACGTGATAATGTTACAAATATCTTTAAAATTTCCTCTTCGGTCATATTTTTATCCGTTTCCTCGTCAATATGCGAGAGCTTAGAGCGATGCGCGCTCCCGCGACAGGGGATGCAAATTTGGGCAGGCGGGCTTTTCTGGGCATAACACCTGCTCTCCAGCCTCATCAACCGGCATCTTCGCTGCGCCCGTGGGGGCGCTGTCTAGGTAAAGACGTACCTTCTCCAGTCTTGTTCATAATTCGCCTTCACGACATCAGTTAGGGCACCAGAGCTTCCAGCTCCTGTTTATCCGGCTTCCCATCGCCGGTCTGTCTCATCTTCAGAGTCGTGATTAGCTCAACTTGTGCGGTTTACAGAGCCTTCTGTTCCTCTTTCCCTCGTTCTCTGTCAGCTCGAACTCGTATCGAGGAGGCACATGCATTAAGTAGGAACACGGAATTTCTAGGATCCGCCAGTCCAGCACATGCGACAATGAGGGTCATAAATTGAGTCGCTGTCTGGATGGCCGCCTAAGCGCTGCGTTTCTACACCAATCGCTGTTGGAGTTAGTTGCAATAATTTTAAGCACACCAGTACAGTACGGTGCCAATTGGGGGAGAGAAAAACAAACAAACAAATAAATGAATTAAATATCATAATACGCATTAACTGATTTCCATAAATTTAGCGTACGGCGTAGACTGTTTTAGTCACCCCCGTGTGTGTAACGTGATGTGTGTGCGAAGAGTTATCATAAACGGCAGAGAGCAGTTTCTAGGCGAGGCAGCTAGTTCTCCTACGTGGCAGGGGGCGCTCATGATCCCAGACATTGCGTTTCCACAAATAGAGTAAGACGGTAACAACGAGCTAGCCTTAGAGCTAGCCTTAGAGCTAGCCTTAAAGCTAGCCTCAGAGCTAGCCTTAGAGCTAGCCTCACAGTAAAGTCAGTTCAGCGATGCATCTTGGTTTTTCCCTCTTACCACAGCAATCACGTATTATCGCAAACCATTAAGCCTAAAACTATATTCCTTTGCGTGAGAAATATTTGACTGTTTTCTTTGATACGTTATATCAAGTAGTGATATATATTTTTGTAGCGTCGTTTCCAGTTGCTATGGCAACGAGCCTGCTCGTAGCTGTGATGCAGAAAGCGAGAAGTGGTTTCGACAACTTTCCCCCTTCGCTGCAAACTCGGCACAAATTAATATCCACATGTCTAAGTTTGATTGAGCTAACGGAATGGTGACAGCGCTGCCATGTATGTCACGTAAAAGAATAGTTTCTGCCCCCAGTGTTGTCAGCATGTGCAAATTTTCCGGTGTAAACATTAACTAGCAGGGATTTATATTCGTAAATCTGATTACAAATGCCTCTCCAGCTATATACCTTGCTAGCACGTTACTCAAGCATACGCGCTTGAAACAAGCCTCCTGTTCCCTTATAGGCTTATGATGATCTGTCCAATCCGCCAGGTGGCAGATTAAATATCAACTTTCGACTTTTGCAGCCGCACGTCTCATCACCCTTATCACAATAAAAACACCTCAGGATCTATAGAAACGTATCCACACATTTATCTTCAACCGCATTGATAACTGCAGCAGCGTCGTAATTAAATCCAAGGAGATGCAGCTCATCACTCCAGTTCCAAAGATTTCTCATCGGCTATTTCAGCTTGGAGAACAGACCTTAAACCTCTATAATTTCCCCTGCTGTTGTAGAAATCGAATAGACAACAGATGGAAATTATTAGCAATTAGCAAGACACACTCAATAAAGGAGTGGTTCTGCAGGTGGGGACCACAGACCACTTCTCAGCACCTATGCTGTCTGGCTGATGTTTTGGTCAGTTTTGAATGTTGGTGGTGCTTTCACACTCGTGGTAGCATGAAACAGACTCTACAACCCACACAAGTGGCTCAGGTAGTGCAGCTCATCCAGGATGGCAGATCAATGCGAGCTGTGGCAAGAAGGTTTGCTGTGTCTGTCAGCGTAGTTTCCAGAGGCTGGAGGCGCTACCAGGAGACAGGCCAGTACACCAGGAGATGTGGAGGAGGCCGTAGGAGGGCAACAACCCAGCAGCAGGACCGCTACCTCCGCCTTTGTGCAAGAAGGAACAGGAGGAGCACTGCCAGAGCCCTGCAAAATGACCTCCAGCAGGCCACAAATGTGCATGTGTCTGCACAAACGGTTAGAAACCGACTCCATGAGGATGGTATGAGGGCCCGACGTCCACAGATGGGGGTTGTGCTCACAGCCCAACACCGTGCAGGACGCTTGGCATTTGCCAGAGAACACCAGGATTGGCAAATTCGCCACTGGCACCTTGTGCTCTTCACAGATGAAAGCAGGTTCACCCTGAGCACATGTGACAGACGTGACAGAGTCTGGAGACGCCGTGGAGAGCGGTCTGCTGTCTGCAACATCCTTCAGCATGACCGGTTTGGCAGTGGGTCAGTAATGGTGTGGGGTGGCATTTGTTTAGAGGACCGCACAGCCCTCCATGGCAGTCAGGCACCAGAGGTAGCCTGACTGCCATTAGGTACCGAGATGAGATCCTCAGACCCCTTGTGAGACCATATGCTGGTGCGGTTGGCCCTGGGTTCCTCCTAATGCAGGACAATGCAAGACCTCATGTGGCTGGAGTGTGTCAGCAGTTCCTGCAAGATGAAGGCATTGAAGCTATGGACTGGCCCGCCCGTTCCCCAGACCTGAATCCGATTGAGCACATCTGGGACATCATGTCTCGCTCCATCCACCAACGTCACGTTGCACCACAGACTGTCCAGGAGTTGGCAGATGCTTTAGTCCAGGTCTGGGAGGAGATCCCTCAGGAGACCATCCGCCACCTCATCAGGAGCATGTCCAGGCGTTGTAGGGAGGTCAAACAGGCACGTGAAGGCCACACACAATACTGAGCCTCATTTTGACTTGTTTTAAGGACATTACATTAAAGTTGGATCAGCCTGTAGTGTTTTTTTCACTTTAATTTTGTGTGTGGCTCCAAATCCAGGCCTCCATTGGTTAATAAATTTGATTTCCATTGATGATTTTTGTGTGATTTTGTTGTCAGCACATTCAACTTTGTACAGAACAAAGTATTCAATGAGAATATTTCATTCATTCAGATCTAGGATGTGTTATTTGAGTGTTCCCTTTATTTTTTTGAGCAGTGTATATACCACATTTTCAGCAACAAGGCAATTCAAAGTGCTTTACATGAGTTAAAAGGAAATACTAACAAAATAACAAACCAAAGGAAAAAATACAAAAGAGGAAAGAAAACTAATCTAATGTTGTTCTAAAGTATGTAAACTAAGTGCTACTGTTCAGGATTGCTAAGTATCTAATTCCATTTCTAAATGGTGACCTCAACCTTCTAGACCTCTTGATTCCTCTGGTTCAGAACCAAACATGGAGAAATGGCATTCAAACTTCCAGAAAACTGCAAAACAGCCAAAACACTTTAAAACCCCCACGTTTAGCGTTTCCTTTGATTGATAATAAAATTGATCAATTTTACATTTGGTTGACCATTTTGATTAGGGCTTTGGACAAAATGTAACGTTTATTGCTGTTTTGTAATTGGTTGTTATATTGTATTTTGTAGTGTAAAGCACTTCATGGATACATGGGTACATATCATCTCACAGGACATTTAAAGAACTACTTACAATTAAGATAAGGAAGATTTATTTAGTCAGACGTTTGAAACTTAGGCGTAAAGAGCTCCGTCTGGGGGCCAGACTTTCAAGCAAAGCGAGCATTGGACCAAACGGCCTGCCTCAACTAAACTGTAGATAATAGACAAAGATGTCTGCCAATCAGAATTCTAGCTCCCTTGTTCTTGACCAATGACTGTAAAACGATTTGTAGAAAAGAAGCGCATGCGTTCGATTCGGCGGTTAAATCAGATGCGATATGAAAGAAGATGGAGTTTGTCTAAAGAAACACGTTTACTGAGAAAGGAATTAAAAACAAGTGGCGCTGGGCATGGCTAGAGGAAAGAGGACAAGACGGGAAGTTGGGGGGAATTTTTACAAAAGGGGTGTTTGGTCGAAGGTAAACTTTACATCTTACAATCACAACAATACCAGTTTAGACTTTGAGCAACTTGGTAAAACTGTATTGTGTAACATTAAATCATGCCTGGCTGCAACTGTATCGATGGCAGCTCTTCTTCTATTCAGTGTTTGTAGCTTTTGCCGCAGCTCCTCTCCTGCTAGTAGCTTCACCGCATCAGGTCAGCGTTACACCGGCTGATGACGTTGCTGTGATTCACTTTGTCTGGTGTCAGATTTTCTAATATTTTATGTTTTATTGAGGATTTTTGTGCATATGTTTTGGCAGTTCTGTGATCCTGTCAAAGCAGCAACTTATATTAAAAAGTGTTTTATTGTCCGTCTGGATGCTGCCCGCTTCCATGGAAGGACAACAGAAAATCACTCTTATAAACATGTAATTACTAAAATCACGATACTCTTTGTATCCCTCTGAAAAATGAACCCATTTAAATCAAGAAATCCCTCCATGGGTGATGCCACGATAGAGAGCGTTCATTTTATAGCGTCAACACCGGAGCTGTAAGTGGTCCGGTATAAAACGGGTGTGATAGAACAACACAGCACTTTTAAATTTCAATAATCAAAATGCAGAAATTGCTTCTGTTGTTTTAAAAGGTTTATGTCAGTCTGCCTTTTCTACGGTGGCCGACAGGTGCAAACGCGCAGCAACAGAGAAAAGATGCAAACAAAAAAAGAAATGCAAACAAAAAGTGCTGAAAACGGAAGTGCTCCAGACCACTAGGGGGAGTCTAACAAAAAACAGTTGTGTCCGAATTTAGGCTCTGCATCCTTTCAAGGAAACCCTCCTGACCCCATAGGGACAAGGGTGTAAAGAAAATGGATGGATGGATCCTTTCAAGGGCCCTGAGAAACTGGTCCTTCGAAGCATAGACATAAGAATAGAGTAGACCCCTTCGTTTGGCTGCTCCGGCGGAAATGCGCTCTTGGAGCGGTCGTCCCTCCTGCTTTGCTCAACCGAAACAACAGAAGATGTCTCAGCACTGCGGAATATTGTTGATCGGATCGACGGACTACTGACGTGAGGGCTCGACAGACTTTTCGCAAGTAAGATGAACATATTACTGTGTATTTTTTGTGATTAGAATATTACTATACTGTATTTGTGTCCACTGGCGAAATACCAGCTAATGCTAGCTATAGTGCTTGGTGTTCACACCCGCACTGAAAGCTAACCGAGATTCTGTAAATTATCAAATGTTTCAGTCATTCTCCATCATTTAGATTATCTGATACAAGAGCCTACTATAGAAATAAAACAATATTATAAAAATCATAATATAACATTCACCAGCAAAGTTTACACAGGTGGTAATGGCTATTATTTAATTATTTAACTCTGTCAACGTAAGATGACTCAAATTTTCCGTTTTTGTTTTGAAGGTTTCCTACGACGTGAGGAAGAAGGAAGAAATGTCCAAGTTGAGACGGATTTACTGCACAGCACGGATGAATCTCGTATCGGATTTTGGACCCAATCTCAGCTGCTGAATCTCTCTTAAACCAGAACTCGAAGGCTGGGAAAAAATATATATATGTATATGCGTGTGTGTGTCTGTGTGTGCATAAACATATATAGCCTAATGTATATTATTCAGTATTAATCAATATGTTTATATATTTATATAAATATGTATTGATAAGACGAGAGCCGTCCATTAGGCGTCTGTCCTTTTATTATGTCTATGTGAGAAACGGCCCGGTCTACGGAAGACGGGTCCTTCGAAAGCCACGAATATAGACGACCAGAAGAGAGAAGCTGTAGCCTCCATCTCGGCGTTATGTTGCTTAGCAACCGTGACAACGTGAAGCACAGAGCGGCGAAGGAAAAGAAACTGACTCAAAGTTGTTTTTTTACTCTTTACTTTTGTATTATTCTTCACCTTTTGTAATAAAGGTTGTTCCATAGTAAAATAAGAAATCTGATTCTAAAATGTTTTAATGTATTTTCAAATGCTCTCCAGATCTCAGGTAGTAAGACATTACAGTTAAATAAAACTATTATGTTTGAAAGCTTAACTTTAATCAGTCAAACCCATTTCCTCAGGAATAAATTAAATACTTTAGTGAACCAAAAGATTTGACTACTACCTGACATAGGGGGCGTTTACACGACAACGATCCAACAAAAACTGCACTTTTGTTCTGTTTTTGTTGGATCGTTTACACGATAACGTTCTAATTACGATCTGTGTTTACACAGTAACGGTACACATCGAAAACGTGTAATGCTCTCGCTGCGCCTAGTTGGTGCTAGGTTCTTTGAAACTTTGAAAGTGCGCATGTGTTTAAAAAAAAGTTGTACTTGAAGGCATGTGGATTTGCTTGAGAAAACACGCATCGTGTGCGTCTGATTAGGGCGCATGCAGTTGGAAAAAGTGGGATAACTTTGCTGAAACACCTTGTTTGAGCTTTCACTGTGTCTGTAACGAGCCCCGGAGTGGAAGCTGTTTATTGTTTTTACCTTGGAATGGCCAACAGTCTGTTATTCCTATATCAATTTGATAAAATAGGAGTTCCCGCACTTCCCATATCCGTGTCCTCTGTTACCTTTTTCACCAGTTAAAACAGTTTAACCCGTTGCTAACAAGTCGTAATTTGTTTTTCCGAGCCGCCTTCAAACGCAACATGAAAGCTGAGACGCTCGCGCTGGGTTTACACCTGTGAGGCAACGAAAGACACCTGCTGCTGCTGATTTGAGTAAAGCTGTTGGATGCAGGTGATGATGGCTAAAAGATGACTGGCTAATATCAATACAGCACGTTAAGCTTGTTAACAAGTAGCCTGTAGGCTGCTGATGTTGTTGTCTATGTTCAGCTATGTAGATTCATTTTGTCCCCCAAAATAAGTTGGTGCCCCGCAGTTAAACTCGTCTGGAGCCGGAGCCGGAGCCGGGCTGGTCCTGGTCCGTAGTTCTCTAGATAAGAGCGCTGAACAAGCAGCCTGTATTTTGCCACCTGGGCTGTGCGGCGGTGAAGAGACGCTGAGGGAACCATATCTGATGGGGAAACAGTAACACCAGCATTGTGAGTAGTTTCTTCTTTTTCTGTGGATTGTAGGAAGCAGCTATGTTTTGCGTCATACAATGCATGAGCTGGGGATTCTCTGGAAGAAAAGATCCGTTTTCTAGGTTTACAAGACAACTGAAAACGGTATGTTTCAGAAACATCGCACTCTGGAACCCGTTTTCAATCTGCCGTTGTTAGAGAAAACATTCGGTGGTTTCGTGTAAATGCGCACTACAAACGCAACAAAACTCTTCCGTTTTCCCCCGAAATCGTTGTCGTGTAAACGGGGCCTAATATAGGTGTTCCACCTCCACTCATAGGGGAAAACTAGCGGGAGTTTTTATAACGATTTGCCGGGAGACATGGGTTCTCTCTTGGTGTACCGAACATGGAGCGCTCGGCCAGCTGACAGTTGGCGAGTGGTGCTGGCTGTTAATGCAGCGGGAGCAGACATCTCCGAAAACATTGGAGCAATATTGGAATTAGGTGATTTATTAATGAACCGAGCAGATATTTCAGATCTATACATCTACATTCTCGCCTAAAAACATTGTAAAAAAAATCATTTTGTGTAATTTTAAGTGTAATACAGCAAAACTTATTTTGTCGCCATTGCTGCTTTTCTGAACACCCGCTTTAAAGGATGTAGAGCCTAAATTCGGACATAGCTTTTTGTTAGACTCCCCCTAGTGGTCTGGAGCACTTCCGTTTTCAGCACTTTTTGTTTGCTGCATTCGGTTTTTGTTTGCGTCTCATTTTTTGTTTGCATCTTTTCTCTGTTGCTGCACGTTTGCACCTGTCGGCCACCGTACTTTTCCCCATCGATACGCCCTGCACCTTAGGAGGTAAAAAAAAAAAAACGAGGCGCACATTGCGCAAAACTCTGAAACAGGAGAAGCGGGACATAAAACGAAGCGACGAACTAGATGTGAATTATGGCATAAAAACAGAGAATCCGACGCTGAACAGTGAAAAATCAACACATGATGTGAAACATATGATGATACTCTGATGTCCCATTCTCCTGAAGGCAGCACAGAGCTGCACCACCAGAAACTGACAAACACTGAAGAGAAGAAGAGTTATGATTAATGTAGTTACAGTTCTATCCATGTTTTAATGTTGCAGAGCTCAGTCGTTTTGCAAATAGTTCAGTTTAAACTGGCATGTTGAACATCTTTTATCATGTCATTTTGTGGAATATTTAACAACTAGAAAATGGCAAAGAACAAGAATATTTTTTCCACTATGACTGGCTGCTGTTAGGCCTATACATTTTAAGTTGAATGTTCATTACATTTTTCTTAGACGCCTGTGAAAATAATTTCTATTCTCATGGCTTTTTTGTTCTCTGGGATAAATACAGAAACAAGCATAAAAATCAAAACATCTACAATAGTGATAGTAATATTAATAATAAAATAATAGTCAGTGTAAAGTAGCCTACAGATTCTTTGGAGGGGGCGGTGAGGGACCTGGATATGGGATGGGGGTGTTGGTCCGAAAAAGGTTGAGAAACACTGATTTAGTTGGTAATGTTGCATGTTCTAAAACATTGACTGAAAGGACTCTTATTTAATGTTGAGGGATTGTTGCCTGTAAGTCAAACCTGTAGGACACAGACATTTTACATTTTGTTTTGAGTTGAAATGTACTGAAGTCTTATTTAAGTTTAAGTGTTTAGCTTGTTAGTTGTATTGTTAGAAGTAATTGTTCAGTATTCAAAGACATATTTTATTAAACTGTGGCAATAGCAACACTATAGTAAATTTCTATCATAACTATAACTTTCAGGCTCAGGATTTTTTTTTTTTACTTTAAGCCCTGTATTCATAACCTTTATACTTTTATAATATTCAGCTTTTTATGAATTTTTTACCCCATGGGGGAAACCGCTTCATCCTGTGGCAGAATTGAGAATTACAATATAAAATGTACATTGTGTTTCACAGTGGATGTTTACCCTTACAAAAAAATCCCATGAAAATTACATGTGAAAGTCACATGTGATCACATAAATTTTGACATGTGAATGATGTGAATCACGTGAAAGCACACATATACATGTGATTTTGGAACGTTTCATGGTGAAATCACATGTGATTCACATGTGAATCACCGCTCATTTCCACGTGGAAATGTGTGAATCGCATGCAGGGGCGCAGCCAGGAATCTTGGGGTCCCTGACAAAAAATTTATTTGGGCCCCCCGCGCAGCTGCTGTTACAATTTTTTGAGTCTATTTGACCTATAAAAAGCATCACAATTTTAAAGGCTTGCATCTGATTTGCTTTCTTTGGTTCAATACTGATAATTAGCACAATATTTACTGCTCATGAATTTAACATCCAGTATGCAAGTAGGTTGCTTAAATCTTTCCTATTAGTTTTAGATACTGAAATGTCTCCCCAAGAGCAACAGTCAAAAGCAACGTGACTTCTAAAAATGCTATGTAGTCACATTTTATTCAAGCGGCAGTACATAACTTTAATAAAAAAATATGTTTTCTCCATATTTGTTAAAGTTGTCACGATGTCGTAGCAGTTTATGAGACAGATAATTTGTGAAAAGATTAATCTCCTCCACCTGAACTACCATTGTTAGCTAAAGTAATGCACTGTTCTGACAAAAAAAAAAAAACAATCAGAACCAGGAGGAGGGTGTTAGAGATGTCAATTAACCTCATTCCCTCTAATGTGCTAATGGTGGAGAAACAACTTATCATTACAAGAAACCGTTTATCTGCCATCATTGGTAGCTATGCTAACTAAACTGACCATTCACAGTTTGAATCTGCACATCTCTGTGCTATGCTAGCTGCAGAATGGCACAAATTGAGGGGGAGGAAGGATGAGCAGCACCACAGGAGATTGTGATTGACAGCACTAAAACTCTCCTGCCACTAGCTGGTTGTTTCTAGCACTGGGAGAAAGCAGAGGAAATAGATTTTTCACAGATTATTTCTCATGCCATAATGTCACAACATAATGACGGTTTTCAAAAAATATGTGAAAAAATATTGATAAGAAAGTGACATACTGAAGCTTTAATTTCACTCAGAAGACAACTGGTCAGGAGGGACGTGGGTTAGAGCTGCTGCTGACTCACTCACCTGTTGTTAAGTGGTAAAAGGTACAGGGGACAAATATATGAATATGTTGGTAATTTGTTTCCTTAATTCATTAAATACTAATGAAATGGAGGCAAACAGTAGTTTGTAGCTAAGCTAATTATGCTAAATGATTGATAATCTCACACAGTCTACCCATCTCTCTTGGAGAAAAACTGGGTTATAAATTAACACTCTTGCCTTTTTCTCTCTCTCTTCCTCTCTTTTTTGTGAAAACCTGATTTTATAACTTTTCTTAGCAGTATAGTAACAGCCACAGTCGATCTTGTTTCCTACTGACTGCTGCTAACAGCGTCACTCTGAAGCTCCAAGCAGAAACAAACCATTTAACACAGATAGGGGAGTTCAGGGTAAATATGGATCTGTGTTTTTTGGTCTGGGAGTGGGAACATTAAATTTTTACTGCTAAAAACAATCTTTGAAAATACAATATGATTAATTTTGTAATTGACAGGGCCCCGATTTTTTATTTTTCTTTTAATTTCTATGAACAAAATATAAATTAAATTGTGGAGGGCCCCCTGTTGGTCAGGGCCCCTAGAATTGTCATCACTTTTCCCCCCTATACCGCGCCCCTGATCACATGTGATTCACACATCAAGCTGTTGCCTGAACAGGACACAATTCACCCTTATTGTCTGCAGCCCACAAGCTAGTTTGCCTAATCTGTGGCTGTCTGGTTTAGCTGGCGACATTGTTGGATTGGCTATGGAACATTATCAGATGTCCCATATAGAATCATAGTGAAGTTTGATCATCTGTAATCCTCCCAGGACTGTTGCTCCTCTATACCTCTTCACAGCTTCTACATATTCAGATGGTTTCCTCAGTGCAGGTTTATCATTAGCATATGTTTTCTTCTGCTTTCTCAGTCAGCTGGATTTTGGGTTGAAATGTTGATCTTGGGTACTTTCATTTTTCAGTTAAATTTTCCCCAAACCTTTCCCATGTTTTCGTTTCTGTGCTTGGATCCTCTGCCTTGGTGTCAAATCTCAGAACAACATTTTATTTCCTCTACAACACATGGGTTGACATTTTAGAGGAATGCATTTTCTACTGCCAGTATCTTTCCCTTTTAATGTCAGTGCTGTAAGAGTTGGGTCAAAACGGGTCAAAATGGGTCAAAAACGGTTTTCAAGTGTGAAGAATACCAAGTGTAAGAAGGCTTCAGCACCTCTGTTAAAACATTAAACATATTTTTATTTATTAATGCACTATTTTTCCTTTCATAGCAACTTTAGTCAAGGAAAACCAGAAAATTAAATAATTTGTCGGATAATTTTCTGATGTTAAATATAATTAGTTAAACATTTTCCTCCACAGGTCCTTCAAATTCCCATGAATTATGTTGCCTGCGTAACACATTTATTTAAATGGGGCTCTTTGGAAGTTGTGCCTTCATACTAATTAATAAATATATAACAGGCAGTGATTTTTCAGACTGTTACTAATGGCAGTAATGTTGCTGGCCAGATGGAAATGTTCACTGCAGGTCAAAGTTTAAAGAGCACAACTTTCTAAAGCTCAAATTGTTCATGAGAGGTGTTAATTAGTGAGTGTCAGAGGTGACGCTGGCTGCAGTTGTTTTTAAACTGCAGGGACAGTGAAGTGGGATTAATTGTGTGTTACAGAGGATGAAGGAACGACTTGTGGCTACAGCAACAGAAGTTTCTTAAACTCACTTTACAAGTAACTGCAAAGACTGACGCAAATATGGAAAATCCCAGTAATTCAACAGAACACTGTGTAATTCATGGTTCATTAAAAATGAAATATATGAATTATGTTAAACATTCAGATGAATTCATTCATTTGTAGAGCTAAAAGTATATTATTAAAGTGGCAATATTATGTAAAATTGACTTTTTTGAGTTTACATCATGTTATGATGTTTTTCGCTCATTAAAAACACCTGGACTGTTGCCTTAATTCTTTCATGCATGTTTGGGAAATCCTTTAATGGAGCGATGTCCTCAAGGACAAAGCTCCTCCTCTGAGCTGCAGCCTCACAGAGCAGCTCTCCCCTACAATTCCCCCACTCAGGCTCCTTCAGACTAGCCAGCAGCAATTAGCAGGACAGAACCCGTCACTGATGTGCCAGAGTTTCAAATGAAAAGTGAAGCCAGAGTCACAGGGGCCCTTATTGCTGCTGAGCGGGGCCAATACCAGCACTTCCTTAGATCCTTTTTAAGGAGACCCTTAGAGAAGATTTTTTTTGTTTGCAAATGGTTACTTGCTAAGAAACACTAAAACATGTTAATGTTTTAGGACTTTAAACAGTGGTTTAATGAACTATTACGTTGGTTTTGAAGGAAAGTTATGTTGAAAATAAAACTCTTAAAACAAAAGAATGGCAACACTACCTATCCTCTATAGAAAACACATCATGAAGTAAAATAATGAAGAAACCTGGGCTGCTGATAAACCTTAAAAGGGCAGTATTATGAGTTTTCCAGGCACATAGTTTCATTTTATAGAACAAAAACCTGCCACCAGACACCTGGTGGAACTTCACATCTCCTGAGCTCATTATAGGAGCTACTACTGAAATGCTGGCTAAAACGTTGTTAAATTGTTGTGATGACTTCCTGAAGGTGGAGTTTCAGAAAGAGTAGGAGCTTCTAAAAGAGACAGAGGCCCAATTTCAAGAGTTTAAGTTACAAAGTATGATTTCTTTGAAGTCATATTTGATATATTTAGCAGGTTTTTGTTCTGTAAAATGACACTATCTGCCTGGAAAACACATAATACTGCCCTTTTAAGGTTTATCAGCAGCCCAGGTTTCTTCATTATTTTACTTCATCGTGTTTTCTATAGACCAGGGGTCCCCAAACTTTTTCCTGTGAGGGCCACATAACTTTTCCCTTCTCTGGTGGGGGCCGGAGTCAGTTTGTAACAGAAAAAGTGTGACAATTGCAGGAGTGCCTAAATGTAAAAATTAATTGTTTTCCAGAAAGCACAATCAAATAACATTCCCTGGGTTCTTCACAGAACAAAAGTCAGGAAATAACACTATTTATTAAAAAAATACCGCATTTTCCAGACTATAAGCTGCAACCCCAACGTAAACAAAAAAACAAAAACAAAAAAAAAAACAGTAAACATACACATATAAGCCTCAGATATCTCTGCCGCTCTAGGTTTTCCACAACGATGCAGCAGCAGCAGAGGGGGGCGGACACCCAAAATCTGAGTCATAACAGGTCAATTGAATATCACATTTATTACGGTTGAAAAAGAAAAAGTTGCCAAGTTTAGTTTTAACTGAATTGATTACGGTAGTTTCTGAACTGTAACAGTAACAGTAAAAGTGCTGATCCTTCGTGTTGCTACTAGCATGTGCTAAATGAAAATGGGCCCCTTTTTCTTCTTCTTCTTTAGATTTCAATGGCAGCTTGCATCCATTATTGTTGCACTACTGCCATCTACTGGATCTATACCTGAAATTCTCATAATGATCCCAGTATTATTTAAAAAAACGAAAAATCTTCTTTTTCCCCCTCAATGGTATTTAACTGATCAACAACATTCTCAAATTTAAATTCCTTATTAAAACCTAATTCCGTTTTAATGGGCGCTTTCTTCTTATATTTCCAATTTTGACTTCCAATGATTCACTTCCTGCTAAAGAGCCCCCTGGTGGTTGAAGAAAAATCCACATATAAGCCACATGGTTCAAAGCTTAGGAAAAAAGTAGCGGCTTATAGTCCGGAAAATACGGTAGATGAAAAAAAAAAATCTAAACGCTCTCTGGTATTGTTCAGGGGGCCGGACCAAATGTGGAGGCGGGCCGGATCCGGCCCACGGGCCGTAGTTTGGGGACCACTGCTATAGAGGATAGGTAGTGTTGCCATTCTTTTGTTTTAAGAGTTTTATTTTCAACATAACTTTCCTTCAAAACCAACGTAATAGTTCATTAAACCACTAACACTAAAACATTAACATGTTTTAGTGTTTCTTAGCAAGTAACCATTTGCAAACAAAAAAAATCTTCTCCAAGGGTCTCCTTAAAAAGGATCTAAGGAAGTGCTGGTATTGGCCCTGCTCAGCAGCGACAAGGGCCCCTGTGACTCTGGCTTCACTTTTCATTTGAAACTCTGGCACATCAGTGACGGGTTCTGTCCTGTGGTTCTGAAAGCACCTTTGCAGGTCAGATTTCTGGACCCTTTCTGCATAGTAAAGCTTAGAAAAGTTCAGGTGCAAAATATTGGAGAGAAACAGGACTTTGGAATCAGACCATAAAATCTGGGAAGTTGGATGAACACTGATCTTAGTTCAGTTAGGATCTACACATATATTCTACTGTTCCTTCATCAATGATTATTTTACACAGATACTATTTAGAGAGCTGTTCTCAGCTTCTCCCGATCTTCGAACCTCCTGACCTTTTAAACACCTGAACAGAGAAGAACCAGGATATAATGATGAAACAATGAGAAACTAACTGCTACGGTAATCAGGATGTAGAACCAGATGTGGAGGGGAAGCAGAGAAACGAGCTGAGATGAGAGGAGGGAAGAGTGTGAAGAATGACGCACCTACATCTGCCCGGGTGGTGAATCATGTTTTGGGAGAACTCCAAAATAAAACCACTTTTAAAAGCAAACCAGGACAGTTTAAAAAACAAAAATATTAGAACCTTTTAGCAACAAACTGGGAAAAACGCTCACGTTTACGTCTTTGATTAAAAAAAAGAGAGCTAAATTTGCCAAAACAGACCTCCTGCTGGCAGACAGTATCTACTGCAGTTCCATTATCACATTTTTTTAAACTTTGACTAGATCACAGAAAATGATCTAGTCAAAGTCAGAAAAGGAATGTAACATCTTCAAGGATAATCTAAACCGATACATTATTTCTACAAAATGTCCTGTCTATGCAAACAAGTTGAACAAAAACAGTGATCACTGTAACTCAAATTAAAACTAAATCAAACCCCAAAACAGACGGGAAAGCAAAGATGAAGCGGTCGCCTTTAACACAGACGGTGAGCTCTCACGCTTTAACTGCTTCATTCTGCAGGTTTGTGAAAGCTCTCTAACCTTCAACACAATTATTGAGATATTTCCAAAAAGGTGCCAGCTTAATTAAACATCAAATTTTCCCAGGCTTCTTCCTTTCTGCTCATTTGCTCCGTTCTGCATATGTTTGTCTCCTACGTGGGGGGAATGACAGACTCCAGGTTTGCCAGAGTAGAACTGACAGATGCAGAGCACAACCTTGCCGTGCCCTACCTCCATCCTTCTTGTCTCCTGTCTGTGCCCGCCATAACTAATTTCTCCAGCCCTCCTAATCCCAATACATCTCTTTTTATTCTCCTGCCCTCTCTCACTCACTTCTCCGCCTTTACATCATCCTCTGTCGTCTCGCGTTCCCCCCCCTCATCCCTCTCTTCCCGTGCTCTCATCCGTCTCCTGCCTCGCCGCTTCCATCTCGACTCCCGTTCCGCCACCGTCTTCATATCTATCTCCCGCCCTGTCAGGGGCACCGGAGACGGAGTATCATTTGGAGAAGATGGCCTGGGCAGACATGCCGATGCACTCGCACACACCTACACACACACACGCACACGTGTGCACACACACACCTATGCACATGCACCAGTGATGTGCGGTCAGGGAATCCTGATAAGTAAAAATAGTAAAATAGATGCTAACAATGAGACAAAATCTATTTTTTCACTTGCAATTTCAACATTTTTATGTTCAAAAATGCTGAACTTAAGAGTTATCAGATGAAATGCATGAAAGAAGTTTGTGGCGAGGCAGTGCAGTACTGTGGCTCACCTGTGGTGGCGCTGTGTGATACAAATGTAAAAATAGGAACATCGCAAATATTCTTATTTAATTACGCATGTTGATGTTCCACAACATAATGCATTTAATGAATGCAAGTGTCATATTTGGTCTTGCTAATCGGCCCTAAAACCGCAGTAAAATGTAAATACCGTGCCTCACTGATAGGGGGCAGTGCAGAGGCCCTAGACTGAAAACAGTCGGGAAAAACAAAACGGACAGAATAGAAATGATCAAAATGACGGGGCGTTAGGGACATCGTTGACAGAAAAAGAGTAAGTATCCACCATAAACTCACAAATTTTAAGATTAGCCTCAGAAATGTCCTAAAAATTTAAATGGAAAGTTTTGAGTTTCAAAAGTTAAATTTCTTTTTTTTTTTTTTTTGAAACTCAAAACTTTTAGATTAACGTCAGACATTTTCTAGAAAAAACTTGGAAGTTTCTGAGTGTTTTGACAGAAATTTACTCTTCTTTTTTATAGACATCTCCAATGGCCCTGAAACACCATCGTAGATCAAAGCCTCTCTGGATGACCGAATTTTAGAAAAGAAAGGAAAATGAGACAAGAATTTTTTTGTTTGTTTTTTTACAACGGAGTGACTCAGCTATTTATGAAGAAGGATGGGTGCATGGTGTTCATATTAATGTAAAGGTAATCATGTGTGATTTTCAGTTTTAATCAGAGAAGAGAGAAGTTAGATAAAGGAAATATTCTTTAAAAAATGTGGTTGAATATTCTTTTACTTTTCTTCCTATTATATTTTTTAATTGAATAAGACATAATTGAAAGCTTTAATTAATTATGGTCAAAATTAAAATAAAAGCTTCTATATTGGATTTGTACAGCCAACTCTGGAGTCTGTGCCTCAACAGGCATGATCCACACTGCATGTCACTGACACACACACGCACGCACACACACAAACACACGCACACACACACACACACAAAACACACGCACACACACAAAACACACGCACGCACACACACACACAAAACACACACACACACACAAAACACACACAAAACACACGCACACACACACACACACGCAAAACACACTTAGTTCACTATCTGTTGTCTTTGTGTTTGTCTGGGCAGCAGCTAAACTAGGTGTTATAAAGTGCAACTGGTGCTGTGTTTGAGGGGAGCTTGAGAAGAGTTGGTAATGGTGGGAGGTGAGAGCGGGAGGAGGGGGCTACACAAAGTTAGAGGAGGAGAGAGGTGGCGGATTGGGAGAGATGGAAACAGGAATGAAACGGGGAAAAAAGCGAGGAGGGGGGAAAAGCAATCCTGTTGGCGCTGATAGATTTCTGGGAGAACAATGTTATCTCTGCTTCCCTCTCCACACACACTCCACAGACACACACACACACACAAACTTGGTTGTAATAGAGAGAGCTAACAAATCTTTGTGGAAGAGTACATGTATCCACAGCTTTTTTCTTTCCTTTTTTTTGCGACCAAGAAACACTCAAAAGGCGGAAGACTTACAGAGAAGTAAGTCGAACCGGCTTGAAATAGAAACCGAGACAAACCCGTTGCTGAACAAGAGGCTGTGTGTGTGTGTTTGTGTGTGTGTGTGTGTGTATGTGTGTGTGCGTGTGTATGCGTGTGTGTGTGTGTGCGTGTGTGTGTGTGTGTGTGCTGGCTGTGGTTTCTCGGTGCTGGTTTATTTACATTCAACACTGCATGAGGGCGCATGGAGAGGGAAGAGGCAAACCGATGGAAGACGGAAATAGCGGTGACAGAAAATCTGAGCCAGGTGATATACTAGCTGTGTTGAACGAGCGACAGAGATGACAGAGAAACTATTTTAAAAGCATCAGATTAGATGACCACAAGATATCCGAACAGGGATTCAAGGATGGCTGCATCACACAGAAGTCGCTGGGTATCAAATACTAATCCGGTGTATTTGTAAATGTTGAACAGGTCTCATTTTCAGGAAAAACTAAAGCTTGATCTGCTCTAATTACAATAACTTTCCTGGAGCAGTTTTGAGTTTTAGCTGTAGCAAACAGCTAAAACTGTTTAAGCTGTTTACTAGACCAAGATTGCTCTCTTGATCTCAGAGAGCAATCTCTCAGAGATCAAATGCTTCTTTAAAAGGTTTTCTCTAACAGAATTGATTTTTTCTAATCAATGGAAGACGATGCAATCCCTGTGAAAAGGTAAAGAGATCTGCAATCACCCCTGTTAATTATTTTAGAAGGATCACTGAAAGATTGATCCAGTGGGTAGAGGACAAACTGGTCTGGTTTCTAAGAGTTGTAAATGGTTCGTAAAACCAAAGAATTATGAAATGCAAAATCAAAAATGTGTGAAGCAAAGCTAACCTTAGAAGCAAAGCTAATGTTTACAAAACTAATTCTGACAAAACTAATTAGCTTTGTAAACAGGCAGGTGGCACGTGTCACCTGGCTGAAGGCTTCCCAGACTCTTAAGGAGTTCTATGGCATCTAAACAAAGATCATCGGCATGAATGAGAATTCTGCCATTATGACTGAGCCACCGTAGAGCAGCGATTGCGACCACTGAAGCTCTACTCCCCAGCCAGCTCAAATCTCAGGTTTAATTCCCCCAAAGCGTTGGCACTCCTGAAGTTCTCCACCAGTAGATTTAGAGAAAAAGAGCTTAGGGTGCATTCACACCAGGTCAGGTTAGTCCGCTTTAATCAAACTCAAGTTCTTTTTTTAAAGTTCTGTTGGCTCTAGTGGTCTTTATTTGAAATTACTTATGACAGGAAGGAGGATTATGAGAGGGGGGACGACATGCAGCAAATGTCACCAGGCCAGGAATTGAACCTGCGACCACCAGGTTCATGGGTTGTACTTTGCCCCTGCTCCACCACAGCACCCCAAATTCATGTTGGTTTGTCTAGGAAGTCTGGATCATTTGGGGAAAAGCAGGTGAGTTCCTAAGAGATTTGCCAAGCTTAATGGAGACGTCCACTAGCTAGTGGTAGCTTTATACAAACATAACATAATTAAAACAAGTGTTTGTTTCCTTGCATTAGATGTTGAAGATCTATGCAAAATGATTTTCCTCCAGTGCCTGATGAGTCAGGACGCTTCATCTGCCTGTTGCTTTAAAAGCAAATCATCATAATCTACAAACAGCCATTTTAAGAATAAGAAATTCAACAGTCTGCGTAGTTGTAGTTCACATCTTGCTGTTGCCACAAGCTGATTTAGATTATCATAGAATTTCTTAGCTTCTTTTTAGTTTCATTTAGTATCATTCATCTAGCATTCCTGGTCTTTTCATTGATTTTTCTTTATCCATTTCAACTAACCATACTTAGGCCATTATTTTAGAAGGTGATGATATGTAGTATGATTGACATTTAATGAAAATAAAGCCAAGAAAAAAATGTGACAGCTGTATGGCTTCTTTCTTTGTTATTCTGAGATCAAACTTCTACGATATGATTGTGACTTAAAATCTCATTTTGCAAAATCTATCGTCACATGAGATGTCCAACAAACAATTAGAAAAAAAAGTCTAAGCTGGTTTTGCTCCAGCTTTGATTTAAATGTTGGATGTACAGATGGCTCCCCATCTCTTCGTAGATTTTTTTTTTTACAGCTCCACCAAGAACAGCCCAACAGTCCTTCAATACGACTTTATCCCGTCAATACTTGATACCGGAGAACTCTCCGAGTCCAAACATGCACAGGTCGGGTGAAGAGGATGCCTTCAGTTGTTCATTAAATGAGTTTGTTTGTTCTCGCACTGTGACAGAAACACGAAAGGTGAACCCAGGAGTCGAGCTGACCTGAAAAACAAACACAGGCTCCCAACTCCCGTCGCATACAAATGTGTTCATCCTCACTTCTTACTGTTGTTTGTTTGCCCCCCACCTTCTGCAAGGTGATTAATGAGGTGATCAGTGATGCGGAGATTGGTGAGTAAAAAAAGACATCTGGATTCTGAAGTTCTTGTTTTTCCATGCATTTAGTTCACCACCACCAGTTCTGTGTTTAAAAACAGACGGCAGACGAGCCAGATGGTGGAAAACGAAGACGCTTTCCCACGACGCGACACCGATCATGTGACATTTTACACTGTTCACAGACGTCACAAAGTGGCTGCTGGTGTGTGAAACATTTCGACGGGTTCAGCCTGTGAGAGCGCACACGTTCGGAAGTACAAAGCCGATCTGCTGCATTGTGATTTTTTTTTTAATAAATGTGCCCTTTTGTCTGTGCGAACCTGTCAAAATTAGATTAGTTTTCCACAGCAAGGGTGGCCTTTACACAAACACACTCCAAGAAACACCTCAACAGCCAGGCAGACCTTCACACACAAACACACACACACACATATTCAGGGATAAACTTTAGCTTCGCTATGTGTGTGAGGCCAATTCATTTTGCCACAAGTGGTCCCAGATTGGATCTGGTCAGAGTCCCATTACATCCCACCTTGGATGACCTTTAAAAAAAAAAAACATACAAAGAAACACATTTACACACACCTTCGAATGCTTTTGGAAAACAGGTTGGACGCAGGTCAGGTCATCGGTGCAGGTCCCCCCACCCAGACGGACCCACAGTGGTATTGATTGTAACGTTATCTAGATGGGATCATTTCTATCGATTCAGAAAGGCGGGTCGCTGTGATCAATGCTATCTGCTCGTCTGCTGTGTCATTAGAGCTGAGCCTCAGTGCCAAAATATCCCAGTATCTTTCTGGAAAACGCCACCAAGCAGGAGGAAGAATTACATGTTAGATCTCCGGTATCAACCGGGCCGACACCGCCGACGTGCCCCCCGGCAAGGGCATCTATGTGTCATCTGCTCAAAGGACTTGTACTGAACATTAGCGAACAGGCAGTAAAGAGAGATAAAGAGGAGGGTTGAAGTTCATGATGCAATCAGTTTGTCTTTTTTTATTTAGTCTGAAAGCATCAGCTTTCTGTTTGCTTCATTGTTGCTCCTGAAAGAACAGCAACATCCAGACAAATATTCTGTATCTCTTCATTGGATCTCTCATAGACATCAACAGTTGATGTCTTTTGTGGAGTTTTTTTTTTTTTCATTTTCACTGGTAGATTTGGAGAGTCGTTATGTACCAAGTTGAAAATGGCATTTAAAAACATTAATTCCATATTAAATGGCTTCTTTCTGCTATAAGTTTCTTTCCTGCTGTTTTCACATTTACGATGCCTTGACAAGGTTTGACATTTCTTTATTTCAGCATCGAGCAGCAACTTTGAAGGCAGAACATGCTTAACTAAATCCATCACTGCCACACAAAAAACAGAAAGGACTGTGTGTCTAGACAACATGGACCTATTTACAGAGAACCATATTTTCCCAAGCAGACTCCTTGGCCATTTCTTTTCTTTACTTGATCATTATAACTCTGTCACACTAACGCATCTCTGCCTTTTATTTCAATGATGTTGAAAGACACAATGCCATTAGAAAATAAAGCTACATTTAGGTGCATTTTGAAGTATCACATTAGAAAAGATTGATGGAAAAATCCATCCATCCATTGTCTTTACACCCTTGTCCCTCAGTGGGGTTGGGAGGTGCTGGTGCCCATCTCCAGCTAACGTTTCAGGCGAGAGGCGGGTCACCCTGGACAGGTCGCCAGTCTGTCGCAGGGCAACACAGAGACAACCATGCACACACACACTCACACCTAGGGACAATTTGGAGAGGCCAGTTAACCTGACAGTCATGTTTTTGGACTGTGGGAGGAAACTGGAGTACCCAGAGAAAACCCACCATGCACAGGGAGAACATGCTAAATCCATGCAGAAAGTCCGGGGCTGGGAATCGAACCCATAACCTTCTTGCTGCAAGGCAACAGTTCTACCAACTGCACCACTGTGCAGCCTTGATGGAAACAATAACGTTCAAAATAACTTCCTCAATTTTGCAAAAACTTTTTATACTAGCTTGCGGTGGATTTTGGCTTTTCCAAAAAGTATGTAGGGAGTGCTCCGATCCAGAGGGGAAGACTCTCTCCATCTTTCTGGGATGTGTAGTCCATGCCAGTTTGCAATCTTTACTTCCTGTTTATTACTCCGAGTGTAGGGTCAACATCTGACTAAATTGCGCATTGCATAGCCTGGTAGAGTCACTCCTAACCAGCAGATGGAAATACGTTTAATTTGCTTTTTTTCCCTCCTTTTTGCAACATGTCAATAGTTTTCTCTGAATTCCCATGACCAGAGGATTGAAACATCACAGCATACAGAATTTGATCACTCCATAACCCAGCCTACAAGTGACTGAAACTGAAATGGGGACTTTCGATCTGACCACTTGAGGACACCATATACAAAATGGCAAAGGTTACATACCCATGTCTGAAGCAGCAGAACTCTTTGAATTACAGTTTGGCATTACCTCGAATTTTTAATACCATTGTGATTGAGATCTTCTTTTAAGATCTCGTTGTCTTCAAAGTGTTTTCAATGTTTTGTGATTATTTCACTCTTTTCCTTTCCATGTCAGGTTGTAGTTTTATCTCTATCACAGATCTCCCCAGTTATTTGTTATGTTATTTAGAATATATAGTTCCCTTTTCCATCATATGGATTTGTTTCATTTTTTTTGCTCTGGTTTGAATCTTTTGTCTGGAACCTCCAGAGTACATTACTAGTTCTTTCCAGCAGTTGTTTCTTTTTTCAGGACCTTGGCCTCCCAGAGGTTACCTCACTAGACGGATAACAGTGACCCATCATCCTCCAGTCCATTTGATGTCTGGCTGCCACCATGGACTGACGCCTGCCCCACAGGTCAAGGTTTGTGGGAAGGTTTCCTGTCCCTGGTGTTAGGTGAGGTGTACTTGATGCCAGGGGCAGACCAGAGTCCAGGCTTGGCCTGTACTGGGTTGGGTCAGACTGGGTCAGGAGGAGCATTATTCCCAGAACCTTTTCAGCCTTTGAGCTCATGCTCCTGTTCTTTACTGCAGACATAACGTCATGTAAGGGGAAACCTGGGGCTATTGCAGCTTCCAGGGTCGAAGCTAGCTGCCACATGCTGCTCATTTCTGTTACACAAACCCACAAACACATGTAACTGCATTCATAATCAAAATAGTTAAGGGTTATATAAAAACAAGTTTGTATTTCATCAATGTGGCCTGTCTGAAGGTTGTTCAGTAACTTGATTCTGAGTCATTCTGGACTGACTGGGGTTCTGTCTTCACAGAACAGAGACTCTAGAAAGGATTTTATTTACTTGTTGAAAAGATTACAGTAAATGCTGGTTAAGTGGAAGAAGCAAAAGTTAATGATCAAGATTTCTTTTCCAACTCCTGCAACTGGCAGTCGGACTGATCTTTGTCTCGAGACATTTCTTCAGACCCCATTTTAAAGTCTTGGTCTTGTTTCAGTCTTGGACATGCTGGACACTACAGTCTTGAGTTAAACTCCTAGCTGCATATAAATACAATAAAAACATAGTTTTACTGTGAAAACTTCAAGGGCGCCACCTGTGCTCTGACATGCTGAGCATGAGAATATGAGACGGATAACAAAATCAGAGACAGAAAATTTTCCTGTGCAAATATTGTGTACCAACTCCAGTCTTTGAGATTTACTGTGCTGCAACTTTTGGATTCATCCCTGCTCCGACACAGCTGAATCACACTGAATTACCTCCTCAGCATGCCATCAAGTTTGGCAAACTTGATGGCATGCAAGCCATTCATTTGATACAGGTGTGTTGGTGCTACATCTAAAACCAGCAGGACAGTAGCTGGAGACACCTGGTTAATACAGATATGTTTTCTGTCTAACTCAGCCAGGAAGAAAGAATGCTGAGTCAGTCAAGACCTTCACCTTGACGTGTCGCCTCCCCTCAGTCTGCCTTATGCTAATGCTATCAGCTAACATTTGTTGGAATGTATGTTCTCTCCAGAATTTTCCGATTTAACTTGTTGGTAGTTCATCAGATTTTTAGGATAAGTGGTATGTTGAAGGTTTGCAGGTAAACAAGTCCAGGTTGTGAGCTGAGTGAGGTGCACCAGTTAGTCTGGAGCCAAATTTACTAGCCGACAACTATTGGCAGAGGTCAGGGGTTTTCAAAGTGTGGAAGAGCTAGCCCCCCAAGTAATTATACTTTTTTAAATATATACCAGTAATGTTTCAAACACCCATCCATATGTCCTAGGATTAAATTTATATTGAAGTTTTACATTAATTTATTTAATCATTCATTAATCATACGTTGCACAACAAAGATTAAGTCATTCACTAAAAATACTCTCAATATTTTTAGTTATTGAAAGAATAACTAAATAAATAAACTTCTTTTCAGTTTAGCATAAACTGAAAAGAAGTCCACCACCTTTAGAATTTCACTAAGAAGAAAGCTTCAAAGATTAGTATTTTTTAAAAATGTCAAAAATACCACGAAAATAAAAAGAAAATGGCTGAATGACAACAATGTCAAATTGTTAAGGACCCTTAAAACATTAACCAAAGATAACCTGTAGCCCTATTTCAGAATCCTAAATAGCTATACACAAATTTATAAAAAATAACCCAACTCCATTATGGAGTGCCGTAATGCAAAAGAGAAAGTGGTAAAATAGACAAAACCTAAAAACAGATTTTAATGGTAAAATTAACAGTCCTTGACAAAAGGATCCAATCAACCTGAATATCAAGCAACACGTTGAATTTGGTAATTCCATGTTAAATTTTAATTGAATTTTGGGATATAAAAGACAAACCACTCCACTCCAGCCAATCACAGCCATCAGTGAGCAACTTACTGATGGCTGTAAGATGGCTGACTGTATGTCAGTCTTTCCTCTCTCAAAGCCCTGGTCTTGACTCTGAGGTTAGTTAGTCTTGACAATACTAACTCCTCCCTTTACATTAAACTTTAAAGGGCTGGTAAACATAATGGACTCAGCCTTTGTTCATGCAAAGTGGTTTATTCAGGGATATTCTGAGGAATGCTTTGACATCTGAGCAAAACACAGCTTTGTAGTGTTTACTTATGAACAAGAGAGAAAACTTACACACAACTGAAGAGGAGGGAAGGAACTGTTTCCATCGAGGGAATCAAAGCAACTGGATTCAAGTCGACAATATGAAATAAAGTATGAAATAAACTGCAGTATAATTAGATTTTAGTTGGACCTGCTTAGATTTACTGTGGACATTTGTTGAGAACTGGGCTGTTAAGTTAATTAAGCTGAATTCAGTCTCTTTCTTTTGTTTTCACTCTATGCTTAGCTAGTTTTAGCCACAGAGATTTCTTGGCTGCATTTAAAGATCTAGTTTAAAACTATTATAATTTGACCAAATACATTAAAATAATGCAAATAGCCACATTGTAAGACGGAGAAGACACTCATAACGATGTGTGTCAACAGCAGCTAATAATCCCACTTTATATCATAAGTTAGAAGTGAAGGTAGGTTATGCAGTAAAATGCCATCTGTTAGATCAGGATCTTCTACATGCTCAGAAATGACTCCCTTAGTAAAATAAAAAGCTATAAAACAATGTCCTTGTCTTTTAACCGTCATTTTTATTGGCCTGCAGCTCTCCTCTTAAATGATTGACATTTTAAAAATAACAAATTATTAATATATGAGCACCAGATGTAAAGTTTATTCAAAAACTAAAATACAGATAATTTAATACCCTAAATGAATAAGGATGTTACAGTTGAGGAAAAAGGTCAAAAAGGGACTAGTTTCCTCCCCCACCCTTTTTTTTTTGCCATTACAATAACAAAATCTCTGCTGTGGGCCATAAAAGTAAAATAAATGTATGAATTATGTGCATATGTACCCTTGGGCAGTTATGACCAGATGTGTTCATTTTGTCTTATTAGTGTTTGCATGACTGCTCTTTAAACTCCAGGAGCAATTGGCATTTGCACTTAACATTTGTACATACCACATAGAAATGTAAATTATGCAAATTCTGCCATCTATTGTCCTTTTTCCTTCACACACTTTTTTCTTGCACTCTTTTCATAATTTCTCTGCTTTTTCTTTTACCCATATTTTACTGTAGCTCATTCTCTTTAGTGTTGTACTCAAGAAGTAGTTTTTCATTTCCATCATTCACCCATCCACTGGGCATAAGACAAGGTTATGATGATATGACGGTATTATGCATGCATTGGTGTATTCTTACTTATACATAAATCATTCCCTTAAATAATTTAATTGAAAATACAAAATAAATTTTCATACATTCATATAGGTTTTAGTGGCCTGCCTTGGTTTCTCGACATTTCTCCTGAGCTGAGATGGGGCGCCGCTCTCTGACCTCCAGGTGTCTTTAGTCTGAAATGCTCCCCTGAGTATCGACAAAAATGCTTTCGGATTTATCTCGTCCTCCTGCGGCTCGCGAGGACACGAGGTTCGCACAATGACGGGAGTGAATAGTCACACAGTATCTCTCCATCGCACGCACACACAGACACACACGCATCAGAGTGGCCTCCAGTCAAGCGTATCTTATTGGCCTTCTGTTTGACTTCCCATTCAGCTTGGTGAGTGTGTGAGAGATCCAGATGGAGATGGGTTTCTAATTATGGGACAGTTGTTGTTTTATTATTATTTTATCGTTGTTTTTACTGCTCACTAAACTGAAAATGAAGAGTGGAGAAATGAGTTGAGGAGGGACGGATGAACAGAAAGCAAGATTTGAGAAGGAAGTGGAATGAAGGAGAGGTAAAACAAGCAGCAAGT
The DNA here is from genome assembly GCF_904066995.2 of Poecilia reticulata. Lineage (NCBI taxonomy): Eukaryota > Metazoa > Chordata > Actinopteri > Cyprinodontiformes > Poeciliidae > Poecilia > Poecilia reticulata. The sequence continues at coordinate 2,844,167 of NC_088844.1, read as the reverse complement.
ATCGATTAAATGGAGAGAGAGAAGCTGGGATTGAAATAAAAAACAGAGAAAAACAAAATGGAAACAAAGCAAATGTAAGATAATGAAAAAGCAAATGAAGGAGATTAGGTCCAAGAAAAGCTGCGATGTAACAAGGAGGAGGAGAAAAATAGAGGAGATGTATATCAGGAAGACAGCTGAGATTTTATTTATGCAAAAAGAGAAGTGAGAAATGACAAAAAGGAAATAAGTCAAATCAGAGAACTGTGGAAAGACAAACTCCACGAAGAAAGAGGAGAGCTGAGACACGGTGGAGGGAAGAGAGGATAAGTAGAAAGCAAGGTCACCCGTGTCGAGTCTGAGGAGTAGAGCAGAGCACATTAAATGATGTCGAGACTCCTTCAAGTCAGATAAAAGCATGACAAAAAGACAAATAAGTTGTAAAAGTCAAGTTGAAAACCAGGGAAGGAGACAAAGTGAGGAGGCGAGAGAACACAGAGGGGATGTTGAAAGCAAGGAAAAAAGAATTGTTGAGTGGGAAATATGGAAGACAAGATTAGAACAAAAGTTTAACACAGTTGAAAGATGTGGACGGCATGAATTGGACAAGAGGAAAAAATGGGGGGGGAAGAATGATGAGAAAAATGACAACACTAAATTATGAAAGACTGCTGCAAATAACCACAGGAGAGGAGGAGTGGAACAAACAAAAGAGAAGGTGGAGAGTAGAAATGAGCTGGAGGATCAGTGAGGACAACGGATACAGCTTCAGAGAAGTCTTAGCTATTGTTGCAGAGAGATTAAAATGGTTAGAGAAAGAGATAAAAAACAAGTAAAAGTGAAAAGAGAATTGTGCATAAAGTTACAGAGGCCAAGGCACAAATGCAAATATTCTGAAACGGAGCTGGTGATGAAGATACTCAGGCTGAATGAAGGACAAATCTGCCCACTGAAGGTCAGAGTATCTGTGTTTCACTGACAAATGATCAACTTTGAGTTGATGTAACTTGTTGGAATTCTGAAATGTTTTGCACAGTGCTATGATTTAGGGATGACTTGATCTGAAGTACCAGTTGGGAGTTTCAATTAAAACCTTTTTAAACTGAGCTCTGAGCTAAGCTCGCCAAATCCGTGAGAACCTAAATGTACCTCACATTTTCAGAACATTTTTACACATTTTTTCTTTGTTGATCGACAATCCTAATAACAAAAGTGATTTTAACCAGTAACATTCCTAATGAAAGTTAGATTGTATTGGTTGCTGGATTTTATTGTCCATTTATAACATGTGATATGGAAAGCATTAAACTGCTACAAGCTAAACAATTAATGAGTCACATCATAACGAAATGTGATGGAAATATGCTAGATTTATCATGATGTACTTTTTTCTTTAAAAAAAAGTAATGTACTTCCTAAGCTGCATTTTCTTTCAAATATTTTAGCACTTTGGAAAAAAACCAGTGAATCAATAAATTAATCATGCTCCACAGAAAAAACCACAAACAATGAACCACAAATAGGTGCTGGTCCACTGGAGTATAGCACCAGGAAGCTCATTGGTATTTGAATCAAGTGTTTACGAAACCACAATGCTAATGTAGACCACATTATTCTGAAATGTAAAGCTAATTAAATGAGATGAGTTTTCAAGCATTTACTTTATGCTCTTTTATATGTCATGAGTTTAGCTTCAATCCTGGCAGATTCCTTTTCCTGAAAAGATTTGGATCTGTATTAGCCTACCTTTACATAAGACCATTTTCTGGAAACTGTTGATATCTTTGGATATTGATTGGGAAAAAGGTTCCATGTTCAGACAAACATCACCAAGACACCTCGAGTCAGCTGCAGTTGTCATGCCAGGCCACTCGACTGCGCATGTGATTTGAACCATTATCTTCCCCTCACTAGCTTGCATCTCATTTAGAAAACAGTAGCACTACTTGCTCATGTAACAGATATTTCTTATCAGAAGTTGTGACTGAACAGATTAAGCAGCACACCACAATGCTATCCACCATTATTTGTGTTGTTATCTGCCTACAGCCGCATGTTCTACACGTGAGCGTTCACCTGCAGATTACTGTTGGAGGATGGGGGACTGAGACCTGGCTTCAGAAAGGGCCGATGTCAGAAGTGTTTCCATTACAATGTGCATAAAACTGTCAATGATCCGCCAATGTGGAAAAAACACAATTTTGCAATTGCTGTTTCCATTAAATAACAAACAGAATATCATGTGGATAAGCTTATTCATGCGATAAGTCATTAAAAACATGTAGTGTCATGATCCTCCGACTACTTTCTGTCATCTTCTTCTTTGTAGTTTGCACCAGTTGTAACATCCAGTTATTGATCATGTGACTCGTATGATGCAAAAAAAGTGTTTCCATTGCACTTATGGCAAATAAACCAATTTCGATACGGCCAAAAACCTGCCTTCTCATAGAGACAAAACTTATTACTTTGTTGTTTCGAAACTGGTATGTTTCCACTAAGCAAATATGTTTTTGAAATGTCAAATTGCACAATTATATGGTCAATGGAAGTGCAGCTAGACTCTGTGAAAGGGCTGCTGGATCACAACAAAAATGTTACAGTTTCACTGATAACTGGCTCTATGTAAACAAGGCCTTAGGCATCAAAATACTGGGACATCTGCATTATTGTTATTGACATATTCAGCAGCAGAAAAAACAAGAGATTTATGACTTCCCCCAAATGTTACTTAGATTTATGTTCAATGATACCATCTCTGTGTTGATGTTTTCCTTGCTCTTCTCTAACCAACAGTTTACTATGTGTACATTGCAACTCTTACCCTTGAGATGCAAGAGAAAACCTGAGGGGCTGGCTCTTAAACACTGACGCTTGTTTAGTGGTTCTTTAGTGTCCCTTATATATTCGTGGTGGCATCCAGCAGCACATTCTCCATAGCTCAGGCTTGACTCCCCTCCCAAGGCAGTTTTCATAACCATTCACACCCTGAACGGTGCGACCAAAACACCTCACATGTTTCCCATGTAGGGGAGACAACAACAACTCACAGGATCTGAGGCAAAGTGTGGCCCCACTGACTGTGAACAAACTGGCAATCGCTTCCAATTCCTGGGATTCACAACCTGGAGGACGGCTCTTTGATAAGTCACACATAAGAGGGTATTTAAGGACCAAGACATAAACATCTCATTGTACATGTGGAACTAGGTACATTTTTTTTGTTGTTGTTTTTTTTAACATATTAATTCAAAACCACTAAAATGTTTCATTCATTTTTAAGGTTCTGTCATTTTAATGAAATACCAGACAAAGTGAGTTTCTCTGCTTCTGTCATGTCTTAAAAGATGGGCAGTAATAGCTTAGAAACTACAGGAGCCCCACTGACCACTCTTGTTAAGGTAATGATGTTTTAAAACTACAGTTGGTGAAACCACACAACTAGTTAGCTTGACCTACTTGTTATAGCGCTTATTACAGTTCCTCTAGCTTCAGAATTCACTCAAAATCAACTTATTCCCACATTTTTTTCATAAGTTATCGTCCATGATCAACATGGCGAGAAGCAAAAAGCCACATTTACATGAGGACATAAGCAATACATAAACACACTACCTTTGATGTAGTCCTTCTGGTTCTTGACTTATTTTCTTTCACTTATATTTTTCCAAACATCCTATAGTTGAACAATTTAATTTTTTTTAGAACTTGTGTCAACATCTGCTAATATTGAGCTATTTAAGTTTTTAGAGAACAAAAATGTTTGTCCAATCCATCTGCTTGTTACTTTTTCTCATTTCTGTCATGTACATTTTGGAAGGGGTTCAATGAGAAAACAACATTGCAAAATTCCTTGCAAATATTTCTAACATAGAACCACAAAATCAGTGATTATAATTAATTTTTTTAAATCACAAAAACAAATGTGAAAATCTTTAGGTACTGCTATAACAATATATTTTCTCTTCCATTCTCCCTTCTTAGCAATTGATGTGTAAAAGTTGGTCTGTTCACATATTTGTTGTCTGTGTTTGACATTTATTGTATTTCAGAAACCTTTTTTTTTTTTTTACAAATGCTGATCCAGAAGTTCACCTACTTCCTAATAAGCACTGTGGATAATAAAAATAAGGTGACAAATGTGAAAACACGATATTTGTACCCAACAGCAAAAAGAGATGCACACACACAGTACTGGCCCCAGATCCAAGCTTAGACAGTAAAATCTATCCATCCATTGTCTGTAAGTGCTTATTCATGCAGGGTTGGGGAGAAGGGTTGGTGCCTATCTCCAGCAGCAATTGGACGTATGACGGGGTACATCGTGTACAAGTCGTCAGTCCATCACGTAGTAATGTATGATGGGAAAAAAATTCAAGCACTAAAATTGTTTGCCACACTCAATTGAAAATATGACTTTCCTTTTAAGGATTTATTTTAAAAAGGATAAATTCCCCAAACCTTAAACTGCTTACCTGTAATGTACAAACTCACAATTCTGACCTTGTATTTCTTATTTATATGAATCTGGGTAGGCAAATCAGTATTTGCTACTGTATTTGTCCCTACACTGGCTCCCTGTAGCTCAGAGAATAGACTTTAAAATACTGATGTTAGTTTATAAATCACTGAACGGTTTAGCACCACAATACATTAAAGATCTGTTATTACTGTACCAACCGTCTAGACCCCTCAGATCTTCTGGTTCTGGTTCTGCTCTGCATCCCCAGAACCAGAACCAAACGAGGAGAAGCAGCATTCAGTTTCTACGCACCACAGATTTGGAACAAACTTCCAGAAAACTGTAAAACAGCTGAAACACTGAGTGCCTTTAAATCTCAACTTAAAACCCACCTGTTTAGAGTTGCTTATGGCTAAATTAGGGTTAGAGTGCAGGTTTTGATGTCTTCCATGTTTTTATGTCTTTAATGTTTTTAATTTCTTTTTATTTCTTTTCTCACTGTCTTACGTTTTTAATGCCTTTTTGATCTTTTTCTCTTATGTAAAGAAGTTTTAAAGGTTTGAGTCCTTATCAAATGGCGATTTGACTAAAGAAGTTTTAAATGTTAAAGTTTTTTATTTTTACTTTTTAATTTCTTTTTATTTCTCTTTCTCACTGTTTATTCAATGTCACATGCTGTTTTTATTTTAATATGTAGAGCACTTTGAAATGCCTTGCTGCTGAAATGTGCTATACAAATAAAATTTGATTGATTGATTGATTGATTGATTGATTGATTGATTGATTGATTGATTGATTGATTGATTGATTGATTGATTGATTGATTGATTGATTGATTGATTGATTGATTGACTGCTACACCTTAAAAAAATAAGAGGATTCAAAAAAAAAAAAAAAAGCTGTTCAGACTATTCAGCCAGGCTCTGCGTTGCGTCTAAACCTGTCCTTTAACTCCGATGTTTTGCCAAAAAGGTTCCTGAAAATCCAACTTGTGCTTTAGTTTTATTTATTGAGAACTTGAGCAGAAATCTGTTTTTTTAGCAGGAGGATACAAAACAAAGAAAAAACAAATAAGAAATAACCAAGTTTTTAAACAGCAAAATTTCAAAAAGAGTGGACATTTACAGCATGGTTGTACATATTTTTTCCAGATAGATGGAAGTAGATGACTGGTGCAGTGCATATTAAAAAAACAGCAAACTTCTCATGTCAACCAAAACTTTACCTCTGATCATCTTAGTGTTTCTCTTACTTTTCTCCATCTGCCTCCATTTACTCTGACTACCCACCCCTCTCCCCCTCTCCCTCTCTCCCCCTGTCTCCATGTCTCCATGTCCCTCCCACCACATTTTCAAGGTTCATCCAAGTCGCGTTGACGCCCACTCACCTCCAACGAGCTACCTCAGTTTCCATGGTAATTGAGTAACGACAGCGCTACACAAATATATACTTAAAACGCTCAGCTCTCTGCAACTCATTAAGAACATCTTCAGATGAAAAAAAATGTATCTCTCAGGGTGTTGTTTTTCTTAAAGGGCCAGCCTCCCACATCCAGTGACTCTGAGCTTTTCTAACTCCTGAGAGTCCTCGGCGAGTACAAACCTCTGAGCGGAGCCACTTGGATTTCTGGAGCACAAAGGAATGTTTCATGACTTCAACTGGTATTCAGCTGTCTTTTTGCAAGATGCTTTACATGAATGAAAGCTCTCAAAGTTTGGTGAAAGCAAAAGTTAGTGGTCGAAATGTAACGATCACAGCTGTTCCACCGCCTCCACCGTGGCCCTCATGCTCCTTTTCCTGCCTGGTTTCTGCTATTAGACATCTTTTAAAACGACAGTGGTTATTTTATGAGAAATCAACAACACAAACAACATATGTACCAAGTCTTTGCCGTTGGCTCGCTCTCAAAGCCTAATGGGAGCTGGCCCCCTTTGCAGTAGCTTCCGGTTTTCCTTCATAGCATGAGGATTTTCTGGGGGATGAGATTAAATCCTCAAAGATTTTGTGGAGCTTAAGTTTGTGGGTTTTGCAAAACATGTTTTTGGTGGTTATTTATTCATTTTTCTAAGTTGTACTGCCACGGAGAAGCCTGATTTGCAAGCTTAAAAATGTCTAGATTTTTACTAAACGAGGAAAATATAAAGATTAAAGTGAAAAAAGTGTTAGCTCTACATCTTACATGAAATTGTAACAAGAAATGTGTTCATAAACTACTCAGAGGCATTTCTAAAGAGGTATGTGTTGTAAAGCAAGTGTTATCTCCAACATGCTCAAATATGTGTCAAAGGGAAATTAGTTATGATTTTATGGAATGTCTGGCCTCTGGACTCAGATGCACAAACTTTATTAACAGTTTTTTTCTTTATGAACTTTTTTATTTGTCGATTACTGACATTATAATTCTACTTATAGTTATAGTCCAATGAACTGTTAAAAATAAAATACAGTTGCTTTCTAAATTTGAATCAATCCACGAGTTCTGGTTCGAGCTTCCAAACTAAATCTTAAATCCTGAATTTAAGATTCAAGATTTTACAAAGAATCCATGTTTACTACCATTTACTTCTTTTATTCAGCTCTTTGTTAAATAATATTTTCTGCTTGTTACTATTTTGTTTTTGAGGAGTTTTATTTCCACCATATCTTGTTTCTATGCTTCCTGTCTGTAATGTGAAGTTGCTGCTGTTTGCTCCTGTCCTGTCGCTTCCCTGCCATTGTTCTGTCACATGTTCTCAGCATCAGTCACAGAATCTTCTCTGTAGCTGATTTCATTTTGTGCTCAGTCTTTATTTTTTATCATTGCACTTCCTGCTTCTGCAGCGCTTCATGTTTGTTCACAAAGAGGTCTGAATTATAACTTTCTACGTTTCGTGAATCCGCATATGGTTTTAGGGTGAAATGTCTGGTTTCAGTTCTCTAATCCCCATTTGTTCAAGTCAAGTTATTTTAGTATGTTTCATCTATCCACCTAAATTCTGTTCAGGTTCAAATCAGTGTTGTCACTTTTCCTGTTTGCCTCTGGTGTTATCTCTGTTGCTTTTTGTTGAATTGTTTCACGTTTCAAAGAGGGCGAGCCTGCAACAGGACAGAGACTTTCCACAAATTATGAATTTGAAGTTTAGATGAGGAATTGGGGTTATATTCCAAATTTGAAAATTGGAATAATTAACATCAAATGGATCTTTCAGCTTGACAGTGATCCTGAATACAGACCCAAGAAAACTCTTAACTGGTTTCGAAGAAATAAGCAAAGCTGCTAATACACAATTCAACTTCAAATCAGAAGAAAGAACTGAGTTTTCAAGTGCATAAATGAGACTCCAAGAACTTCAATAATTCTATTTGCACAAATATATGTGGCTACTTTCTAAATGCAACAAATGTCCTGAAGCTGTCTTTAGTAAAACTGGATTTTCTGCAGGGCATTAAATAAAGGCGTGTTCAATACCCATTCATTGGCATTCCATTTTACTACACATACATTATGTGCTAATTTGTGTGGATTACTTGGGCTGTTGCTGAAATCCAGAGTGAATAGCCTCATTAGCAATAGATTCACTGTTTTTGTTGTTGCTGAGGCCACAACTCCTAAAGCATAATAATAAAGCACACGGTTCTGCTCTTACCCGGTTTTCTTGCTATTGCAAGTAGAAACCAATACTTAAGTTGGAGACATGCACATATTTTAAAACAGGCAACTTGTTGGGAGTCAGACTGGGTAAACTCAAGCGCACACCCACCGTAGTATCTTGCAAACGCATGTCACCTAAAACACACACTCACTTGCACTCCGTCGCAGCAGATGGCTCCACAGTCATAGCTGATGTTTCACACGTCAATGGAGCACTCCCTGTACTCACAACACGCAGTCATTCCATGGAAATCACAGCAACCCAACATGCAAACAGAGCTGCACATGCAACCCCGATGAACTCATGACCGTACAGGCGGGTTTTTTTTTCTTTTGGTGCGCACACATGCAGAGAATGTCCTTATCTGTGCTAATTTATGGAGCGAGTCGCCACTTTTGTCTGCAACTCAGTTCAAACCTCATCATAACACACACAAGTTGAAATCTTCAGAAGCAGAGAGTCAGGGGAAGGTGTTCGGCCCGATGTCAGAACAACCAACAGCACCAGATGAGGAAGACCCCGTTGCTCACGGACATCATCGCTTTTATAAAACACTGAGCAGCATCTGTGGTTGCTAATTGAAAACACTCAACATTTAATAGAAACCTGTGATGAGGCAAATAAACCAAGGCACAGTTTATAAGTCCCGCTAATAGAATCAGAGGGTCTTTTTAAGTCGAGAGCCATGTGAACCGACTGGTTGCTGAAAACGTCTGATATTAAAGCTGAGAGAAAATTAAAAGATCAGATGAAATTTCTGTCAAGTCTTTTTGTCAGGTGGGTGTGGACATGATTATACTGACTGGAATCAGTGTATCTATAGCAACAAAACTCTGGCCACTGTGATATTAGGAAAGGTGTAAAAAACAATTCCCTGACAGCTGGTGGGCCTTTATAAATGAATGTGACTGTGAAGTGTAAAAAAATGTAAACACAAGCAGAGACAGAGGAAGAAGAGACTCAGGAGTGGGTTACATCTCTCTGCTTTTTTAGTAATTATTAGTGCTGCTTTCAGGATTTGGACCGCCCGGCGCGGATCTGAGGCGAGCCAGGATGACAGCAGGAATAGTAACACGGAGGGACGCGGGCATCCTGCCCAAACTTTCTCTGACACATTCAGGCCAATTAATGAACAAAAAACTCACTTGATTCAGAGTGGGAGAAGGATTTGTTTTCCCTCTGAGGAGGACAGACTTAGGAGATGTTTGATGTGCAACGATTTACCTCAACAGCAGACAAATAACTGTTGAACAAATAGCTTGGGTTTTACGATGGGGTGAGGTTCTGCACAGTCGGACGTTGATCACCTGCAGCAGATAGCTCATAACTGACTTCTAATTGGCTGAGCAGATATTAGTATTTTATGACCAGTCGAGGTAAGAGGTGGTCAGAAAGGAGCCATTTCCTACATGGGTTTTCACTTGTGATGCCCGATTCAATCAGGGTTCCAATAATGGCTTTTGTGAAATTAGCAGTATTGGTGTGATTGAGGAAATGATTCTCCAGACACCTGTTGTTGTGGTTTTTATTAATCACAATACATGTTCATCTTCAGAACTTACCTTAAGGTGCAGTATTATGTGTTTTCCAGTCACATAGTATCATTTTATAGCATAATTAAGTAACTATGTTACCTTCAGTTATTATAAAAATGGTCTATATATCAAATATGACTTAAAAGAAATTTTACTAAGTATTCAACATCTTGAAATTGGGCCTCTGTCACTTTAAAAACTCCTGCTCTTTCGTAAACTTCGCCTTCAGGAAGTCATCACACTGGAGATTAAAGGATTTCTCAAACATGCATGGAAGAATCAAAGCAACACACCAGGTATGTTTGTGATGAAAGAATAATATCACATGATGTATAGCTCAAAAAGTCGATTTTTCCTTGTACTGCCCCTTTAATTTAAAATAAATATCCCATCCATCCATTATCAAACACACTTATCCCTAGTGGGGTCATGAGGGGTGCTGGTGCCTATCTCAGGCAGTCAACAGGCGAGACGTGGGGTCATCCTGGACAGGTCACCAGTCCATAGCAGGGACAAAAATAAAGAAAGAAATACATATTCTTCTAAAAAAAATCAAACTGGACTTTATATGAAATATTCAAATTTTGCTATCCTATTGTTGAACACTATGAACCTGATTAAAGCATATATACTTTTAAAACAACAAAATATTTCAATTAGGGTCAACATTGAACTATAAGTTTCTGTTTTGGGTTTTATATATATTTCTACAACCAGCGCCAGTCACCTACCTCTAGTACATTAAAAATCTTACTAAGACTTTGTTCTATTTATGCAGAATGACAAAGATGCTGCTTCAAACAGTCAGTGCATTCAGTTGTAAATCAGTCGCTTCTTATGTATGTATTCATGCAAACAACTGAGATTATTTAGCAGGATGAAAGTTGTCCTAGCTGTGCAAGTATTTGCAGGAAACAAGCATTTCCATTTTGGAATAGAAACAGCCATCCACCGCTGCCTGTGCTCCTTTATTCAGCTGCTCCCCCTGGCTGTGAAGTTCCAAACCTCCTGCCTGTTTCCTCCTGCAGTGATGAAAACCGAAATAAATACTATATGGGGAATCGCTCTCCTTCAATTTTCATGATAATCTAGAGTCTTAAACCTTGCTTTATTTCACTGCAGAATAAACAGTGATGTATAAAGCTTTCATTTAAATCGGTTTCTAGAAGTTTTTCTATGGTAAGCAGATGATCTAAACAACAGTCATCCACCCTAAAAGGAATAATTAATGAAAGACTGTGGTTGGACTCGTTTCAAGCAATATATCTAAACTTGGAAGTGAACTTTATGAAGGAAACTCCTCCATCCCACTGATTCCTACCCACTTTGGATTCCGACCCTGCTGCTATTTCTGCACTCTCACGCAATCGGCTCGTGCCGGCGTGAACACGTCTCCCTCGTTTTTCTGTGCGCCAAGCATGTTATTTGAATTTTTAAGACGTTTCATGCAATTTCATCAGACTTGCCCACGCTAAGAAAGTTGGGGATAAAATTAGCTTGGGTAGATGAGGCTCCAAGGTGACTGGTGATAGTCGTGTGGGGTTGTTTGCCAATTAAAAATTCTTGATATAGCTTTCTATTCCTAGTTTAGGTGACAAACAGAATTGAAATCTTTGAAGTCAGATGGTTTTCTTGTGCAGAACATATAATTCAGAAATGTTTTCATAAAGTTCTGGGGCTTTTTAGTTTGATACTATTTAAATCTAAAAGCGCTTTCTTGATGAAGGTGCAATAACAGCTTTATTACGCTGTCATTTCTTTAATGAAGCTCAGTAATCAATGTGTTAGAAGTGAGTGAGCATCTGGGTTTTTTTTCCCTTTCTCTTGCCTTTGACAGTAAATAATTAGAACTGTGGTTGGAGAGTTTGGGTGTCTTACAGACAAAAAGAAGAGTTTCCAAAAACGGGACAAATGATGAGCATGAAACAAGAACTGTAACACTGTTTATTGGAATCAGTCATAAAACTGCATCTGTTGAAGTCACAAAGTGTGCTTTCAGGACATAAGTTGTCGAGAATAAAGAGTAACTCGCATGAACTGTGCAGCCGAAGTACAGTGGAAATGGTTCTGGGTTACAGATCAACAGGAACTTCATTCTTCACAGTTCATCAAAATGAAAATCATGATTGCTTTAACCTGGTAGTTCTATGTAGGACTTCATTCATGGAGTCATGTTACTAGCATATTTAGCAACTAGCATATTTAGCAACATGTCTGTTGAAGAGGAAGTAATATTAATGATTTCATCACCAAGAAAGTAGTTTTAAAACCACTTTCTCAGTGGTGTAGCATACATATAAAAATTATACATATGCTTCATCACAATATTAACATAATTGTCGTATATATATATGTGTGTGCGTGCGTGCGTGTGTGTGTGTGTGTGTGTGTGCGTGTGTGTGTGTGTGTGTGTGTGTGTGTAATGTGTAAGCCCACCTTGACCATAAAACAAGGTGTTTCTCTCATCATTGAAAAAAATCTGATTGTGTTCATTCTGCAGCATTTTCTTCTTCTCCCCACAAGACTGTAGAAAAAGACCCTTTAACCTTTCTCACATAGCATTTCCACTGAACAGTGTAAATGCCAATATTGATCATGCCAGCCTATTTTTAATAGAATATGCTTTCTTTTGATATTTTAATGTAACTACAGCTGAGAATTTCATTGATTCTGCTAGAGGCTGCAGGGACCGTGAATCTCCCCTGACGACTTGGCCTCATCATGCCGTCATTAAATGTTGTCATAATTCATGATTTGTAGAGGTCAGAAAAACAGGGGAGATGTCAGAATTAAATGGTTCAAACTAATATGACAACTTCACAAAAGTATGAGATTTTTTCCAAGGCAACATTTGTTCTTGAATTTTAGCTTTAGCTTTCATGCTTATGTTTTGTGACCCCTGTTCATCACACTCATTCCCCTCATCCCTTATAGTGATTCCTTCTTTACAGTCATCCGACTTTCTACCCTCCTTTTCATCCCACTCATCCCTGTCCTATTTACAACTCTAATTTCACACTTATCCACCGCAATCTTCTTTTTTATGTCTATTCATTACATTAATCTTCTTCATCCCTCTTTTAATGCTTTTTCATCCATTTGAATCTGATCGTTTTTGTTCTGATCCCTTTCCATCCCAATGATCCACCTCATCTCTATATCATTCTGTTTTAACATTCATCCTCCTTATTCTTTTAGCCAATGATTCATACCACTCATCCTCTTTCATCCCACTCATCCTTTTAATACCATCGTTTTATCCCGCTTATACCTCTTCACAGTCCTGTCTTTATGCCCAGCCACCTCCTCCCTCTTTCTTTTTATCACTCTTCATTATTTTTTTCCTTTACATTCATCCATCTTATTCTTTTTTGTGGTCACTTTTAACCCCACTCATCCACCTCATCCTTTATTTACAACCCTGTCGTCACACTCATTCCTCTTTTTGATGTGTTTTCATCTCATCCATCTTCCATATTCCTCTTTGTGTACCCGTTTTATAGCAGTCATCTTTCTCGACTCCTTTTGAAATATTTTTCTTCCTCCACTGCCTCCTTTATTAGTACTTTCATCCGACTCTCTTCATTCCTTATGTTTCTGATTACCATGCCACTCTTTCACTTCTTCAGAACTCTTCCACCTCATCCCTCCCTACAGTAATGCAGCTGTAATATGTGCTACATGTTTTAAATGGTTATATAAACATTCAGTTGTTTTATGCACTGCTAATTCAAAAAGTAATTCTGAGAGCTATAAAAAAGAAGTTCAACACAAAACTATTATTTTGTGTAAAAAAAAACTAACTCTAGTCTAAGTTTAATTCTGAGTCACTTTAACAAGCCAGTATCAGTTCATTATTGCTTCCCATTTCTACCATTATTCAATTTATCTCTTCTTGCCAATTCCTATTTTGCTTTTTGCATCATCTGGGTGGCTGCAAAAATTGCCGGCTCATTTCCATACTGAGATGACTCCCCACAGTCTAAGTCCCCGTTGTTATAATAAAGAAAAACTTCAAAATCACAAGTAGCACAGTTCTTTATGTGGCTCGTCGCCCAGGGCGAACTTTTCAAACAGGACATCAGAATCACTCGGGGAAAAATAAAAATCATCTGTCAGTTTTCATGTCCAGTCCAGGATTGTGATCAAATATATCAATCATTTTTGCCTCAGTAATAACCCAGGAGCTGGTTTCTGATTAGATTACTAGTTAGGGCGGTTTTACATTTTTAAGAACATTTATATGCCTTCATCATCTGTAGGTCAAACTGTGAAATATTTATGTTTGTTTAAACCTTAGTTGGACTAATCTACAAGTCAATCTGATTAAAAGAAGTTTTTTTTGGTTTTTTTTCCCAGTTCCTCAGGGCAGTGTTCATGCCACATCCTGATGAAACTTAACTTTCTGACCTTCATCATCTCCTCCTTAACTTTGATACCAAACTCATAAAAGCAGACAATATTTAAGCATTTAATCATTTACAATGTTTGGTTAATGGAGAGTTAAGTGCCTTATTTCTACATTTACTTTTAAATTAAGCACCTTTTCTGCCTAATGAGCTTACTGTAGCCCTGGTATTACGCTCTCCTCCTGAACGTCTCTTTGAAGCCTGCTGGAAGTTTTTTTCTTCTTCTTTGGGTTTGTTGCATCTCTACAAGGACTCGCTGTAATTACGTTTGCCTGCTGTATTTAGAGCCGATGAAGCACAAGGTTTAGTTTTAGCTATTTAAAAAAGTAAGGAGTGTGACTCATCTCTTTGGTTCAAATCCTCCCCCGCAGCTCCATGACTCCACAGATATTCCTCTCCACTAATTTACATCAAGAGATTAATTAAGTGCGGTTAGAATTTTTTCAGTTTAAACAGAAAGCATGGTATACATTCAACACACTACTTTAGTATATTTATGTTAACTGCCGAATTATACACCTGAAAGCGTGTATAGATGTTGTACATGGCTTAGGGAGCTCTCCAGTGACCCCCTTTTCACCGCCTCCATCCCCATCTGGATCTTGCTGCCTCTCAATTAACCCTAATGGAAGTGGCAATTAATTAACTCCTCTCAAAGAATGATTAAGAACCTGACAATCAAGTGAGTGGGAGGGGTTTAAGTAATGATAATTAAGAGGTAATGATTTCCCGGCAGGAGATGAAATAAATAAGAAAGAAAACGAAGTCGCGCGTGCGTTTCGGATTAGCGTGTCTTTACTTCCGGTGAACCTGATTCAGTTAATCTCTGCGGGTTAACAGAGGAAGAGCAAAGGAAGCGCGAGGCCTTACCGTGTTCCTCTGGCCGCTGGCTCCTATTGGTCCCCTGAAAACCCCCTTGATGCTCCTCAGCTGTCCGTCACGCAGGTGGGTGGAACTGATCACAATGTAGTAGCACGCCATTGGGTAAAGTCGACTTTCATGAGGTTAAATATCTATCCAGCTCTTTTTTTCAAGTCTTGAAACTTCCTTCTCCTCCTTCTGCTGTGCTTCTCCAGCTCGTTGGCTTTTATTAGGAAGTAGACGGAAAAGAGGAGGAGCAGCTCGGTTTTCCTCTCTGCTTGCACTGATTTATTCCCTCTCTTCTCCAAGTTTTTTGGAAGTTCCTCCCCAGCTCCGGCTCCCCTCCTTTCAGAGCCCGGGTCCTCGTAAATATTTCACCCTCTGTTCCTCCTCGGCTTTTCTGAGATGCTTTCTCCGTCTTTTCTGGATTTACTAGATGTCCCTGTCTCCAGTTAAATATTTCTCTTTAAGTCTTTTCACCCATCTCTTATTCATCAATCCTTCCCCGTCGCTGACTACCCTCTCCCTCTCAGTGTCTTTTCCGCTGAGTCTAAATTTCTTGGTGAAATTGATCAGTCTCGCAGTTGCTCTAACTATCTCCTCCTCTTCCTCAGTTCCCTGGTGTTTCTCCTCGCTCTTTGTCTAAGTATCGAGTAGGGCTACTTTCAGTCCTGTCCTTCCTGTCAGAGCAGCGCGTGCAGCTTCCTCTCAGATGCTCCTCTGCTCTGCATGCGCTCGCGCTCCTCCCTCCCTCCGCTGCTCTCTGGCTCTGTGGCCGGCAGAGTGGTTTGCTCCTCAGTTACCCCGCCGTTACCATCTGCCCTTTTAACACATGGAGTGCTGACGCTTGCTCCCTCTCTCTCCATCTTCCTCTCTCTCCTCCATCCTTCCGTGCCTCTCCTCTTGCTGTCTTTCTTTTGCCTTTAATCATCTCCTCTCTTTCTCTCAAGCCAAAGGAGACAAGCTCCACCTACTGGTTAGCGGGGATCGCACAGCGCGAAGACACGGAGGAGAGGAGAGCGAAGCAGCTCTGAATCCACGCCACGGTGCCTGGACGCGGGAAATGGACCTGCGACAACCACACGATTTACAATAAAGAGTTGCGGGGGTTCTTGACTGAAAATTAGATTTTTTCTCTTTTTTTGCATAAAAGACAAAGCAAATTTATTCAAACGTAATTATTTTTGCTTGTTATTAAGTCTCACCAATTCAAATGTAAGACTTTTTAAGGCCATTATAATTGAAATCTAAGACCTGTATCAAGATAGAAATGTATTTAAAATTTCATATATATATATATATATATATATATATATATATATATATATATATATATATATATATATATATACACACACACAGAGTGGAAAACTGTTAAAGAAATTGTACTATTTGTGAGATTAAGTACAGATATTCATTCTTACATTAGTTGAAGACATTAATTGCCATTGAAACAGACTATCTGCAGGTTTCAACATGTTACATTTAAGATTTTTAAAGAACTGACTGAAATATAAGACCAAAAAAAGGAAGTGGTTTGGAGAATCTGCTGTGTTATAATCAAGTGTTGGAAAAACTTCAGATTTCTGGGGTCTGTTTGTGGCTCTTGGCAGCAGCTTTTGGGGCATATTTTATGTCAATTTTACCATTAGTGATAAAGTCCAGTCATATAAATATCTTTATTTCACAAGAACACAAGAAAATAACACAAAGAAAATACCTTTTAAAGCTTTTAGGAAAAAGTTATAAAAACAACTACTTCTATTGAGACATAAAGTAGAAAATTACAACCAATCATAGCAACATGAATTAGATAACCTAATCAAAGCTCCACATTTATTCACCACATTAATCAGTGAAAATCCCACAACAAAAACAATTTAAGATCCACTTTCAGTGAAACAGTCTATGAATGGAAGACACATTTAACTGCTAACATGTCCAGTTCTGTCTGGCCGTCGCCGATGCAGTTCAGCTCAAATTTCATCTGCCTTCAGGGCTTTGTCTGGGATTTCTCCCTTTGAGCTGAATTTCACCCTGGTCAATTAGCAAACAGAAGGAGGAGATGTGAACGATGATGTCGATTTTCTACACTCGTTTAGAATTGTGGTAGTTGTAGTTTGGAAGTGGCAGAGGAGGAAGTGGATGAAGCTGTTCGGTCCATACTGCATCAGGATCTGGTTGACCCAGTGGAGCGGACTCCGTCAAAGCCTTTAGGTTTTGTATGACATATTTAAATGGACATAAAATGTTAACTTTTGTGGTCTTTTTTTATGTTTAAGAAAAAAATGTTGGCCAAAGCTTCCAGTACTTGGAGAATTGAAATAAAGTCTCAGGGTTTGTATAGAGGCAAGACTACATCTAGTCCTTTAGATTTAAAACAAGAGCATTTTAAATACCAGGCTTGAAAATAAATCTTTATACTCTGAAGAAGTCTATGTTTTAGAATTTGAAAGTAACCCAGGCAGTATTTTCTTTTTCCTCAGATAAAAATCCCCCTTGCCTTGTTTATAATAAGTAATCCAGCTCTAATATTTATAAGTCTTTCAGATTTAGTTGAAAGGAACCACAGAACCTTCTACTCTACAAGGCCTTTGAGCTGTCTATGTCTATGTTCTAAAAAGACTTCTTTAATTCATTTATGACAGAGACAGCTCAAAAATATAAGACAAATGTCTCCCTAAAAGAGACGGAAAAGAGGATTCTTGGCTCGTTATAATCTCAGGCTTCCGATATTTAGTCCCTTATAAATCACAAGAAACCGACTGATTGCCAATTCCTTAATCTAATCATCATTTTTATGTTCTCTTTCATAAATCTGTGAACTTCCCATTCTGAAACTCATATTTTCTCTTCAGAACATGTTTTTTTCTCTTATCCCTTTTCTGTTAATCAGAAGAACCAATGTTTGTCCCGTTAGAAGAGAATTAAGGTTTCACTTCCTGTATACTTTCCAGAGAAGTGAATCTTAATGTGCTCTTTTTGAAGTTAGGGATTTATATTAAAACGGACCATTTATTTTCTCATTCCTCCAGAGAAAACTAATCAGTGAAAGCAGCTCTGAAAAATGGATGCAATGAAGATGCAAATGAACGTCCTAAATCAGCTCAAATCTGTATGTTTGACCTTTGACCTGCACTGGACAAATTATGAAAACATTCAAATTATGAAAACATTCAAGGTTGTCACTAAAAGTCAGAATGATACCTAAACATTTTTTTATCTTCAGTCTAACAGTATGTTCCCTGGTTAGACTGAGATGTAAGTTGAGTTAGACTGAATATGAGAAGGAACCATATGGCCTAGTAAAAGGAACAAAACTGAGACACAGAGAAGACACAGAGGGCGCGGCTTTGCAAGGCTGAGCTGGCCAGATTCAAGCTGTCTCAGCTTCAGTCCCAACAACAGAACCTAGATCGACTGAAAAACTAACAAGGTTTAAAAATGCATTCCACACTCATTTAAATGTAACATTTTAAAGTTTAAAAAATGGCCTAGAAAAATCACAAATGATGTCAAGAAATGCTGTTTTAATTAATTTCTGATTTTGCCATTTATAACTGCATTATTGAAAAAAAACCAGAAACCACAACAACAAACAACATTATAAATAATGTTAACATTTCTTTACTTAAACAAGTCCGGCGCATCGCCTGATTATCAGGAATCATTAGCCAAACGCATCCAAGTCTTCTGTAAATATCCCCATAAGTTGACCTGATACCCTCAGGTCAACTTATGAAGGAGTTAATGCTAGTACACCAGAAAGGTACAAAGAACAAAGAAAACTGTCTTTATGAGTATGACGTTCCCTTTCAGTCGATTCACTCGGTACAACACAGAGTATGGGATATCACGCCCCCACGTGGCCTAACTTAAGACACCTTTGATCACGCCTTTAGGCAAATGACGTGTGATGACGGGTGGTAGGCCCCGCCTGCATATAAATACACCCCCATCAGTTCTTATGCTCTTCTAGGTGGGAACACCTAATTTCCAACCCGTGCTTTCTAGCTGCTGCTAGCTAGCATCACTCTTGTTTTTTTCCCAAAACTAGCTTAACCTGTCCTGTTGGTGTTAGCTACTGCTGCCTGCTGGTTAGCATGTCTGCCCGCTGAGCGCTGGTTGTATTTTCTCATTTGTCTATTTTTATTTTCTTTGGTTTTGTGGTTCGGGATGAGCACGAAGCAAAAAATGGCTAAGCAGAAGTCTTCCGTTCGCCCCTGTCCTCAGGAGTGCAGCTTCACGCTTCACGAAAAAGACCAACACGAAGCATGCCCTGTATGCCTTGGAACTGTCCATGCTAAAAGAGCGTTGTCGGAGCCGGACGCTTGTGCTTTTTGTAGCCAGCTTTGGCGCTCCACGCTTGAACAGCGGGTCAAGTTTGTGCAGAAAGCGCTGGGAGAGGCTACCGTGTCACAACAAGACCCCATGCTCTCTGAGTCTATGAATGCGGTTTCGTCCGAGTCTGATGAGAATGAAGAGGCCAAAGCTTCCACTTCCAGCTGGGCAGACCATATGGAGTATGTGGACGGGTTAGCCAAAACGGTGCAGGACGCAGTGTCATCTCACTATCATCTCAAGGTTCAGGGTGACAAGGATGTGCTAGACATCGGCCTGGAAGGTCACAGTCTTTCGGAAGACGATGACGACTTTTCCGCGGGCCAGTGTCCATCTGCAGCCGCCTCTCCTGTGGGTCAGGATGACTCATCGTTCCTTTCCCTTTACCGGCGCGCAGTTAATAAGTTAGACATTGAGTGGCCAACCCTTCCTCCTGTTCAGAAGGTGTCCTGGTTCACTGGATTCTACCTTCCGACGGAGCCGGCTGCGGTTAAAAACCGCCTGCCCATGTTCCCAGATTTTGTCTCGGAGCTAACGTCGTCCGGGAACAAACCGTTGCCCACGTGTGTTACAGTGCCTGGCTACGGGCAGTACGTGGACCTGGAGGGTGCCAACAAAGCCGGTCTGGTTAATTTACCACCAATGAAGGCATCCTTGGCAGCTTACCTGGCGCCATCATACAACCAGGGTGTGGGCGGCTCTGCCACCCTGCCCTCAAAACAATGCAGGTTTTCCGCATCCCAGTTGGAGAAGACCTATAGTGCTCAAGCAACCACTGCTCGCGCCCTGAGCTCAGCCACCATGCTTCAAACTTATCAAGCTATGTGCTTGTCCGAGCTAGGACCTCAGATGCCTCCTGATAGCCATCTGACCCCCCTCTTAAATGAGATCAGAATCACTGTGGATTATATTCTTTGCACATCCCACTGTGCGGCGCTCTCACTGGGGAGAGAAATGGTTTCCATAGTGGTTGCTCAGGGAGACCTATGGCTAACGCTTTCTGACGTTCCCGATAGGGACAGGGCCATATACTTGGACGAGCCAGTGTCTACGGATGAGCTTTTTGGACAATCCCTTGATGCAATCCAAGTGAAGTTTGAGCTTAAGAAAAAGCAAACGGAAGCTCTCCGTTGCATCATTCCCAGACGTGATGCTAGGTCCAGGCCCAACATGAGCGCACGCAAGCCGGTGACAGCACCAGCGTCACCAAAGAGAGCAGCACCACCCGCAGCTCTCAACACTACAATTTCACAGCCGTCAAAAAAGCATACTCCCCGCCAGTCGGCTTGGAGCAAAGGCCCTCCTCTGGGTTTTCAACAAGATTTGATGTCTCGAAAGAAAAAGCCTCAGTCATCCTAACGACGTGAGATGGCGTGACAAAAGAGAGGCATCAGAAGCAGGGAGACCTGATTGCTGCTCATTCGTTTATGTGCAAAAGGCATCTTGTTTGTTCTGTTCAGGGTTCCAGCCCCAAGAGGCGCTGCGTTTTCCTAACACAGTCTCCCAAGCACAACACGCCAACACACACAGTTTGCACCTTCATTCCCAGGTTTAAGTGGGTTAAATGTTTCTCAAAAAACAAGAGAAAATGTGCGACTGTTCCACGTTTCAATAAAAAGTGCAATTCCCTTGCCAAAATATCAAAATCAAAACACTGTGTGCCACAACGTGCACAACAGTCAAACGGAGCTGCTCCTCTCTGTCCCAGCAGAGGGCAGCACCTCTTCGCCAACAGTGCGTCAGGTCAGCTGTCTGGCTGCACGCGTACCTCTTTGGCGTGCATGTGCACTTTCCCCATTGATGGAAAAGACTGTTGCTACGGGTTACAGGTTACAGTTCCGGATAAGACCCCCCCCCCCTGGTTCCAATCAGTTACAAACACAACTGTAGGGCCAAAAAGCAGCGAAAGTTCTGAGAGACGAAATAAACACGTTGTTGGCAAAAGGAGCAGTGCGTGTGGTTCCCACTTCAGAAGCAAACAGAGGTTGGTACAGCCGCTATTTTGTTGTTCCGGAGAAGGGAGGTGGGCTACGTCCCATCCTGGATTTAAGAGTGTTAAACCAGCACCTTCGCAAGTACAAATTCAAAATGTTGACGCTGAGACAACTTTTGAACGCTGTCAGCCCAGGCGATTGGTTTGCAACAATCGATCTGACGGATGCTTACTTTCATGTAGCAATACACCCAGAACACAATCGTTTTCGGAATAGCGTACAAGTAGCTGGTCTTACCCTTCGGTCTGTCGCTCGCCCCTCGCACATTTACAAGAATTGTGGAGGCAGCGCTAGCCCCTCTCAGAGAAAAGGGAATTCGCATTCTAGCTTATCTGGACAACTGCGTTTTAATAGCCAGTTCCAGAGAGCAAGCGGCAGAACAGCTACCGCAGGTGCTGTCCCACATTCAAGCCCTGGGATTCTCTGTAAACTTTCACAAAAGTGCTAAGAAAATATATTTAAAATAAGCTAGTTTTAAAATTTAACATGACTTGATTGAAATAGCCTAATTATAGTTTTAAAATGTATAACTTATTCTGGCCTATTGACCTTTATTTTACCTGTAGTTAAGGTAGATTGTTTGTCAAGATCTCTGATCTGCCCTTTGTCTGTCTGGGAAACAATCAGTAGGAAGTTCTAGCTTTTCACACTAATCTGTGAAAGCCATAAACCAGCAGGAGTTCGGAGAGTCTGCTTCCACCTTATTTAGACAATGGAGAAACTGGTGTTTGATCTTGTGAACAAATTGCAGGGAGTTTCTAACTTTAAAAAGGGTCAGAAACAGGTTCTGGTTGGATGAGCAAAGATACGCCTTATTTGAATAAATTAAAGAAAAGAAGATAAAACTTTCCACACAGAGTAACAAATTAGATTTTACTCTTTGAAATTTCTCCAAGGACGTTCTTCCTTTCTTGTTTGTCATTTCCATCTTTTGTCTTTTTCCTTTTCTCAAGTAAATGTATGTGTTGTTTGTGCTCTGAGGTTTCTGATGTTATCTGATGTGCTTTTCTGGTGATAGTTTGCATTCTGTCTTGAATAAATGCTGATTATTGTGACGCTGTCATCTCTGCGTGATCTCAGTCCTTGTGCACAGCATTTTCTGAATCCGGGCATAAGAGAGGATATAACGAGTCAAAAGGTTTTTAAAGTTTTATAATTTTTCCTCTCTTAATAAAAGTTAACTGAGCCAGAGTGTTAATTTATCAGAAGAAGAAGAATTAAAATCTTTTGACTCGTTTTATTCTCTCTTCTGCCCGGATTCCTTGATGTCGTCATTGTATCAGCTGAACCATAAAGACAAAGACAAACGTTTTCCCAAGTCCAAACATAAACAACATTTATTAGGCGAACAACTAATAAAACTGACAAAACTCAATAAAATCACAGACCAGCATCCAATTCAATATTTACCTCACTCCACAGACATCCACACACCAAGACAAACTTGCGGGGAACCATTTCACCGACGCGCCGTTCCCCGGAGACAGCATCACGGGTAACCCCGGAGCGATCTGAAGTTAAGGTTCCGGGTCCTATACTTTTACAGGGAGGGCGTGTTTCCCTTCTCTGCTGTATTCAAATTAGGGGAGTGTCCTTAGCTAAATTCATTTTAATCTAGTTGACTATGTTCCAGTAAAAACCTGTTTTTAAGATAAAAAAGTGTTATTTTCTTTTGAATGAAGACAGATGTTTTTATGACCATGTCCCGAGAGGAAGCTCTACTCTGTTGACAGGACCAGATTGTTTTACACCAGCTGTTAAATCTTATCAAAGTGGTCAAAAGGTTAAACTCACACACAGAGCCATGACCCCCTGTGAATGCCTGCTCAGTCCACAGAGAGACTAGCTGTGTTTTAAATTATAGAGAACAAGCTAAGTTATTTTAATTCAACTTAGTGTAATATGTTTCAATAGAACTATCCTACATAAGAGATTACGATAATTAAATCATGGATATAATTTGGAGTGAATATTCTTATTTAAAATACTATTAATTTTATCTAATATTGAACATATGGTTAAGTTTTTACAACTAGCATATTTTAAATTTATTTTCTTAAAACGAGTCAACAGTTCTCATTCCGGGGGCTGGAAATATGCTCCTGTCAGCTCAAGCTCGTCTTTCAGAGCACCGTGTGACCGCGTTTCATCGGTGCCTCGCTCCAGACTGTCTTACAGCTGGTGGGAATGATGGCCTCCATGATCGCAGTGGTGCCGCTCGGACTGTTAAAAATGCGTCTGATGCAGCGCTGGAAACGCTCTCACCAGTTGTGCGCGTCACGGCACCTGCACAGAAGGCTGACGATAACTGCTGCTTCGCCCATGGAGGGAGCCCGGACTGCTGTACCGTGGGTCTCCAATTGACAGGGTGTCCTTTCGCAAAATGTTGTCCACAGATGCCTCTCTGAAGCGGTGAGGGGGGTCTGGACATTAACCCAATCAAAGCTCCACATAAACTACCTGGAGTTGCAGCCGGTCCTGCTGGCTCTGAGGAATTTTTGCAAGGTTCTGATGAACCAGCATGTTCTGGTAAGGACAGACAACACCACTATGGTGTCCTACATAAACATTCAAGGGGGCACTCATTCACTTCCCTTGCTGAAATTGTCTCACAAACTATTGCAGTGGTGCAGCGTTCATTTTCTGTCTGTCAGAGCAACTCGTGTTCCTGGGCACCTGAATTTGGGGGCAGATCTGCTGTCCAGGGGAGGTCCACTGGTGAGGGAGTGGAGACTGCATCCATCCGTGGTGGTGCAGATTTGGCAACGGTTCGGCAAAGCTTCAGTGGATCTCTTTGCCACCAAAGCCAACAATTCTATTCTTTTCCATAACGGATCACAGCGCTCCACTGGGAGTGGATGCACTGGCTCACCCATGGCCCAATGTGCTTCTATATGCATTTCCCCCAGTGGAAATGATTCTGCCAGTACTGGACAGAGTACGCAGATGGGGCCTATTCTTGATTCTGGTTTCCCCTCGCTGGCCAGCAAAGTCATGGTATGCGAAAATATTCAGCTTGCTGGTAGTGGAGCCTTGGACATTACAGCACAATAACCATTGAGCTTTCTAGTTTTTAATCCCCCTCCTTTTGCTTCTGAAGAGCAAGAGAGGCTGCATTTGCTGTGCCCAGTGCGTGCACTGCGTCTTTACATCAATCGCACTCAGAATGTGCGACTGTGTGATCAGCTGTTTGTGTGTTTTGCCAATCCAGCTAGAGGAAAGGCTCTGTCCAGACAGAGACTCTCTCATTGGGTCGTGGAGGCTATTTCTCTTGCTTACAACAGCAAAGGAATCCCTTTACCTCATGGTGTGAGAGCACATTCAACCAGGGGTGTAGCGGCATCCTGGGCCCTTTTCAGAGGGGTCCCTGTGTGTAACATCTGCGCTGCAGCCAGCTGGTCTTCACTGCACACTTTTGTTCGGTTTTATCGTCTGGATGTGACAGCCCCTTCTGTGGCTCACTCTGTTCTTTCTGCTGGGTTGGAGGTTTCAAACTAACTCCGTGCATTTGTTTCAGGTTTGATGGCTGCTCTGCGGGGCATGTATGTCCCATACTCTATGTGTTGTACCGAGTGAATCGACTGAAAGGGAACGTAATGTTATGCATATAACTACTGTTCCCTGAAGAAGAGGAACAAGGTACAACACCTTCTTCTGCCCCGCTGTTTCAGCTTGGCTCGGTGAAGAGCGGCCATCGAACTGCATAATGACTGTGATGGGGGTGTATTTATATGCAGGCAGGGCCTGCCACCCGTCATCACACGTCATTTGCCTAAAGTTGTGATTAAAGGTGTCTTCAGTTAGGCCACGCAGGGGCGTGATATCCCATACTCTATGTGTTGTACCTCGTTCCTCTCCTTCAGGGAACACTAGTTATATGCATAACATTATGTTTTTTGTAGCCTAAAATCCCTCTTCCATACATGACTGCATTAAGCTTGACCCTCTCATCACCTCTAATCATTTTTTTCTATCCATACTGATTGTTGTAAATATGACAAAATTCAAAGAAACTCATTACCCGTGTAACTTTAGGTGTTTTTTTATTTTTCCGGTGTACATTTATGTTAATGGCCCAGTAAAGTGTGACCACTGTGACAGACTACCTCTTTCAGCGATGACACCTTTCCTCCTGCTGTCAGATCGTTTTCCCTCACCGCTCACTGGAATGTGGAACAAGCCCACCAAGGCCCCTCTTCTCTGCAGTGTCCAATTCCACAGTGGACCAGTTAGTTGGAGGAGAGAGTTGCAACTCCACCAATTTTAAAAGTGTTCTAAGATCCCTGGGAGTTTTACTGAGAAAAAGAGAATGTTATTAATCCTGATGTTAGAGAAGGCGTCTCACTCCTGAATCCAAACTAGAAGAAAGTTCCATAGTTCAGCAGCCTGATAACTTATAGCTTTTACTTACTTTTTATCACTTAACATTTCTTGGAACCATACATATGTCAAGTAGATTTTAATTTAACATATTATTTACAAAACGATCTTAACATATGTTTGCTAATATACTAGTCAATCTGCTTGTCAATCTGACATGAACTGACTACATGTTTATGTGGGAATTTTTCTGCCATAATCCCCCCCATGGTGCAGTCATTACAGGTTTTGAGAAGAAAGACATGAAGTACTGCTTTCAAAATATAAACGTAAGCAAAAGTATTAGAAGTTTTGAGAACAAAAGACATGAAATTTAGCTTTCAGACTTTTAGTCTGAAAGTTGAAAGCTGAAAAATGTCCCCATACATGTTCATAATGTAATTACTCAGCAGATAGAGGTCAGATAGTTTTCCAGATTTCATCGGACTCTGGTGGTGAATCTGTGTTTAACAAGATCTTCTCTTATTTTGATTAGCATCTGGTACAGGGGAGAGGGAGGAAGGTTGGACAGGCATGTTGCATTTCTTCTGACTTTTATGATGGAGACATGAGACGTCCATGTCTGTGTCAGAGGAAGCCAGATGTAAGCAATGGCAGAAAATTATGATTCTGAAATTCTGAAAGATGCCCATTTCAGTGAAGCGCATCATGTCACAATCCCACTGTTGGTTCTGACTCCACATCCAAACCAGCTTGTCTGCAGAAGTTGCAGTCAATACTCCACTAAAGGCCGTTGCAATCAGTTTCTGCTTCATTTGTGTTCTGATTGTGTTGGCTCCCATTGATCAACAACTCTAAAATCCATCCATAGACGGCGGCAGCCATTATTACTTTTATAAATAGTTTGCTGCTGTGTGACGTCAACACTTTTCTGCACCCGCTGGTCGCTTTGAAGTCATAAACCATTCACACAGGAGTCTGATTGCAATCGCATTTAATTAGTAGTATGAACGACCACGCAAAGAAAAAAAAAGGATTTTAGCAAATGACTGGAAGTGAGCATCAACACAGTTAGATGAACAACCAAATCTCGTGGACTTTGGTTGGGCCCTGCTTATCAGTGTGTTGCTGTGAAGGCACACACAGCTCGGTCGGAAGTTCATCCTCTTCTGTTTCTGACTTTCTGTCCTGTCAAAGAGTGGCCAAGCTTCAAAAAGTGTTTCTCCCTCCATGGCTTGCTGCCATGTTGTAGATGTCAAACAATCAGTCATGGACTCTAGGAGTAGATGATGTGTTTGCAGCACTCAAATTAACCCTTGACTGACAACCATGTCGCCCAGCAAACAGAGGTTTTTACATTTGGAGTGAAAAATACTCAAAGGTCCGTAAAGAAAAATACAGCTTTTCAAATATACATGCAAACATAAAGTTTGTAATAACAACACAGAAGAAGAATCAAAATTATTCAAGGGACAGTTTCACAGCATTGAATAAAACATCATGATACAATCAAAACTGCTGCTGATAAAAATAAATAATTCCACTGTAGATTTTCAATCTGTGCATGATAAATAGATTCTACAGCTGCAGACTCACTAAATATCCAAGGACAGCAAGTTTAGAGAAACTCAAATACTAAAGATGACATCATGTACAAAACCTGAGGGAAAAATGATACTGTAGATCATAATGTAACATTTTGAGATGAGCTTTATAAAAAAGTAAATAAGTAAAGGTTTAGTTCCTGAGCATTTTTCAAAGCATATAATGTGAAGTCCTTTAGACCTAATAGAGGGTTAAAAATAAAATGCTAGCTGAAAGAAAAATAAGATGAAAATTTTACTGGTCAAAGAGAAAATAACTTAGAGAAGACATAGTCTACAGGTGGGAACAGTCAAAAGTTACAGCATTCCTGCTCTTCAGAGACAGGCTGTTGTGAACTCAGTATAGTACTCAGATGTTTTCAGTAGAAAACCTTGATCAGAAGACTGGAGGGGCCTGGAGAGAAAACATGGAGCTTGTACAGGAAGTAAACAGCTGCAGCACTGAGGGGAACACGGCTGTTGGCTGTCAGCACAAAATGTATTTTACTTTTGTTGTTCTCTTTCAGTATAAGAAGCCTGTTGATGTCCTCACTTCACATCAAATTAATAACCACTCTATTCCAGTGATCCTCCTGTTTAGTCACCATGGTTAACTTCTGTTTTTTTCTCTGTGTCTGAGCCAAATGAAGGAGCGCTTGTGGCATCACAGAAATTGAGAAATGCATTGAGTAATAGCATGTACGTTAGAAGTGACTTCTCGAGGGTCTCAACAGCATTTTGTGTTAGTGTGGATGATGGAGTTTAGAGTAGAATAAAACAGAAAACCCTGTATTTTCTCACTGTGGGGGAATCCATATGTACCAGCAGCAAGTTAATAGTAAACTGAAGGATCTTCAAACTGTGGCATGTTAGCACAAAGCCAACCTTCCTGATGAGCTTATTTCTCAGCTGCTGCCCAAAGAAGATGACTGATGCCACCATGGAATCCAAACAATGTCTTCAGGAATGTCGGAGCAGGTAGAGCCGACTGAGTCTTCCTGTTTCATCAGTACATGTGTTTCCATTGCAAATGTGCACAGAAGCTTTTTGATACTCTGTTAATGTACAAAAATATACACAATTTGGCAATTGGTGTGTTTCCATTAAATAAGAAATACAATTAAAATCACACGTAAAGAAGTTTGTTCACACATTAAAAAGCATGGATTTACATGACATATATACATATTTAAGCCATATTATCTGTAAAAAGTGTAATACGTCTTGCACTCGTACTCAGTTTGAAACAAACATAGTATCGCTGCTTGTGTTTGGTGTTCCAATCATCTCTCTTTGTCCCCAGACTTGATTATGGATGTCTTCATACATTTCTCAATTTCTGTGATGCTATAAGCCCAAAGCCAAATTAAAAAGGAAAGAGGGTAAAAAAGTCAACATGTGCTGTTTAAAGTCTGTGACCTGATGACAGGGAACCAGGAGTTGATAAATGATCCCGTCTCAGTTTTTACAAACAGCTTAAAAAACAGAGAATCTTCTGGAATGAAGTAGAAAAACACTTATGTTTTTGGGAGACCAACAGTTTTAGACGTGTCGTCAAAGACAGGTGTGATACTCCGGGTGAAAAGGGATCAATTCAATTTCAGCACCATTTTACAACAAAATGTCATCTCAGGGCTCTTTACACAACACAGGAAACAGATCTTTATCTGTAAGCGCCTGCAAAAGAGTGAGACAAACTGAAAATTAGTTCATTAACTCCAAACAAACAGGGATTGTTATTTTGAAAGTGCTACAGTTGATTATCAGTGTTTGCTAACCTTTGCAGGAACAAATCATTTAATTTTCCTTTGGGATCAATAAAGTTTTTTTTTTTATTTTAAGTTTAATTGAATTGAAATATACCAAAGTTCAATGAGAGCATACCTCATTTTCTTATTGTAGGTGAGTTAAAATTACCATTAGTTTTTGATTTTGTTCAAATTGCACTACGTTGAAACTATAAACTATGTTTGATTTAAATGCAAATCAATTTTGTATTTAAATCACATTTTAAGGCAGCACCTAAATGCACATCTACACACCTGTGAGGGAAAATCAGAAGAAGGGTGTCGGAACCTCAGGGCTGGTTCCGTTGCACCTCACTGTTGACCATTACATGTTACCGAACCGACTGGAGAGTTGAGTTGGATCTTCGGTCCAGAACTCACCTGGTTTGATTCTTACATAAAGAACAGAGATTTCTTTGTTTCATTAGGAAACTTCTCATTGAAGCAGACAGAAGTCACCACCACATACCATGAGCTACCCCTATTAATTTAATATCTATATGCTCCTGCTTGCTCAGGTTATAACAAGAAATTATCTTAACTATAACTATGCAGATGATATACAGCTCTACATTACGATGTCACCAGGTGACTCTGAACCCATAAAATCACTGAACAGATGCTTAGACCAGATAAATGTGTGGATGTGCCAGAACCTTCTCCAGCTGAACAGAGACAAAAGTGAAGTTATTATCTTTGGACCTAAAGAGGAGCGAACTAGAGTTATAGATATAGAGTTATTGATCAAGAGTCAACACACAGCTTCAGTTATTACAACTAAACACCAGCGATCAGGTCTGAAACCTTGGAGTAGTGATGACCTCTGACCTGAACTGTCAGAGCCACATAAAGACAGTTACAAAGTCGGTCTTCTATCCCCTGAAGAACATCTCCAGGATTAGAGGACTGATGTCTCAGCGCGATCTAGAGAAACTCATCCACGTGTTTATCTTTAGTCACATCGATTACTGCAACAGCATCTTCACAGGTCTGGATAAAAAAAATCAATCCTAAAGCTGCAGCTGATCCAGAACGCTGCAGCTAGAGTTCTGACTAAAACCAGGAAGATAGAGCACATCACACAGTTCTACAGTCCTTCACTGAGAGAACAGACTTTAAAATACTGTTTTTGGTTTACAAAGAAACTCAAAAAGTCATACTGCTGGTATTTGTAGAAACAAAAGAGTTTCAGACAAACTGCCTATCGACTGAGACTAAACAGAATCTTAAAATAAAAGACAAAACATCTCCAGATTACATAACATGAAGAGCAACTTCACATTATAATGATTTGCTTCAAATGTTGTTAAAATAACCTAGTCAAGTGTTTGTTTTGTGCAGATCCGTCATGTGAAAGTGTCTCTTAATGATGACAACACTGTAACCCCATTAAGTAAAAACTACTCCCAGTAGTCTTCTGCTGACCGACCCGCAGCGCTTCACTGCACTGACTCCCCTGCCGCTCCAAAGGAAATTCCAGCATTCTGTTAAATCACACCAATATTTGTACAGGAAAATGTCTGATAGCAGCTTTCGCTAAATATAAACACATCACTTTGGTCCAAACCTTCAATCCTCATGAGAAACATTGCCTGCATGTGGAACTAAAACCCAGCTTTCTGGAGTCCTACTTAGTTTTATTTCAACAAGAAAAAAAGAAAAACAAATCTGTATTTGCATTGCTCACAGAATCACCACATTTGCATTGTCTTTCTCTTTTTTCTTATAACTGGAAATTGTCAGGACCCTTTGTGACTCTGTCTCTGGTTAAGGGAGTAAAAACTGTGGAGCTTTGAGGAAACAGAAGCACAGTAAGAGGCTTATCTGATCAATTCTCCCTCCTCCTTTTGGTCCCAACTTTCAAAACTGCAATGAACTAAAAAAAAAAAAAAAAAACTTCTCATCTGCCACACTTGATTTATTTTGCACAAATCAAAAAGTTTGCCTCCCTGTTCAGCTTTTAGCTTGGTTTATTGTGCAGTTGCATCAGCTGACACTTCCATTGTCTCTGTGCTTTGAGTTTAAATTACATCTCCATGTTTTCTCATTTCACAAACAAAATAATGGGCAGTTTTGTGGATTTAGTTTTGCAATAGAGACAATAAAAAAAACATAAGAATACCTTGTTTGTTTTACCATATTGAGTATAGCCAAACCCAATAAGAAGCCATGCTTGTGCTGAGCTATTCATTTCTACTAACTGCACATTTAGAAGCCGGTTGGAGGCTGGCAGGGGAGGGGAAATGTGGATGCTTTCAGCCTGTGAGCTTTTTAGTCGTGTCTTAGTGGTGTGAAATGAAAGGCACAAAACCACCTCGTGTTTATGTCATGAACCCAGAGAGCATGCATATCGGAGCGGGCCGGGCCAGGCCAACCCCAGACTTCTGCTGATTTCCAAACAATGCTGGAGTGGGTGGATCAAATTGAGGTAAAGAGTCAGAAAAGAGGAAGTCTGTGCTGGTTTGGGACAGAGCGGCTGCTTCTACAGGCTGTGGGGAGAGCAAACCACATGAGCTGAAAATATTAGAAGACACTTTGGTGACAAAGTAGACTGGTCACTGCTTTCCCATGAAATTCAGCTCCATTCATATCTCCCTTCATAGCTCAGCCTGGGATTTCTCCCACTAAGTGGATTTCTTTGTAGAATTCCAGCCAAGCCAACCAATCAGTGAACAGAACAAGTTGTGAATGATGGTGCTGATTTTCTGCCCTGGTTTAGAACTTTATTCTGCCTGTAACTTTAGCAATGGCAGCGGAGGAAGTTAACGAACCCGTTCGGCTCATACTGGCCACCTTCCACATACTGAATTAACATGAAGAGCTGCCTTGTTAGACCCGCCTCCTGGCTCTGATTGGTTGATTTCATCCGGGAGCGGTGCAGCTCAGGGAGGAGATTGATCCTCTCACAGATTATCTGTTTCAAACCATCAGGACTATGGTGACATTTTAACAAGTATGGAAAATACTTCTTTTTTTAAAGTTACATACTGCAGCTTTAACATGTTGACAACATGTTGATAATATGTGAGAATTTAACACAAACACTCCGAGAAGGTGCTGTTTACATCTCTTACGTACATGTCTACGTTGTGCTTACATGTTGTCTATGTGTTGAAAGTCACATATATTTGAGCTGGATGGTTTTCCGTAGATGAACAGCCGTATAGCTGCTGGTCGTTCGTACAGACCACCTGGGGACAGCCCACCGTTTCCTGGGAGACCAGAACAAAGTGCCAGAAGATGGACGTGAGTGAAAACAGTGAATGGAAGGAGAAGATCATGTTACTGAGATTGAAAATTCCATTTGATATTTTTTGTATTTTCTGAAGATTTTAAATATTCTGTGAAAATCTCACCCTAAATAAAACAAAAAAACACATTGTGTTTGCCTGCTGGTGCTAGAGCTGCACTTTTTTACAATTCTTGAATGGAGGTTTGGGGCCACACAAAATCATTTTGAGGGCCGATAACGACCCCGGGGACACACTATGGGAACCACTTTGTTTATTGTGTTATGTTTTTATCATAACTGCATTGTTCCTGAAATGTGCTACACAAATACACTGGACTTATTAGTAAAGCGTTTTGTCTATTATTACCACCTTAAACATAGTGTAGCTATTAAGTCTGTGCAGTTCCTTGTGCAAAGTGATTGCACTAAGGCTATTCCTCATATTTCTAAAAACAGGCTGCAGCCGGCATGACAGAGGCCGTTTTCAGTGTTTCTCCCCGAGACTGTTTGGTAGAAATCCGATTTGTTGGACCTAAATGATGCAGATGCGCTATTGGAGGACTTTTTGGCACATTTTCTTTTATAGATGATTGATTTCTAAATGGAACTGGGAGTGGAGAACGGTCCGCAGGGACACGCTCGTCACTGTAAAGTGTGACCAGACCGGAACCGGGCGCAAATGAGAAAAATAGGACAGTTTTAACAAAAGACTTTTTGAGTAAAATGATGTTGAAAGCAATCAAGAGAAACTCCAAAGTGCGAAGGTTACCAGTAATCTTTTCTTTTTACATCCTTAGCTTCTATTTATGTCTTTTTTTAAACTATTTTGGATTTATAAAATACATCTTTCAGACTTTCAGAAGGATACACAGCAGAAAAATATGCCTGAAACATTATGTTAGAGGAATGTTTTCCAGTCTCAGATGATTAACAATTGTAATCATTTTATACATTTTACTTACACCTCGGTCATGGACTGATCTACAAATCCTTCTCCAACTAAAAACACTTACATGCATAAATGAAAATATAATAAAAAGTGCTGTTATTGTTCTCTTGACAGCTGTTAGACCAACTGTTATTCTGGTTTGTCAAGAGTTTATTTTTTGATTTGTATGGCTGTGGTCTTTTAAAGGACTTCTGATCTCAATGAAATTAAAGTAAAATAAAACTGAACAGAATAAAACGATGAAGCGAGGTGGTGGATCTCGGGGAACCATTGTTAACGTCTGAGGATAATGATTTCCACCCATCTGTTCTGCTCCTATAGCAACCAGACGTCTGATTACACGGCTCCTGAGAGAGAGCCTCCAGCTGGACGCTTCCACAGCTTCACCTGGGCTCAGGATTTGACTAGACTGAAATGAAATCAAACCATCATATTTATGTCAGGGCAAAAATTAAGTGAAAAGAAGAACATTTATATGAAGACAACTTTTTAAATCTCTTTGAACACACAAAACAGTAAATAAAAATACAAAGTAATCCCATTACTGAATTCAAAGCTCTGGAGTTACTTTGTCATGTTTTGGATATAAAACATGACAAACTGATATAGATTAACTTATTGAAACTTATAGAACTGATAATGTATTAAAACTTATGTGCAAAATGCACAAGTTTTCTTACTAAACAATATTCAAAATAGACTTGTAAAAAGAGAAGGCAAAAATAACTTTAAAAGATTTTTAAAATAGATTAAGAGTGACGATGGAAAGCTGCATTTCAAATAAAGATGTCAGTTTATGGAACAATATAGATAGTGAGTTATATCATTCTAAATCTCTTTCTGAAAAACGGTGAAAATCATTACAATCAAGCAAAATGGCATTTTGTAAGTTTACATTTTTTTGTATTTGAAATATGGCTCTAATATTCTCCTGAACAACTCGTTGTGAATACTCATATAAATATGAGTTTATACTTCTTTCTGCTCCTTTTTATTCATGACTTTTTTCAGTTTTTACATTAACAATTTATATTCATTGTTGAGCAAATGAAATAAAAACAACTTGAAAAATCTTTTAAAATTTTGGTATTTTGCAACTAAAAATGCGTTTTATAATAATAACTGAACAAATATGAACTCAAATAGTCTCCGCATTTCCTTAACAAATGTGTGCAAAACTTTGTCAATATTCTGCTAATCTAAAAAAACAACACAATTACACATATGTGGTGTTTCTGCTAAATAGGAAACGAAATCCAAATCACACATGAATAAGTTTGTTCATGTGATCAGTCATTAAAAAACACGCCTCGCCTTCATCCTCCTGCCACTTCCTGCCGTCTTCTTTGTTGTTTCTGCCAGTAGTAACATAAGTAAAAGTGTTTCCATTGCAGTTTTGCAAAATACACAACTTTTGATATGACCAAAAAAAGCACATTATTGTTGCAAAAAATTTCTTGAGTGTTTTTAATTTGCCATGTTTTCTTAAAGCAAGTTTATTTTCAGAATTCCAATTTGTGCAATTTTATGGCTGGTAGTGTAAAAAAGGCTATGAATTTTTTAGTGAAATGTTCATATCTGGTATTTGCCCAAATGCAAAAGAATCTCAGCAGCAGCAGTTATTCTATATTCTAAGTGATCAGTATTCTCAGTTTTTTCTGTTTGAGAACAGAATTTTCCTCCTCCATTTCTAACTAAAAACAAAACAAAAAAATTCATCCCAGGGCTCACTATTCCGTTCCCCTCCAGTGCCCTTCAGTAAAAGCCAGCAGCAGATAACTGTGTACCACTTCAGCAGAAACGATCCCACATCCTGCATGTAAACTACCTTCCTCTCTCTCTCTGTATTCCCAGGCTGAGGCCTGTGCAGACCGAGTTGGCGGCCGGACCCCGTGGGACTCCGCAGATGGGACAGCTTGTGCCATACCGAGAGCCGTCACATCCAGACGGTAAAATGTCACAAAAATGTCAGGGGAGCCCGAGTTGGCTTCGGAGCTGATAGTCCTCAGTGATACACCATTGAACAACAGCAAAGAAAAGGCCAAACTGCCCTACGCTCAAGTGCTGTCACAGACAGAATATTGGCTCTGTTGTCAGATACTGGTTCAATACTTGATTTTCATCTAAAGACTGTTAAAAGCAGAGTCATGTATTTATTGGATGTTTTTGTGGGCAAAATAAAACAAGACGCTCCTAATTTTCACAACTTATTTTTTAACCAAGATGGAAGCTTGATCTTTGTAATCAGTCCACGGCTTTCAAGAGGTGCTAAATAATCTATGACCTTTATAGGGCCAGGAGGAATAGGAACCAATTTGGCTGAATTTATCTGCTTTTCCAAGTGTCTGGCTCATAACCAACCTCCACCTCTTCTTCTGCTGAGCAGCACTCTGCGGCTGACTCAAACCACAAAGCCGGTGAGTGGAAATGTGGATGAGTGCGTTAACTTGGTGGGACAGAAAATCTAGCACTTCGCCTGTTGTAATGAGGCAAGACAAGATCTGAGACAGTGGAATAATAAGTCTGATGTTGTTTAGCAGCAAACTAGACTGACAGAGTGCTGAACTCACACAACACCCAAAACAGCACTGCCTGAGCAGAACTGGGTTATAACTGTGTGGTACTTTCTGGACTGAAATGAACACAAACCACTCTTAAGTCCTGCTCTTATGTCCTTCCATCTATTGAAAATAAAGATATTAAGGCTATCATTTATAAGCTTGGTTTTTGATTTTTTTTTACCTCCAAATGTTTGGGTATGACACGAACACAGGTGGACTAAAACGGACCAAACATGTACAGAAAACCCACATTCTCACAATCTCACTAAAATAGCAGAAGCAAGTTGCAATGTTTATTTCACAAATGATTTAATGTGCAAAACGGTTAGATTAGCAAGACATACAGTAAATAGCTTTTCATGGTTCAGCTTCAGTTCAAAGCTTATGGAGAAAACATTGCAGTACCATAGTGTTTATATTGTTAACATGTCATTAAATCCCTCTCCTTCGAAGACATGACTGTTATTTTAGTAAAGGTCAGAACAGGTGGAGCTGTCTTGTCATCCTTTATGGCTTGTAGTTCTGTAACTGCTGATAGAAACCAGGATTTGGTCGAACTGAAGGTCTAGCCAGCTTCACCTGGTTGTACGCATCATCAAATGAAAGCCCCTCCCTTAACATCAGGTAGCCAATCACAATGGAGGAGGAGCGTGACACACCTGCGTTACAGTGGACCATCACCACTCCGCCCTACAGTAAAAACACAAAAACAAGAGGAAAACACATATAATGCTCAATCAGTTAGCATAAATCAACTCTCATCAGACTTTAATGTTTTAGCATAATTTTTTTTAAGTGTTAAGACATTTACTGAGATATTTGATCACAAAATGAAGTAAGCTGGTCTTACTTTTAACTCACTAAAATAATATCAGGGTTTACCCCAGTGTGTTATAAGCCTGGCAGCCGTCATGCTTTACTAGATCCCCCAGCGCCTGGTTCCGTCTTCCCTGTAAAGTTTATGTATGTGGTCCTGGTTGGCCGGTGCCTTAGTGGTTAACGAACCAGCGCTATCCTCATCATGCAGGTTCAGCCCAGTGAGGAAATTTCTTGCTCGCCTCGTAGAAACGCATCTCGCTGGTTTTATATTATTTTATTATTTTTTTTAGTATTATTTTTCCATAAGTATTACTTTTTACTTTTTATTACTTTTCCCACACTGTTGACATGGAGTCTGTATTTTCAAAAGATTTTGCACCCAAAGCTGTAAAGTTACATTACTGCTACACAGACGTTTCATCCAACTGAGTTTGCTGGGAAAGATCAATTCTTTTGCAGAGTAAAGCTAATGTTCAGTCAAATTGGGCCCCTAATAAACCCGGTTTTTAGGTACTTTTCCAGGAAAGAACAACACAAAACATTTTTCTGGGTCCATTTTTACCCTGCTGCGTTCACACTGAACTTACCAGTGGGGGAAACTAATTAACAGCAAAGATATTTTTCTTTCCCAGTCTGACTACTGTTAGCTTTTCTCTGGTTCTAGATTTTTATGGTTTTTCTGCAAGCTTACTTAAATAAAATATAAGACTATTACAGGTATGGGACCAATTACTGATAGAAACTTTATAGAAACCCTATTATAACATTCAAATTACCCCATTATATTATTATACAAAGATCACCAGGTGGTGGCAAAAGCGTTGAATATTGCCAGTCCAAAGAACGCCAACATGCACACTCATTACTAAGAATAATTTAGAGTCACTCATGTCAGATTTACTGTCACTTCAACAACGTACATAATATATAGTGGAAACTCACAGCAAACACAAATGACTTGTTGACTATTTTCATAAACGTTGAACTGGTTCTCTAAAGAGGAGAAAGTCTTAAAAAAAAAACTAATTCAAACCTTGGTAATGCTGCTGCTATGTAGCACTGTTTACCAATAGAGATGTGAATTTTTCCATGTCAATTTATTCAATTCAATTCCAATTTTTAGGGTCACAATTCAATTCTGAAACAATTTTTGATTCAGAAACAATTTTCAACACAGATGCTAATTTTTCTATTCAAATGGTCCAAAGATTCTGTTTAAATGATGTGACTGACAAGAGGAAAAGGCAGTGTAACCAATAGAACATTTATTTAAAACAATTCTATAAGGTTCCTTACATATCAAATTTCATCAATTTATATTGTATAAAAATTCTGTTATAAAATTCTGACTTAAATCACCTGCATTAAGTGATTTAAGTCACCTAATACAGTAGCGGCAAAGTCGTACAACCTAAACACATTTTAAAACCAATTTTTGAGCATATTGAGCCAAAGCTCAAAGTTCCCAGCATGTTCTCTATAGAATTGATATTTTAGTATAACTTGAACACACCAGTCTTTTCTAAAGCCCCATCAGATCGTTTTAGAAGCAGAAATGAACCCAGATTGTCGTTGTGTGCGGCTTTTGTTTGTGAGTCAGATATTCGGGCGTAACAGAAACAGAACTGGAACATTGACCAACATAGTTGATGTGTATTGATGATTCTGATGATGGCAGTTGACAAAATGTTTTTTTTCTCAATTGCTGACTGTATGATGTGTGTATGATGTTTTTATAACTTTTTATTTTTGTGTTTTTAAGATGTAAAGCATTTTGAACTGCCTTGTTGTTGAAATGTGCTATACAAATAAACATGACTTAATTTATTGATTTAGGAAAAATGGCAACAATTATTACAACTTATTTTCTTTGGTCAAGATGTTAAATTGGTATAAAAATAAGAACAATTCTTTATTATTCCCATAATGATCCAGCTTCCTGTCTAGTGTTTCAGCCTTAACATAAGATATGTAATAAAACTTTAACAATGAGTTGTTTAAAGAGCATTCATTGTTTTTAAGATCACAATGTTATCTTTAGCATCTTAGGTTTAGAAAAGTTGTGTTTGGTGAAATTGTCTCTTCCTGACATTCTTTTGCATTGCTATTAAAAAGATAATTAGACAGTGTGAACCAGAAATTCATGAGAGACAAACATATTTACCCGTCATTTATTAAAAAGAGAGACAAAAACAAAAAACTTCCGTTTACTGAGGCTGTGACAGAAAACCAAAGCCTGCTATCTCACCTAGCCAGATACAATAAATGTTAAGCGAGTAAATACATTTTGTGTCATTTAAAAACAATTATCTCGTTCTGATAAATGCTTGTCATGTTTCCCGTGGCGACACATTTGGAGGAATCACAGCTGGAAGCGTCATTTGGCTTCTCTTTGTTCCTCTGAAAAACTGTTATTTCTGGTTTTCCTAAATAAATAAAAAGATCTCTGAAAGCAAGTAGAGACGTAATAAAGCCATGAGTCAAAGTCAACAATTGCAAAATTATTAATATTAATGTAATTATTTTTCTGCCTAGTGTCTGACAAGGGAACAGATTTTAGAAAATTGTGGCACGTCGTCAGACAACGTGCACCAGTCCTCACCTCTGAAACTCGCCACATCGACACGTTTGTCTCTTTTGTTCGGCCAATAAAGTTGTTTGTTTTTTTTCCAGATGGAAATGGAGCGGAACTGAAACTCTAAGCACACTTTTGATTTCCGTGTCAATCAATACCCATTGAGGGACGGGAGATTTAAACTGCCTCTCTGGGATTGATGTGCCATCACTGCTGCCTCTGTTTTTGCTTTAAAAAAAAAAAAAACAATCAATCAGCTCCTCTGGTTAAAATATGATTTAATCTAATGAAGCGTCACAGGGAGAAAAAACCCCAGCATTGTTTTAGTCTTTTTCTAAGTTTTTTTTATCCATCAAGAAGTCTCATCTGGTTTCTCCTGACGTCTGTAAAGGCTTCTGGAGTCAATCTGGCTACATGTCAGGCCTTGTTTTGCTTCTTTAGAAATAAATAAAAGTTCCTGCAGATGGAAAATTGCCTCAACAACATAATCCATCACAGCAAACACACAGACTTAATTTGGTTTTGTCAGAGTTTCTTGTTTTCCTGTTATTTCATTGTGTTCCAGTTGAGTGTTTTCATATCAGAGCTCACATCACATTATGTTCTGCTTACGGTCAATCTCCTGACACACCCACATGCACACGCACACACACACACGCACACACACACACACACACACACACACACACACGCACACACACACCCCCACACACACACGCACACACACACACACACACACACACACACACACACACACACACACGCACAGACAGTCAAACCGCAAGTCTGTTCCAGGAAACACAAACATTAATATGATATAACTAAAAGGCCGAATGGTGCAGAAAAAGTTGGGGTCTTTTAATAACTAATCGGACCACCATGCTGCTCTCCTTTGTGCTGAGTTGCAGATAAGTGTGTGAATGCAGAACAGCTGTGTGTGTTAAATTGGCCGACAGTTATGAAAGAAGGCGTTTTCAGGTTGCGACAACCTCCTGAGAGAAAGTGGATGCAGATCTGTTTGAATCGATTTCACACAGTTGTTTTTCTTTCTGAAACACAGATGAGTGTGTTTGTGAGTACTTCTTTTCTGAGATATATTAGGATTCTTCAAGCTGTTGATACACTTTGCACCATAAGAAGAAATACGTCCACTGGCAAGTGTTGAATTAACAGAAAATATCTGTGGTATATACAATATCTGTGTTTACATTACAAATGTGAGCAAAACTCTGTTGGTAATTCCCTAATGTCAAAAAAATACAATCTTGCAATTACTGTGTTTAAATTACTGTGTTTAAATTAAATAAAAATGTAATTAAAATCACATGTGAACAAGTTGGTTAAGTCATTACAAGTCATACATCAAACTTGCTAACATCCATTCAGATTGTGGGACATGAAGTACCGTAAATTCCAGACTATAAGCCGCTACTTTTTTTCCAGACTTCGAACACTGCGGCCTACATTATGGTACAGCTACTACATGTTTTTTTTCATGGCGCTAAAAACAGTAGAAATTGATGAGAATAAAATTGATGAGTTTTCACAGAAGTCCAATGAAA
Organism: Poecilia reticulata; assembly: GCF_904066995.2. Lineage (NCBI taxonomy): Eukaryota > Metazoa > Chordata > Actinopteri > Cyprinodontiformes > Poeciliidae > Poecilia > Poecilia reticulata. Next base: position 2,803,566 of record NC_088844.1, on the reverse strand, counting down.
TTGTGCGATACATCATGCTCACTTTCCAGGGCTTAAAGTAAAAAAAAATCCTGAGCCTGAAACTTATAGTTATGATAGAAATTTACTATAGCGTTGTTATTGCCACAGTTTAATAAAAGGTGTCTTTGAATAGTGAACAATTGCTTCTAACAATACAATTAACAAGCTAAACACTCAAACTTAAATAAGACTTCAATACATTTCAACTCAAAACAAAATGTAAAATGTCTGTGTCCTAAAGGTTTGACTTACAGGCAACAATCCCTCAACATTAAATAAGAGTCTTTTCAGTCAATGTTTTAGAACATGCAACATTACCAACTAAATCAGTGTTTCTCAACCTTTTTCGGACCAACACCCCCATCCCATATCCAGGTCCCTCACCGCCCCCTCCAAAGAATCTGTAGGCTACTTTGCACTGACTATTATTTTATTATTAATATTACTATCACTATTGTAGATGTTTTGATTTTTATGCTCGTTTCTGTATTTATCAAGATCATTTCCCAGAGAACAAAAAAGTCATGGTAATAGAAATTATTTTCACAGGCGTCTAAGAAAAATGCAATGAACATTCAACTTAAAATGTACAAGGCCTAACAGCAGCCAGTCAGAGTGGAAAAAATATTCTTGTTCTTTGCCATTTTCTAGTTGTTAAATATTCCACAAAATGACCAGATAAAAGATGTTCAACATGCCAGTTTAAACTGTGAACTATTTGCAAAACGACTGAGCTCTGCAACATTAAAACATGGATAGAATGTAACTACATTAATCATAACTCTTCTTCTCTTCAGTGTTTGTCAGTTTCTGGTGGTGCAGCTCTGTGCTGCCTTCAGGAGAATGGGACATCAGAGTATCATCCATACATTTCAGCCACATGGCATTTATTGTTCAAACCAGAACTTTCAGTGGAAAAACAAAAGTTCCAGGTCCTTTTAATGCCATATAAATATGAGACAGACACATGGATTATATCTTTATATAGACCTGTCTATTGATTTATAGATTAATAGTTTTACTGGACAGAAATTACAAAGAACAAATCTGGTTCTTATCAAATCCTAATGAGTCAAATTCAAAGTGTCATGGAGTCATCAGCCTCATGACATTAACACTGACATGAACAATATATTGAAGAAATAAAAATATCAAATCTAATTAAAAACATAAATAAGTGATAAGTTATTTACTGTTATGGTCTGTAAGATATATTTATTCTCAGTACTAGATGTGGTCTCGACAAACCCATGGCACTTCAACAATATTATTTTACCTTTTATCTGGAAATAGTGTCTGTTTATTCTTGCCATACAGTCTCTGTATTAATTATTGCTCGAAAGGTCTTGCCATACCAGTTTATTCCTCTGTATTTATTTTAGTTCCTTAGTTTATTCTTGCATTTTGTTCTTCATTCATTTCCATCTAGTTTGTCCACTTTAGTTTCTTTCCTGTTGCTTTATTTATTTGATTGTTTATGTTCTCTGTGCCGCCTAATCGTCATGTTTCACATCATGTGTTGATTTTTCACTGTTCAGCGTCGGATTCTCTGTTTTTATGCCATAATTCACATCTAGTTCGTCGCTCCGTTTTATGTCCCTCTTTTCCTGTTTCAGAGTTTTGCCAATGTGTGCCTCGTTTTTTTTTTTTTGTTTTGTTTTGTTTTTACCCCCTAAGGTGCGGGGTGGAAGGGGGGGGGTGGGGGCAGACTGACATAAATCTTTTAAAACAACGGAAACAATTTCTGCATTCTGATTATTGAAATTTGTGAAATTTGAAAGTGCTGTGTTGTTCTATCACCCCCGTTTCATACCGGACCACTTACAGCACCGGTGTTAACGCTATAAAATGAACGCTCTCTATCGTGGTATCACCCATGGAGGGATTTCTTTATTTCTTTATTTAAATAGGTTCATTTTTCAGAGGGATACACAGTGAGGGTATCGTGATTTTAGCTACCAGTAGCAAGAGAACAGAGCTGTGTCAAGAAGCTAACAGAAGCTAACAAACACTGAATAGAAGAAGAGCTGCCATCTATACAGTTGCAGCCAAGCATGATTTAATGTTACACAATACAGTTTTACCAAGTTGCTCAAAGTCTAGACTGGTATTGTTGTGCATTTAAGGTGTAAAGTTTACCTTCGACCAAACGCCCCCCAAAGGCATCCCAGAGCCCCCATTTGTAAAAATGTCCGCCAGCGCCCCCTGCCGTCCTCTGAACGCCCCCTGGGGGGCGGTACCGCCCACGTTCAGAACCGCTAATCCAGACGGAATATAAAACACTTTTTAATATAAGTTGCTGCTTTGACATGATCATAGAACTGCCAAAACATATGTACAAAAATCCTCAATAAAACATAAAATATTAGAAAATCAGACACCAGACAAAGTGAATCACACCAACGTCATCAGCCGGTGTAACGCTGACCTGATGGTGAAGCTACTAGCAGGAGAGGAGCTGCGGCAAAAGCTACAAACACTGAATAGAAGAAGAGCTGCCATCGATACAGTTGCAGCCAAGCATGATTTAATGTTACACAATACAGTTTTACCAAGTTGCTCAAAGTCTAAACTGGTATTGTTGTGCATTTAAGGTGTAAAGTTTACCTTCGACCAAACACCCCCCAAAGGAATCCCAGCGCCCCCTTTTGTAAAAATTTCCACCAACTTCCCGTCTTGTCCTCTTTCCTCTAGCCATGCCCAGCGCCACTTGTTTTTAATTCCTTTCTCAAGTAAACAGGTTTCTTTACCGGGTCAGACAAAGAAGGCGTTCGACCGTGTCCCTCGGGAGGCCCTGTGGGGGGTACTCCGGGAGTATGGGGTACCGGGCCCTTTGATACGGGCTGTCAGGTCCCTGTATGACCGGTGTCAGAGTCTGGTCCGCACTGCCGGCAGTAAGTCGGGCTCGTTTCTGGTGAGAGTTGGACTCCGCCAAGGCTGCCCTTTGTCACCGATTCTGCTCATTACTTTTATGGACAGAATTTCTAGGCGCAGCCGAGATGTTGAGGGGATCCGTTTTGGTGGCCTTAGGATCGCATCTCTGCTTTTTGCGGATGATGTGGTCCTGTTGGCTTCATCAGATCGTGATCTGCAGCTCTCACTGGAGCGGTTCGCGACCGAGTGTGAAGCGGCCGGGATGAGGCTCAGTGCCTCCAAATCCGAGGTCATGGTCTTGAGCCGGAAAAGGGTAGAGTGCCTTCTCCGGGTCAGGGGGGTCGTCCTGCCTCAAGTGGAGGAGTTTAAGTATCTGGGGATCTTTTTTTGGGGGCAAAATGAAGAACACAACACCAGTAGCCTATAGGCATCTTGTTAAGCTTAAGATGATGTATTGATATTAGCTAGTCATCTTTTAGCTAACTTTACCTGCATCCAACAGCTTTACTCAACAGTCGGTTAGTTTGGGGGAAAAACTGTGAAAAGTTATTTGCGTTTTGCTGGTTTGCTGCCATTACTCTAACACACATGTGCAGCTCCGCACAGCAGCAGCAGGTCTCCTTCACTGCCGCACAGGTGTAAACCCAGCGCGAGCGTCTAGTGCTCATGTTGCGTTTAGAGGCGGCTCGGAAAACAGTTCACGACATGTTAACAACGAATTAAACAGTTTTAACTGCTGATAAAAGTGACAGAGGACACAGATATGGGAAGCGCGGAAGCCCCTACTGTATCAAATTGACAGAGGAATAACAGAGTTGACCATTCTAAGGTAAAGATCCAGGGAAAACAGCGTTCAAGTTTTGTTTTTTATTTCTTTCTTCATCCAGACCGCTTCCCCTGCAATGGCACGGCACCCCTCATAGGGGGCACGCCCCACAGTTTGGGAACCTCTGGCTTAAAGAATGCACCAAAGTATGTGGAAGCCTCAAGTATTACTCAATGTCTGCCACCTTTGTGTGGCAGTAGAGCGAGATGTTGTGTATTTTTAAAGTGTACCTGCTCTTTGGCCTGGTCTATAAAGGAGCCGCATTCCTCCAGATGCGATGAGAGGTCAGTCTCTGGCAGGTCCAGGATCTGAAGCGTCTTATAGACCACTTGATCTGGAAACAGGTTGGTGACTCCATAGGCCACGTTTAGCACATGGGACACCTGGAAATCGATTAGGAGGAGACACAGGAAAGGAGGGTAGAGACATAAAAATTCTTGAATAAATGACCCCTGAGCATTGACTTGCTTTGAAGGCTCTTTTCTCTCTAGTCAGAGACAAAGAGGGATGCTCAGTTTGCCGTATTGATGACATGAGATGAGCTGAATGTGACAGAGAGAGGACTGGAAAGAAAGAGGAGAGTAGACAGGGGAGAAAGTGGGGGGGAAAAAGATGAAAAGGAAAGAGTCATGGGTTGGCAGGAAAGGAGACAGATGGCTCCAATTCATTTTGCAGTATCTGTCTACTCTCACTTAAATTTAGCTCACCTCAGAGGGCAAAGTCCTCTCCTGTGTTGCATCTTGGCATCACACTAATGTGATCTTAGACTTCTAGCATCGTCTAACATCCTTTTCCGCATGTTAGGGGATATGTTGAGCACCGCATAACGCTTGCGTTACTGACAGCAGATCCCATTAAAGTTTGGACTAACAGTGAACTCTTCCTCCTAACAAGTAATACAACCAAGGAACTAACTGCCTTGTGATCATTAAACCCAGGGTTGGTATCGTGACCACACGTCACACTGTAACACCAGATACACAGTCAGTTATTCTGCGGCTGAAAATAGCCCAATCATACGCTGGGCTTGTTTAAGTTTTACATTCATTTTATTGGGATTTTTTATGATTGGACAACACAAAGTAGTGCAAACATTTGAGGTGCAATACAAAAGCTGTAGTTTTCAGCGGGGTTGGCAAAAAACAAAAAAAACCGAAAGCCACCAGCTTTGCATGTCTACAGATTGTAATATTTGCTCATTCTTTGCAAAACAGATACACTAAGTAGGACTGGATTGAGAACATCAACAATGTTTTTAGTCTTGTCTCAGATTCTCATTTGGACTTAAGTCAAAGGGGTTACTCACACTTAAGGATTCGTAGTATAAGCACAACAAGAAAGAGCTTTTGTATTTCAGTTCATGGTGTGAAATTATGGAACAACATAAATGAAGCGTTAAAGTCAAAATTTAATATAATTTAAGAGGAAATATAAGGAGGTCATTTTCATAAGATACAGAAATATGGGTTAGAGTTAGCACTAATGTGAGGCATCCATCCATCCATACCCACACACACACATATGAGTGTGTGTGTGTGTGGGTATGGATGGATTTAGACATATGTGTGTTTGGTGAGTCTACAGCAAAAAAATTTATCAAATGGAAAATTAATTAACCTATGTCAAGATGTTCTCTTTTTTTATTTAATAAAAAAGTTAAAACATGGACCCTGCGACAGACTGGTGACCTGAGCATGTTAAGATTATTGTGGTACAAAAATATGTGTCTTTTGCATTTCTTGTTCATTTTCTGTTATTTTATACTGCCATTATGTTTGAAATAAATAAATGAAAATAAATAAGTCTGGACTTTGTCTGGACCATTCTACCACATGAATACGCTTTGATCTAAACCAAAGTGTGGCCTCAGGGCTGTTTGTGCCGCCCATGACTGCACAATGGACAGGAACAAAGATTTATCAGGATAGTAAACTCAGCTAAACAAAGCAAGAGTTGTTTTATTTGTTTTGTTTTTCAAAAGTCTGGTATCCTGTATTTATTGAGAATAATCACAAAAAATACAGATAACGATTACAGAGAAATTGAGTTTTGAAACATTATTTACAATTTTGAGAAAAAAAAACTGGTTTTTTGACAAAAACTTTTTGCACTAGCATGACGTGTTTTTTTTAACAATATCAAAAACGATGTATTTTGCAAAGCTTCAATGGAAACACTTTTTTTGAATCACGAGGCATGTAATCAACATCCCAGGTGTTACTACTGGCAAAAACCAAGAACAAGACAACAGGAAGTAATAAGAGGATGGTTTGTTTGGCTCTCACAGCATCACACATTTCATAAAGTTGTGTGTCATTCCAACATGTTGAATCCAAAGCTCTTCTGTAAAATGGCTGACTGCAATTTCCCCAAAACACTGCATGCATGTATGTATGTACCAAATATGTATTTTACAGTCTTAAATTCATTGATGAAACAAACAATGCACACACTCATATCTAAGAAGAATTTAGAGACCAATTAACCAAACAGTCATGTTTGTGGACTGAAGGAGGAGCCACCGTCCATCTGTAGCAAAGCAATGCTGCTTATAATAAATAATATGACTTAAAATTTAAATAAAACCATAAAAAAAAATTTAAAAGCTGCAGCAGAGCAGAGGCAAACAGAGCATTGTCGGCCCATTAAACACAACTTGATGAATCACAGCAAACCTTGGTATTTGTACAAGAGTTCCCAGAGTTCTCTTCTTTTTCCCCCGCAAAGCACAGAAATACATTATAATAAATAGGATTCTTTTGGGGTTGTTTTTTCTTTTCTAAAGCAATTCCAAAGTTGTTAAGTCTAGTTGAGAATTAAAGTGCTAGATAAGAGTGTGCAACAGAGATTGTGCACCATCCTTTTGATATCCTCAGATAATAAAAACGGATTTATGACAAATCACTTGCTCCGGGATCTTTGTGTTTTTGATTATGATTTTATAAATCAACACTGTGTCAATGCGAGCTGTTGAAATACATTTTAAAAATTACAATATCACAGGCAACACTTTTCAAATGATGATCTGGACACATTTACTTTCCAGTTGTTTCACAGCAGTTACATTTCAGAGCACATCACAACAAATCCACAAAGGAGTTTAAAAAAGCAGGGAGAGAGAATTGTTGATGGGAAACAAACCCAGACCAGCTGCATCTTTTGTTTATTCTGCTTTCCAGCCGTAGCTTGCCAACAGCTTCAGGAATCATTGCTTTTAATGTTTCAGTCGGTGACCACTCGTTCTTCAACATGATTGGAATCACATACTGGAAAATAATAACAACAAATGTCCTTTGGGCAGCTTTTCCCCCCTCTCATGTTGGACTGATGGTGGGCCAGACGCTACAGTGACTCGCTTTTCCACTCGTGGTGCAATTATTACAATAGAAACAGGCCGGACCGAGCCGCGGCATGACATGCAGACCTGCCTGAAGACAACTTTTCGGACGACTAAGTCTAAATTATAGGAGAATAGATTAATATAAAACATTGAGACTCTGCAGACTCTGATAAAAAAAAAAAAGTCTGATGTAGCCGCCATCTAGGGTAAGTTCATACGTGTTTGATATCAGTGTCTGGTTGTGTAAATTCTCACGACTGAGTGAGTTCGCGCATCAGTGGGGTTTTTCGATAATTTTCCTCACACATAAGAGTCGCTCACACGTACATGCTCTGTTAAACACGGCGAGTGGAGCTGGTGCATTCAGTGACACTAAGCAGCTAACACACAGTCATGCATCACCTTCAGTGTGTCACCACTTTAAAGTTTGATCAGATCTTTCTAAGTCAGCATTGACGGGATTAACTAAAAAGTTCAAGCTTCATTTTTCCCTGCAGAAAGGTCTGCAAATGTCTGTTGGAATTAAACAAGCAGCAAAAGATACTCTGACCTTTTTCAGTCAGATTAGTCCTGTTCAGTACATGCTTCAAGTTTGACTTCAAATATTAGCAGACAAGAGACCAGTGAACCAGAAGGATTGATGCACTTCATTAGCAATGGCTGTCCCAGTGCATTCTGGGATTTATAGCTTTGGTGTATTCTGTGCTGTATAAACAAAGGTTGGTTATTATTCGCTAAAAACATGATGTTGCAGGCCTTTCCAATGTCTGGCCTAAAAGGTTGGTGAACCAAGGCAACTTTTTTGTTTAAAGCAACTTTTTCTAACTTCCTGTGAAAGGTATCTGTACTGCAGCTAGTTTGTACATAAACAGGAAAAAATAGCACTGATTAAGTTAGAATTCTGTCCCTCTCTGTAAATGCTAATATTTTTGTTAGCACCCCTGTCTATTTAAAGGGTTAGTATTACATAAGGTCGACTTTTTTGAGCTTTACATCATGTCATCCCCTCATCAAAAACAGGCCTTGAGTGTTGCCTTGATTTTTTTCATGCATGTTTGAGAAATCCTTTAATCTCAATGGCAACCATTCACCTGCACAAGACAGAGTGCTACTTACAGAGCTGCTCTCCACCACAACTTTCCCACTCCTTCAGACTAGCCAGCAGCAATTAGCAGACACCTAGTGGAACTGTGCATCTGCTGAGCTCATTATAGTAGATACTTCTCAGGGCAAGGCTGGTAAAAAAGTTGTTAAAGGATTAATAGAGGCCCTTCAAAGGGACAGAGGCTCAATTTCTCTGTTGGCCATGTTGTCTGTTTTAAACATAAAAATAACAGATGGCAAAAAAAAAGTTACTTTATTGAGCTTTATAGGGACACCATGTGCCTGGAAAACATAATGCTGCCTCTTTAAGAAAAACATTTATCTTTGATGCTTTTTAAATTCTAAGTGCATATTGGCTGTCCTGCAACGCCCGCTAACAATTAAATGATAACTTTTATTATCAGATTATTGGTTCAGTCATTGAAGCAAAGTTCCTAAGTTAAAAGGAAGCCCTTAAAAATATTCAATGTAACTTTTAAATTGAAATGTAATGTGGAATGGTGAGTGGACCTTAATCTTAAAGGATTTAACAAGAACATTTGAGTGAAGGTAAACAGAAATCATAATACAGCAATTTGTAGTCTGGAAACAAAGCAAACAAATGCAGAAAAATAAAGATCTCCAACAATAAATTTAAAAAACGCAATGTTCACCAGAGCAATAAATTTCTGTTAAGTTTTTCACCTCCACTGTGAGAACATAGCGTGCTTCAGATACATTTTATGACTAGCAGACAAAAGATTTTTACAAAGTGCCTTTAGGCGAAGCGTCACCTCTCCTGTGCATTAACAGCTAGCAGAGAAACCTACTTGAAGCGGCCAGGGCTTCATCCCTGAAACAGGAACGGAAGGTGTTTGTAATCTCTCTAATTCATCATCCTGAGACTGCACAGGCAGCAATATGCTCATGCCTGGGAGCAGGCACTGCAGAGAGGAGCAGAGCCGACACGTCCTGTAATCATTTACTCCCTCTGCTGTGCTAAACTGTCACTGCATGAGTCATGAAGCTCCTCAGGGTGGTTTCGCAGAGTTCCAGGAGGAAAACTCTGCATGGCCGGTTCTAATCTCACATCACCCGCCCACGCTATCGTGGCAAAAGGCAAGGTCAAGCCCGTATTATTGATCCCCTTGTACTGACCTTAAATCTCTGCATGGTGTCGATGTCGTGGGCTGCATCCTGAGAGGCTGAAACGGCAGAAACGACCTGATCAGAAGACAGACAGCAAGGCTTGGCCCTTAAGAGCATGTTCAGCAGCTCCTAAGAGTTCAGAATCTGATTACAGTCACTTAAGAAAAATAACCTTGATCTTTTTTTTTTGCTTTCTCTTTGGGATTTTAAGCTGCATGGATAGATGGATGGATTTAAAACAGGGCTGTGCAAACATAATCTTGTTTTCTTCACAATCTAACAGATTTGGATTAGTAATGGAACAGAGTTGATTCAGAAATGGTAAAAACAAAAAAAACCCCTCTATTTTATGTTTTTCACAATGACAAACCAGGGAGTTTTCTGTTGCTTACAAAGTCTTAAACGTCTGAAATGTCTATATGTTAAAGAGTTCTTAAAACAAAATGAGATTGATTAATATTGTATTTAGCGTAAGTCATACTATACACTATATAAGATAACTAAGAACTTTCACTCATGGTTTCTGTTTTAATAATTGTTGGGCACTGCTAACTCTGCTGCCAACTTTGTTGCTGATTTTGCTTAATTGACCATGGTAGGGCTCAATCAGGAAGAATAGTAAATTTTAATTTTAAATAAGTTCATCGTAGAACTGCATTCTGGGAACCAAATAAGCCATTTGCTGCACTGCATCATGGGTGGAGAACGCGAGGGGAGGAAACTGGAACTGCTAAACTAAGAGAATGAATAGAAATGTGCAGCTACTTGAACTCCTAACAGCCGATTTCCAAAATTTTATTCAACCAAGCAAATTAGCACTTTAGAATTTATCTGGAAAACTTAGGGGAGGATAAGAGCACTCAATTTAAAATTAAAAAGTGAAGAGCAAGTGGAAAGTAGAACAACTGAACTTTATTTAAGGTTAATCAGATTAAATAGAACATATTGAAATGAAACCAGGCCTAACACTGAATAACAAACTCTCCATTTAAGAGTATGCATGCCTGCTTTACCGAGATATTGCCAAACTAAATTCATTTGGTTTTAGTTCAATTTTACAACATAAATGCTGTATTGTGTGTGGAAGAAGTTTTGTAATTGTCCATCTTGGACTCCATCCATTTTCTTGCCCCCTTGTCCCTCAGTGGGGTCGGGAGGTTTGCTGGTGCCTCTCCAGCTAACGTTCCGGGCGAGAGTCGGGGTCACCCTGGACAGGTCGCCAGTCTGTCGCAGGGCAACCCATCTTGGACTCATTTATCACAAAACCTGGAATGTTAATAAGTGTCTGTCGACTTTGAAAGACTACATGAATTTTCACTTTTAGGGAAATGTTACAAAAAAATTAGTTGAAAAGCAAAAACTGCAGAGTATCAGCAACATTATCCCTTAGAGGGAAACATCCAGACACAAAATCCTTTCTGAACAGCTGCAGCTGCAAACAGGGAAGATATCAGTCAGCAGAAACCAACAGTGAAATGGCTTAAAGCCTGAGAAGGGAAAAAAACGGGGCTAGAAATCAAATTATTTGTATAGTTACACCAGTCGTGGCTTATAGAGAACTGCTGCGATAAACATTCAGTACTATCTACGACTGCGTGCCGGCACATTCATGATTTTTCCTGAAAAGACTGTGCGCAGGCATTGTCATGATGATGCCTGAACGCAGCTGAAGAAGAAGGTCGTAGAGGAAAGGAGAAACTGAGGAGAGGTAAATGAGTGACTATTTCAGCTGAGGGAGGCAAAAAATCCCTGACAGCTAAATAGAAAGAAGAGTCTTCCTCCATTTGTCAAACGGCTCATCATGACAACACCAGCAGTGGTTGTGAGTGGTGGAGCTGGAAGGAGATGTATGGGCAGGAAGCAGAGTGTGATGGAGGGAGCTCCTCCAGGTCTCCTGCATGGATTCTCTGCGGCAGCTTACGTCTTCAAAGTGCAACATTTGCACTCTCTGCATAAGCCAAGACACTTTGACATAATGCCAAACTGGGAAGTAAATCTAAATCCAAGTGATAGAAAGTGAGTGTGGGGAAATAAGCCAGCTATGTGTCACCAGTGGAGAAAGAAAAGATTTAAAATGACATATCTGTGAACAGATGTGAGCAGGCTTTTAATTCTTCTTAACAGCAGAATCCCGATAGCGGTAACTTTTTTTCCATTTTCATTGTTATTGAGCTTGAGAAGATCAAAAACTATGTTTGGGCTCAATTTTAATTTCTTTAAGAATGCTGATTCTGCCTGAAACCTTTCAAATGAAAACTGCAGTGAATAACATTTGATCGACCTAAGGGCAGGAATCCAAGATGAACAGTCACTGGAAAGACAGAAGGAGAGACAGAAAGACAGAAGGAGAGACAGAAAGACAGAAGGAAGGAAGGAAGGAAGGAAGGAAGGAAGGAAGGAAGGAAGGAAGGAAGGAAGGAAGGAAGGAAGGAAGGAAGGAAGGAAGGAAGGAAGGAAGGAAGGAAGGAAGGAAGGAAGGAAGGAAGGAAGGAAGGAAGGAAGGAAGGAAGGAAGGAAGGAAGGAAGGAAGGAAGGAAGGAAGGAAGGAAGGAAGGAAGGAAGGAAGGAAGGAAGGAAGGAAGGAAGGAAGGAAGGAAGGAAGGAAGGAAGGAAGGAAGGAAGGAAGGAAGGAAGGAAGGAAGGGATATAATTTTTGTTTGAAACTTTCACAGCCAGATTCTAAATTTATTAAAGTCTAATCTCAAATGCACAAAACAACATTTTCTGCATTGCTGTTAATTATTAAAGTAAGTTGATTTGAAGCCATGATTGAAAAGGTGTGTGTGAAAAACACACTCAGTGATTCAGAAGCTTTACTATTTATTGCACATTATATTTATAATTCCCAATTGTACCTTCTGAACCATATGAAAGGTTTGCTGCAGTTTATTTTCTGTATGTTTGATAAAGGTAGTCAAACTATTGTTTTAGTCGGTTTCAGTTTCTTTATTAATTATTTTACATTGGCTGTTAAACCTCTCATCACATCGACTGAACAAATTAAAGTTATGTTGTTTTTACATGTTGGACTAAGCTTGTGAAGCTGTTGGTGTATTAAAAAGTACTGTACTGATGCCGTTATCAATTCAGCACATTTATGTCTGTTTTTAAAAAAAAGAAACGTTTCAAGTGAATTCAATACTGTTTTTCTGTATCGGATCGGTATCTGCTGATAGTAAAGCTCAGATATCAGTATCGGAAGTGAAATATACTCATAGTAAATGTCGCCCAAATTCTACAAAGTGAACATTTTTCCACCACGCATTATAACAATGGTATGAGTCACCTCTATGAGCCAAACGGAGATCTTTTTTTTTTATTAATCCCTGCTGAGAAATGTGTTCTGATTCTTGCTGCGAGGTCAAGTATTTGCAACAGAAATGAGCAGCCCTCCAGAGCTGGTTGGGGATTCAGCGCTGAGCTCAGGGACACTTCAGAGTGGACGGACGGACAGATGCTGACATGTGGAGACAGCAACCTGCGTCCTTCAGAAAGTGGGATGGGTCACCGTTCTCCCTGAGATGAATTTAAAGTTAATGACATTGATTTATTTGTCGTTAGGAATATATATATATTTAATACAGAAACAATGACCTTTGTGGTCTTTGAGACAGAAGATCAAGTGTATCATTAAATCTCAAGAGCAACTATGAGGCCTTCCTAGCATGAAAAGTGTTTACTTGTAGACATGCTAAATGTGTGGCGTGTTGGTTGAATCACATCAGGTGGACAGGGTCACATCAGCAGATGAGACTTTATGAAACACATTTTCAGCAGCAATATAGGCTCCACTTAGGGGTGCACATATTGCAATTTTCTGGCTGAACACCAATTTTTAAAGTTAATACTAATGGTTATTTAGGACCATTAGCCTGAACTACCGATTCCAATTTAGGCCCATACTGATTTAAATATAGTGAGAAAGTTGCTAAGTTGGCAACAGTGGAGTGACTATTAACCGCAGACATGACCTGGTACGGGTCCCCTTGTTACCAAAGTCAATGCACAAAAATGAAGAAAAAAAGAAATAGAAAGAAGACTAAATGAGCCCTCAAATTATGAACATTTATTAGGGTTTTATTTAATCTTTTTTGTTTTTATTGCAAGACCCTTTACTTTTTTATCAATTAAAAATATGAACTCGGTGCAAGTTAAACAGGCACATACTATTTACGAGAATCATTTTATGTTATATTCTTGATTGTGACCTTTAAAGGTTAGAGTCTGAAATGTGAAACAATTAAAACTGTTTCTCTTCATTTCCTCTCCTCTTTTTGGAGGTCTAACATGTTTGATAAATTTATCTACAATTTATGTTACTTTTAAGTCTATTTTGTTTTTCCTTTGTCTAGTCTCTTACTAGACAAAGTAATTGCAGTAAAATTGCATTTTACTGCAATTGTTGTTTTTCAGCTAAACCTGCTTCCTGACTTTAGAAACTGATTATATAATAAACAATCACCCCAAAAGTTTTCTAGTTTATTTAATCATAGTTTTTTTCATTACCACATTTTCCCCCATCAGAACATTTTACATTATAAAACAGCAAAATAATGAAAACTGTTACCTAGCAGCAGAAAGGGTCTGACTACCCCAACTTGTAGATCAAGGCTAGTATCTTCTACAAATCCACACCTGCCTTCCTCTTCCAGCTCCTCCACCTGCTCCACCTCACCCTCTGCTCCATCACTCCTCTTTTCCAGCAACGTCCTGCCCGTCACCGTGGTGACACGCGTGGACTGCTTCTTCAGGCGGTTTTTGGAGAAGCCCTGAATTTCCTGAGCCAGTGAATGCATTGCCCCAGGCCCTACAGGATGCAGGTGAAAGCAGAGGAAACATTAAGACTTATAGTCACGCTTTTGAAAGTTTGCGTTGAGCGCGAGTCAAGACAACAGCATGGTGCTTATTGTTAACCCGTACTTTGTAGCTGCATCTCCATGAAAATAAGCCTTCATAGAGGGTTTACCTTTTTATAAAAGGGTTACCTGCACCTTCAGTGCTGCTCGTGTTCTCACTAAAACCAGGAAGATAGAGACATAACACCAGTTTTAAAGTCCCTACACTGGCTCCCTGTAGCTCCGAGAATAGACTTTAAAATACTGATGTTAGTTTATAAATCACTGAACGGTTTAGCACCACAATACATTAAAGATCTGTTATTGTTGTACCAACCGTCTAGACCCTTCAGATCTTCTGGTTCTGGTTCTGCTCTGCATCCCCAGAACCAGAACCAAACGAGGAGAAGCAGCATTCAGTTTCTATGCACCACAAATTTGGAACAAACTTCCAGAAAACTGTAAAACAGCTGAAACACTGGGTGCTTTTAAATCTCAACTTAAAACCCACCTGTTTAGAGTTGCTTATGGCTAAATTAGGGTTAGAGTGCAGGTTTTGATGTCTTCCATGTTTTTATGTCTTTAATGTTTTTAATTTCTTTTTCTTTCTTTTCGATGTTTTAATGATGTAATGTTTTTTTGTTTGTTTTTTGTTTAATCTCTTTCTCACTGTTTATTTCTGTTTTTATTTTAATTATGTAAAGCACTTTGAAATGCCTTGCTGCTGGAATGTGCTATACAAATAAAATTTGATTGATTGATTGATTGATTCAGTTTGTGTGAAAGGTGGCGTGAGTTATAAAAATTCAAAGGCGCACAACCAAGAGCTGCGAGAGCGCGCAAGGCCAACGAGTGGGTATGGCAATCCATAATGGGTCAACTATTAACCTAGCTTTTGATTTACAAAGGACATTATGTACATCTATAAAAGCAAAAATGGAAGTAAAGTTGTCAGTAGCAGACAGAGACAGGTATTCTTGTTGAGAGAAGCCAGAGGTTTACATATGGTAACGTTACTATGATAACCCTCTAAACTTGTCGTCACCCTGTTCAAGAAGCTGCTTTGTCCCAGAAAACGTGGTTTGAAATAAGTGAAACAAAAAATATATATATATCTTGTGGCTCATGTCGTTACATGAGCTTTTCATGTATCGACATGAAAGGCTCAGTACATGAAAATTAGTTAACTAACTAACTAACTAACTAACTAACTAACTAAGTAGTTAGTTAGTTTGGTAGTTAGGTAGGTTTGATCTTTTAGTATTTTTTCAGATAACAGCATTTTACTGCAATTGCTGATTTTTAGAAAAAATTCACACAGAATCAGATCAGCATTATGTAAAGATCTTAGTTCAGCAAATAAACTTAAAGCAGCAGAAAGTGTGTGTGTGTGTGTGTGTGTGTGTGTGCGTGCGTGCGTGACGGGGAGCCCCAATGAGTCTAACAGAACAGCAGGAAGACAATGTGATGCAGTCAAGGACAAAAATAAAATAATGTTATTCTTGTCAAATCTACCTTCCAGGTATTCAGTAGAACATTTATAAGAAAATATTTTCTGTTTTAGTTTTCTAACTTGCTACTAACCCCTTTATTGATTAATTTAAACTGTTCTTTTTTTTTAACATGCACTGAGGTAAATAAATAAGTATTTGATTATCAACTTTACCCCCTTCCAAACAATATGGAGGTCTGTGATTTTCATCGTAGCTCCATCTCAACTGTGAGACAGAATCAAACATAATCCAGAAAATCACATTTGATTTTTAAATAATTAATTTCCATTTTATTACATGAAATAAAATGCAAAAAATGTATTTTAATTGCAACCACTAATAACTTGATTCAGAACTACAGGAAACATTCGACCTCTAGAACTGATTTTTATACCAAATATTAAGATATACTTCCCTATTGTTTCAAAGGTAATAAACAGCAAATTAATTAGTTAATTAATTATCCAGAAATAATAATTACAATGTAATTTACTGGATTTGCTTTAAGATTCTGTCTCTCAGAGTTGAAGTATATCTATCATGAAAATTACAGACCTCCCAACTTTTTAGAAGTAGGGAAACGTATCACTTATTCTGTCCAGTGTATACACATCCATACACAGTAGATATTTTGTTACAAAAATATCTACAAAATTTCACACTTTTTCAGTAAAGTGCCTACACAATATTATTATTGTTATTACGTATTAAATAAGCTCCTTAGTAATTTCATAGACAAAAATAATATCCATAGAGAGCCACTGGTTAGAAATTGTGACAATTTTGTATATCTTTCAAGTTGTACCACAATACTGTTTACTTTTTAAAATATTTGGGCAGAAATAATAATGTAAAACATTACATGTAACTTTGACCAATATTTTTCTATGCGGATATTTTACATTGTGTATAGTCATTGCCTGTGAGTGTGTGTGTGCATGGTTGTTTGTCCTGTGTGTCTCTGTTTCCCTGCGACAGACTGGCGACCTGTCCAGGGTGACCCCACCTCTCGCCCGAAACGTTAGCTGGAGATCGGCACCAGCACCTCCCGACCCCACTGAGGGACAAGGGTGAAAGAAAATGGATGGATGGATGGATATTCATTGCCACTTCGTTTATAATGCTTCAAAATGTTTGTGTCAGTTCTTAAAATATAAATTGGATTACTTTGTGTATATTCTGTGTTCTTTGGTACATTGATTAATCTGAACCTTGAGAGAAAAAAATAACTCCTCCATTTGATGTAAATATTAAACGCTTGCTTTTAAAATTCAAAAGAAATGACGCTAAACAGAACGTTACGACGGTGTTTGAACGCACCACAAACCAGTCTCGTTGTAAAAACCAGGACAACTCCTCATCCCTGTGACCGAAAAAAAACAGACAGGGAAACAGAGGGGTGGAGTACAGGAAGCTGCTGTCCCTAAAACCTATCTGAACATGGGCGAAATCTAAACATTACAGAAATCACGGTTTCTATTTTTCAATCATTTTTGGAACCAGAGGCTGCGGATATTTCCCATATTTTTTTCTGGATCGGGGTTGGAGATATAAAGCGAGAAGATGTCTCGGGGAGTGATGCAGCCCAGCCAGCAGAAACTGGCAGAAAAACTCACCATCCTCAACGACAGAGGCATCGGGATGTTGACTCGTGTTTACAATATCAAAAAGGTTCGCACACACATACACAGACGTGTCCCGATTTTAGCCAGAATTATGTGAACTGAGAAATTAAATGGTCTTCACCTGTATCCCCAAACTGTCACTGTTAGCCCTAGCAAAATACGAAACAAATATCAGCTGATTTATCACTTTCCATGGAACTGTAGTTGTATAAATGTATCACAAATATTTTCTAATTGTGTTATTTATTCGAAAAAGAATGGCATACTGTTATTTATGGACCTTAATATTCCTTAATATCCCCTCCCAGCATCCCTGGTTGTGGGTACTGCTAGCACAAGCCGTCGCGTTAGCTTGCGGTAAAAGTTGTACACGGGTTTTCAGATTTAAACAGGTTTTTTCGCTCGAAATAAAATCAAACATGAACAGTTACTGTGAACATATCTTCAACCCCAACCTATTAGAAGCTACAAATAAAAGTGAAACGAGCGGTCTCGTCAAACCTGAAGGCCTTCGTTGGTGCTAACAGCTAGCTAGCTAGCTAGCGTCAACTAGTAATGGCGGCGGCTCCTGGCTAATCCAGCAGTCGGGGCGTCGTCTCTGCTTCACCGAAACCCCGACCACGAAGCACCAAAACTCTCAGATACAGACACCCCCGCTGTCCGCATGACACTTCTGACCTGGGAGGCTGAAAATAAAGAATCTGGCTGCTTCCCTCTCCCCGACCCCCCGATTGAACTTGCAGCTAGCAATACTTAGCTTGCCACAAAAATGAAAGAAATAGAAAAATGAAAACATCACCATGCTTATTTTCAGTTACAATTTTACAATTTATATTTCTTAACTTTATTTTTTTAATAGACTCCGTTTTGTTCCCCGAAGTTCTCTGCTCATTTTAACAATGATACATTTAAATAAATATGCTTTTTATATATATTGGTAAAGGTATGGATTTCTAACAACGTATGTTTCTTTTTTATTTGGCGAATAAAAGAGAAACATTTTATTCGCCAAATAAAGTGAAGTTGAGATGCAATAGGTTTGACCCACCAGACAGATTTTTTTTCACCAATTCTAGATTAGAATTAGATTCAATTATATTATATTTTTTAATTCTACAGTTTCTTTGGGGTTCTTAAAATCCCTCTGAAAGTGAAGAAATCCTATTTTGTATCAATGTTTGTTTATAGCATTAATCTGGTTTGCAGAAAGTCTAAAAAGAAAGGGCTTCATGAGGATCTCTGGCCTATTGATTCACATCATGATATGTGAACTGCAGAACTGTGTTAGAAATTCAAAAAACAACTACACATTAATTCAACTTTGAAATTGTACCAGTGCTTCCTCTTCAAGCTGGGGGTTTTTATAGGTTAAACCTTTACTAATTTGAAATTACTCGATTTTTGAGTAAAACAGTTTTGCAAAATACAAGAACTCTGTATTTTGTTTGAATTGTAGTCTGTTATTTTAAGTTCTTAGTTAATGATAAAAAACAATCTTGAAATGTTCAGAATTCAGACTTATTGCTTATTTGTTACTTAGTTTGTATAGAAGCAATTAAATATTAAGCATGTATATTAAAAAACAAAAAAACGGAAAAAAACAAGCCGCTCTTATGTTAAAGCCAGTGTGAGGCAGGTGTATGACTTATCTCATAAGTTTATGTGCAATATAAAAAATACTATTTTCTAACCCGTTAGGTTACAGAAAGTAAATTTTACCCACCAGTTCCAAAAAAGAAACTGTGATTGTGTCATATATGTCTAATATTATGAACTTAATGTGTACTTAATGCATTGGAGGTGAGATAGAAAAACATCCCACGTTGATCAGTTTTTGACAAATTACAACAAAAAGGTTCAAAACTTTTTATTATTTTTATTGGTTTCATTTGATTTTCAAGCCTTTAGGCATCAATGCATTAGAAGTCTTGTATAATGTATTTAAATTGTCATTGCAATTTAAATTTTACACAACATCCCAGTTTTCAAAGTACAGATCGGGTACGGATATTTGGTAGGGTATTATTATTCAAAGTTCCATATATACATATTCACTGCTTCTCAGTGATTTATTTATTTAGTCAATCAGATAGACTAACACCCCTAGATACCCATTTTTTTTTTTTTGTTTTATGAGATTCTGGAAGTGATGGAGGCATTGTTGTCAGGTTGATCAAAATCAATATTAATATCGCAATGTTTCAACAAAAATATTAGAGTGCAGCTAACAATAAATCAATTAATCACACGATAAATTAAACCTATCGACCTCATTTTAATTATCGGCTTTATCGTGTCTTCCGGCCTTTTTTTCTTTCTATTGATGACACTGAATGAAAAAAGGCTCAGCTCCGGTGCTCTCCACTGACCCTCCCTTCCTCATTTCCTTAGTGTATAATGTCCAGCTCACACTACACGAGTAGTCGGCCGATTGTCGGCCCATTTTCAAAACCTGAGAGACCATACATTGGCGGACAGAAATTCTAGGTATTTCTGTCGGCACCACACGGCACGGTTTCAATCATGCCGTGTGGTGTCCAGCCACATGGGCACAAAATAATGGCTACAAGTCCATCCATTTTCTTGCACCCTTGTCCCTTAATGGGGTCGGGAGGGTTGCTGGTGCCCATCTCCAGCCAACGTTTCGGGCGAGAGGCGGGGTCACCCTGGACAGGTCGCCAGTCTGTCGTAGGGCAACACAGAGACACACAGGACACACAACCATGCACACACACACTCATACCTAGTGTGTGTGTGCATGGTTACAATTTGGAGAGGCCAATTAACCTGACAGTCATGTTTTAGGACTGTGGGAGGAAACCGGAGTACCCGGAGAAAACCCACGCATGCACAGGGAGAACATGCAAACTCCATGCAGAAAGACCCCAGGCCGGGAATCGAACCCAGAACCTTCTTGCTGCAAGGCAACAGCTCTACCAACTGCGCCACTGTGCAGCCCGGCTACAAGTCCAGTTAACTAATTTTAAAATCAGGCATTAATCAATGCTTTGCAATGCATGTGGCTAGAGTCAGCGTAAAGTCCTGACTGAATGAAAATCATTATAACCTATTTATGTCACGTTAACGAAGAACAGCTGAAAAGTTAGCGGGTTTATTAACTGCAGTAGCAATTTGGCTCCAACTCCTCTCCTTATCATTTCTATATTCTTTGCACGAAATGTTGAATTAACATTAATGTTGTTTCCACAAATCATCTCCAATGTCCGCTGGACTTCGGGTTGCGCCGTGTCAGCTGTTTAGGATTCCCCTCCATAATTTCCCCTCAGAAAGCACGGAGGAGAATCCGCGCTTTCTGATTGGCTACCTGTCACATTCCGCATTAACGGAAAACCCCTGATTTAGTTCGGAGATGCCACAATGATCCACCGTAACCCACCATACACTACAGGATGATCGGTTGCGAAATCACCAGCAACAATCTTAGATCAGCCAAGGATCTAAGATTGTTGTAAGGGGGAAAAAAGGGGCAAAAAAATCGTGTAGTGTGAACTATTGCATTAGGTAGTGGGATGTGCCCATCTTCTCTATTTAAATCTAGTGATTACTGAAGGCCAATATAGTATACAGACTTTATAATCTGCACTCTATTGGTTAAATGCAGTATTCATTTCAACTTTGGCTTCATGTTGTTTAGTTTTTATTCAAGTACGTTTTTTGTTAATGGAGACTGAGAATCCATTTTATTTTTGTTTTTGGTTGTTTTGTTTATTTAGTTTATCAGTTCCAGTGTTATGTGTTCTTTTGAAAATAAAGTGTATTTATCCATGGCAGGAAATCGCATGCATTATTACGCCATTTTCATTAAATCAGTGTCAAAAGGTCTTGAAACAATATTATCGTTTACCGCAATAATTTTTTAGACAATTAATCGTCCAGCAAAATTTGTTATCGTGACAGGCCTACGTGCAGCCTTAATGATGTCTATTCCCTAGGGCTAATGGAAATGAGTCATTTTGCCCTTTTGTCAGTTTGTGCCCCCATGTTACACCCTAGCATCGCCGTTTTTTCCCCAACCTGATTCCATTTCATACTTTTAAGCAACATATTTTCTACCTAACTGTTGCATACCAATTACTTACTCCTGTAAGTTAAACATTTGGGTAAATTATGGAGATAAATATTTGCAAAAAGAAAAATCCTTATCCCACAATTTGTTCAAATGTAATTGTCATGATAGACTTTATCTTCTATCCTACTTTAACTGTTTCTATAGTATTCTCTTATGAAATATCAGAGATGGTTCATGAGCAACCAAAGTATCAGTAGCTGTGTTTTTATTACATTGTTAAGATCATAAATTTGTTCTGGGATAGGCTGGACCTGTCCCTCCATTTTGGGACAAGAAGGATGCATTTGGAAGAGTCTTCGCTTTGACAAGCTAGTGTTTCCGCAACCTTGGTCCTCAAGGCACACTGCCCTGCATCTTTTTGGTGTTTACTTGCTTCAGCCCAGCTGATTTCAATTGATAGATGATTTACATGCATTTACTGAACGGCAATTACCTGAATCAGGAGTATTTAAGCAGGCAGATAGTTAACATGCAGGTCAGTGTGCCTTGATGACCAGGGTTGGGAAACACTGATGTAATAGACCTTCGAAGGAAACGGCCCCTGAATTTAGATGCACCCTCTGACGGTCCTTCTTCTGACAAATAGAATTGATCATTTGTAAGCATTGCCAAATATAATGTTGTTACAGTAAACAGATTATAGAAAATTACATTAAACCCTTAAAATTCCCACAATTTGATCTGGAAGTGTGTAATGTGCTGCTAAAAATGCAAAGTTAAGAGTGCTTTCACTCCAAAATGGTTTGGGCCAAATTTAATGGGCCACAGTTTTGTTTCCCCAGAAAAAGATTATGTTCAAAATTTAATAACAAAATTTATTTTAAGTTAATTCTTCTTTACAAAAATGAACATTTTAGATACCCAGAATAACATTAAATTTATTTAGAACAAACCTTGTAGATGGAGGCAAATTATTTCTTAATTTAATTCAAATTCAAAAATTCTTAATTGGTCCCAGAGGGAACATAAATGTTGTTGTAACACAAATTAATTCAAGTTTCTTCAAAGAGTTGTTTTATTAACAGGAAACATTCACATTTTAGATGTATGCAAATATATCTTACTTCAGATTGGAGTTAAAAGTACCAGCATTATTATTATTATTATTATTATTATTATTATTATTATTCAATATTAAAATGGATTGCCATACTCACTCATTCAGGGCATCTTTATGTAATTGCACCCAAAACATGCAACAATTGTAATTGGATGACATTATTTCAAGTTGGTTTGGTCCTCTTTCAAAAGTTCAGGGTTATTATGAACAAAACCAAATGTTTGGTTGCCATAGTGACTACGCCCCAGATTATCTAGATGTGAAATCACTTTTGATCATCAATTTGAAAAGCCAATACAAGCCATTTTGGGTAGATGACTGCATTTCATACTCTGAAAAGTTGGATTTAAAATGACAAAAATGACGAAAGTACAAAAAGATAAAATGACCCAGCTTCTGATCAAGTTATTTCCCAGCATTTAGTGATGAAACAAACAAATTTTCAGCAAAAATATGTAATTCGTATGAGTTACAGTCCAATAGTTTGTGTAATTCTGGTACATTCATGCAGATTTTTTCAAAAATGTTTCCTTTATGAGGCCTAACTAACTTATCTCTTGCTTACACTAAAACAAAACACAGTACCATTACTATGTAGATCTTTTCGCTCTGTTTTTGTGTTGTGGTTGGTGTGTGAGACAGAATGGTCGGTCTGCCTGACTGTGGGTGGGTTTGTTTGATAAACTGGAAGAGAAAGAGGCCAGTCATGTCTGATCGTTTCTGGGAGTACAGAGTGGAAGTTCAACAATCTAAAAGCTCATACTGTTTCAGAATTTCACAGTTTGTCACACATCAGACCCGTTTCTGTTTTCATTTCCACCAAAAGTGTAGAATTTGTAATCTTTTGGGAAAAGTCCTAAAAAGTATATATATAGTATATATTCTAAAGAAATGTTTTTTGCAATCAGACATCTAGATTCAGCCTTTGATTGCACCCTTCTTTTCCTGTCCTCCCTTCCTTCCTCCTTTTCTTTTTCTCTGAGTCATCATCTTCATATCTATCCTGACCTGACAAACCACAAGTCCTCTGAACATTTTTTTTCTCTTCTGAACATTTGGTCATATTTTTCTTCAGCTGTATAAAAACAACTTTGAATGTTTAACTACATCCCAAAAGCTGGAATTAAAAACTGAAACAATAATCTGTGATTTAATCAGCTGCCATTTGGATTTACTCATCTAATGTTTAAAAATAATTGAAAAGCAATTTTATTTGATTTCTTGGGAGAGTGCTCACTTAGAGATATATTAACATATAAGAACACTTTGTTTGCATCATTATCATCCTATCTGTAATTTTTATTTTATTTTTCATATTTGACTTTATTGAAATTTATCCAAAGTTTTGTTTGTTTAATTTTTGTCCTTCCGCCTCTGGTTCTGTTTACATGCCGTTTTGACTTGTACTGTTTTATCTTCCCCTGCCTTTTTTAAAGTCTAGCTGTAGCGCTCCACTTTTGACGGTGAATCTGTTGGCCTCCTCCTTGACACTAAAGCTACGTTCACACTGCAGTATGAAGTGACCCAATTCCAATTTTTTTCTTTTTTTGTGTGTATGGTCTTTTTATGACAGTCAACATGGATCAGATTTTTTTATGCGACCCAGGTCACTTGGATATGTGGTGTTAAATCTGATGCATATATGATCTTTTCAAATGTGACCTTAGTTTGTACGGAATAAGACACTGCTGGGCAAGACGCGTTTAACAAAATAAACAACAGAAAACTAATTATCTAATGTAGGTCTCTGCTAGTCGGACAGACATTAGAGCAGAGGGTGGATGGTGAAAGTATGAGATCACCTGTAAAGAGAATAAAGAAATTTGAGTTAAAGCAGAAGTTTACTTTTCAATGTGAGTGACCTAAAATATACTAGTAAATTCACCAAGGACTGGCTGAGAATTATGGGAGTCAAGTTTCAAATTTTGATCTTATTGGATTCTGTGTTGTGAATTCTGATGTAAGAAACCGCTGAGATATTCCTGAAAGTGAGATATTATACTGATTATGTATAAGAAGCATCTCACTAGCTGTGCTTCTATTACAAATTTGCTCAAAACTTTCAGTATTCTGCTAATGTCGAAAAAACACAATTTTGCAGCAGTATTGTTTCCATTAAATAAGAAATGCATTTAATGTCTTGTGAATAAGTTTGTTTACATGACACATCATTAAGAAAACATGCCGCGCCATGATCTTTCAATTACTTTCTGTCGTCCTCTTCATGATTTGTACCACTGGCAACATTGAAAGTTCATGAAACAGCAAAAAAAAAAAAAAAAAAAATCCAGGGCCTTTATTAATATCCTCATTCAGAACAGGAATACTGAAAAAAAATTTTTTTAACAAAGTAACATTTTGTAAAAAAAAATGTACCTGCTGTATATCTGCATTTCAAATGCAGCCAGAAATGATAAAAGATTTTTGCTTTAGAAGCTTCCTTCCCATCCCCATTTTTCACAATAGGACAATTGTTAAAGTAGTTGTGTTTACACTACAAATGTACACAAAACAGTGTCTGTTTTCCGGTAATGTAATAAAAAAGTTAAAAAAAAAAACAACACAATTTCGCAATTGCAATATTTCCATAAAATAATATGCGCAATTAAAATCACATGTGAATAAGTTTGTTCACGCAGAAAGTCATTAATAAACATTCCATGCCTTCATCCTCCAACTACTTTCTGTCATCTTCTTTGTCGTTTCCACCAGTGAAAAAATCTGGTTGTTGATCAAGTGACTCGTGATGCAAAAAAAGTGTTTGTGACATTAACCCATTTGGGTACAGCCACAAAACCTACCTCATCTTAGCACCAAAACTTCATCAAAAACACAATTTTTTTCAAACTTACAGTGTTTTTATTTTGCAAATTTACTTTCAAGATATCAATTTGAACATTAATGTGGTCAATGGAAACGTGTGGACTTAGTTGGAACTCTTGGTTGTTATGTTCTTGCTTTGCATGCAGATGGCCTGCCCTGCTGATATTCTGAACACAAGCAGGTCTTTCTGCTTCTTTTCAGGAACACTTCCTAAAGGTTTCCTCCAGAAAACTTGCTAAGCCCAGTGGTTGGGTGCTAGAGCAGTCATTCATCCAGCAGCCCGTCGTGTTTTTGAGTTAAAATGTTCAAAATTGACAGGAAATTTTTAAAATATCTCTTTATAATTACCTATTATTGAAAAATTGGAAGATTAATACCTGAACACCAACTATAAGTCTTAAAAAATTCAAGTTTTATAAAGACTTAAATAAATAAGCAATGCTCAGCCTGGTGGGGGCACAAGTAAAGACTAGTGGCCCACCAGGCTTATAATACGCTGAGGTAAACCCTGACTTCCCTACAAAATGGAAAAAGAGCCGTTTGATAGTACTTTTTGGCCTCAGCCACATACGATAATCTGCCATCAATGCATCAAGAGCATCAACAATACCCATGAATGTGTTGTGCAAACTTATAATGCCTGGACATTTCATTGTAATGTTCTGTTTCAACGTTTTTGTCCCAAATGTTGTGCTGATAGTGATTACATAGACATTTCACTGCTCTTTAGACAAAATTGTTTAATAAAAGATGCTGATAGTCTTTGATAAGAAGGAGAATGCCTTACTCCTCTGTCTGTTGTACCAGAATCCTCTCCTTGGGCTTCAGGGCTTAAAACTACCTAGAGTGCATATTTGTATGTATCCCATTAATGCCAGTTGAAGCATTCAACTTTCACTGGAACTAAGGGGCCAAGCCCAGCTTCTGAAAAACAACCCCTCACCATATTCCACCCTTCACCAAACTTTACACTTGGCACAAGTACCGTTCTCCTGGCAACCGCCAAACCCAGACTCATTGTATTGCTGGATGGAGAAGCTTGATTTGTCATTCCAGAGAACGCGCCTCCACTGCTCTAGTGTCCAATGGCAGTATGCTTCACACCACTGCATCTGAAGCTTTGCACTGCACTTGGTGATGTATGGCTTGGATGCAGCTGCTCCATCATGGAGACCATTCCATGAAGCTCTATGCACTGTTCTTGAGCGAATCTGAAGGCCACATGAAGTAGTGACTGACTCTTCAGAAAGTTGCCGACCTCTTCACACTATGCGCTTCAGCATCTGCTGAACACGCTCCATTAATTTATGTTGCTGTCGTTACCAAACACTTCCATTTTCTAATATGACAGCTGACTGTGGAATATTTAGGGACAAAAACATTTCATGACTGGATTTGTTGTGCAGATGTCATCCTATCACAGTTCCACACTGGAATTCACTGAGCTCCTCAGAGCGACCCGTTCTTTCACAAATGTTTGTAAAAACAGTCTGCATGACTAAGTGCTTCATTTTATACACCTGTGGCCATGGACGTGATCTGAACACCTGATTCCAGTGATTTGGATGGGTGAGCGAGCAATCTTCTTAGTTTGGTATTTGCTTCACAGCAAAACCACAAATGCCTTACAAGCTTAAGACTCCTATTTTTAAATAAGGAAGGAAGTAGCTCTTGAGTATTTTTTATTTTTAATCTTTATTTAAGAGCAACTTCATATTTACAAGAACGACCAGGCAGGGAAGATGGGAAGATCAAGTAAAACACTTTACAGTGAATAACAAATATTAACAACACTGTTGATGTCATAAAACAATAAAAACAATACAAGTTCCGATGTGGGAACATCAGACTTAACAGACAGCTGTTTTAGAAAAGTGATAAAGAAGTTTTTCCCACTGTTAAATCTGTTGGGTGAGACCATTTTCAGTTAAAACAAAAAAGAAAAGGTTGACACTCTGAGACGAGATACAAACAAAATCATGAATGCTAATTATACCCTACCGCTATGATAGAAGCTTACTATAAACATTGAACAAAAAATCCAGAATACATAGTTCTCATGTGACATCACATTTCCATGAACTTTGTAGCTGATAGCCATCTTTGCACAGGTATTTGCTATGGAGTTGCAATGACAACAATAAATAGACCACAAGCTTAGAACTAACTCTTGCCTTGTTCCTATCTAACTTATAAACAATATAAGTGCATTACAACTATTGATCACAATTTTTGATTATCTTAGTATTACACAGAGGTGGGTAGATTAAATATCGGTGATCTTTACTGTAATACTTACTGCTGAACTAGCTAAGACAGACAAGTAGCCTATAGTGTATGTTACTATATGTCCTTGCTCTGCCAGTCATCAGAACCTTATTATTCACATGAAGAGTTTGTACGTCCTTGACAAATCTGTTGAAACATTGATTGTATGAGTAGATAGATTGTCACATCCACGTCAATCCCGACGGCAACAATTTTGTTTGTGCATCTTCCTCTCGCACATTGGTCAAGACTGTCCACATATTTTCTTTTTGTTGGTCTCAAAGCCATGGGTCCGCTATCCATTGAGCATGTGCTTACCTATTAAGATGGTCCAGATCCCTTCCAGTTCAGACTTGAGGGAACTGTGTTTTGATCCTTTCATGCTCATAACCTACCGTACTAAAAACTAATCAAATCTGATTTGAACCTAATAATTCTAGACAGAACAATTACAGATTCATTCTACCTATATTTTATTTATGGAGATCAAAAAATGGAGAGTATTTGTAATTCCTTCTTTTTGTCATTATGACCACTAACTCAAAAATTAGTTGTGCTAACGCATTAGCATTAGCATTAGCTAATATTTACTTGCTATATCAGCATAGTATTTAATGGAAGCTAACACTAAAGTGCAACCTTCAAAGACGTTGATACCTGCCATTAGTTTGGCCATTGCCTGCCACACAAGTCTGCTCAACTCTCATCTCTCTTTAGTGCTGTGGCTGAGATTTCTCTGGTAGAATTTTAGCCTGGCCAGTCAACGAATGCAAGGAGGTGTTATGAATGACGACATTGATTTTCTGTGCTGTTTTAGAATTGTAGGGTTGTAGTTTTAGCAATGGCAGCGGAATTGGTGAAAGAGGCCTTTCAGTCCATGCTTGCCACGCTTATAAATATTGAGAGATTAAAGTCAGACCAAGAGGAAAGTTTAAGATGTTTTATTGCTCTGCAATTTTTGCAGTGGGTAAAAAACAATAGTTGTTTACAGTGCATGCAATTTCTGGTAAGCTTCTTAGCATAGCTGATGTATTTTGGCTAACAGCCAAGCGTTAGTGACTGAGTAAAATCCAATCAGTTAAAACTTTGAGTTCATTCCTCCAGTAGGCAATTATTTCTCAATAGAGATGGAACTGAAAAGACCACACCTAATTTCTAAAATGACATTCTTCAGATACACCTCAATCAGTTTTTCTTTAACACCAAGAACCTTTACAGAGGACTACGTCTTAAAGGAGAAGGGATTAAAATCTGCAATAATGAAACCATGACACTTCAAATTCAAGAATTCTTTCTCATCAGTTACTAAGCGACAGTCGTGACGCAGACACACTACAGGTGCCCAACGTTGTTTTTCCCTACCGGTGTGAGATGCTGCCGCTGCTGACTGGAATGCCAGCCGTATTATTTCAGGGCTTTCCACACCCTCAACATGGATGTGATATTTTCACCGTCTGTGTGCGTAGGTGGGGATTATACACTGTGCTACTTTTAAGACGGTGTGCTTCACTGCAAGTGTTAATGTGATAAATGTTGGCACAGCATGTCTTTTTTTCCTTTTCTTTTTTTATGCGCTATGTTGAAAATAATTGCCAGAAGGGATATCCTTGTTTAAGCTCTCAGATGTATAAAAGAGCAGTGTTTTATTTTTATTTTTTTACTTCTGTTGTGTGTTTTTTATGTTTGTAAAAGTGTGTGTATGTGGACTTGCTATAGTTATGAAGCAGTTTGCTCAGGTGGACTTTTTTGTTTTGATTTTTTTTTTTCTCTTCTTCTCTCCGTTCCAATGCTTCCCCCCTCTCCTATGCAGCAAGGACAAGTTTGGAAGGTTTGCACAATTTATCACCTTCCACTGATAAAACCCCGTCCTCCTCCCTTTTCACCCTTCCTCCACTGCCTCTTCTTTCTCCCTTCCCTCCACGTCCTCCTGGCTATCCGTACTGATCTGTTGGTTCCCTCCTTCGTACCTCACTCCTCTTCATGTTTGAGTCTGTAATGTTGAGAGTAAGGCCTGAGCTCCATTCACTGTCAAGTGTATTGTCCACTGATGCCGATTCTTTTCTGTTCCTCATTTTTTTACATATTTTATTTCAGCCCTATTCGACAGCGTAAGCTATTTCAGTTCAAGTTGTGTCCGACAATTAGGTTATATGTGATTATCTAAATATCTAATATTTCAGTTTGATTATGTGAGATAGGAATATATTATTGTAAATGTAAGAAATTTATCACATCGTAATTTATCATGATAATTTCTTGTCAAGATAAGAATTTTGATTTATTGTTGCCACAATAAATTGCATCTTTCCTGCCAACAGCCTTCACCATCTTCAATAACTCTTTGAAGAATTAATGAGTTACAACAATAATTTAATTTTCCTTTGGGGTTAATAAAATATTATTGAATTGAATTGATGATGTTTCAATTCCTCAAAACTGTCCGCATTGTCAGGATTTTTTGTTTTACTATTTACTCACTATTTATTCAGAGCATCAGTAGATACCAATAGATTTGCAATTATAATTAAAACCATTTATTGTGTCCAGTTCAGTGATAAAAATCAGACTTTTTTGTGTGACTGGTGTCCTAAAGAAATACATTACAATGGATATGTTTTTCAGTTTGTTTGTGGGGCACTGATTGTGCCACCCTTAATAGAGTTAATCTAACACAAAGCTACTAAAATGTAGCCGTGTGCTGATTGCAGTTTTTTGGCCAATCTCCAATTACTGATCTTTAAAATTTCTGACCTGCCGATTCGAATTTTGGCTGATACAGATTTTTTTGTATGAAACGTCGCCAAATATAGTAAAAATATAGTTTAAAAAAAATCGAGTTGGCAATAGTGGGATGACTATTGTAAACTGTAAACATGCAGGCATGACCTGGTGGGTCGGTCTGTCAGTCAAACCTCTTTCACAGGATAACAGAAGAGGACAGTGGTTGAGTTTTTGTTGAGGTAGGTAAGATCGACTTCACATGTGTGGGTCAATCATCGATCTCCCAAAATTAAGGAAATCAGCACAGATAGATCGATGCAGCCTTATTAGAAAGTATAAATCATAACTTCTTGTGACATTTTCATACTGTATATTTTACACCCAATCTGTATTCAAGCAAAAATACCATAACACAGATCCGTTGGTATATGGCAAAAAAAACAAAACAATTGCTTGTCCAGATGAAGGACTGGATGTTTTGCTAAAAATATATTTTGAAATCTTCATGTTCACTGTGGTTTGGAGTAGGGATACACCGATTCACTTTCTTCACTTCTGATACGGATGTCTGAGGTTTAGAATTGGGCGATATCAAGCCGATACAGAAAAACAGTGCTGAATTGGCTGAAATGTTTCTTTTCTTAAAAACAAAAAAATAAAAGATGTAAATCTACTGAATTAGACATTTATTTCATAGCTTTGCACCAATACAGCACATTTAAATACACCAGTCTTCACAATCTTGGTCAAACATGTAAAAACAACACAACTTTAATAACAACATTGATTAAAAATAGGACATTTTTATTGCATTTAAATATCGTTGAATTGCTTTAATTTGTTGCATAAAGCAACAATTAATTTCTTTTGCTACTAGAATAGTACTACATATTGATTATTTGTTATAACAGGGGTCACCAACTCCAGTCCTCAAGGGCTACCATCCTGCAACTTTTAGATTCACCTCTGCTCCAAAATGTCTGAATTTCCTCACCAGCATTCGTTCCTCTCTGCAATAGGCTGGAAATGAGCAGTTTATTTGATCCAGGTGTGTTTGAGCAGAGACGCATCTAAAAGTTGCAGGACGGTGGTCCCTCGAGGACTGGAGTTGTGTAATAATATTCAAGTTCCATGCATATTTTATTAGGCAAGGAAAGCGGGTAATGGCATTCTTTTGAAATTATTAATTTTGTTTGTAAACTACAGCAAACCTTGATACTGGTAACCAGCTTATACCGTCGTAGTGTAGACGGGTTTACACCCACCTTTTTGCCGTTTGCTTTTTCACTGGGCCGAGAAGTCAAAATGTAAACACAAGGAAAATTGGCACCATATAAAAATTTCATTTTAGAGGCACAACAGCAAAACAGAAATTCATTGCTTTCTCTAAACTGTAAAAGTCAGTATCATATTTAGCCATGGTACACAAAATTCTTTCAGTTCCTTTACTTTCAAAATAATTTGGTTCTTTGTGAAATAAGAGTTGGGAAAAAAAACCAAAGACCTCCCTCCCTGGAAGCCAACGTTTCTTCCCAATTACAGTAACTAATTATTCTTAATTCTTATTTTTCAAACTAAAATATAATTTTTTTGATATATCACAAAATGGAAAATAAACACTTGACACTAAAATTCTAAGTATATATGAAAAATGTAGATAAGTAAAAAGTCGAACAATAAGGCCAAAGAATTAAAAATGTCAAATATGAAAGGATTAAGATTGAAATAAACAACAGTAGGTCTCTGAAAAGAAAAATGTCAGTTTTAAATATTTTTTGTTAGAATTTTCAATCAAACACAGTGTCCGCCTTTGAAAGCATGGATGGCTCAGTTTGGATTAGTCAGACTCTTTATTAACCATATTTGTTTTGAAATATAAAAGAGGAAGTCCTGAAAATTAATCAAAATTTATGTGGAGATATTATTATTTTTGACATTGAGGTAGCTGTACTCTAAAGATAATACTAAAAAAAGTAGTTGGTTGGAAAGACAAGACTTTTTCACACAGGTGTACAAAACGGCAAGCAGATAAAAACATAAGCAAAACCCCTTTTACATAATTTGATTTCAAAAAGTTTGGCTTAGAACAAGTAGAGTATTGCCTCTCAAGTGGCTGAGTTTCTAATGAGAAGAGACCGTCCATTCTTCAGAGCTGTTATTGTTCTTTCTTTTCCAGCGGTTAATCTGACTTAGTGAAAATGAGAGGTCCTGTCCTGTGAGAAACGACAGACGAAAATGAATTCACCTCAGGGAGGTGGTGGCGGCTTGCGGCAGACTCATAAACCGCATCTAGTAATTAGCAGACTTAATTACTTTTCAGATGTATGAAGTCTTTCCTGGCTTTTCTGCTGTGCATTCTGGGGTTCCCTGGCATGTGTCTGTCGGTGTATAGACCCTTGAGAGTCTCGGCTGTTAATTGGTACCTGTAGTGTTAAATTGACGGTAAAGGCCAGAATCAGATCCATTCTAGTATCCAGGAAACAGCCCCCTTATTTTTTTTCCTATTCAATAATGCTTTTTTTAAGATCTTCCTCTCATCCCATGTCCCTTCATTCACTGCAACCCTCTTTGCATCCATGTCTCCACTCCTAACTCAAACTCAGATAGCTAACTTATTACACCAGCTTTCACTAGCACTAATGGCTGCAGCCACACCATTTGAATGCTAAATGACTCCTATACTCCTGAAACAAAATTTGTTACATAATTATGTCAAATCAATTGAGAAACTGTTATGTGATATAGTTTGATTGCACATGCACTATTATTAGTAAACCAAAAAAAAAGATTCCATTGAGGCTTTGCACCATACCTTGAGATGTAAAAAATTGACACTCTTGGTCTCCATGTTCACTGCCATTCAAAAAAACTTCCATTTTGACAAAATTTTGCTTATAGTTTCTGCTCCAAATTTGATAAACATTGCTACTCTACATTCGTGTCAGCACTCCCTTTATGTTGGTGAGTAATCTTCTGTTTGTGTTTAACAGTGAATGGAAGCAGTTGGAAGTCTCATGTGGCTACATGCTGTCAGACTATAAGCTACTTTTGAGGTTTTGGCTGTATTACAGAAATGTAACTGTCAAAATATTATTTCGTTAACAGCGTTTCACACAACAGTGTCATCACGGCACATTATTAAAATAAATTACTTCCAGGTAATGCTGCACATGTGGTTGCTGCAAGGGAAGTCAAAATATTTACTGTGGGTCATTCATTTGGCCCAGACACTACTGAAGATTATCACTGAGTTTGAAAGCGCATGAGCAAAGTTTGGAAAGAGGGCTGCTTTTATTCCAGTGCATTTCTGAGACATTAACACACTGCATAGAATCACAGGATAGGTAAATGTAACAACCAAAGTAAGACCTTAGAAGCTGCTTGGAACAATATGTGGCCACCTTCCTGATCTGGCTCCTGACTGATTGAGATGTATTTGGAAACAGTGGCATGAACTACTTATCACTGAGCCTTGGCTTGTTCCCTCCCTTTAAGCCTTGGTTCCAATTGTTTCATAATCCTGCAGTTACAAGTATTTAGAACAAGGGAAACTGTTTTTGGTGATTGAGGAGAAATCTGCCCTTCCCCTCAGACTTTATATGAAACTCGCCAACATTTAGGTTGTTTTTACACCTCATACTCTGGTATATTTGGTTGGATTGTGGACCAGAATTGCAACATTTGCTCCATTTTCAGTTGGCATGGTTCGCTTTAACACTGCACTGTGTCAAACTAACAAAACCCATTGAAAAAGCTGTTCCCCGTTCATCTGTTTTGGCGCTGTACCAGGAACCACTGAAGGAAATGACACAAAAACCTTTGAAGAAGACGCTGAGCATAACTTCCTTCTTCACAAAATATAAACAAAAATTTAGTGCCATCAGATTTTAGTGATTGGTTTTAGTGCTAGACTTGCGCATTTATTTTGGTTGTATTTATCCAGAATGCCCTGCGCTTTTGCCTGCCTCCTGCTTTTGGAATTGTCTCCGGTCAATATATGCTTATTTGTGTACCAATATGTCACAGATGTGGATAACTTGTTAAAAGGAAGTAGGCCTAGCACAGTTGACACACAATAAAACAAAAATTTTAGATTCATTGTTGAAGCTTTCACAGCATTAGATCATTTAACAATGGCTAAAACTCCCAAATTTTACTCCCAACTGGTCAATGTTTAATTCTACATTTGAAAAAAAATGTTTGTGTATTTCTGTGTCAAGACAGTAGGCTATTCATGGTATACAAAAACCCAAACTCTGCAAATAACAGCAGAAATGTTATTTAAAATGAATACTTATTATATCCAGAATCTAAACACTCTTTGAGTTGGTGGGAGCAGTGCAGGAAGGATCTCCTTTAATGCTCCTTTGTGCACTTCAGATGCATCAGTCTGTCAATAAATTGGCTACATGAGATACATGAACAGCATTCAAAACATTTTTATTAACCATTTTAAATTTCATTTAAAGGTGATGTAAAATTGGTTTCAGGTGTTGTAGATAACAGTACACATTCCTTAGCTAATCTTGCTGGCATTTTAGCTTTAAAATGGATCAATGACAACATGCAAATGTAAAATTATGCATTTTTAGTTGGTTTAAAGTCAAAGGCTGTTGTCATTCATTTTTTTCATTTGTTTACACTGATTTTCCATGAGTGTCTCCCTGCCTACGTCCAGATCTGTTCCTGTGCAGTATTTATTCTAATATTATTAGAAGCTTTATTTTCAGCAGGCACTTTTCAGTTTGTTTGTGCAAACCTGTGTTGCAAATTGCTGAGGGAGCTAGTGGAAAATTGTGTGATCTGTGATTAGATTGTTTTTGTTTTTAATAATGACTTGTGTTGTAACTGTGACCTGATGCAATACGAACTGAAGTCCAGGCTCATATTGTGGTCTTATGTCTGGGCTGTGGGTATTTTTAGCTGACAGCACAGGCGTAGTTTTAGTTTTCTACTTTAATTTGTGTACTGGCTTAATTTTTTTCTAAATAAATATTTTCAGGCTTCATCCAGTAAGAAACATAAAGATGGCGGCCTCTGCCTCGGGTGTATGCATGTGCCATATTTTCATCATTCAGTCCTACAATACCTATAATGCATGAACGCTGTTGCTTCCCCCTGGGTCGAGCAAATACTGCTACGCTTCTACAGGAATGAATGATACGCTTCCGCTCTGCAAAAAAATTTTGCTCATCTAGATACGGGTGACATGGAGCACTAAAAAAATCCACTACTTTCTTTTTACCTACTTTTTTCTTCTCTGTACATTGCTTCTCACCTATTTCATGTCAACTCTGTCTGTAAATCACCACCCGTCACATAGTTGCATTAACCACTCAGACACACTTTGAATCTGAAACGCTCTCCTCTGGAGCTCCCTCAGTGGTTCTCACCATTTTTATGGATAATTCTTTTGGATTTATTTTTTTCTGCTTTTTCTTAAACATATTTCTTCTCAATTATTAAAGTACTACTTAAATATGAACTGCTGTATAGCTGAGAACCACTGCTGACTTCAGGCACTTGCTCAGGCTAAACCTGGTTTATCCAGAAATGAAAGCCAGTTTTTAAACATTAAGCTGTGAATATTTACTGACGTATGAATCTAAATGGGAAATGCACTGGTCACAGAAGTGTCTAGTTAAAAAAACCCCCAAAAAAACAAGATTAAATCTAGTAAATGGTAGCATATCCTTTCACCACACTCTTCTTTAAACTCTGGCGTGGGATAAACCAGGATTGACTGCAAGCACTAAACCATTTCTGTTGAATAACTGGATCTAACATGCTGAATCTACAAGGAAAGGCATGTCAGAAAAGCTGAAACAAAGCGCAAACAGGCTGTTTTGTTTCAGTCGGAAATATTGCATGTATGTAGATATATTTTTGTTTCTCCTCACAACCTCTTTCTTTTTTTTTCCTTCTTTGCAGGCATGTGGCGACCCAAAGGCCAAGCCCTCCTATCTTGTCGACAAGAACCTGGAGTCGGCTGTTAAATTTATCGTTCGAAAGTTTCCTGCCGTGGAAACGCGCAATAACAACGTAAGTTATAGAGGATGTGAATGCAAAGTGTTTTCCAGCTTTATCTGTGTAGCTTGTGTGTTCCAGTGCGTAACTACAACCTTAACCTGTTTTACCCAAGCTAGCGATAATCAGAGTTGAAATAACTTGTCAATATGCTGATCAACAAGGATTTAATTGATTATCATACAGTGTAAAGATGTTAGCTCAGTAGACTGAGCCCTTCTTTTGAATTAAACCAAATTGAGTTTATTCAAATGGAAAAATGTAGTGCCATGGACCTCACTCCCCTATCCTCCACCAACCTTCCCCCGTCTTTTCACGGTTCAGTTTCTGTGGGTTTTCCTTATTTTAGATTAATTTTTTTGTGGAATGCAACTTCAAATTATTTGTGGATTTTTTTTTTTTCCATAGAACCTATCTAAAATATTCATAAGAAAACGCAGCTTGGGAAGCTGAAATACAGACGCACATTGCTAGTAGATGTACTATTGGTTGGCATTTGGAAAGGAGCCAGTCTAGGAGAGCCGCATATTTTTCCTTGCCCCTAATTTGTTGAACTCACAGAAGAGTCAGGAAAGGACAGATATAAGGAAGACTTTAGCTAGCTTCTGTTAGCTGTTTAGCTAACTTCTGTCAGCTGGTGTGGTAGCTTCGGCTTTTTCCTATGTAATCTGTAGCTTAGCATAGTGTAGCTGTTTTAGATGTGATTCAACATTGCTTACCTCCATGATTTTCAACTAGGTACATCCATGGGTAGCAACAAGTAGTTCCTTTCTTATTATCCACATAGAAATCTGATTTTAAACATAGTCTACATCCACAAAAATGGGGTAAAAAAGAACTGCATTGAGGACTTTAGTATCTGTGCCCCTGCTTTACCACTGAACCATGTGACACCCATCATCTTGGGTTCAACAGAAAGAAAAAGAGCTGCACTGATAGCAGTTTTTTGACCAATCACCAATCTTTAAAAAGCCTGACCTGCTGATTCAGTTTTTGTTTTTGTTTATGTCACTATTAAAAGAGTGACAAAGTTGCTAAATTAGTAACAATGGGGTGACTATTATTTAACTGCACATGTGCAGACGTGACCTGGTGGGTGGGTCTGTCAGTCAGCCCTCTCGTACAACACAACAAAAGTGGACAGTGGCTGATTTTCACACATTATATCTGGGCCGATTCATTGGTGCACCACTAGAAAGAAGCATAAAGTTCGATCAGCCATTGAACCCCGGTGATTTACAGATGTCAATATCTGCTGCATAAAAACCAGAGGTGCACCAACAAATCGACCGGCTGATAATTGGTCCAGATTTTCTTAATTTTGGGAGATTGGTGATTGGCAGCCACCCCAACTGTTGCCAACGTAGCGATTTTTTTATTTATTTTTTTTGTCCCTTTTTTTAGCAAGGCTTTTTAAAGGTCGGTTATTGGCCAGAAAGCTACAATTGGTGCACCTCTACTAAAAACAATAATCTATTCACCTCTGGTTTAAAAAGTCTCAGCAATGACTCAAAAATTACTATATGGAAACATTTTGGACAAAGGAGATTTCAAGCATTGCAATCAACAGCAAACAGCTCCAACAAAGTCATGATGGTATGATGGCATCAGATTATTCTTTTTGTTTATATTCTTTTAATTTATTGAATTCCTTGGTGGTAGTTTATTTAGGCAAACGTAACCCTGAAATTGAAACTTGTTTTTAGATCTCCTGCATTTGTATTCTGCAGATTGAGTTATTACTCTAAAAGACAAATCTGTTCAGACACTCAAAGAATAATGACAGTTCATTATTCACAATCTGTTGCCTCACTGATTACCATTGGAAGCAATGTTTGTTGTCTGCCCAGAAAATTATGAAATGATTGATGCATTTCACCGTTTTCAACCCCTGGGGAGTTTAATATGTGTGAATAAGTGCAGTTCTCCCACATTGTACGTGTGTGTGTTCATGTATTGAGTGAATTAAAATCAGATTTTAACTCATCCTAATAACTCTGTCAGCTTCACGTGTTAATTTGTGCCTTCTGGCCCCCTGCTGTTAATGTGAGCATCATTTAGCAGACAGCGTTGTTTATCTGTAAAAACTCTGTGTTTGTGCGTGCAATGCTAACTGCTTTATTCATTATAACTGTGCAACGATTGTCTCTTACGTTGTTGTTGTTTTTTTTTCTTTGTTTCTGTGTTTGTTTGTGTTCTGCATGCTAATCTTGGCTTATTCCGGACTTGTGCTTTTTGGTAAGTTTTTTTGGAACCAAGTTTCTGTAACTTTTGAATTTTTTTTAATTGATGTACCTAAGTTTTGTAATGTAAATTATCTGTAGGTGTGTTTTTGAAGAGTTGAGGTGTTTTTTTTTTTTGCTTTGCTCTGCTGTTGTTGTTGGCAGCGATCTTTTTTTCTTTCTTTTTTTTTTACTTTCTCTCCTTCATCCACCGTGTGAGTGACTGTGTGGCTGGTGAACTACCTGGTGTGATAGCTGCTTGTCCTTTTCTGGTTGGCAACTTGGTGACCTGCAATAAGGAATTTTAAAGAGCACTTTTTAATTTTTTTAAATGCATACCGCACTGTGATTTAGAAAAGTGTCAAACATTCCCAATTTTTTTCAGTCTCCAACTCCAAACTGTAGTTGATATTTATATGACTCGACCAAAGCAAAGTAGTTTATATTCGTGAAGTGGAAGGAAAACATTCCACGATTTCCGACATTTAAAAAATACATAAATAGTGTAGAGGTGCAGGAAAAAGTCAATTTCTAGTCCTGGGAATTTTGAATCAATTCAAAATGCTCAAAAATTGATTTCAGCCTGCTCAAATTTTTTTTTAAATTATGTATATAAAAATGTTTATGTTATAAAAAAAGCCAGGCAGCTAAGCTAACCTAATACTGGTGACTTAAGTTACAGAGTTTTATGCACAAACCTACTTGGGTTAAATATGAACTAATGGAACCTTATAGAATTATTTTAAATCAATGTTTACACCACAGTTTCCTCTTGTCAGTTAGGATTAGGGTTGAATAGAAAAATTGGTTTCTGAATTAAAAATGGTTTCTGAATCAGAAATTCCATCCATCCATTTTCTGCCGCTTATCCGAGATCGGGTCGTGGGGGCAGCAGCTTCAGAAGGGAGGCCCAGACTTCCCTCTCCCCAGCCACTTCTTTCAGCTCCTCCCGGGGAACCCCAAGGCGTTCCCAGGCCAGCCAAGAGACATAGTCCCTCCAGCGTGACCTGGGTCTTCCGCGAGGCCTCCTCCCGGTGGGACATGCCCGGAACACCTCACCAGGGAGGCGTCCAGGAGGCATCCTTACCAGATGCCTGAGCCTCAACTGGCTCCTCTTGACATGGAGGAGCAGCGGCTCTACTCTGAGTCCCTCCCGGATGACCGAGCTTCTCACCCTATCTCTAAGGGAGAGCCCAGCCACCCTGCGGAGGAAACCCATTTCGGCCGCTTGTAGTCGAAGTTTTGCCGGAGATGGGAGTTAAAGCTCCGTCTTACAGGGGACTCCGCCAGACGTTTCCAGCAGACCCTCACTACACGTTTGGGCCTGCCAGGTCTGACCGGCTTCTTCCCCCACCACCGGAGCCAACTCACCACCAGGTAGTGGTCAGTGGACAGCTCCGCACCTCACTTCACCCGAGTGTCCAACACATACGGTCGCAGATCCGATGAAACGATGACAAAATCGATCATCGAACTGCGGCCTAGGGTGTCCTGATGCCAAGTGCACATATGGACACCCTTATGCTTGAACATGGTGTTTGTGACGAGCACAGAAGTGCAACAACAGAACACCACTTGAGTTCAGATTGGGGGGCCGTTCCTCCCAACCACGCCCCTCCAGGTCTCACTGTCATTGCCCACGTGAGCGTTGAAGTCCCCCGGTAGAACAAGGGAGTCCCCAGGAGGGGCACTCTCCAGTACCCCCTCTAAGGACTCCAAGAAGGGTGGGTAATCTGAACTGCTGTTCGGCCTGTAAGCACAAACAACAGTCAGAACCCGTGCCCCCACCCATAGGCAGAGGGAGGCTACCCTTTCGTTCACCGGGGTAAACCCCAACGTCCAGCCCCTCTCAAGGAGACTGGTTCCAGAACCAGAGCCATGCGTCGAGGTGAGGCCAACTATTTCTAGCCGGAACCTCTCAGCCTCGCACACTAGCTCCGGTTCCTTCCCCACCAGAGAGGTGACGTTCCACGTCCCAAGAGCCAGCTTCTGCAGCTGAGGGTCAGACCGCCAGGGTCCCGTCCCTCGGCTGCCGCCCGTAACACAACGCACCCGACCCCTTTGGCCCCTCCGACAGGTGGTGAGCCCATTGGAAGGGGGACCCATGTCTCCTATTTGGGCTGAGCCTGGCCGGGCTTCGTGGGTAAAAGCCCAGCCACCAGGCGCTCGCCATCGTGCCCCACCTCCAGGCCTGGCACCAGAGTGGGGCCCCGGTGACCCGCGTCCGGGCGAGGGAAAACCAAGTCCAATGTTATTACTCATCATAGGGGTCTTCAGGCTGCGCTTCGTCTGGTTCCTCACCTAGGACCTGTCTACCTTGAGTGACCCTACCAGGGGCATAAAGCCCCAGACAGCATAGCTCCTAGGATCATTGGGACACTCAAACCCCTCCACCACGATAAGGTGGCAGCCTAAGGAGGAGGAATCAGAAATTGTTCATCTGTAATATAGATAAACACAAGAGATTGTGTTTATCTCTTACTACATAACCACCATTCTTTACAATATCGGCCCCATCGCTTTTTGGGAAGGTCTCTAGTAACTTTACTCTTTCTGAAGACTAAAATATTTGGACATTTTTAAGTCAGATTGGATGGAAAATATCTGAGAATAGCAATTTTCAAGACTTTTCACTAATGGTGCACTGATTGCTGGTTTTTGGCTGACCACAAAACTTTGTAAACCCTGGCCTGCCGATACCAGTTTAAAAAAAAATGTCAGAAAAGACACTAAATATAGCAACAAAGTTGGACAATTTGAATACAGATGTCACAACTTTCCCAAATTTTTATTTTCAGGAGATTCTGGAAAGCCACATCACATTCCTTCCACTTCCCAGTTGTGCACTGCTTTGTGTTGGTCTGTCTAGCAAAGATTTGTGGTTATACAATGTGAAGAAGTTCAAGGGGCATGAATAAGATAAATTGATTTGATTTAAAAAAATAAACACCAATAATAGTTTTATTTTTGCTCATGTATTTGAGGTTTAGTTCCATGTTGCAGCAGTGCTGTGTCACACACCCTCTATCTTTTTATTTCATGGACTTTTTCCTCCTCTACAGCTAGTGCTCTCTCTTTAAGCTTCATTTCTGATGTTGGATGGTGTTGGAGCAGGTTTTAATTTACAACATTGACATTTTTTAAGTTGAAGCTTCACAACGTCTTGCTCGTTCCTCTCTCGACGGTCAATAATCACCTTTCTGGTCAGATTATTTTTTTGCTTTTGGCAAAATCCTTCCAGCATGAACAACTGCAAATGGATAACATGAGATTCTCACTGAATGAGAATCTGTAGTTTCATTATGTTATTGTGTGACACAAATATAATTTACAAAGTATATAACTTTTAAATGTACAGCAATTTCTTTGTTTCCTGTAGCTCAGTCCTTTGTGACTGGAGGCACAACAGCACACATCCCTAAGCATACACATACATAAACATGTTTAAAATGGTATTTAAAAGTAAGTTGTGTTAATAGATTTGAACATTAAGCAATATTTCAAAAGAATAACAGATTTTTCTTAGCTATGTTCGGTGCTAGTAGTACTTGAAGTTGCCTACCAGAAGGCTATCACTCCAACAATGAGGTAAGAGCATGAAAGAGTTTTATAGACCAAATCAGACCTAGACCATGGCCAAAGTGTGTTTACTGGTACTAAAGCTTCTCAAATGCCCCTCACTCACAAAAAATATTGTAGGATTATATTTAACATTGTTGCCTAAAACTCTTGTTTAAATGCCGTGAAGTTATGGTATTTTTTTACTCGCGGTTATTGTGCTGTGAGAATCTCAAATAATGTATGCCGAGCCTTGAATGTAACATAACGCTTACAAAAAACTGTTGTTCATGCAGAAAGATGATTTTTCCAGTAAGCAAAGTAGGCATAAAAATCTAGACAATATTGCAAATTCACGTTCTTTCTCATGTTTTTCACAGCAACAGCTGGCTCAGCTGCAGAAGGAGAAGTCTGAGATCCTCAAGAACTTGGCTCTCTACTATTTTACCTTTGTGGATGTCATGGAATTCAAGGTAAGAAAAAACAAGCTACCATCCACAGATACTTGAGACTCAAAGACTCGTCCAAAAACACTTATAACCATTTTAATCGTTCAAGCTTTAAATATACCTGAATATATATGAATACACACTTTGGAAACCATCTTGGCACTACCGCAAAGGTTAATATTTAAGTCTTTGTAATATTTACTCTTAGGGGTAACGTCCAATCAGCCCAAAGGAAGACGAATGCTACTCTTTGTTTCATTGCTTTGCAAACCCCAGCCAATAGCATTGTGCTCGGGTATTTCCTCCGGACATTTTAGATATGATCTATGAAAATAAACGTGACTAAACAAATTTTTAGCAATTAATATGGAGATACATGGTCAGTTTTATTCCAACATCTCCCTACTTCCAAAAACAAGATTTTTTCCAGAAAAACTTGCTGCCTCACACCCTATCATCACTGTAGCTGCTTTTCCATTAACCAGAAACAAAAATAAATTTGCTTAATGGAAACTCTGCAATTTCAGAAAAACTGTCTTCTTTTGATTAAAAAGTTTTTGCGTTACAATGTTGTGAGTTGATTTTTTGACCGTATCGAAATGTGATCCAGCCAGATGTTACTACTGGCTGGAAAGATGAAGAAGACCATAGAAATATTAGGAGGATGATGGCGCAGTATGTTTTTAAACTACTTATCATGTGAACAAACTAATTCACGAGTGATTATAATTTAATGGAGATGCTGCCATTAAAAAATTTAGTTTTTTCATCATCAACAGAATATCAACAATGTTTTGTGCTAATTTATAATTGAAATGTAGCTACTGTCTCAAAAAGAAGATTATTGCCATCGGTGGATAGGATGTGGCAATGTTACATAGGAGCAACATTTAATGAGAACTAAACAGGCTTTCCAACATTATAAAGGCTGTTGCTCAAAAGCACTGTTAAAACACATAGATAACCTTCCACCACTGCTTATGTTTATATCAACTAATATAAAAAAATGTAACCAGGATTTTTCCTGCATATCAACAGGACCATGTGTGTGAGCTGCTGAACACAATTGATGCCTGCCAAGTCTTCTTTGACATTGTAAGCAGTTGTTTCGATTACCATCCTAAAAAGATGCCTTTCTATACTTTCAAAGCTATTCGTCACATCTGTTTTACTCTTTGTGATTTTGTTTGTCAGACTGTGAACTTTGACCTGACCAAGAACTACCTGGACCTGGTGGTGACATACACTACTCTGATGATAATCCTTTCCCGCATAGAGGAGAGAAAGGCCATCATAGGACTGTACAACTACGCCCACGAGATGACCCACGGAGCCAGGTGACCGGCGCAGGGAATAACGACGCAGCGCATTAGAGAACTGATTCCATGCGCCCAGTTCTAATAAACCCAAATGGAGGTTATTATCTCCGTGGTAACTGAAGCTGTTTGTGTGTTTCAGTGACAGAGAATACCCCAGGCTGGGTCAGATGATCGTTGACTATGAGAACCCTTTGAAGAAGATGATGGAGGAGTTTGTTCCACATGGAAAGGTATCAAATCTGCTCTTATACAGTATAATAATTCTATCTAATAATATATGAAGGAAAATGTTGATTTTATTGCCGGCCAAATAAGTGGTTTCCTGAATTTGTTGGATGATTTGAACATGTGCATGCATTGTATGTCACAGTTCAACTTTGGATTTGTTAAATGTGGTACTGTTCCCTTCCTGTCTTGCCTCTTTCCTTGCAGTCGCTGTCGGATGCGTTGATCAGCCTTCAGATGGTCTATCCAAGGAGGAATCTGTCTGCCGACCAATGGAGGAACGCGCAGCTGCTCTCTCTAATCTCAGCTCCCTCCACCATGCTCAACCCTGCTC
The DNA here is from genome assembly GCF_904066995.2 of Poecilia reticulata. Lineage (NCBI taxonomy): Eukaryota > Metazoa > Chordata > Actinopteri > Cyprinodontiformes > Poeciliidae > Poecilia > Poecilia reticulata. The sequence continues at coordinate 2,759,245 of NC_088844.1, read as the reverse complement.
AATCAGACACTGTGAGTACTCAAACAATTCAAGATTTGTTTTGTGAAGACATATTTTTGTAACATTTTTTTAAGCTTTGACAAAAATACATTGGGCTTTTTTTGGTCATAAAATGAACATTTATACAAAGAGTACGACAAAAAAAAAAATCTTTGACTTTCTCTCCATCTTTAGATGCCTTGTGAATATCTGTCATTGGACGCAATGGAGAAGTGGATTGTGTGTAAGTTCTGTAGAAACATTACATTATGAATATGTCTGTTAGCAAATATATTTTATCACATTTGTACGTTAAAAAAATCTTATTAAAAGTTTAGATACAGAAAAAATACACTACACTCTCAATAATTATGTTCCCAGATATTTTAGAAGTTGGGGGCCATTCCTTGAAAATATGAGCAGTTTCATCGGTGTTAGTAACAGGCAGTAGCAGCTTTGCTCCTCCTCTGTAGCCCTATTCTTTTACTGCTTGTTTGAACTGCTGGAGCTTGGCCTACCGGTTTGTGCACATGTGAGTTGGGATACTATGCTTTGATACTTTCATATTGTCATTAATTTTGCAATATTAATTACAGTTGGGCAGTTGGAATCTGTTTGCAGCTGTTATTGCCGCATTGACTCATCAATGGATGTAGAAGATCCCAGTGTTGTAAAAGTCAATTTACACTGACTGTTCTTAGAGGACTGCGTGTAAAATGTCTCTTGATGACTGTCCTGACTGCTGCTATGTCGACAGTAATTTTTTGAAAACAATAAATATTTATTTAAAAATGGTATGGATGCAGAACATTTACCAGACACTAAAACAACCATGCCCGGATAGTAGGTGGCGTTATGTCAACTTCTGCCAAAAGTAGAGATTCGCTTGGTGACCGGTAGTTGGCTGGAATCAACAATTTTCTGCTCAACTGATTCTATTTTTGGAAAATCTAAGCAGTACCAGTGCACTAGCAAAAGTATGACTTCCACACCGAAAAGTATAGAAGTGATTACTAAATGAAGTACACTGAAAATGTAAGGAGCCTTGTTAGCTTGTTTTCCACATAGCCCTGTTAGCTGTGATATCAACCTGCTACAATCAAAAGATACTCTTCTGTGCATACTGCTTTTTTTCCTTGCTTCTCTGTTTTGTGCTTTTTCACTTTCTGTCTACTAATACTCAGATTTTCAAGTATGCATGACCTCACTTTTATCAAATTGACTAAAGTGAAATTAACCATGACCTGACTGGTTTATTTAACTTTTTTTAGGACACAAGAACAGCTGTTTGTATTACAGCAAACAAGCTGTCGGCCTCTGTCTGTTATGGAACATGCTGAAATTTAGAGAATATACACCAGGGGTGAAAGTATGGTGGTACGGCAGGGTACCGAGCACCCCTAAAAGATTTAGTGGGGTTACGCAGTACCTGCAAGAGATGGGTTCACTGTGCAGCCGTGAGTGCATCCACTAATTAGCCGTGACTGATTAGTTTTTCAAGAACAATCTAAAACACGACTTAATCAGTTACTAAATAGCTTTTTTCCCGTTTCATATTGTTTCTGAACTGTTCGTGCTTTGCTAGAACAGCGGTGCAACACGACGATCACGGAAGGTTTTGAATCGATCTTGGCATTAGGAGACAAACTGAACGCCGCCAGGATGCTGAGACCAGCACGTCCTCCTCTGACTCCTTATCAAAACGTTCATAACTTTATTAAAGAACAACAGTAAAGACAACAAAAAGTCAACAAAACGTTTTCATATTAATGACCCAACAAAAATAATAATCTCAGTAATTATTGTTTCAACAAGATGTTGCGCAATTCTGTGCTCTTCGGTTCCATTATCAAAGTAACTAGCAGAGCAGGAGTTTAAAATTAACTAATCAACCATCGCTGTGTTCATGAGAGGCTTATTAATAATAGCAAAATAAATATCAAGCCTGAAAACCTGATATCGTAACGGACTGAATGTTTTAAACGTAATCTGTGCTCAGCTCGAGGAGCGAGCTGTTGCCACGGCAACGAGAGTGCTTAAACGACAAAGAGAGAGAGAGAGTAAAAAGGTGCGAGTGGTTTTGAGTTCCTTCCAATGGGCTCACCACCTGTCGGAGGGGCCAAAGGGGTTGGGCGCAGTGTGTAACGGGCGGCAGCCGAAGGAGGGGACCCTGGCGGTCTGATCCTCGGCTGCAGAAGCTGGCTCTTGGGACGTGAAACGTCACCTCTCTGGTGGGGAAGCAACCGCAGCTTGTGTCCGAGGCTGAGAGGTTCCGGCTAGAAATAGTTGGCCTCACCTCGACGCATGGCTCTGGTTCTGGAACCAGTCTCCTTGAGAGGGGCTGGACGTACTCTGGAGTTGCCCACGGTGAGAGGCGCCGGGCAGGAGTGGGCATACTCGTTGCCCCCCATCTTGTACGTTGGGGTTTACCCCGGTGAACGAGAGGGTAGCCTCCCTCCGCCTACGGGTGGGGGAACGGGTTCTGACTGTTGTTTTGTGCTTACGGGCCGAACAGGAGTTCAGATTTCCTGTTTTAGCCACTGCTCCAGTTTGGGGGTGACTGCCCCGAGGGCCCCGATGACCACAGGCACCACTGTGGTCTTCACCTTCCAGGTCTTTTCCAGTTCCTCTCTGAGGCCCTGGTATTTCTCCAGTTTCTCCTTTTTCCTGATGTTGTAATCACTTGGTATTGCTACATCCACCACAACGGCTTTCCTCTGTTCTTTATCCACCACCACAATGTCCGGTTGGTTCTCCATTACCATCTTGTCTGTCTGGATCTGGAAGTCCCACAGGATCTTAGCTCGGTCATTCTCCACCACCTTTGGTCCTCACTTTGATCTCGGGGCTTCCAGTCCATATTCTGCACAGATGTTCCTGTACACTATGCCCGCCTCTTGGTTATGTCGTTCCATGTACGCTTTCTCTGCCGGCATCTTGCACCCTGCTGTTATGTGCTGGACTGTCTCAGGGGCCTGCTTGCACAACCTACACCTTGGGTCTTGTCTGGTGTGGTAGATCTGAGCCTCTCTCTCTCTCTCTCTCTCTCTCTCTCTCTCTCTCTCTCTCTCTCTCTCTCTCTCTCTCTCTCTCTCTCTCTCTCTCTCTCTCTCTCTCTCTCTCTCTCTATATATATATATATATATATATATATATATATATATATATATATATATATATAATATACTTTTGTCATAGTACCCCCAAGAATTTAAAACTACTTTCACCCCTGATATACACAGAGACTGATGTTTGCTGCCAACAGTGGTTATCTCATGCTACTTGCTAGTGTAAGATACTGTAGATTGTTATTGGGGCCAAAATTAACACTAGTGTGCACCCAGAGATGTTTGTCATTATTGCGGGAGACTATATCTATTTTGAAACTGGCTACTGATCTGATGATTATTGTTGGCCTTTCACCAGTAACTGAGCTGCTGGCACTGGCAAATGAGAAGAAGACTACTCTGTTGCTTTAGCATTGGAGAGGCTAGTGGTTATCATTTTTAGGCTGGTAAATCCTACTCTTTCTGCTGTCCATTAGCTTGACTAGGTTGGGGTTCGCATTAGAGAGGTTAACAACTAGCATGCTTAGCTTGGTCTCCCACCGGATTAGACATACTTTTTCAAGAAAAATGTAAACAGAATGATCTTACAGCAGCAACTCAGGAAATTAAAAAGTTTTGAACTAATTCTGACGGAGAAATGGAAATTGGCTGCTCAAAGCCACATAAAAATCTAAGATGAGAAACCAGTGGCAAATCTCTAATCGTTGCATGTCTGGTCAGAATGACTTTACCAATAACCTTAGGTCAATTTTTGTTTGAGATCTTGGGATAATTTCTCTCAATTTCTTAGCACATATCTTCTGGAAATGGAAAAACCAAATCAAATGACGTTTTATCACCACTGGTGTTTGCCTAAAACAGGGGAGAGGGGCAAATGCTGAAAATTAAAAGTCCAAGTAACTCAACCTCCCTCTCTGCTCTCCCTGCAGTCGGCTTTATCCTGTGCCACGCCGCGCTGAACAGCGACGCGGCCGCCCTGTCTCTATGGAAACTGGCCCTGCAAAGCTCCACCTGCCTCTGTCTGTTTAGGGACGAAGTCTTCCACATCCACAAGGCCGCAGAAGACCTGTTCGTCAACATCAGAGGGTAGGATCGCCGCCACGTGACAAATATTTCCAAAGTTTCACACTCTTGCAGCGACAAAAGGAGTAGGAAGATTTTTGATTCCTTCGTTTTGCTTTTCGACAGGTATAACAAACGCATCAACGACATCAGAGAGTGCAAAGAACAGGCGCTGTCTCATGCGTAAGTGAAGCTATAATCCTGTTAGGATTCCTTTCATCATATCTTAGCTGAAACTTTAAACATACAAAATCTTACATTTTAGTTTTCTTTTCTCCCTCCCACGGTCTACATTTTCTGTATTATTAATTTATATTCTTGTTCTCTTTATGGCTTTGCTGGGTTTTTTTTTTTTCAAACCTGTCATTTCAGCTCCTCTTCCTCCCTGCTGAGTCTTCTTGAGGGAGTCTAACTCTCAGACATCACCTTCTTTTACCCTGTTTTATCCTCCCTTCTTTGTCTCATCACAGCTTTTATCCTTATTACTTCTGCCATGTTTCCCTTTCATCTCCACTCTCATTGTTCTGCCGTCGCTCATCCTCTGCTTCCTTTCTCTCCTCTTCGGAATTGTCCTGAAAGTGTCAAAAATGCCGTTTTAATCACGCCTCTTGTGTTCAGAGTGTCGCTCTGACAGCCTCCGTGTGCGTGTGCGTGTGTGTGTGCGTGCGTGTGTGTGTGTGTTTACGTGCGTGTGTGTGGGTGTCCGTGCGTGTGTGTGTTTCTCCCTTTTTCAGAGGCTCCATGCACAGAGAGAGGCGCAAGTTTCTCCGATCGGCTCTGAAGGAGCTGGCGACTGTTTTAGCCGACCAACCTGGACTTCTAGGCCCAAAGGTAACATCACATACCCTAAGGGTGTTTTAACACCTGAAATTGGCGAACAAAGTTGTCACATTTTCAGCTGCTGTGGCTCTCTTTTTTAGATAATTTAAAAACATTCGGTGCTTGTGATTTCTTTATCACCGAAGACATCAGTGGCTTATAGAGCCAATTTTAACTCTAACAATCACATTTAGTTGCTCGTTTCTTAAGTTTTTGGATAAAATATCAAACGCTGTGGCTTGGTGGGAAGAGTAGTCACCTTGTAATTTGATTCCAGCTTGCTCCTGTCACATGTTGATGAGCAGCTTAGCAAAGCACTTAGCCCAGTGTTACCCATCAATCAGTTAATCAGTCACATTTATTTGTATAGCACAGTTCAGCAACAAAGCAGTTCAAAATGCTTTACATTATAAAACACAAAAATACAAAGTCACTTTGCAATCAACAACTGAGAAAACTAGCAAACATTTTGTTGAGTTCCATCATCAAAATCACCAATACACATCTGATTATGGATTCATGTGTCATTGATTATGTTTCAAAAGTAACTCTAAACAGGTGGGTTTTTAATCTAGCTTTAAAGGCACTCAGTGTTTCAGCTGTTTTACAGTTTTCTGGAGGTTTGTTGCAGATCTGTGGTGCATAGAAGCTGAATGCTGCTTCTCCATGTTTGGTTCTGGTTCTAGATGCAGAGCAGAACCAGAAGACCTGAGAGGTCTGGAATATTGATACAACAGCAGCAGATCTTTAATGTACTATGGTGCTTGGCCGCTCAGTGATTTATAAACTAACAGAAGTATTTTAAAGTATTTTTTTAAGTCTAAAACCATTTGAGTGTTTTGTAGAACTAGAAAAAAACTCTATATAAATTCAGTCAATTTAAATGTCATGTAAAGTTGCAAACGGAGTGTTTAACTCCTGTTTTTTAAAGCTTCTAGTGTAAATCAAAGATTGGCTCCATTCAATGGTTGTAACTACCAATTATTTTAGTTTTAGCTGACTGATTTATTTTGACTATTAATTGTTTAATCAAATTTTATTTTTAAAAGGCGAATTCTGGAGATTTTTCATTTTAACTTTTTTAAGACAATATTAGAAATTAATTCATTCATTCCTTGAGTGAAGTCTTGATCGTTTGTAGCAAAGGATGCATCTGCAGTGATAAAAATCGTTCTAACATCAACATGTGAAAAGCTCAGGCCTTTCCGTTGGGCTCAGCATCAGTAGAGTGAAGAGCAGATCTGTTTAACTTTTGGATTCTCAGATTAATAATTGGATTGGATTTAAATCAGCTGGTAAGCATTTCAGATATTTAAAACAAAAACGAATCAATAATTATTGATATTGACCAATATGAATCGTGATGCGTTTTTCAGCCGTATCATCCAGCCCTGCATATGAGATACACTCAGACTCTCTTGTTTTGCTTGGTTAATATTTTTTTGGAGTATCTTCTGTTGGGTTCCTGTTTCCTCCCTGAGTCTCTGTGGTCTGGATCCTCTAGGCGTTATTCGTGTTCATGGCACTGTCGTTCGCCCGAGATGAAATCATCTGGCTGCTACGACATGCAGACAACATCCAGAAGAAAAGCACCGACGATTTCATAGACAAGTATGCACACCGATTAACCATACACACGCAGACACACACACACACACACACACACACACACACACACACACACACACACACACACACACACACACACACACACACACACAGTTTACTCTCTGTACAGCTGGTTAGCTGCTGTTTTTCTTCCAGGCCTGATGAGTTTCGGTGTATTTTTCAGACACATTGCAGAGCTGATCTTCTACATGGAGGAGCTCAGAGCTCACGTCAGGAAGTACGGCCCTGTGATGCAGCGATACTACGTCCAGTACCTGTCTGGGTTCGACGCTGTGGTTCTCAATGAGATGGTGCAGGTAGGGAGAAAATGTTGGCTGATAACTAGCTGCTTCCTTATATTCACATGTTTAGCAGTCAGTCAGTGTTTTCTGGTAAACATTTGTTCTTACTTCATTCTCTGTCTGGGTTTTATTAAACAGAACCTGTCTGTTTGTCCAGAGGATGAATCTATAATCATGTCTTCATTTGTTAACACCATGACCTCTCTGAGCGTCAAACAAGGTAAGATAGTGAAGTCATCTACTTGAATGTGAGCTTATGAGTCATATTTGATGTACCACCAACACTAGAGATGAGCAACATAAATATAAGTTATCATGATAAATTGATATATTACAATTACAATAAAACTGACAAAAGGTCTTTAGAATTCATTGCTATCTTTTATTGGCAACAGATTTTGTGGTTATGGCTGTATGATGTTCATTTACAAAAGGTCCAACAAGCACAAAAAACCTCTCTCAAAATTAAGACTTACACATTACCAAGCAGGCTAGTTCAGTTTATTTTGTATTAAGTGGATAATAGCATCCATCTCTCCTCATTCAAGGAAATTCACACAAAATCAACAGCTCCCTGCATTTGTTTTACACAATACACAATTATGCTAATGCATAATTGTGCATTAGCACAATTATGCACAATTAATACACAATTAATGCATAATTGTGTATTAATTAATTAATTAATTATCAAATTTTCTGCAAAAATAGTCAAAAACATTGGGTTTAATTTAAGTTATGCTAACTCCCACCTGCAGGTGGCGGTATTCTACCTTCTACTACAGCGCTGCCTTAGTCTTGTTGTCTACACTGTAGACTCTACAGCTAATTTTTTTTCCAACATGTTAGTCCAAATCACTTCAGCTGGAGGCTAGAAGGAATTCAAGATATTAACACAGACTCTGTCATTCATTTGTCTCACACACTGAGAGCAATGAAGCGGCTGCTGCAGCTCATTTTTATGAGTGAAGATGCAGGAAAACATTCAGAAACAGCCACTATTGATTAACTGAGCAACTTAACTATCACCAGCAGATGTTTGGTATAAAGAGGAATGTTTTTTGTACACAAACTAAGTCTGGTGGTTTTTTATTTAGATGACAATTTCTACAACTGTGAAACAGAGCTCAGCTTTTAAAGGGATGGTGGATCTATTTTTGAGTAAATAACCATTTGTTGCCTTCCAGTGGAAGATGGAGACGTGTTTGACTTCAGGGGGATGAGACTGGACTGGTTCAGACTGCAGGTAAAAACAGCCCAGAGAAGACTTTTCTACTTTGGGTTTGGGATTTGTTTGTTTGCTTTCCTGGGCCTTGTACCCACTTTGTTTTATTCACTTCCTGTCTCTCTCCCCTCCCAGGCGTACACCAGTGTTTCTAAAGCTAGCCTCGGTATAGCCGACCACAAGGAGCTCGGCAAGATGATGAACACCATCATCTTCCACACCAAGATGGTCGACTCTCTGGTGGAGATGCTGGTGGAGACGTCAGACTTATCCATCTTCTGGTGAGACACCAAACCTGACAAAAAGTTCTTTTGATGATTAAAAATATTTTACTTATAACCATCCCTTACTTTAAAAAAAAAAAAAATTATTATTATGTGTGCAGTTTCTACAGCCGTGCATTTGAAAAAATGTTCCAGCAGTGCTTGGAGCTTCCCTCCCAAAGCCGCCACTCCATCTGCTTCCCTCTGCTCTGCGCACACTTCATGTCCTGCACACACGAGCTCTGTCCTGAAGAGGTGAGAGAGCTGACAACCTGGGGTTTATTGGTGAAAATGTTTAAAAATTCTCATTTTATGAGAGCTGCATCCACACCTTCTTAGAGTTTTATTTGTAGAAATTAGGCATACACCAATCCACTTTTTTCTCTTCTAGTACCACTAACGGTTTAGTATCAGCTGATACCAGTCTGGTACAGAAAAACAACTGAATTGAATTAAAACACAGATATAAATTAACTGAATTACAAATTTATTTGACAGCTCTGCTTCAGTACAGAACACCTAAATACACCAACAGCTTCACAAGCTTGGTCAAACATGTAAAAACAATTTTAATTTGTTTAGTCAGAGCAATTAAGAGTATAACAGCAATGTAAAATATATAATAAAGCATAATGTTTCTCAGAGCACACAGCATAGAATTAGACTGAATAGATCTGTCCTTAGGGAGTGGACACATTGTATCAGATAAATGATCTAGAATTTTTATAAATATCAGGAGTGATACAGATATTAATGTTGGTTAGGTTCATGTCTAGTAAAAACCGTTGGAAACAATTCACCTCAGCATGTTCAGCTACTTTGTTTTGTTCTACCACATAAAATGAGAATATTGTTTTTGTAATGAGAAAAAAAAATAGATAAAAAAGGCTTAGCAGGGATGCATACCTTTGCATAGTAGAAATCAACCTGCTTTACATGAACTTCAGGTAAGAGTTTGTTGTCTTTTTCCAGCGTCACCACATAGGGGACCGAAGCCTGTCATTGTGCAACATGTTCCTGGATGAGATGGCCAAGCAGGCCAGAAACCTGATCACCGACATCTGCACAGAGCAGTGTACGCTCAGCGACCAGGTGGGAACACTTCAGCCACTGCGGGAATACTTCTATTTACCATCTCTACCAGACAGCGATAAGATCAGTGTCTACCACAGCGTCTAATAATTTACCCTGCAGTGGTTTATGGTCCTGAAAGAGGAAGCTGTTGCTCTCAGTGCAATTTAATGGTTCCAAAATTAGGAAACAGAGTTGATTATTAAACCCTGATTGACTCATTTGCATCAAATAACCAGATCTGACAGGTGCAGTTTTTAATATAAATGATAGCAAAGCTACCATTTGCAGAAAAAGGTTATTTTTTGTTTGTTTATCAAGTGTCTTCAATCATGATGACTTACCATTTTTTTCTATATTTTAGAAACTTCACAGCAGAAAAGTATAGACAGGAAATGTTAGAGCTAAGCTTCCCTTTATGTAGTGAAGCTTGCTGGTTTTATTTTTGTTTTCTCAGTTATAAAACTGCATTGTTTAATATTCCATTGAGTCACATAAAATGATGTCATGTTGGCTACATCAGTGTACATTAACAACAGCGGCGGGTACACTTCTACTAATGCGCTCGTAGCTTTAGTCATGCTTTAGCTTCTGTATTTAGCAGGATGCTAATGCTTGACTAGGTATACTGAAATGCCCCCTTTCTGTATTTAGTAGAAATACAGAAAGGGGTTAGGGCTAGTTAGCATTAGCATGACTAATGTTTATGATTAGCTTTTTAGGATTAGTGCAACTAACATTTTAGCTAGCAGTGCCCACTGATAGATAGCAAAGCAGGTCATTGTATTTCTCAAAATTTTAAAGTGAGGATTGTCTGAATTTCTAACGTCTGTCAGTTTTAATCAGGCCTGCTTGGCCCTCCGGTTCTGAAGAAGATGGTGCATTAATATTGAAGTGGCAACATTTCAAGCATAGCACCAGTAATGTCATGTCTGGTTTTTGACTCTTTGTTCCTTTTCTTCCGTCAGCTGCTGCCCAAACACTGTGCTAAGACCATCAGCCAGGCTGTGAACAAGAAGAGCAAGAAGGCAACAGGAAAGAAGGGGGAGCCAGAGAGGGAAAAACCTGGAGTGGAGAGCATGAGGAAGAACCGGCTAATGGTCACCAAGTCAGTACCAAAACCAGCTAGACAGTCTACCGGACTGTCTAGCTTTTTATGTTATTTTACAGTCCAGTTATTTTATTGTGGTTTGGCCAATAAGCCTTTAATTTGACTTTAATATAATCAATAATGATTGTTTTTGACTTCCTGCTTTTCTTTATTTTTCCAGTCTGGATAAACTCCATACAGCTCTATCAGAGCTCTGCTTCTCCATCAACTATGTCCCCAACCTAGTGGTGTGGGAGCACACGTTCACACCCAGAGAGTACCTCACCTCACACTTGGAGATCCGATTCACAAAGTAAAACTGCTGCACACACACACACGCACGCACAAACAACAAACCGTAAAGAAATTGTTACTTTTGTCCAGTTTAGAGTTTCTGAGCCTGCAGCCTATTTACAAAGTCTAAATACAGTCAAGAAAAGCAGCTTTATGTGGTTTTAAGTTTAATTGCAACCTTGGATGGATTAAAACTGAACCTAAATGTTGATATTAAAACAAAATGTTGACCTTCCTGTGTTTGAACACTGTTGCTGCCAATACATCTGGGAGAACTTATAAGGTTACTTCCAAACCCCCAAAAAGTCCACCATTCAGACTTAGAGGGTTTTTACAACTGGCAAATATTTGAGATGGATGAAATTTTTGCTGCCGACTTAAAATAATAATAAAAATAAGTTGTAATAATAATATACATAATTAGGATGAAACTTTAGTTTTATTAAAAATCAATTTCTACAAAAACAGGAACAGAATTAAATGAATACAAAAATAATTGAATTATGTATTAAATGGACCAAGAAATACATAAACTGTTAATCACTTCAAGATTCCTGTTGCTGCAGGAGTCTTGAATGTCTAGCAGGGGGGCTAACGCCGATCTGTTGAACTCAAATATGTCATGGCTGCCATGATTTTCACTTTGTCTTTTAAATAAATATTTAATTAAACGGGTATTTATTTATGCATTAGATTAATGATTTAATGATGTATCTATTTGTCACTTTTAACCCTACATATAAGTTAAATAAGACTTCAGTGAAAATATTCCAGTTTTTTATGATGTTTAGTGCTTGGAAAAATTCAGTAAATGGTAAAAACATGAATTTCTGCATGATTAATAAAGAAGTGTGAATGATTGCTTATTATATCGCTTGAAAGAAAGAAAGAGAGAACAGAATAAACATTGCAATAAAGCATCATTTTGACCTCTAACCAATCCACTTGTCTGTTCTGCTTGCAGGTCTATAGTTGGGATGACCATGTACAACCAGGCCACTCAGGAGATCGCCAAGCCCAGCGAGCTGCTGACCAGCGTCCGGGCTTACATGACGGTGCTGCAGTCCATAGAGAATTACGTCACCATCGACATCACCCGAGTTTTCAACAATGTCCTCCTGCAGCAAACGCAGCACCTGGACAGCCATGGGGAGCCCACCATCACCAGCTTATACACAAACTGGTGTGTTGGATTATAGATCAGAGTCAGTTTAGCAACCTTAAGTCATCAACATGTCAGGCTGTAACTCCCACCTCCATCAGGATCCCAAACTTAAAAAGTGGACATGTCATGGTTTTAAATCCTTCCTTTTCACATGTAAATCATTCTTTTATGGTCTATATAAAGTAGAACAGCAATGCTTTGGTCTGAAATCTGCAGGCCCTCATTCACCTGTTCTGAGGTGAATTTTAGAGCAACTCGTTTTGCTGTGGTCTTTATTAATGTGAATGAGACCTTTCATGTTCTCCAGGTCGCACAGTGTCCCACTCCACTCCGTTCTTCCATTTTTGTAATTTGATAGCAGCGATACGATTATCAACTGGAAGAGAAACTTTTTACTCCCAAGTTTATTAAAGATGTCAACAATCCAAAGTCTGATCCAGAGCAGGAGAGTGAAGACGACGATCCTGCCGAACCGTGCTTCCCAATGCTGTTATTAATGTATTTTCACCCTCACCCCCCATACCAAATACCTGGAGCATGTCAGATACTTATTAAAATATTAATGCTACCACAACATGAATGAAGTAAATAAACCTCGACAAAAATAAGGGCAAAATTGCTGCGAGGAGAAAAAAAAATAGCAAATTCACAAAACTGATTATCCGGAAGCCATGACCTCGTTTAACAGCTCCACCGCAAATATGGTGGTAGAGAAGAAAGAAAACATAATAGGGAATAGATAAAAATGAACAAACTGAAAATATAACCTAAAAAGAATATAAAGATATCTACGTAGTACCTGGAGAGAATACATTTAAATTCTTTGCACTATTAGACACTCAAAATGCACAAAAAATATTTAAGGGCTGAAAAAGCAGATTTTCCATAATGGCGCAAAACCTTTTTCTCTGCTGGTTGTCAAGGTTACATCTCAGCAAATTATGATGGAGTTTTAGGGCCATCCTAAGAAAATGTGAAAAAATTAAATTCCAAGAATAAAATCAAAGCATTACGAATACAACTTCATTCTTATTAGTTGTAATATTATGACTTTATTCTTGTGTTATTTTGACTTCATTCACACATTCTTATAACTTTTATCTTGTTTTATTACAACTCAATTATCGTATTTTAATACTATCATATTTTTCTGGCTTTATTTTAGTACGACTTTATGCTCGTAATATTATAACTTTGTTCTCTTAATTTTATTTAATTCTTTTTTTGTATGCCATCATAGTAAATAAACATAGCTTTATACTTTATTATTATTCTGTTTAAGTGAAGCGAGTACTGAGCTTCTGTTCTGCGTCCATGCAGGTACTTGGAAACTTTGCTCCGTCAGGTCAGTAACGGACACATCGCCTACTTCCCCGCCATGAAGGCCTTCGTCAACCTGCCTACCGAGAACGAACTGACGTTCAATGCCGAAGAATACTCTGACATCTCTGGTACCCTCATGCTTTCCATCTAACGTCAGGCTGTTTGTGTTCTTCATTTGTTTATACGTAGGGAAGAGGTAAAGCATGAATGGGAATGAACTCGTATGTTTTTTTTGCTGTGTTTTTCAGAGATGCGTTCCCTCTCGGAGTTGTTGGGGCCGTACGGGATGAAGTTTCTCAGCGAGAGTCTGATGTGGCACATCTCATCACAGGTTGCCGAGCTAAAGGTAATACAAATTACAGAAGCTACTTTTCATGATTGGAATGTATTTGTTTCAGGCATTCAGCAATTTTAAACCCACATTATGTCTCTGAATGTTAAATGTAAAACACTGAGGTATCCCATGCAGGTTACTTTGAACTTTAAGAAGTTACCATTTCCTACTCTATATAACGAATGATGATCGGTTAAGTTGAGGAATCTCCTTGTTGAGATTATTTTGCACTCAATACTGACCAACCCTGAGCAGCTTTAAATAGTCTCTTCTTTAAAATCCATGCCACTTATTTCCTTCCTTCAATTACTTTTTTAACTGGATATGTCATGTTTTTAAATCCTTCTTTTTCACATTTAAATCATTCATTTATGATTTTATAAGGTGGAACTGCAATTCTTTGGAAATCAACACCCTAATCAGAAACTGGGTTCAGTCAGGGACTCAAAATCCAATCATTTAAAAAGGTTTAATCCAGTACATCCTTACATAAGCTGTTGTTATTCTGTCTCTCTTATCTTGTTTGTAGAAACTGGTGGTGGAAAACATGGAAGTGTTGACCCAGATGAGAACGAGCTTTGACAAACCGGACCACATGGCTGCGCTGTTCAAGAAACTCACTTGTAAGCACAGACATATGGACATGTTAACCTCACAGTTAGAGCTCCAAGATGATTACTGGGGTTTCCACTCATTGTACTTACTAAAGAAATGTTGGATTTATAGTTTACGCAAATATGAAGACAGCGGTTGTTGATTTGCTAAACACCTACTTTACTGATGATCTGTTATAGAGTTTGGTGTGTAGGTCTCCTTTTTTAATTGAATCAAAACACCAAATTCCACAGCACATCAACATGTTAAGGTTGTCAAAGTCAAGCTAGCATAAATAACTTGCTTCCCTACCCCACGCAATTTTTTTTTTTACTTAAAACTTTTCACTGACCTGTGAATGTTATCACAGACTTTGTTATCTAGCTGTGCTAGTGTTGACAATTAGAAGCAAAGCATCCATTGTTCTTTACATGCCATTTAAGACTTAGTACTAAAGCTAAAACCAATGGTAGTTATCGTCAGTGAGCAGGTTTTTGTCCATCATCTTGATTCTTACCAGGGTAAATCATCCGATGTCTTGTTTCTAGATATTTGTACTTTGAATCTTTGAAATGCATCGAGTAACATTTGCTTCACCTCTTTAGTGTGTTCATGGTCAGTGTTTTTTATGTTCTGTAGCTGTGGACAGCGTTCTGAAGAGGATGACCATCATTGGCGTAATTTTATCCTTCCGCTCTCTTGCACAGGAAGCTTTGAGAGATGTAAGACACACACACACACACACACACACACACGCACACACACACACACACACACACACACACACACACGCACACACACACACACGCACACACACACAGGCCTTTAGAGCCAAGGCGGCGATGTGAGACGAATACAGATAATCCGGATCTTTCCTCCTTTCAGGTGTTGTCTTGCCACATTCCTTTCCTGGTCAGCTCGGTGGAGGATTTCAAGGACCACATCCCCCGAGAGACTGACATGAAGGTCGAACACATTCACACTCAAAGTAACACCACCATGTCTTCCTCCTCTCATGCTGATGCGAGTTAATATTTCCTGTCACCAGGTGGCCATGAATGTCTACGAGCTGTCTTCTGCTGCCGGTTTACCCTGCGAGATTGACCCAGCCCTGGTGGTGGCGCTGTCCTCCCAGAAGAGCGGTAAGTTGGAAACACACTCGACATGTCAGCATAAGCTCAGCCTGTTTTCTAACAACATGGTTTGGTTGGTGCTGGGCAGAGAATATCAGTCCAGAGGAGGAATATAAAATTGCCTGTCTGCTGATGGTGTTTGTGGCCGTTTCCTTGCCGACCCTTGCAAGCAATGTGATGTCTCAGTACAGCCCTGCCATCGAAGGTGAGTCACTGAGTTGTTAGGTTGCTTGTGACCATTTTTTCAACAGAAAGGAGCTGAGATTATATAAATAAAAAAACATAAAAGCAGTGGACCCAGTATGCTACCCTATGGGACTCCCATGGACCATAACATACAACTGATCGTGATGTAAAGCTTCCATATTTCACAACCTGAAATCTATCAGTTAAATAGGAAGAAATTGTCTGTAATGCAGAATATAAACTAGATATAGTGGTTTTGAACTGGCATGGACCACACATTTCAGATAAAGAAAAAGCTCCCTCTGAACTGGAGGTTTAAACTTTGAAATTTCTCTAACTTCTATGCCTCTGGTGGTGCAGACCTCTGGTGGGTGTCGTAACATGTTGTAGCGCAGGGGTGTCCAAAGTCGGTCCTGGAGGTCCGGCATCCTGCATGTTTTATTTCTCTCTCTGGTGGTAGTAACAACCATTTCAGTATGTCAGTGTTCTTAGGCCTCTAATGAGCCATCCTTTGATCCAGGTGCATTAAACCAGGGAGAGAACTAAAACACGCAGGATGCCGGCCCTCGAGGACCCACTTTGGGCACCACTGATGTAGCAAACGTAACATTCAGAACATGTAGCGAATGTTCTGAATGTTCCATTCGCTACATCACAACTTATGCAGCAAATATGTTTCCATCTCCACTTTACTTCATTGACTGTTTTTCGCAAAGCCAAAGACTAACTCAGCCGAGTGTAACATCTTTTATTCAAAATGAAGGAAGTTATTTTGAATTCTGCAGTGTCCATCGACCGTTTCTAATGCAGTACTGCAAAATGCACATGATAAAACGGTGATGAAAACATGACTAAGACATGCCTCGTGTAATTCTTTTTAAAATGTGAAAAAAATCAAACTATTTTTAAGTTTATCGGGCTTGACGTTGAATTTTCATTGTCTTTCAAATAGTTGATATTTTTAAGATCCAAATTACTCACATTTACGCTAAAAATGTCACATTTTTCCATTACCGGTACATTATTTCAAGACTGTGAATGTTTTTCCCTCCATGCTTACCTTTGAGATTTTTTAAAATTCCAATTACAAAAATAAGTAATATTAATAAACTTTGCAGTTCACGGCAGTTTACAGCCTAAAAGCAGTAATGCGCAGCATTTACCATGATCTTGGCATTTAACAGTTTTAATGGCAAATAAGACTCACAATCTTTTAAATGCCTTTTCCCCCCAATTAGCTTGTTTATTCAGTTTGATATATTAAATCTCGTGCATTTCAATAAAAGCACCAATCAAGTGAAAGTCAACTGAACATTTTCCCCAGTCGAGTCCCTCTGTTGTAGCTAAATGAGGCTTTTGATAAGCTATCAAAGACATTTGTCACTCAGAGGATGAATTATGAAGATGTCGCCTCCTAACAACCTTGAAATGAAAGGCTGGCCTGTTAATAAGGGCCTTCTAAAGAGGATAATAAGTTATGAGAGGCTCGGCTCTGGTTGGTATGCAGACCGCGTCTCAGCCGACAATTGGTTTTGCCGCCACCATTTCTTTGTACACGGCCTCATTACCGCTGTGTTAGCCATCCTGCGAGTTCACAATTCCACCCTGGCGCTTCCCATTTCACATTTATCTGTTATCTCCATTAAACATACATAAAAATCCATAGTTTTTAATCTGCTCTGTCAGTTCCACATGAAGCTTGTCAGGTCTGGAAGTCAGACTCTTGAGCTGTTTTGATGGATTTCAATAAAAAAAAAGAAAACTCCTGGTAACAGTTTGTATTTGCTGCCCCCTACAGGCCACTGCAACAACATCCACTGTTTGGCCAAAGCCATCAATCAGATCGCTGCGGCTCTCTTCACCATCCACAAGGGAAGCATAGAGGACCGTTTGAAGGAGTTCCTGGCTGTAAGACAGAGAAATTATTTGATTTTAGTTTTTTAAGGTTTTGTTGGCTCTAGTGGCCTTTATTTGAAAGTAGTTTGACAGGAAAGAGGGTTATGAGAGAGGGGGAAGACATGCGGCAAATGTCACCAGGCTGGGACTCGAACCTGCGACCACCGGCATGAGGACTAAGGTCTCAATACATGGGATTTGCTTTGCCCCTGCGCCACCACAGCACCCTTGATTTTAGTTTTAATGCTGTGTTTTAGGCTGGAAAAAGGTTTTAAAAAATAGTATTTGTGTTGATTTATTTTAACAGATCTCCATTTCAAATGAAGCTACAAAACAATGTGTGTCTGTGTCTATATGTGCAGCTGGCCTCGTCCAGCCTCCTGAAGATCGGCCAGGAGACGGACAAGATGACCACACGAAACAGAGAGTCTGTCTACCTGCTGCTGGACATGGTGAGGGGACGCTGAAGACAGGAGACATTTTAGGCTGCTAGTGAAATATTTTAACTGCTTTTTGCACTGGGAAATGATTTTATTTTAATTTTTATTTAAACAAGAATTATTTGCAAGTTTGAATGAAGAGTGGGTTTTTTCTAATTGGCACCGTCAAAGTTAAACATACAGTCTAAAACATGTATGTGTATTTAATGTGGTGTTTAAAAATTCTAGAAAATTTGAACTTAAAATGAGCTGCATAGATCGTTAAAAGAAGCTGAATTGTAACAAATTACAACTTCTTAAAAATTCGTAATGAGGCTCTCGACGAGCCTCCTTCTTGTCACCCTGTTTTGTCTAGACAACACTCAAAATATTCCAGAATTGTTGCTGTTTGGCTGCTACATCAAACAGTAACATCTTCTTGTTTCTTATTTAAACAAGAAAAGATTTGGGTTTTAACAAGAGAATAAATATCATTGTAAAAAAGAGTTTTCTCAATTTAACAAGTTTGGTTTCTCATTTTAACAAAAAGCTGCTTCTGAATTTATGACCAACAGTTGATGGTAGTTTGTGTTTTAGAAAAAAACTATTTAGTTGTAAAAGTATCTGGAATACTTTTACCAGCCGTTAAACTGTTTGGTCATAATGATAAGAAATGTTTGAGAAAAGTAAAAGTGAGACGTTCAAACCTAGGAAAACTGTAAAGTCTGACGTTTATATATATATATATATATATATATATATATATATATATATATAAGTGTGGTGCGGTGAGGTTCATTGCTGGTGAGGCACTGACTTATGACTTATATAGACACCATGCATGTTATTGGACCTACGGAAATTTCGCGCAGGCATGCAAGGCTTTACATGTCATCCATAGCTGCGTTAACTCAGTTAAACTTAGAAATGTAGGTATTAATTTCGTCCTATGATCCACAGCAAAGGGAAAGATCAAGAAAGTCTGTATCCGCCAAGCTAGACGCAGACTCGTTGCCATAGCAACTGACAACAATGCCACTTCGTGTTTTAGGATTTAACACCAAAAAAAACATTCAAAAATTTTTCACACAGAACAGAACATTTAGTTTGTTGTTGTTGTACGTTTTAGGCTTAATGTTTTATTAATAATTGCTGTGGTAGGTTAGCTGCTGCTTCTACTTTACTGAATTATTTAGACATAAACTGTAACCCACAAAACGCACATTTCATTAAACTAAACAAAAACATCTTATTGCCGTCTTATCTTTACGTATCAATGAAATCCATGCACCTCGAATTCTGCACAAAATTATCCGTTCATCCAAAGCCCAGTCCATCCTCGGCATGTCTTCTACTCCGTTTAAAAATCATAAAACTGTCTCGAAGCAAAACTTTCAGCTCCGGTGTTCGTTAGGGTTGCCACCCGTCCCGAAATTGGCTGTTAAGCATAGCGTATCGTATTGGACCGATACGGGACGCGATTTGCTCCGTATTCTACAAATATGGATGTGTTATAATGAAGAAATGGTCCCCGAGTACTTTATATAGTAGGCTGCCCCGGTCAGTGTTTGACTCACAGTGTGGGTGTTGCAATATTGTGCCCAACTGCTTTCTGGGTAACACAGACCAACCGACACGCTGCCGCCGCAGCCGCCGCCGCAGCAGCACCCTCCCCTCCCCTCCCCTTCCTCTCCCCCTGCTTTACATGTCCCTTATTTTGATTTCTGAAAGGTAGCAACCCTAGTGTTGGTCTTCCTTTAGTTATTATCTCCTACTTCAATTGAAAATCCGCTTTAGAAAACTGTTTAAGTGTAGAAATGTAGTCTTTCATGTTCATGTCGGAAGAGAGGAGAAAACAGATATATCGCTGTACTTTACTTATTCACTGTATGGCTAGCTCAGGGTTGGGCAACTCCAGGTCTGGAGGGCTGGTCTCCTGCAACTTTTAGATGTGTCTCTACTTCAACACACCTGAGTCAAATAATGAGGTCGTTAGCAGGACTCTGGAGAACCTGACTGAACTGAGGAGGTGATTCAGCTATTGGATCCAGGTGTGTTCTACCAGGGAGACATCTAAGAGTTGCAGGACACCGGCCCTCGAGGACCAGGATAGCCCACCCCTGGGCTAACTCTATGGCTAGCTCGCTGTGTCTTACTCTGCAGTTGTGGAGTCACAATATCTGGGATCATGAGTGATGAGGCAGGAGACCTGCCTCACCTCGAATCTGTTCTCTGCCGTTTCTTATCGCTCCTCTGCACACAAAACATGATACACACACAGTTGGTGACAAAAAAAACACTGTACATTATATATATAAGCTAAATTATGGAAAATCAGTCCATATATTAAATGTTTGCTAACACTTTATTTGAAGGTCATTACATTATCACAATTTACAAAATCATGCAAAGTTGGCACTTTTAATGGACTTTTAATGCAACTTTTAGAGCAACTTTGCATTAAAAGTGTCATTATTTACCAAATGACACTTCATGACAACAGTCATAAACATTCATAAAGACTTCTTTATGTTCATGACGGATGTTATGTCACGTTTATGACAGTGTCATGTCAGTCTTATGCACACCTCTTCAAATAAAGTGTTACCAAATGTTTTTTAGCCATTTTATTGCCGGCGTACAGACAGGAGGAGCATGCTCCCATATAATGGCAGCCAGTGCAGTTAGTGAGAGGTTGCGCAATCCCAGGTGAGGCTCAGCTCGCTGCTGCCTCACCTGCTTCGCTTCTGAGCATTTAAATGGGAAAATGCAAAAATCCAGCGATTTTTGAAGAAAAAGCAATCAGAATTGGTTAAGCTAAATAAAAAATAGGTACTTTATAGTACAAACCACAGGGTGAAAATAGCAATATAAGTGATTTTATTATTATATATTATTTTTCCATGATGACAGGTGAGGTTCTACCTCCCCTGACCACACGTCACTGATATATGTATATTGTTATTTTCTTCTACCTCAGATTGTGCAGGAGTCTCCCTTCCTGACCATGGACCTGCTGGAGTCCTGCTTCCCTTACGTCCTGCTGAGGAATGCCTACCACGCCGTCTACAAACAGAGCATCAGCGCCAGCGCATAGAGGCGCAGCGAGCGCGCGGCCGAGGCGCCGACATGTACATAAAAACACAAACACTACCGCAACACGCCGGCCCACAAGGCCTCAGCTGAATCCTCTAAAAACCAACACTATATCGGCAAAAACATTAACACACTAAAGAAGCCGCTAATTACTTTAACCAAAACACACACACACGTACACACACACATACAGCTGGATGACCTGAGGGGGGATCAGTGTCTTCATTTCTGTCATTGTTTTCCACGGCGTTGCTGGTGACCATGACCACTGCAACACCTAATATACAATGTTTTATTGAACAAAAATATAAAGATATAGTATATATATAAAGCTGACACTGAAATATTCCTTTTTTTTTCTCCTTTATTTTTTAATTTTAATAGACGTTTTGAGATTTCTATTGTTGAGCTGAAACTTCTCTGATGATTTGGATGCTTACTTTTTGGGAATGCATTGGTTCTGTGTGCCGTGGAGGTTCTTTTGGTCGTCGAGGACGACGGGTCAATGCCGAAAAACACGTTACTCGTAGGTTTCCACACACTGACAGACATCCTGAGCTGATACTCTACTTATCTAACAATCTTTCTGCATTTCATCACATAAAAACCATACATTTGTATAACATGGTGATGGTTTTTTTTTTGTTTTTTTATTTGTTTTGGGTTTTTTCTAGGTAGTCGTAACACAAACTTTTTTGTGGGTAAAGATATGCTATCTGTATTCTACTTCGATGTGAACTGAACCTGTCTGTTTTTAATGTTTATGCTTTATTTTTATGATGACGACAATGATGACCATTTGCCAAATGTGTTGACACTAAAAAAAAAAAAGAAAAAAAAAATCTTGTGTATCAGGGCTTGGAAGTGGTGAAGTGTTTTATTAATGGTGTGTGATGCCTTTTTTTTTTTTTTTTTTTTTTTTTTAAGTGCGACTGCAGCAGCTTTGTTAGCAGGAACAAAAACTTTGAGGGAACAAGTGACAGGAACGGCTGCAGACATTCCCCTCAGCTGTTCCCTCTTCGGAGGGCCTTATTGGAGCAGACTTGGTGTTTTCCTCGCCCCGTTTTTACACTCGTGAAGCTGAAAGCTGACCATCCACACTCAGAGGTTTTATTAATCCGTTGTGCTTAACTTTATTAACAGGAAATAAATTCAACCAGTTCCTCCACTGAAAAAGCAACTCAAACGCTAATCCACCTCTGACCTGTGAAACTACAAAAACCTGGAGCTGCAATAAGACTAAATAAATATATATATGTAAACACTCCTGGTGGTGTTTTCACTGGATTCTTCTTTCTTATCAGCTGTATGCTTACAGTTTGGTATTAGGATTTTAAGGGACAAATAAAAAACATCTGCAATATTTTATGTTAATTGTCACATGTATATATTTTTTTATTTTTATCTTCTTAATATATATATATATATATATATACCTCTCTTTATCTATTCAGAGGTCCTTGTATAAACAGAATATTAACCTTTTAACTGTCCTGCGATCTTAGCGCGACGCTCAGGTGGATGTCAGTTAGATGTTGGGTGTGTAACAGATCATGAATTGGTGTAATGCCTGTATAATAATACATTAAATACATGTCTGATAAGCAAACATTTAGCAATGGAGTGAAATTTAAAACTTCAACAGAGTTCACTCCTCAAGGAAGCAATCATTTCTCAACAGCTGGGGTCCAGACCCTCTGGGTGAAGTAAGGTGCAGAACAAGGCCTGGTTTTTACCAGGTTACTAATGATCTGGTTATGTTGAACCGGGAAAAGAAAGCATGAATACCAACGATTGTTTAGGACAGACTTTAACTTTACATCTGTTTCAGACCTGAAACAGTTTGGGGCACCACCTGCTCATAACAGCAACGGTTTCTGATGGATGTACTGACCTGAGACCAGAGGTAAGTACAAAATGTGTAGTGGTTAAAAACAGTTAATCATCCAGAAGGAATCTTTTAATTCGATGCAGTTCGATACGAGTGCATTGTATTGCAAATGGCTGGCAGGTTTATGTTTGGCAGCAGAGCATTTGTGGAGTGTTGAAGGCAGCTGCTAGTGTGCCCAACCTTTAAGTATATAAACATTAATGAAGGTGACCACGTAGAGAACAGCTCCTAGATCCATTACAAGCTGCTGGGGGTCACTTTTTGGGTTTTCACACAGCCAGGTGGTCGTATCCTGCAGTTATCTACGTGATACAATGAGTCCACAAGGACCTCTTTCATTGAAATCGCACCTTATTGAGTCTCAGGCCTCCTCTGTGTCTGCTGACTTTCACTCACTGGTGTAGACAGACGAGGTTCCTGCTCAGTTTTGAGATCTACAGTTAAGTCCAAAGTTATTCACACTCCTGTCAGTACAACTAATCAACTATCAATCAGTTTATTAGTTAATAAATATAAATATGTTTCTCACATAAAGCAATGTGAAAGTAGCATCAGTTTTGGGGGGAAAGCCTTTTTGTCTTGGTTTTCGTTTTAGACGGCACACCAACAATGGTTTCCACCTTCCTTCCCCAATGATCAATAGAAAAATCTGTTCCAACCGTCCATTAATTATGATTGGTTGACCAGATTTTTACTTGTTTTTAACTTGTATTGTGACTCAATGCATCTTTGGTGAGGAGTTCCCAGTTTTAAGGCGGGAAAGTGTCTCATCATCACCCTGTGTGTAGCTTCCTCCACAGACTATAGTCAGGAGTCTTGACTTGAATCTGTTAACGTTTTAGCTTGAAAACATAACATTTTTGTATTGTCAGAAGAAACCAAAAATGAATTAAAAAGAAAAAACATTTAAACACAAATCCACCAAAACAACACTTTTGATGATGCCAAAAATCATTTTGAACATTTTTGTTTTCACTCTTGCATGTTGGTTTCTTTTAAATAAAAGCTATGAAACAATTTGCAGATGGTACATATTTCTGCGGAGGAATGGAACAACACCCTGGGTATAATAAAATAGAGCTAAAAACGAATCCAACCCAGAAAGAGTCCTGCTGTCTGGGAGGCGCCAGCAGGGGGCACTCTATTCAAACTATTACTATGATGCAAAACCAGCGCGTGTGTACGCTTTGTATGGGTATTCAGGATAATATGAAATCAGATGCACATTAGCTCTTATTAAAAAGAGTTTATGTAAAAACATTGAATCAGTTGAATATCACTGATGTAGAAATCGCAAAGGCACAATATGATAACATATTGCTCATCTTATCTGAATTAGCAAACACTCTGCCAGGGTTTCCCAAAGTGCAACCCCAATTCCAATTTAAGAATGGTAGAAATTATCCAGGGCAGCCGGTTGAAAAAATGACTTTTTATTATTATTATTATTAGGATAGTTTCACTTACAAAATAAAAACCTTAAAATGGAAATATTAGTTACAAAATAAACTGAGTCTTTCATGAATCACATTGTTTTTCATTCATTCTAGTTTCATAGTAAGTCAGAACACAAACATCAGTGGTTTTCACTCAACAGCAGACTTTGATGTTTCCATTCATTAAAATTTGGCTAAATACAGTATTTTTGAAATGTGACCCAAATCCCAATCTAGTTGATATGCATCTTTTCATGTTTCAAACACTCATATATAGATTCATTTTCTGTTAAGGTCTGACCACTGTTTATTTTACTACATTATTTTTTAGGTACGTAGCTGTGCCTTTAATTGATACAATTGTGTGGCAATGTGACAAATTTGTTTAGTTTTAGGTTTTTTCTTTTTCTTTCAAAAAAGAAGTGTTTTTCTATGTCAACGTAAGTTTTTGCTTAACATTTCAGTTGAAAGGACTTGAGAGCAAATTATCCTAGCTCTTAAAATGTACACCATACATGTAGATGGGACGTCATCTACATGTATGGTGAACATTTGATTTGCAAAGCTAGACTAAGGTAGGCCAGTTGGAGGCTGTGGGATAAATACCACTTCCATAGCCTGACTTAAAAATGCTATAAATTGCCATTTGAATTATCAGAGAGAAACAGAATCTCTGTCCCTAAATTCTGGGAAGAAAATAGTTGTGTTGGTAAGATGTTGGAGAGCTTATGTAGGCGGTCAGTTTACCGGGCCAAATAAAACCACAGGACCAATTTTTTCCTCATGTGATGTTTTGTATTTCAACTGAAAAAAGACATTCTGAAATAAAGGTAAGCGTTTTTGTTACAGTCACATGTCATTTGTACATGCCTAGATAACATAAGTATAAAAATAAAAAGACAAATTTTACCCCATTCTCCCTGCTAATTAAACTAATATTAGCTCAAGCTAATGTGTCATTAAAGCTGGAAGTGGGATAAAAACATTTTTAAGTGTCTATTTGTATTAAGCCTTTAACTGTTTCTATTTTATAAAATGAAAATATTTTGTCAGTTTAACAATTATTTTTTAATTTCTTTCAAATCGTTGACCTTTGTAAGTCTAGCTTCTGCTATAGGTAGTTAATGTGGCTATTCTGTTGCAGAGAGCGGCTAATTGGCAAACAATTAAAAATGCACACTTTGTATTCTAAGCATTTTTTGTTTGTTTATTTGTTTGGATAATCTTGAAACTTAAGAAAAGTCTAAAACCTGCCAACTTACAGCCTCACATTCTTTTGTGTAACTTTTTAAAAGGCATTTGGTTGCCTAATTGTCATATATATTAGAAATGAAACATTTAAAAATGCAAGAATTGAAAGGGTGAAAAGAGAAGTACACCATTTTGATTTTGTACTGTCAGAATAAACTCACTCATACAGATGTAAAGGTTTATAGAACATGATGGTGAGGTGCTTCTGGAAAACTTCAGCAGGTATTAATGCTGAATACAGTTTGTTCACATGTTCACAAAAAAAAAAGATTTTCTTTTGTAACACTATGTGAGCTATCACTCTGATAGATTCCCTGTCATGTTAGTTTTATATATGATTTGATGTAGGCGTTCGTCTTGATTTTTCCAAACTTCAAAATGTATGCCTGCTTCTTCTGTGCTGAAGTATCTTTGCTGCTGGTGCAGATCAGTCATCCCTGATGGCTGCTTTCCTCCTCCTCTTCCTCAGGTACAGCTCTTTCCAGTTTACCTTCATTAAAAAAAAGAAACGCAGTCATCATCACTAGACAATTTTTTCCTCCATTCAGTTCAGCCCAGTGTTCTACCCGTTTACGTTGCATCTTAGCTAACTAGAATATCATCAAGAAGTTAACTGATTTCAGCAATTCAGTTTGAAACGTGAAATGCATAATCTATATGTTCAACTTAAGAAAATAAAGCAATGTGAAATTTGAATTAGACTTGAGTAAAAGTGAATTTTCAGTTGTTTTCTTCTCATTGATCAATTCCACTCAACAAAAAGGTCAGGAGTCTAATTTATCTCTGTGTAAAGATTTATTTTCAGACAAATGTCGCATACAGATTATGAGAAGATAATCATGTCCTACTTAGAGAATCGAAATGTAAATGAATTATTATACAGTTACCCATATCTACTGATTAGCAATACAAGTAATAAAGCAAGGTAACAACAATGACTAACACTAAAAAATATGTTCAGGCTTCTAATTGAACTGAGGCCCCAGGTTATCCCGATTTAAAGTTTTTCATAAAACAAAAGATCTCTACTTAATCTGGATTTTTTTTCTGATCTAAGGGAAAAGGCAGGGAAGGTCTTTGAAGCTCTCAGTTTTGACAGATTTCCACTTTCACAGCAGGCAACATGAAAGATCTCCCAAATAACAATTGGGGAATGTTGCTCGCTCTCCGGATCCAATGCCTTGTTTCCACTGAGCAGTACGTAGCGGGTCAGTCTGACTGGTACGCTATGTTATGGTCCGACATGCAGGAGAGAGCTTCCTCCACCAGGTGGCCTCTCATTGGTGAGGTGGGGTTAAACCCACACATCTAACATGGCGGCATACTAGTATGACGACAAACGTGATTCACCAGTATGCCTCCAGGTTGTTGCACATAGTGAAGTTTTTCTGTTGGCCAGTCAACGGACAGTGTTGCCAGTAGCTCCATCCTATCCACATTATAAAAGTCCTCTGAACTGTAGGGGTCCAAATAATGTTGTGGTATTGGTCACACAACATTCGGACTATAGTGTAGAGTACCAAACTCTGCCATAGGCTCAGTGGAAATGAGACAAAAGGCTGTTGACAATCAAGGAGGACTACAGTCCAGCTTTTTATTTCTCTGAACCAGTTGGTCTTCAGATTCCCACATGACATGCTGTGCATACTCTATGAGCTGCGTTGACTTTCCGCACATGATTGGGATTTTATAGTCCCAATCATTTTTGTTAAATTTGTCGCACTGAACCTACAAATGTATCTAATTTGATGAGCCATTTGGGCGCCCCGTTTGTTTCTCCATCAGGGCAGCCTTCGCACACCTGTCAGCATGGAACAGAGAATGGTGGTCACACTGCGTTCTCGCCACTGGGTGAATTGATTTTCAACTGGATCAGCTCAGTGTCACGTGACACCAACTACACATATGTGGTCATAAAAATATATCTTTGCATGGAGTTGTCAGGCGGACATCCGCTTTGAGTCTGCTTTGAATACGTGTGGACCTCGGTGGACTGAGGTAAGGTCAAATATGTGGGGCCTTTAGAAGGAAGGAGCAGAGTCAATGAACGTTTGTCCAACAGATTTTGATGGTTCTTTGGATCCCAGGCGGTACCCTGCATCAGTTTTACAGCTGTTGAAAGAACATGGTTATTTACTGAGTTTATATGTGGGAGGTTCTCCAGTGGATGATGAAGCAATACAAGTAGCTCAGAAAAGTCACTTCTTGGTTTCCTCCCAGACAAACAGGTGATGTTGATTAAGACAAATTGAATGATTTTCTAAACATTCTGGGAAGTTAGGCCGGACTTGAGGAAGCAACATCTTGTTTACACACATCTCATATTTGCAAGCCTCTTTCTTACTCCTGGATGCTCCGGCCACATCCAGGAAGCAGACCACATGTAGGATCCCCTGTCAACCCCAAGCATGAGAAATTTCAACTAAACTTTATCAGACAAGTGGTCTCTCTCACACAAGGCACCATAAAATCCCCGTAGATATAAATGAGGAACGTTTTAACTTATATTCACTGTGGTCCCACAAACACAGATCAAGTCCACAATTCTTTGCATGTTTTCTTGGAATCAAGGCCAAAATTTAGATGAAAATTCAAAGAAAAAAAACATACATATATTCGGACCAGATGTACAGATAGCATAAAAGACAAAGCGATACAAACAACAATATACGAGCAACTGAAAACCTCTTTTCA
Source organism: Poecilia reticulata (assembly GCF_904066995.2). Taxonomy (NCBI): domain Eukaryota; kingdom Metazoa; phylum Chordata; class Actinopteri; order Cyprinodontiformes; family Poeciliidae; genus Poecilia; species Poecilia reticulata. The sequence goes on along the minus strand of NC_088844.1, from coordinate 2,731,046 downwards.
CCATCCTTTGAGTGGAAGATGAAACACAAACAGTGGTCAGACCTCTGGTAAATTTATTTTCTTTTGGTTTTTTTGGAGGATATCCTCCCTGAGGGTGTTCAGTCTTTTAGGGGTCATGTCTATAAGAAACAGTGGGGGCATTTTTTTCTTGCTCCCCATACACTCTTCTTTAGAAAAACATTGAAGTTATTTCAGCTGCTAATGCAGCGACATGAACGCTGGGCCGGGACCGTCCCTGATGGTTGAATCTCTAACAGCTTGGGTTTGGTTCATTCCACTCTGTTTAGATCATTTCAAGGAATAACAGTGGAACATTAGAACATTTCAATTCATCCAAACTTTTTTCCTTATTATTCTAAAAATAGAGGACTTAAATCTGCCGTATTGTTTAAGAAGACAACACCCAGACATTTGTTTGCCCTTAAGATTGATTTATTCACAGCCACATTTTAAAAATTCAGACTCACCCAAACAAACAAAAAAAATCTAACTAGTAATTAAGTGCTGGATATTAGCAAAGTAGAGCAGTATTGGAGTAAGTGGGAAAGCAGACAGGAGGAACAGTAGGTTAATGAGACACAAAAAGACAGAAACGATGTTAGACGAAGCAGAAGCAGCTATCGGGAGATGGAGTCGGGGCTGGGCGCTTCTTTAGCTTTGGTGGTGGACAAATCTGGGAGGGAAACGTGCATAAAACCACAAGAGAAGGAGAAACCGAAAGGGAGAGACAGAGTTAGTACCAGCAGTAGAGTTTTATCAGGACAAAAATAAATGCTGTTCAACACAATACAGAACCACTTGGCTTTTTAATCTTACGACAGAGTATTAGGGTCACTCCAAGAAAATGAAAAGGTAAAATTATGAAAATAAAGTCATGCTATTACAAGAATAAAGTCATGATATACAGTCATAGAAGAGTAAAATCATATTTCCACAGAAAAGTTGTATGAAAGTCAAAATAATGAGAAAAACGTCTTAGTATTAGAAGAATAAATTCATAATATTGTGAGAATAAAGTCCTGGTATTATGAGAATAGTCATAGTATTACAAAAAAAGTCATAAGAGTAAAGTCAAAATAATATGATAAAGTCTTAGTATTACAAAAATAAATTTGTAAGATTATGACTTTAATCTCCTAATATTATGACTTTATTCTGGTAATATTTCGACTTCACTTTAGTGCGACTGTATTCTTGTAATATTATGACTGTATTCTCATAATTTCATTTTTAAAAAAATTTTCTTACTATGTAACACTCCGCCTTATAATCTTACTATCATATGTTTGCTTGCAAGTGTAGCTTTTATGGCTTTGGAAAAAAACTAAAATGAAACATTTTTTTGCTGTTTTTTGTCAAAAAATGTGATCTTTAGAAACACTAAAGGCCTTTTTTTCGGTTTATTGCTGGCATGTGGCTTTATCTCGCTCCACACACCAAAGAACAAACAATCTCCTGCGACTGATAAGAGCTGCTCTGACAAAGCGAATCACAAGTGACTGACAAATTCCTCCAAATATGGCACGTTGTATCTTCACTTTGGAAAGAAATTGTTTGAAATCAAGAAAGCAAATGTTGCAATTCGTGTGAATAAATGAAAACATTAATGATGTTATGATTTGGATAAATAAAGATGACTGAGAAAATAGGAAAACTGCAACCATGCAGAGACTTGACACTAGCTAAATGAAAATCAAATTGTTTTAAAGTGGAAATGGGAGTAAATTTTTTTCATATTGGTAAAGATTAACTTTATTGCAACTGTTTTTGTAAGTTAATACTACATTTTTCAAACACCAGTTTATATTTGCACTTATTTTCATTTTTACTTAAAGGCCAATTCTTCAAACAATAATTCTGTATAAAATACATGCAAACTATATCTGATCAATCAAATTTGTCTGACATTACAATTTATTAAAACATAAACTTCCTTCTTTGATCTAATAAACAGTTTACCGCCTGAGCTGTTGCTCTCTGCCACGCCTCTCTCCTGATTGGTTAACAGCAAACACGCCTCATTCCCATTGGCTTCCTCTGGCTGATTGTGATTGGCCCACGTGTAACCGGTGGCATACAGTTGCGTGGTGATTGGGCTCAGCTGGCTGTCTGTTTCACAGAGCCCCGCCCCCAGGAGATGTTGCTCCACCCCCAGCTGAAGGTCTGAGGAGATAACAGCACCTCTAGTGGACAGACATTTGAACTACAGGTGCAATGCTGCAAAGTGGAAGCAGTCTTTTTAAGAAAACTAGGGAAAAAAACTATAAAATGATAAGTAAAGATTCTAACTGAAAAGAGGGATGAATACAAGAGTCCAGTAGTCCAGTGCATTGGTTAGATCATAAATATTCTAAATTTCTGGGTTCCAATCCAGAGGTTTACATCTCTCTGGATTTTTAGCATTTGTAGAAATCACTGCTGTTTTGCAGTCTGAAATAGATACACTGATCTGATATCAATATCATGCCTGATTCATGAGGAGGGCAGATCTATTCAGTATAATTCTATGCTTTGTGTTCTAAGCAGCATGCTTTATTATTTATTGTACATTATATTGACAATTCCTAATAGCACTTTCTGAACTACTCGAAAGGTTTGTTAGTTTATTTTTACAAGTTAGTCAAAATATTGTTTCTGTCAGTTTCAGTTTATTTATTAGTGATTTTAAAATAACTGTTATACTCAACTTAAAATTGTTGTTTTTACTTGTTTGAACAAACTTGTGAAGCTGTTGGTGTATGTAAGTACTGGTGCAGTTATTAAATAAATTTGTAATTCAGTTCATTTATGTCTGTGTTTAAAAACAAAGAAACGCTTTAAGTCCATTCAGCACTTTTTTCTGTATTATTTATTATTTTACTGTATTTTTTCAGAGGTCTAGTGTCGGCCAATACTAGACCTCAGAAATTGCTACCATTATTACTATCAGAAGAGAAAAAAGTGGATCTGTGTATCCCTACTTTAAAAGTATTACTATCACTAACCACGCAGGAGAGAAAAATGTGTTGCTCCTAACCCTCCTCCTTCTGTGTTCTGCGCTGTGACCAGTCTAAGTCTTCCTGAGCGTTTGGTGCGTTGGCAGTCACTCAGGAGGCTTTTAGCAGATTGGGATCGATTAAAGAAAAGCTTTTACACTCCGGCTCTTCCCAGAATCGAGTCAGCGCTCTTTACATGTAATCATGTGTTGCGCATCTTCTTTCCCCTCGTTTTATTTTTTTTGAACATCCACCTTTTCCAACATGCAGTTTATCTTAAATGTATTAGAGAAAACACTTTTATTTAACTTCCTTCAAACTTCACTGCAGGAAGTGATTCTGCTTTGCTGCAAGAAACGGTTTGATGAATTATTTACGGCTGAGAGCCATCATACAGGTGCACTTTGCATTGTTTTGTTGCCATAGGATGAGCTGAAGCTCTTTGAAAAGTGATGAAACATTGATGTTCTCACTGCGCAAACGTAGAGCCTCTAATTCCATCAGGAGTGAGGAGCTGCACGGTGTTGCAAAAATATTCTGATGCTTTTGTTCTTTTCTACATTTAGCCATAATACGACCACATTCCTATGCTTTCTTATCGGGCTTTTGTGCAATAGCCCACCAGAAATTGGTGAAGATTGTGAAGTAGAAGAAAATTACATTTGATTTCCACAAATACTTTGATGAATCTCTTTTCTGCAGTTAGAGCTGCTTTCTTCTGGGGTAATATTTCACAACTTTTACCAATCTACAGACTGAAAGTGTTCCTTTTCAAATCTGATTCCACTAATGTCGAAAAAAACTTAATTTCTCATTTGCTGTGTTTCCATTTGAGAAACACCACAATTGAGTGTTTCTCACTCAGTTTCAGTGAGTGAGACTTTGACTTAAATGCTCATGCAATAAGTCAAAGTCCTGATCTAAATCAAAATGAGAATGCAAGACAAAAAATGTAAAGTTCAGAGATTCACTTCATCCAGTCTCTGTGAGTTTGAGCTATTGTGCTGGATAAAAGGTTCAGTTTCTAGCTGGTGAAACCTGGAAGTGGTTTTACAAAAATTTCTCTCAGGGTTGAATACAAAGACACAGATTTCTTTTCTTTTTATCTGTTTGTTTTTCTTCCTCTTCAGAGTTGTGCGCTACTTTATGTTTGATCTTCTACACAAAATCCCATTGAAGAAATATTGAAGTCTTTGATTGTAAAATGACAAAATATAGAAATGTTCAAGAAGTATTAATAGTTTTCCAAAGAGGTTTAATTTCAAAAACAGCAGTGCAAGAAAACTGATATGATGTGGTGCTGAGAGATTATTGGGTTCTCTTTAGTGTTTGACTTCAGTTTTAATATAATAATAAAATTAGATCAATTGTGTGATTATGGACATGTGTTCCTCCTCAGCATCACACCACCAACTGGACTCCACTGACAACAAGACCAGAGGCTAAAAAAGGAAAGAAAAAAAACTCCAATCCAGCCAAATAAAACAGAAACTATGAAAACAACAGAAAAAGCATGACATGTCAAACAAAGCAAACAGAAAGTAAAACACAACCAAACAGGAAGGAAACCATCAGACATATTAGCTGAATTACAACTTTCAGCAGATCCAGTGATTCTGAACAGGCAGTAATAAATAACACAGGTTCAAACGTTTCATCTCTTTTCCTTGATTATCAAAGAATTTTATCACTCTGTTACTAAATTATGTCACAAGTAGTCCTAGTATAAGTTGGACAACAATGATGACTACACAACTTTTTAAGAAAAAATCTGTTTATGTTTTATTAGATTTACCAACTGCTTTATTATTACCACAAATTTATTTATTTAGGAACAAGATATGAAAGCAATGTTAGATTTAACAGAAACCATTGTCCAGTCTGTAGGCTAAGCTAAAGGCTAATTAGCTGAAAGCTAATTCAAGAAAGAAAGAAAGAAAGAAAGAAAGAAAGAAAGAAAGAAAGAAAGAAAGAAAGAAAGAAAGAAAGAAAGAAAGAAAGAAAGAAAGAAAGAAAGAAAGAAAGAAAGAAAGAAAGAAAGAAAGAAAGAAAGAAAGGTTCTGAGCAGTGTGAGCTGTTTGGATTTGAGCCTTTTGTTCATGAGTTACATTCTCAGTTCATTCCCTCTCTAGGGGTCACCAATTGCAGTTTTCTGGACGATCACTAATCTTTAAAAATCCTGACCTGCCAATGCCAATTTTGGCAAATACCAATTTTTGTTTTGTCTGAAAATCTACTAAATATAGCAAAACAGTTGCCAAGTTGGGAACAGTGTGGTGACTATTGTTAACTGCACATGTTCACATGTATGTAGTGAGGGACAGTGGTTGCTTTTCAGATCGGTGGATAAGATCAGCCCAAGATTAAAGCAGATAATCTGTGAAAAGATTGATCTCCTCTTAAGCTACTCCAACACCATTCCCAACCAAAAACAATCTGTCACAGCCATGAGGAGGGTCTTAGCGCTGTCAGTCAACCTCATGAACACGCTACTCAATGTGCTAATGGTGGAGAAACAACAATGTTACAGGAAAACCGTTTATCTGTCATCGGTTGCTACTCCAACTCGCCTTAGCATTCAGGACAGACTCTGCTAGCTGCATCGTTGTGGGGACAGGAGGATGAGCAGCGCCACATGGATGGTGATTGACAGTGCAAAGACCTGCCTTCTGGCTGTGATTGGTGGTTTTTAGTTAGCACAGTGAGAAGGCAGGATGTCAGTTCTTTTTCACAGATCATCTCTCACACCATACCGACAAAAAGGTTAAGTTTAAAAAAAATGTCAAAAAATATTTTTTATTTAGTTATACACTGCAGCTTTAAGAAAACCAAGGGGCGATTTATCAGGGCACCTGTATTTATAACCATATGTTATTTTTATCCAGCCCCTTTAGTGATCAGTAAAAAAAAACCTTTAAACTGAACCAGAAAACTTTTCCTCTAGTCATTTTCTCTGTTCTCAAAATGGTTTTCATTCATTTTTACAGGAATGTTGAACTTTTCTAACCGATATGAAGTCAGGATTGAAGTGTTTACCTTTCATTGATGGGGGGGCGTATGTGCTCTGCTTCCTCTGAGCGGCGTCTGAGGCCTGCAAGACAAAACCCCAAAACTACTGAGAATCCCCCGAAACATTTCCTTCTGGGTGAGTTAATATTGGTAAGAAAGTGAAAACTAATTCTGACATAAATACTGTATGTAAAAAATTTGGAGGGAAATCTGCTCTGCAGTTATTTGTTTCCACATGCTGCCATGAGGCTTTAGCCGGGTAAAAATCTCAAACATGAGTTGATTCAACATTTGAAGAAACTCAGTAAAAAAAAAAATCACTACTCTAATCAGTCAAAAAATGTGCTTGCCTCATTACAAATGATTACCTTTGCATTGTAGGACATAACATCAGACAATGATAATCTGAAAAAATGCAGAATTCAGTTTTATGAACAAATTGAAAGGCTCTTCAATGTAACCTGCGCCTCTGTGAAAACAGAAATACTACCATGTTAAATCTAGAAGTAACATGGTTATAGTTATGTATATTTTTTTAGGTACAGTTTTCTGTTCAGGTTTAGCTGGAATTACTTGTTAATCAGGACAGATTATAGACTTAGTTTCAGTGTGAGGTGTAGCTGTAGTCTGAGCGTGTTCCCCTCAGACGGACCTCCAGCTTCTAGCAGCTCTGTGCTGCTTCTAATGTGCTGTGTGTGTGTGTGTGTGTGTGTGTGTGTGTGTGTGTGTGTGTGTGTGTGTGTGTGTGTGTGTGTGTGTGTGTGTGTGTGTGCGTAGGTGTGGGTGTGTGTGTGTGTGTGTGTGTGTGTGTGTGTGTGCGTAGGTGTGTGTGTGTGTGTGTGTGTGTGTGTGTGTGTGTGTGTGTGTGTGTGTGTGTGTGTGTGTGTGTGTGTGTGTGTGTGTGTGTGTGTGTGTGTGTGTGTGTGTCATTACAAGCTTTTTCCAAACCTGTGGCTCCCCGCTGGCGTTTTGTTGATCTCCAACATCTGCAGGACAGACAAGCAGTCAGTGGTTCACGTTCCAACCAATCAGTAACAGATTCCATCCTTTTACACTGATCTGCTGGTCTCCACATTTTTCACGTCACTTTGTCTGATTGTTGTTTTCTGCGACCTTAAAAGCTGTGGTTTACTATTCTGGATAACGTTCTTTTAGACCAAGGTTTCCACATCATTCTGTTGTAGATGTTCCAGAGCTTGTTGATTCAAAAACTGATCTTCATTTCCTAACATTTGAGGTATTTTTGATACAGGAAAAGAAAGCAAGACAGAAAACAGTGACATGTTTAAAATACCAGGTCATTTAGGGGAAAAGTTACAAATGATGTTTGAAATATCACATTTGATCTGTGCTGATGGTACATCTTTTTATCAATATTTAGTATGAAAGTGACACTGTCAGTCAAAAAGAACAAAATCGTATTTATTAATATTTTAAAGCAACATTTTAGGTGTTTTTGTCTAATTTTAAAAGCATGTAAAAAATAAAATCAACAGATTTGTCCTAATCAAAATATCAAATAGACCTACATCCCTCCAAAAATCCTAAATGCTAAAAAGTTTAATTCTTTTTAAATTAGATAACTTTTTTAAAAATATCCTAATTTATTTTAGCTGTTATCTTAGCAAAATGATAATAAAGAAACAGCTGCAGAGTTCTTGACCTTGTTTCCCGACTGAGATCATGAACATATTTTTTGTTTTTCCAGCTGCCAGCAGAAGGAGAACTGAAGGTGTTGAAAATGCAAAAACAGACACATTCCAGTCTTCAGCTTGAAGACGCTGGAGCTCTTTCAGGTTCAGTTTTTATGTTGTTCATGTTGAAGAAACAAGCTAGCAGTTGTCTGGGCTGCAGTGCTGGAACCTGACCCTCTGAGTGAAGTCAGGCAGATAATTTCATCAGCTGGTTCCTCTGTGGAAGGACTTACAGGCGCTGAGCGCCACACACAAACACTCACTGATTCTACGTCCAGCCTGGACGTTCGGATCACTTTACAGAAAGTAATCTAATAAAGTTTCCATTATTGCTGCTCCATCTCCCCCTCCCACAGCCTGCTCCCTGTGTTTCCTCACCTGTCCCAGGTTGTCTGTAGATCTGCAGGGTGGCGGGGGTCGGTCTCCTGCGGCGGATCTAGTGGAGAAAATTCAATAGCCCATGTTTTTAACAAAATCACAAATGGTCATTTGTCATTTAGTGTTCATCTTTGCTTCATATCTCTCTATGTCAGGAGTGTCCAAAGTGTCACCTGAGGGCCGTTTGTGGCCCTCTGAATTATTTTTGGCCCAGTGTTATTCATCACTATCCCATTGAAAGACCCAATGACCAGCCCTTTCAGGTGGAGTCTACCAGATTTCTCACTTTAAATTTCAAAGAGTTCATGATGCTACACACTCCAGGTTCCTGAATCTTTTGGAGAAACACTAACCGCTAATCCTCCACCATGCTTAGCAGTGACCACCAGGTCCTTTCCACCTAATGCTCCTTTATTTCACACCTAACCCATTTTGTCAACTAACAAGCTAAATCTTAGTCTCATCAGGCCAAAGCACACGATTCCAGGTATGCCTCGTTTCCTCGGAGTGGTAGGGCATGAGTTGGATCGGAACCCTATTTTACAGGCTGCTGTCTTCAGTAAAGAGTTTCCACTGTCACTTGGTCTCACTGACAGGCGAGGTTAAACCCAAACGTTAACATCGGGTTGTACTTGTACAATGACAAACATGACACACTAACGTCTCATGCTTTTTGCAGGCAGTGATGTTTTTCAGTCGCCCTGACTGTTTCGAACCGTTGAACCTGAGGATGAACAACTGAAGGGGTTTCAGCAATGGTGCGGTGCAGGTCAGTGGTACCGACCTCTTTCACAATGTAAACAGACAAAATAGCATAGAGACCTGTACTGTACTGCTCAGTGGAAACCAGACATAAGGCTCAAAACACACCATATGCATCCAACTTTTAAACTTTTAACACTCCAAGCATAAAGTGACATGACAGTCAGTCTACAAACCACTGGACTTTCACATGAGAGCATGCACCAGGAATTGTAAACACAAGCCGGTCTGGTGATAAAAGCTCACTCTTTCCTTTTGTTCTGTACTTCTGAGGTCCTACCATGGTTAAGTGCACTGCTTTTTTTGTGAGCAAAAGTTTTTGTTTATATTTTTCCCCCAAAGCAGGTGTGTGTCTCGCTTCCTGTCTCAGGCTCAAACACCAGATTTGTTTTGCCATCCGGTTTGATGGAAAATCAGGTCGGTTGAAGTACGCAGCAATTAGAACATATTAATGTCAATGCGACCTCACAGAACGCTAACAATTCCCTGCAACAACATCTCTGACTGTCCAACAAAGACAGACATGAGATCCATCTTGTTGGGAGCTACACAAGGATGTGATGGGAATGTCATGAGTGAGACAGGAAATGAGCCACTACAAAATAAAAAATAGATAATCTCTTAACAAAATGATTTTTTTTATTGCAAGGCATTTTTATCATCCTTCCAGGTGTACAGATAAATATGTTCAATATCTGTATGTTAGCAAAGTTATCATGTTTTGTCCGAAATTAGCTTTTTGAACAGAAACTCAGCACATATAGTCTACTGACTGAAGACCTTACAGAGTTAATGAATATTTTATGCATTTAGAATACCTTAAAGATTTACACATAAAAGCTACTTTTTGATTTGATTAGGTTATTTTACCCTCATATGATCATTTCAGAGGCCTGATGAAGACATCTATGAAGTCGTAAAACAATTTCTCCATCTGATTCCATCCAGTGCATTTTTGATTGTTTAGCCACTAAACAGCCTTATCTTGTGACCAGGGCTTAAAGTTAAAAAAAAAATCCTGAGCCTGAAACTTATAGTTATGATAGAAATTAACTATAGCGTTGCTATTGCCACAGTTTAATAAAAAGTGTCTTTGAATAGTGCAAACAATTGCTTCTAACAATACAATTAACAAGCTAAACACTCAAACTTAAATAAGACTTCAGTACATTTCAACTCAAAACAAAATGTAAAATGTCTGTGTCCTACAGGTTTGACTTACAGGCAACAATCCCTCAACATTAAATAAGAGTCCTTTCAGTCAATGTTTTAGAACATGCAACATTACCAACTAAATCAGTGTTTCTCAACCTTTTTGGGCCCAGCGCCCCCATCCCATATCCAGGTCCCTCACCAAAGAATCTGTAGGCTACTTTGCACTGACTATTATTTTATTATTAATATAATTATCACTATTGTAGATGTTTTGATTTTTATGCTCGTTTCTGTATTTATCAAGATAATTTCCCAGAGAACAAAAAAGTCATGGTAATAGAAATTATTTTCACAGGCGTCTAAGAAAAATGCAATGAACATTCAAGTTAAAAACAGTAGGCCTAACAGCAGCCAGAGTGGAAAAAATATTCTTGTTCTTTGCCATTTTCTAGTTGTTAAATATTCCACAAAATGACCAGATAAAAGATGTTCAACATGCCAGTTTAAACTGAACTATTTGCAAACGACTGAGCTCTGCAACATTAAAACATGGATAGAACTGTAACTACATTAATCATAACTCTTCTTCTCTTCAGTGTTTGTCAGTTTCTGGTGGTGCAGCTCTGTGCTGCCTTCAGGAGAATGGGACATCAGAGTATCATCCATAAATTTCACCCACATGGTATTTATTGTTCAAACCAGAGCTTTCAGTGGAAGAACTAAAGTTCCAGGTCCTTTAATGCCATACAAATATGAGACAGAAACATGGATTATATATTTATATAGACCTGACTATTGATTTATAGATTAATAGTTTTACTGGACAGAAATTACAAAGAACAAATCTGGTTCTTAATCAAATCCTAATGAGTCAAATTGAAAGTGTCATGGAGTCATCAGCCTCATGACATTAACACTGACATGAACAATATATTGAAGAAATAAATATATCAAATCTAGTTAAAAACATAAATAAGTGATCAGTTCTATACTGTTATGGTCTGTAAGATATATTTATTCTCAGTACTAGATGTGGTCTCAACAAACCCATGGCATTTCAACAATATTATTTTACCTTTTATCTGGAAATAGTGTCTGTTTATTCTTGCCATACAGTATCTGTATTAATTATTGCTCGAAAGGTCTTGCCATACCAGTTTATTCCTCTGTATTTACTTTGGCTTCTTAGTTTATTCTTGCATTTTGTACTTCATTCATTTCCATTTAGTTTCCTTTGATTAGTATTATCCTCTCTTGGTTTATTGCTATGTCCACTTTAGTTTCTTTTCTGTTCCTAGATTTATTTTATCGTTTATTGACCATCAGTAATCTTCACTCATCACCTGCTGCGCCGCCTAATCGTCATGTTTCACATCATGTGTTGATTTTTCACTGTACAGCGTCGGATTCTCTGTTTTTATGCCATAATTCACATCTAGTTCGTCGCTCCGTTTTATGTCCCGCTTCTTCTGTTTCAGAGTTTTGCGCAATGTGCGCCTCGTTTTTATATTAAGCCCCTAAAGTGCAGGGCGGTCGGGAAGCGTATCGATGAGGAAAAGACAGACAGACATAAACCTTTTAAAACAACGGAAACAATTTCTGCATTCTGATTATTGAAATTTAAAAGTGCTGTGTTGTTCTATCACCCCCGTTTCACACCGGACCACTTACAGCACCGGTGTTAACGCTATAAAATGAACGCTACGAAATACAGTTTTACCAAGTTGCTCAAAGTCTAAACTGGTATTGTTGTGATTGTAAGGTGTAAAGTTTACCTTCGACCAAAAGCGCCCCCTTGTTGTAAAACCGCCAGCTTCCCGTCTTGTCCTCTTTCCTCTAGCCATGCCCAGCGCCACTTGTTTTTAATTCCTTTCTCTAGTAAACCTGTTTCATTACCGGGTCAGACAAACTCCATCTTCTTTCATATGGCATTTCATTTAACCGCCCAACCGAACGCATGCGCTTCTTTTCTACAAACCGTCAGTCATTGGTCAAGAACAAGAGAGCTAGAATTCTGATTGGCAGACATCTTTGTAGACGGAGCTCTTTAGCCTGGAGACTACAGTTTGGTTGAGGCGGACCGTTTGGTCAAAAGCCGGAAATCCGGCCCCCGGTCGGAGCTCTTTAAGCCCTGCTTGTGACACATTAATGTAAAGACCAGGTTTGGCTGACACACACCACTATAAAAGTTCTTTATTACCATAAAGGTGAGACAAAATGCATAAGCTTTTAAAACCTTGTGGAAATGTTGAGAATAGAACCCAAATACAACCACAGCAGAACTCTAAACTCTGATGGGTAAATTAGCAGCTTCTGTCGGCGTCCGGCCTCCATCGACCAAACGCCTCGTAAAGACGGCGGCCAAACGGGGGCCACCAGTTAAAACTCATGACGTTTTTGGATTTATGAAAGAGCAACTTCTGTTCCTTCCTTCTGAAGCCTCCATTCACATGCAAGCTAAAGGAATATTACACAATGTTTGGCCTTTTCTGGTCCTCCACCAGATTTCTACTCTTAGAGAGTTCCTGTTTACTCAAGAAAGAGGAAAACCATCTGGAGTAAATATGGTATTAACCTTGTGGATTATAACCTTTCTGTGTCTCCATGGAAGGAAAACAAGGGAAACTCATTGAGTAGCAGAATAAATCAGCACAGAGCTGATTAAAATTACTCAGGATTTTGGTGGAAATATTTAAATCTTTTAAAAATGGGTGTAAACACACACCAGCTTGCAAAGCTTACAAATAAAACTACACTCAGTCACACAAATATCAGTTGTCATAGCACTACATGCTGCTCTGCACCCACACACAAAATTCCAGACAAGACTCACTATGAAGCAGCCTCATTCAGCGCTTCACGTGTAGGAACCCTCTCCTGCCCCCAGCAAACATCAGAAACATGCAAAAAAAACTCACATGTTCAGCAGCCTGTGGGTCAATCTGTCCCTGCAGGGGAGGCACAGCAAACTGGATCTTCTTTGGACTGCCGGGCTCCATTATTACTGACTGAGAGGTAGAAAGAATGATGGGCAGAGAGAGAGAGAAAGTGTGGTCGTGTGAAGGAGGGAGGGAGGGTAGAAGGAGCGAAGGAGTGGCCTCTCTCTGCCGATGGGGTCCATTATCACTAATTGACAGACTTGGAGGGATGGGAACGGCAGCCAAGGCATTGCACCATTTTCCAAACCACCATCTGAGACAACATGAAACTGTGCTGCTGTCTTGTGATGTTCAGCAGCAGCTCATGTTTACATCTTACAGCTACTTTTATTGTCCTCAGTCAAAGCTTCGGCCCTTAATCAGTTATGAGTATAGCATTGATTTTTATGATGGGAGAGATCATGTGATGATAACAACAAGCATCCATCATGGAACATTTGCTTAAATTAGAAACAAAGCTGTTACTAGCAGAAACATTGGTTAGAGTCAAAAACTGACCTGAAGGAGGCGCTAGAGAAGTTATGGCTAATAGTTTAATTCAGTTCAGTTCAGATGATCTTGTTAAGCAGGCGCCAGTGATCCACAGTCACCTTACGACAAACACACTGCTCTCTGCAGGGCCTTGAAGATGTCCAGGGTGGAACCGTTCAGCTCAGCCTTCCTGCCTCCTGCTCCACGCTGACGGTGCCTCAGGATATTACAACAAACTCATTCATGTTTCATGAACTTGTGTTGAAATGCTCATCCATAAGTCTGCATATATATGGGTGATTTTTATTTTTGCTCATTTAGGAGTTCTGGAAATGTTCAAAAAGATTTATGATTTTAGAGCTTTAAATAGTAATTTATATGTTAGACTCTAAAACAAACTTCTCTTTACTCGTTATCAAGGTTACACGTTGGGAACCTTGAAGCTGCTCCATCAGGGAATAAAGAGACGCCCATAAAAAAAGTTTGTTACAAACATCATTTCAGACTTTATTTTCCATAAGCAAAGATCACTTTTAATTTGTTCAGTTTACAGTTACATTGATTTTAGTCACAGATGTTAGACACACTAACATGTGTATCCTGCATAATAAACATGTTTCCTCCTCATCTCACTGCTGTTGATGTGAGGAGCGGCCATATTGGAACCCAAAGTCCACCTTACAAGTCTAAAACAAACTTCTCTTTACTCTTTACGGTGAGCAGTGGGAAATCTGACTTAGGTGGGTGTTCCAGTTGATTTTTTGGACTGGGAAGTCAGAATTTCCCAGTTCTGAGTGCAACAGGAACACAGCATATGATCAAAGTAAAATGAAAACAAAAAAACTTGAATGTTGAGTGACTAATCAGAAAAGTAGATTGTAAAATCTGCTGTTAGCCTCTTTCTTATGGTCTTTACTTTCACCCCCATAAATAAATGAGCAGGAAATGGACCTAATTTTGACTTTTATGATTACAATGCCTGCGACAGACTGGCGACCTGTCCAGGGTGACCCCGCCTCTCGCCCGGAACGTTAGCTGGACATAGGCACCAGCACCTCCCGACCCCACTAAGGGACAAGGGTGTTAGGAAATAGATGGATGGATGGATGATTACAATGCTGGATTATGTGTATGGTTTATGGAACACTGAATTGTAGTTTTGCATATCAAAGCCAAAACAAAGGTTATCTGGCACACAACCTTTCCCAAAGTAAATATCTGAATCATCATTTGTACGACAGGTCAGTCAGCATCCGCATCCAGTGTTGTTGACAAAAACTAGGGAACGATTGGTGGAAGACAAAGGGTGAAAGAAAAGAGGAATAATGCCTAAAAGAGTGAGAAGGAAAGTCTAGAGTGTGGGACTGGGGAACAGGTGGGAGGGAGTCCAGGCCAGAAGCAGTGGAGGTAGAGTTGGATCTACCCCCAATTCTTGGAGGTAGATCCAAGAGTCGGGGTTGGTGTGTAGGATGAGGTACGCAGTGTCGGGGTTTGGGGTTTTTCCTGTGTTTTGAGTTCTCTGTGTGTTTACTTTAGGTTTTCTGTGTTTATTTAGATCTGTGTTCATATGAGTCTCTGTGTCGTCCTGTCCACCCCGATTAGTTCCCAGGTGTGTAGTTCCCTTGGTTACTCCCTGTGTATTTAAACCCACCTGTTATCTTTGACTCTTGCCGGGTCCTTGTCGTAAATCAGATTGCAGTCGTTGAGTCGTATGTTCAGTCATCTCAGTGGAAATGTGAAGTCCTGAGTGTCTGTTTTGTTAGTCTTTACAGTAGAACTGGTTTAAGTTCTGTGTTGGCTTCAGCTCTTGTGGTCAGTCTTCAGTCAGCGTTTCCAGTGTTAGGTTAGTCTCAGCTCACTGTACTACCTGATTCTTGGACTGTTCGAGCTGCTCCGTTTTTATTAAAATCCTTCATCTGCACTTCAACGTGGGTCCAGCCTGCGTTCACTTTCACCAGCTCCACCCTCAATTCAAGACAAGCAGCTGAAAGTAGCAGGACAATAATCACCTGGACTTAGGAGTCTTTCTGTCCCATTCCAACAGTCATCTTTTTCTTCAAGATGTCCTACCTGCCTAAAACCTTTACAGATTTCTGCTAATAAGCTAATATTTGCGTCAGGTGTGTTGAAGCCAGAGGACAGAGGGGACAAATGACAGCAAAGAAAATGGAGATAAGAGAAGAAAAGGAATCAAGATAGATGGACATTTTTATGTTGACGTGATGGTAGTAAAAATGTTAAAAGTGGGAGAGAGTGGGTGCAATGCTTAATGGTTTATTTCTATATGTTGTAATCTATTTTACCATGGAATTAATATTAAGTTCAGGAACAGAAATCAAGTTCAAGCCAGCCATTTTAAATAATCTATTTTTACATTTTTTGTAGAATTAATTTTATTTAAACGGACCAGTTCCCCTCACTATGTCCACTTCAGTCCAGGACTTTTAGCAATCCCAGTAAATTCAGTCCCAGTTAGAACCTGAAAAGATTGAGTCCAAGATTTTAGTCCAGTTTAATTTAATTCAGATCCAAATCATTACAGATTCAGAATGTAATTACACACATTTTAATATAGAAGACTTTAATTTAACACGTCTGATTATCATCTGTTGTCTATACCAACTTGTCCTTGGATGGTTGGGAGTTCTGGTGCCAATCTTTAGCAGTCACTGGGAGAGAGACGGAGTTCACTCTGACTGGGACTCATCCGTTTGTTCTCGGTCCGGTTTGAGTCTCAGGCAGAAAAACATGTCTTACAGCATTTTATTATAAAATAACCCTAAAAAAAAACACCTAGTTCACATCTTTTCTCTGGTCTCTGACTCTCAGCTGCTCTGTGGTTGATTTCTATCTTCTGTCCCCTGAATTAGTTCAGATATGTATTTTCAACAGACATCTGGAGAGGCTTAATAGTTACTGTAGGTGGAACAAGCTGCTCTCAGATCGCACAAAGAGCCTCTTGTTTCCACTCTGCTGGAATCCGTCCATTTCTGCTCAGTAAAGGTGATGCAGAAAAGACTGCTCTGTTGTCTGCAGGAAACTAGCTCCTGTATTTTCCACTCATAATGGTCGACCTCCTCAGCATGGGGCGTGACGTCATGCTCTGCCAAATATGATTTTGGTGCAACTGTATACTAATAGCATGAGAGGCATAAAAGTAAAGTGATGAGGCATTCTCTCAGCCTCTTATTTTTCTAGTAAGAAAAAAAAACTGTTGACCTTGCAAGGAAAAAAGACATTATGAAACCACAATGATTTGTCATTATCATCATATGATTAAAGAATAAAAACAGTTATGTAGTAGTGATGTAATTCCTCCAAGATGTTAAAGGAAAGTGTTGTTGGAGGTGGAGCTCCAGAAAGACTCAGGATGTACCACCACTCATTTAAAGCCTGGAGCTCCTGTGGTTGTAGTGACCGAAACAAATTGAATTCAGAGTCTCTTCTGGCCTGGAAAGCTTCACAAAATGACAGACAGCAGCTCTAAAGATGTAATGAAAGAAAAGTCGCTTGTGGGAACAGAAATAAGGGTTTGGTTCCCACGTTAAAAATGTCTTCTTCAAGGAGTCGTTCTGACTGGCAGAGCAGTTGTACAGTCATAGCCAAAAGTTTTGAGAATGACACAAATATTATATTTTCTCATGATCTGCTGCCCTCTGGTTTCCTTGTGTGTATGTCAGATGTTTTCATCACATACAGAAATACAATTGCAATCATATTATAAGTAACAAAAGCTTTTATTGACAGAATGAGTTAATACAGCAAGTCAGTATTTGCAGTGTTGACCCCTCTTCTTCAGGACCTCTGCAATTCTCCCTGGCATGCTGTCAATCAACTTCTGGACCAAATCCTGACTGATAGCCGTCCATTCTTGCACAATCAATGCTTGCATTTTGTCAGAAGGTTTTTGTTTGTCCACCCGTCTCTTGATGATTGACCACAAGTTTTCAATGGGATTAAGATCTGGGGAGTTTCCAGGCCATGGACCCAAAATCTCTATGTTTTGTTCCCTGAGCCAGTTATCACCTTTGCTTTATGGCAAGGTGCTCCATCATGCTGGAAAAGGCTTTGTTCATCACCAAACTGGTCTTGGACGGTTGGGAGAAGTTGCTCTCGGAGGACATTCTGGTACCATTCTTTATTCATGGCTGTTTTTAGACCAGACTGTGAGAGAGCCGACTCCCTTGGCTGAGAAGCAACCCCACACATGAAGGGTTTCAGGATGCTTTACAGTTGGCATGAGACAAGACTGGTGGTAGCGCTCACCTCGTCTTCTCCCAACAAGCTGTTTTCCAGATGTCCTAAACAATCGGAAAGGGGATTCATCAGAGAAAATGACTTTACCCCAGTCCTCAGCAGTCCACTCCCTGTACCTTTTGCAGAATATCAGTCTGTCCCTGATGTTTTTCTTGGAGAGAAGTGGCTTCTTTGCCGCCCTCCTTGAGACCAGGCCTTGCTCCAAGAGTCTCCGCCTCACAGTGCATGCAGCTGCACACACACCTGCCTGCTGCCGTTTCTGAGCAAGCTCTGCACTGCTGGTAGCCCGATCCCGCAGCTGAAACACTTTTAAGAGACGGTCCTGGCGCTTGCTGGTCTTTCTTGGGCGCCCTGGAGCTTTTTTGGCAACAATGGAACCTCTCTCCTTGAAGTTCTTGATGCGATAGATTGTTGACTGAGGTGCAATCTTTCTAGCTGCTCTTCCCTGTTAGGCCATTTTTGTGCAGTGCAATGATGACTGCACATGTTTCTTTACAGATAACCATGGTTCACAGAAGAGAAACAATGATGCCAACCACCAGCCTCTTTTTAAAGTGTCCAGTGGTGTCATTCTTACTTAATCATGACAGATTGATCTCCAGCCCTGTCCTCATCAACACCCACACCTGTGTTAATGGAGCAATCACTGAAACGTTGTTAGCTGGTCCTTTTAAGGCTGCAATGAAGTTGAAATGTGTTTTGGGGGATAAAGTTCATTTTCTAGGCAAGTATTGACTGTAGTGGCGATTGTTTGTCAAACCAAACATCCAACTTAAGTTCCATTAAGCAACTAAGGCACTGGGTTCAAGTTTCTTTAACGCAGGCAAAAAAGAAGGTTCAAAATCCAAACGTGTAAATTGTTATTCATGATTTGTTTCTTCACATCTTTGCAAAAAACAATTACAGAGATCAACTTTCCTTCTACCTCTCTTGCACTGGTAAAAACCATAGGCCCCAAACCCAAATGCCTGCTGGTCCTTTACCAGGCTCCTACACTTATAGAAAGTGGACCAACCCACCTCACTTCCTGTTTGCTTAGAAAAATAAGAAAAATAATATAACAAAAGATAAATAAAACCAACAATTATTAACCTACAAATAAGTTCTGTAAATAATACAAAAAATATAAATTTAAGAATAAACTAACAAAATTCAAATGGAAAAAGAAAATAAAGAATAATAAATAGCTCCAGCAATTGACTTTGCAATGGGGTATTTGCCACGAGAGGTGGTGACGTATTTTCGTTTGAATTTATGCCACATAGATTGGTTCCGGGTCCTGCTTGCTCCTATTGTTTTTAGCCAAAGCTGCAAGATCTGTACCATGAAAAAGACGCAAAACTTAAAATATCTGTGAGCTACTGGTACAACTATCGAGTTTTGTGGTGTGTCATTGTGTCCAGTAATTAGCCGGTACCATCCAGTGCTTAGTTTTTTCATTTTCCTGTATTTAGGTAATACCAGCAAAGAAATGTAAATATTAAGTAATATGTAGTTAGTCATATAATTTAATATACTGAATAAGGCTGAATGATACAAGATTTTTTTTCATACCAGATTTGATTTTAATGGATTCCTCTCGTCCTCAATTTCTATAATAAAATCACAGAAAATACTTTCAAAAAATGTCTTTATTTCAATCATCTGTTCTGTGAGTTGTATAAGGGAGCATTACAGTCAGGATACAATAAATTTTAATTGCAAGAATGAGTCATCGTTACAGCAGAATAAAGATGCAATTTTATAACTATGTCTTAAAATTACAAGAAGTTGTTTTAATGAGAAATAAAGATTCAGATTGATCTGATGTAACCAGCTCAGTCCATGTGGTTCTGACATTTGTCAGTAATCAAGAGGATGTACATTTCCACCTCAACTGACCCGGTAAGCATTAAGGTAAAAATAAAAAAAAATACTGTATAAACAAATACTGTATACAAAACAGAAAAAGAGCAACTGATAGAAATACTTTCTATATAAAGAAAAGCAAAAACGTTAATAGCAGGAGAAAAGTTGTTGGCAACATTAGCTCAGCCAATCTCTGCCTCCAGGAAGCCATCAAACTGAACTGTCCAACTCCAACTATAATAAAGATATAAAAAAGAAAGAAAACTGAAAGTTAAAATAACAAATAATGCCAATTTAATAATTCAGATCTAATGCGTTCTGGAATCTATTATTGACATTTTACAAATTTCACAAATCAATTAGAAGGTTTCACAAATGTTTTATTTATTCTGCTGTTAGTACAGAATAATCTAGTTAGGTTTGAAATGTCTAGGTGTTGTTTTTAAAGTACAACACATTAAAAAAGCTCAAGATAGTGAAAAATTAAGTGTATTTCCGAATAAGATGCTACATTCGGAAGGTAACTTTAGCTTCGACTGATAGGTTGGGCACAATATAGACAGATCTATATATGTTTATATAGATATATATCTATCTATAAAGCATATATATGTAGATTGCACAGATAATCAAAACACTTAACGTTTACATAGCACCTTTGTAAGCTTGTCCCTGTTAGCTACGTCAGACATATGAGGCATTATGATGAATACAAACGATTTATTAACTTACCTTCAAAGTTATTGTGAAGTTTTGACACATCCAGCTTAAATCCTTTGTTGTTGTTGGAGCGTCTGAATAATTATATAAGCATTATTAATAGTCCTGCAGCTACTGAGGAGCCACTGTTAACATATTGTTGCCTGTTAACATATTGTTGCCTGTGAACCGGAACCATTCTATGTGGCATAAAAATGCGGAAGTGCTAAAACGGAAGTCTGTGGCATATACCCCATTGCTGTTAGCTGATCACTCTTTATAACATTCTGGAGCATATGCAAATTGCCATTATAAAAACTGAAGCAGTAGACTTTGTAAAAATTAACATTTGAATCATTCTCAAAACTTTTGGCCATGACTGGTCATCACACACACAACTTTATCTTTAATCCTGTGAAGATGCTTTTTACTCCAGATGTTTCTTAGTTAAAACAAATGCACCAGAAAAAGCTATTTGAAGGAAAAATTAAACCTAGAGAGCCATACTGAAGTTAAAGACACTGAAAATACAAAGAAGTTTGTTCCAAAAAACCCTGTTAGTAGAGATAGCAACTATGTAAGCTCCAATACTGATTTCACTAAAATAGTGTCAGAGTTGACACCTATTAACATAGACCAAAAAACACAGGAAAGACAAGAGAGTTAGATTCTGAATACTCGCGAGGAGAACAGACAGAGATGTGCTTTCAGTTACAATCTCCTACCGCTCTGAAAGCACATTTGCCTGCCCCTCTCTTTTCATTGTCTTCAGGATCCCTAATCACAGAGAGCGCTGTAGCTCTAAAGGGATCGGGGAAAAAACACTTCATCACAAGTTACAGCGCCAAGATTATCACTAACAACACAATCTATTTCACACTAGCTTATCTAGTTCCAGATTCAGGATCAAACAGGTCAAGTTGTACATCTTCACGGCGATGGTTTTATAGCTATCCTAACAGGTCAAAGCAGGGCGATCTGTGAAGAGCTGCTGTCACTGCTCTTCTGCAGAGAGGCCCTCTGAGAAAGGAAATCAGAATGATTAACAATACAGAAACATCTCTTAAAAGATATGACTAAACTAATAAGAATACATAAACTAAGAACATAATAAAAGTATAACAAATACAATAATACAATTTACCTAACAAATAGCAATAAATAAAAATGAACTGCTAATGCAAATAATTCTTCAACAGAGCATCTGCTTATTAACATTATCAGGTCACGACTGCAACATTTAGATTGTAGTTGAGTAAATTCTGAAGAAGTGGCACCTGTGCCTGGTATCCATGGTGTCTGTGATTTGAAATGTTCACGCCTCAGAAGCAGTGAGAAGCAGAGCAGCTCAGGTTTATGAACATGACAGACGATGGGGCTGTGTGCATAACAGAGGTTGAATATTTTGACATTTTTACACAAATTAAATACGCAGAGTTCTGAATCAGCTTCACAAACTTTATTCAGACAATAAAAATCAGATGTGATACAACCACATGTAGCTCTGTGCAGCTCTTAAGGCAGATCCTGATATTTGGCTAACATAACCATAAAAACATAAAAGGAATTCAAGAGATGAATTACATTTTTCTACTTTATAAATATAAAAATCAAAAACCATTTACTTCAACTTTAGTCTGACATTGTGGAGACTGAGCTGAGTAAAATCCACATTAAGAGAATTGCACTGATTATTTACCCAACAAATGTAAAAACTACAAGTGTAAGGAATATTTCCTTTGGTTCCAAAGTAAACACTGATTAAACATTGCAATAAAAAAATCTCTAAGAATTAAGATTGTAATTCCAAGATGGCTCATCTTAAAATTAGATTTATTTTAATACAATAGAACTTTCTTCTAATATCCTTATTTTATTTTCATACACACTCTTCACATGTTCAAACAAGATCTGGCTAAATCAGATTAATGAAACCTGATGGGTATTATCACTTAGCTGATGCTCTTATGAGTAAAATATGAAAATGTTTCATCATGATGTGACAAACAATGTTAGTCAGCAACAGAAAATTAAGAAGCAGCGTTTAAACTGATCTGATCACAGACTTGAATCCGTGATCAAATAGAAATTCAGTATAAATGCTTCTACTGAATTTAAAGAAACGTCCTGTTACAGAGATCATGAAGTTCCAGACACCTATATGATAATCAGAATAATCCGTCACATTGTAAAGTTGTCACTGTTAATCCACTTTCAGAGCCTTAACACTGACAGAATCACTTTAAAGTAAAAAATGACCACATTTACAGACTTTATGTTGGAGAAGGTAATACATGGTTACTGAATACTTTCATTTTGCCTGTGGAAAAATTACAAGCTGTGGTGAATTTGTGTGGAGACATATATATGACTTTAAGATATTTAAGTGTCTGCCCAAGAAAATATAAAAATACAACAGCTTCAAATTTTGGCATGAGTTAAGATTTGAGAGTTTTTGTGACTATCCGGTAAGATAGTTGTGTTTTTTTTCTCTGTTTCCACATGATTTCTTTACATGAGTGTAAAATGTGCGTCTGTTGGTAACAAGCAGTAAACTTACAGCCGTCAGTCAGGCGCATGCAGACAGATCAAAAATCATAGTCACAGAAAAAACACCACAGGTTTTTATTACTTCATGTTAAGTGTCACAACAGAAAATAAGTCATGAAGACGCAGCTTAAACATTCCACACCAAACCAATGCAGCAATGACCATCAATGGCACACAGGGCCTCCAGGACTGACCTGCTTCTACATAAAACAAACATTTGAAATAGTTTAGACTCCTGTGATCTACTGAGGATCACCAGAACGGATCACACCTCAAACCCTGCAGCTCCTGCTTCATGTAGGAGCAAAGTCCTCTGAGAACCAGCTGAACTAATCCTGACAATGGAGATCTGAGAACCAATCACTGTTAGATAGAGGAGGTATAAAAAACAAAAAGGAAAAAAAATAGTTGTTGTACAACTTAAGATGAAACCACAACCACATCATTTCAGAGATCTTCTACATTCAGTTTCTGTTATTTATGTTCAGAATCACATTTTTTAAAGGTTGGACTATGACTTTAAAATCGTCTAAAACATTTTATAAGATACATATAGGTATAATTATGAACATACAGACAGGGTGATGTGATTTATGAAGAATCCCTCACTATAATCTGTAATGGCGAAATGTTTGGAACATTTTCTACATCTGCTGAAGTTTAGACTTTACAGGAGCAATGTGGCTCATCTCCAGCAGATAATTGGTAGAAGATGGGACATTCTGAGCATCTCTCAAGAAGTGAAAGAGAAGAGTAACTATGTCATTTAGGAAAGCTAAGGGTTTTCTCCAACCAGTCTGTTATTTTTATTTTTTTACTGCTTTGATGAAGATGTGGACAGCGGTGAGCTGCTGAAGCTGCAAGGGTGGAAAGTATTGCTGCTCATTGTGCTGACAAGATTCAAGCACTTCAACTCTGGTGCCTCCTAGTGGTTGAAGGTTTTCTAGCATCACAATAACACCAAGAATCATTATAGAAGGCATCATACCTAATCACTTCAGTGCCTTAAACCAATTAAACTCCAGCTCTGTGTTTTGTCAGTTTGGTGATGTCTCAGTATTATTAATCATCATAACTTTCCATCTTGGTTTATCTGCAGTTCAGTGTTTCCATGAGTTTATCTTGGTTCTCATCCCTCTTTGATTCAGTTGATCCCTAAGAAATAAAAGATTGTGACATCTGATTAAACCCAAATAACTGCAGATATTTTTTATTGGAGTTGCAGACCTACATGTCCTTACAGCAGACTGCAGGTCAATGGTAGAAAACGACTTAAAATCATCAGTTGTTTAAATCAGGTACAAAAAAAAGTTGCACTGTTAGGTACAAATAGTCATGTTGTTGGAACAAAGCTACAAACAAAATCACTTCCTACTTTTGCAATTTAGTAAAAATGTCCCAGTTAAAGTTTTACATCTAGACTCTGTAACATCAGAACAGTTAAAGACAGACTTACAGTAAACCAGCACCCAGCAGTTTTACCACCTCTTCAACAAATCTGTTCCCAACAGACATTCATTAAAAAAATAAAATAAAAATCAGTTTCATCATGGTCTTGGAGTGAGACTGGCCTGGAATCCACCAATAAAATACAGTGAATGCAAAATGCAAATACTACCAAAGCAAAACTCTACCACATGTTCACATTGAAGCTGTCAGTAACAAGTCAGCTCCCTTCATCTGACCCAACTGCGGCTCGTCCACCTCCTCAGGACTGGACCTGCTCACCAACAATGGAATTTGGGTGAATAATTGTAAACTGAGGTCAGTTTAAAGAAACATCAATCAGTTGTAGGATTCACTTCACCGTAGTAATGAGATGAAGCAGTCAGACAAATGGCAGAGGTCTGTGGAGGAATGTCCATTTGAATTAGTCAATGAGGTTGTTCTATAAGGAACAGCTTGAGATCAGAGCCGTCACAGATGGAGATGGAGTTCTACCATCCAAAGAGACTCCACCATCAGAGCCACTAAAACATCCCAACCGACAGATTTACATTCTGGGGTCCTTTTAAAGCAGCACATGTCCAAAACCCAGTAATTCACAGTTCATTGTGTTCACATAGAGCTGCCTGGAAGGACCAGCTGGGGTAGCACTGAAAAGGGACCCGGGTTTCTACCGTTCATCTGGAACGGCGCGGTGGCACCCCACCTCCCAAAAAGAGTCCCACCTCTCCAGAGTGTGAATGAACCACTGACGGAAAGAAACTGAATGATTCTGAAGAGCTCAGCAGGTTCTGAGGGACGATCCTAAAAATCCTAGACCAAGATGACCTTTCCTTCCTGTCCACCCCGTCGGGCGTCGGGTGTTCAGATGGACAGGTCGGTGTCTGTGTCTGTGGGCGTGGTCTTCGGGCTCGCGCTCCCTCCCCTCTCCTCTGGGATGGAGGACGAATCGCCGTTCAGAGTCGGCAGCAAACCTGAATAAACAGGAAAGGAGCTTCAAGATAAACGTCACACCAACCCAGAGTTTTTCAGCCACAAATCTAACAGAAAACTCATCTAGCCAGAGAGCAAGACAGAGAAGGTCAGAGAGTATCGTTTTATAACCCAACTCTCCACATCTTCCTCCCTGACTTGTTGCCATGACGCTGTTTGCTCACTAACAAATGTCTGACCAGAAACAGAATGCTCCTGAAAACAACTGGAATTTATTCAGGAGTAACAGGGCCCAAATACTTACTGAATTTATGACTTTTCATACTTGCAAAAAGAACATTTGCCTCAATATCACGAAACAAAACAATCATAATACCTTTGCTGAATATTTTAAAGGTGATATTTACCCACATTCTGACTATTCTTTAATCACAACTTCCCTGCCATTCTTTAGGTAACATCCATCAGGTTGAACAATGAAGGCAGTAAGTCTGTCCAAGTCAGAATATTTCACTGCAATGTTTCCATCCATTAAATTTGAAGTACAATGTCCTTCTATGTACTGCATACAAGAAGTCCTTAGTCATTTTAATATTACACTCATCAATATTGCAATAACCAGCGGTGAGAACATTTCCACTAATGTGTTAATAAAGGAGCCAATTTTCCGTTTGACTTTTGCTAACTTTAGCACTTAGTTTCCCCTAAATGTATTTTTTGGATAAATTCTAAAGCACTAATTTACTGGGCTGTTTTGTCAACTTTCAGTTGAATAAAGTGCAACATCTGTGTTGAAGTCACCAGATGTTGAGTTCTTCAAGTAGGGCAGTGTGACGTTGGCGCAGGTGTGCAGACCTCAGTCCTCGACGCAGACCGATGAGTGATGCTGCACGTCTTCCCCCTCTGTCATTATCCACTTTACTGTCTTACAACTGCTAAATAAAGGCCTCTATTCTTCAAGAAGTTAGCTGTTTACATTCATGCTCTTAATTTGAAGTGGGTGAAAACTGTTTACGCAGCACTTCCTTTTCCTCTCCTCCAGTTCTCTTGTTTTCCCTCCTAATAACTTTATTTCAGACGTACAGCAACAACTAACCACAAACACTAAGACATGAACTTAAATAGAATATCTAAAAACATTGTTGATCATGTGTTAGGTTTAAGGTCAGATAGAATTTGAATAGTTAGAGCTTTAACATTAGCTTCTGCTAATGTTGGTGTAGCTCTTTAGCGTTTGTGGACCTAATGTTGATGACTGGCATGTTAGCTAGCGGTGCTCAAAACTGGCAATAATGGCTGCCAGTCAAAATACTGTGGTTCTTTGTCAGAGGAACATTTCAAGCATTTTTCTTTCACCAAACATTATCGCTCTGCTCTGTCACATAAAATACAAACTAAATTCGCTGAAGCTTGTGGCTGTAATGTGACAAAATGTGGAAAGGTTTGAGGGGTTTTAGTACTTATGTAGAAAGTCTTTACATAACTCATTTAAACATTCAGTAAAATGTCTGAGTCTTACGTTCAGTCTCATAGACGGAGCTGTCGGAGGACGTCCGATGTCT
Organism: Poecilia reticulata; assembly: GCF_904066995.2. Taxonomy (NCBI): domain Eukaryota; kingdom Metazoa; phylum Chordata; class Actinopteri; order Cyprinodontiformes; family Poeciliidae; genus Poecilia; species Poecilia reticulata. Next base: position 2,704,368 of record NC_088844.1, on the reverse strand, counting down.
GCGTGGAGCTGACCTCTGACCTCCACTCACATACTCCTTTAGTACGCCTGACCTGGAGGGAGATTAGCCTCTTTAACACACCTGATCCACCAGGCAGTTTGGAACACACTGAATGTAATCTGACTGACATTTGAAACCTGTCTGTATAAAAAGATGCTTTCAGAAACTTTGCTATTTAAGTGCAAATCTTGGGGGAAACCGTAGGTCGTAGAGATCTGAAATTTGGTATGTAGGTAGATCTCCCCAAATCAAGAAAGAAATGTCTCTTGGAGGTACCCCCTAAAATGGTCAGGGAGGCGGCCATTTGGGGTTAAAGGTCAAATTTTGGCAATTTTTTCATTTTACTCACGTCACACTTTAACAAACTCCTCCTAGGGACTTTGACCTATCAGCTTCATTTTTGGTCAGGATGCAGTTAAGGGGTGTGGCATTAAAAGTTATCAAAATGGTAAGTTTTCGTACATGTTTAGGGGGCGTTCCGGGGCGCCAAAGTTGGCGTACTCACCACAGAAAACCAACAGCTACAACTTCACATAGAAAGGTCAATTGGCACCAAACTTGGTATGAGGGATCCTGGTTGGATGTCTGACGATCCTATGTCGTCATAGTCTGACCTCACCTAAGCCCCACCCCCTCAGAACAAAAAGTGACCTTTTTTACTGAGAAAGATCCAAGTGTGGCTCTCCTGACCTAATCTAGATGATCTTGGGTCAGATGACTGATAACAAGTTGGTCTCACTTGGTTTAAAGCGCAAACAGTTTCCAGTGGAGGGCGTGGCCAAGCCTCAAATCTGGCTATTCGCCATAAAACATCAGAACTGCGCCAGAGCGTCAGCGGTGGCGAGAGAGTGGTGGTGCAGGAACGCCCAAGGTGGCAAATAGGCCGGAGCGGCGCTGAGCTGCGAGGGCCTCCAACGCCGCTTGCGGCTTTAATTTGAAATGTTTTCTTTATTACTAACCAACCAAAATGATTCAGTGCAGCCTGTTACATTTTTATTACATTTTCTACTAATTAATGCTCAACTCCTGTCTGTCAAGCTCTGCTAATAAAGACTTCTCTGTTTTCTGTAGTTAAAACTTCCACACGTTTTTTCTGTCCTTGTTAAAAATTTCTGAGTTACTCCTGGTGAGAGGATTGAAGTTAATCTCAGCAGGAATTTCACAGCTCAGAAAAACGTTGAAAAACACTTTGCTGCAGGAAGGAGTGAGATGCAGCACTACTGCCTCCTGGAGGTAGAAAACAACTAAACAAAACAAACACGTTTCAGACCTGAAAAGGTTTGGCAGTCACAGATATCTGGATAAAAGCTTGAGATTTTTTTGCAGCTGATTGAATTTAATGATAAGAAAGAAGCTTCAATACATTTATTGATCAACTTGTTTTCTACTCCTCAGTTCTGAAGTATTCACTGTGTTGCTGTGGGTTTACTGGTGAACTGACCTGTCAAAGCTGTATGTACCAGGGTGGCTGATGGAGCGCTTCATCTGCAGAGGGACAGAAACATTTATGATGCTAACGTGATCAAAACCAGCCTGGAAAATGTTGGTTTTATAAATCACACAATTTCACAAAAGAGCAGCTGGACAGGACATTTAATATTTGCAAGTTTTAGTTTATAGTTTTTTTTTTTCAATTAAAAAACACTTTATGTATTCTAAAGGGGAAATTAATGTTATTGTAACTCATATCATCCAAGTAGCTTCCAATAATTGTTGTGGACGGTGATGCAGTGGGCAGGAAGGATCTCCTGTAGCAGTCAGTCTCGCAACAAATCTCAAGAGACCTCAGACTGAAGACTGTTCAGTCTTCAGTCTGACATGCTAACAGCTCAATGTCAGGGCAGCAGAGACGATACTCAACAGTAACATTTCCTGGATGACTAAATCAGTTCTTAGAATCTCTGCTAATCCACTTCCATTGCTTTGCCGCTCCAATTTAAGTCTCTGTCTGGCCAAGCAGAGAGACTATGAATACATTGTTGATATGATAACACACCATAACAACTGTCTAAAAGTTGTTATGGTGCACAGCGTCCAAAACAAGAGAGAATAACTGTCCAAACATGCAGTGCAAGACATAATGCACATGAAAACTAAATTACCCTTTCAGGAGGTCGGAGGTCAGGGGTCAAACTCTGGTTGGCTAGGCTCATACACTCCTCCAAAGTCCTGATGAACGTCTCACAGGTGGCACTGAGCAACGAGGCCTGAACAGAATTAAACCAGCATATTGTTCTGCTCCAGGGTGAAGTTCTGCTCACCCTGAATCAGTGTTAGATGACATGTTGGATATGATGTGAAATGTTGGAAAGACCCATCACAATAATTGTCCCAGACGTTATTGTGGTAAACAATAATATTGTTGCTATGAGGCCATTTTCAAGTAACATAATAATGCAAGAACACATTTTCAAAGGTGAATCTTTGGTAAAAATAGAGAAAAAAACAATCTGGTAAATAGAAATGATCTAGCTGGTTTTAATTTATCATGCGTTTAATTGATTTATTGCGACAAAATGTCAAGTACAATTTCTTTATTTTGAGGACAAAGATTCCAAATGTCCATTTTCCTCTCTACAACTAACTAGCTTGCGGTCATTTCTGACCTAGGTTTAGGCCGGTTGAATCCAAACAGGTTGTTTTTTTTTTTCTTACATCTGAAGTGGGCGGGGCTTCTGCGTCTGCACTGTGCTGTGATTGGATCGTCTGGACTTGCTGGACAAGGAGGTCACAGTACAGACGAAGTTCAGACATTTTGGTTTTCAGACAGTCTGAACCTGATAACACACACAAACACACAAACACACACACCCATCAGATAAGTTTATTTACAATAACAAGGCTTTATTGATGAAGTTAACTGATTACATCACAATGTACCTCTGTGTTTGTGGCTTTCCAGAGTTCCAGCTTTGGAGGATCCCAACGCCACCAGCCACCTCTGCCTCTCTGCAGCGTTAACAGCTCGCACGTAGAAATGCTGCTCACCAGGAATGATCAGCTCCAGGCGAGTCGAGTCTGTGGGATGGACTGAAACACAACTTGTGGTTGGATACCTTGACCTTCACAGTGAGGAGACCGGGCCAGGCAGACCAACCTTTAATGTCACACACGGACATCTTGATGGATCCCTTGCTGCCTTTCGCGACATCGTCCTCGCTGTCGTAGTACGAGATCACGCCGTCTTCCAGGATGAACCAGCGCGGCTGCCAGCCTGCAGACATAAAACACACACTCATCCCACAAGATTTCTGAAAAACGCTGACAGAACTTCAAAACTTTAATGCCATCGAATTCATCAGACTGACAGGACGGTTTCCAGGCCTGTCACTACAACAAATTCAATGGACGATAAATTGACCACAATTTATTGCAATAAATGATCATATAATTTTGAGACAATTTTTAAATATTCAAAATAAACAAACAAAACAATAATTTAAGAGGATGATGAAGTCTCTGTAGCCAAAATTTCATTTTAAAAGTAAAAGTCAGTTTAGGGGCTGCACAGTGGCGCAGTTGGTAGAGCTGTTGCCTTGCAGCAAGAAGGTTCTGGGTTCGATCCCCGGCCCCGGGCTTTCTGCATGGAGTCTCCATGTTCTCCCTGTGCATGGTGGGTTTTCTCCGGGTACTCCGGTTTCCTCCCAGAGTCCAAAAAAAACCCATGACTGTCAGGTTAATTGGTCTGTCTAAATTGCCCCTGGGTGTGAGTGTGTGTGTGGATGATTGTGTGTCCTGTGTGTCTCTGTGTTGCCTTGCGACAGACTGGCGACCTGTCCAGGGTGACCCCGCCTCTCGTCCAGAACGTGTTACGGTAGATTGTTGTGGCCGCTCCGATCTAAATCAGGGGTTTAACCAACTGGGAGCTTAACGCAGCCTGTTGAATGTGACAGGTAGCCAATCAGAAAGCGGGGATTCTCTTCTGCGCTTTCTGAGAGGTAATTACGGAGGGGAATCCCAAACAGCTGACACGGTGCGACCCGAAATCCGGCGGACATTGGAGATGATATGTAGAAACAACATTAATATTTATTCAACATTTCGTGCAAAGAATATAGAAACGACAATGAGAGGAGTTGGAGCCAAATTGCTACTGCAGTTAATAAACCCGGTAAGTTTTCAACTGTTCTTCGTTAACGTGACATAAATAGGTTATAATGATTTTCATTCAGTCAGGACTTTATGCTGACTCTATAGCCACATGCATCACAGGTAGATTCTAGTAAAGCATTGATTAATGCCTGATTTTAAAATTAGTTAACTGGACTTGTAGCCATTATTTTGTGCCCATGTGGCTGGACACCACACGGCACGACGAACCCCATCGAACCATTATACCTAGGATTTCTTCGGCTAATGTGTCTCAGGTTTAGAAAATGGGCCAACAATCGGCCGACAACTTGTGTAATGTGCGCTGGACATTACACTAAGGAAATGAGGAAGGGAGGGTCAGTGGAGATCATCCTAGCTGAGCCTTTTTTCAATCAGTGTCATCAACAGAAAGAAAAAAGGCTGGAAGAGACGATAAAGCCGATAATTAAAATAAGGTCGATAGATTTAATTTATCGTGCGATTAATTGATTTATCGTTTATTGCGACAGGCCTAAATGTGACAACTATGCTCTTTAGTCCATCATATAGAATCACATAAATTACATTGAAGTTTGTCTATTTAATATAGAAAAATGTGGAAAAGTTTAAGTGGTATGGATACTTACAAAGGGACAAAAATAAACCTTAGTCAATAGTTTTTACAGAAAGATTTACACCTGCTTTGGTGATTGGAATTGATATAATATTGCTCATATTTGTTCAACATTACCATTATCCTTATCATATAAAAGCTGTTACTCAAACCTCAAACTATACAAATGCTAACGTTTATATTCCTAACATAGTATCTGTAGACAAAGTGTGAACTGTTATTCTCAAGGGAAATTAGTTTTCCACTTAAAGGAAAACCTTCCACCCTTGTCTTCTCTGGCAGGATTAGCACCATTACCTTCATAACAAAAGCAGCACATCTTCAGTACTTTGACATTGTTATTGTCTGTGTTTGTCTCAGAATCACCAAGTCACATGAGTCAGAATTTGAAAGTAACAAATCACAACACTTAAATTTCCAGATGACAGAGTTCAACCTGTTCTCTGGGCCAGAATGCTGCATGTTGAAGATGCTTACCTGCAGCAGCACACAGGCTTTCACACACCCTGACAACTTACTGCTTTAGCTGACTTTTCTTTTTTTGTAGCAGCAAAAACAAAAAAGCTTCAGAAACCTACAGATAACCATGTCCTGTGAATCAGGGTGGGGAAACAGTCTCATTATCCACCATTATTATGAATAGATAAGTTATGCTGCTATCATAAAGGTTAAATACTGAACTCCTCATACCCCGGTCCTGGGCTCAGTCTTTGTTTTCTGCAGCAGAATAGGACTTTGTAGCTATTCGTAGATGTTTGTGTTTCTATTAAAAACAGATTTGGTCCAATAGGAATCACATCTATGTCACAACATTCTTTACATTTGCAACCCCAGTTACTTTGTAGAATAAGATTTGACATAAAAATAAAGTAACATTTGGTGAATTTAAGTGTTTATAAAAATGTTTGCATTCTCTACAATTTATATTAAGCATATTAAGAAATACCTTCAAATAACCACTTAATATATGGTAAAGATGCATAATTATTCATTTTTTACGTACTCTGAATTATCACTATTCTATGTAGATAAACAACCATTTATCACAATCCTTGACTTGTTTTCATTTACTTTTTCCCTTCTGATACCGATATTGCAGGTCTGAGTATTGGCCGATACTGATCCGATACGATACCAGCATGAATCATACATACGTCTAAACAGTTTTTTAAATATTATTTTTAACCGTAGTGACTAAATTGTATTAAAATAGTATGAGTAATGATCACAAACTATTTCTGTTTCATGTAAACTTCAAGTCCTTCCAACTGTTAACTGTTTATTTTTTAATTAATATTTCTCAATTAGACAGTTAGTGTGGCTAAAAGAAGACAAAAATATGTTATAGAAAATGTTTATTTTTAACTTAAATATTTAGAGCCACACAGAAATGTGGAAAATATAGATTTATTATGCAGCAATAGTAAATGAACTGTACAATTGTGTAGGTAAATAGAAACTGTTTACCTGTAATGTTTGCGTACATCATTTTAACATTTACGCTTATAGGCATTGCTAAATTATTATAAATATCTCCATATTTATTTATTCGAGGCTATATTGTTTATCAGTGATTCTTGAGAATAGGGACAAAATGGGTTTTAATTTTCCCATATTTTTTTTGTTATTTCTCAACCTTATGTATGCAAATATGACAAATAATGTTTTGGAAATGTAAAGATGCTAAGGTACAGGCTCCTAGTCGCAACATTTTTTTTTAAAATTACATTTTTAATTGACCTGACCCAGAACTTTGTCATCACCATCTGACAAAAATAAATATAAAATGATTTTTAATTACCCTATTAGTGATATTTTTACTCATTTTACAGACAAATGCTTCTCAAGAAACAAAATAAATATTATTTAAAACAAAAAACAACAAAAAGTCCATCTGATGGAGTTGACACTGCATGACGGAGTTGACACAGAACTGAAGGTGGTGACAAACTAGTGAGTAAAATGAAAAACTTCATACATGTGAAGTAATGCAATTTATGTAAAATACATTAAAATGAATTAATTGCACATTTAAGTGAGATTTGACAACAATTTCACGGAAATAGTCACAAAAACTCTGATGGAGTTGACATCTGACGGAGTTGACGAAATGCCAAACTACCTCAATTTATATGATGTTATTCTGAAGGAGGCCATATTGTAGCTCATCAGGTCCATGAAATCATTACATTTTACCAAAATTAATCTTTTATTTCACAAAATTTCATCAAAGTTTTGTAAATTGTCGGTTATGGTGTTGACACATCATGGTTGTGACAAACAACTTAGGAATAAAAAGAAGAAAAAACTAAAGAATAACATAAGCTAACCAGAGCTAACTAGCCCTCTTAGCAAAGGAAGAGAAGGGAAGTAGTCATGGGGTTATCAGAAGTTCTGGTGCCCCCCAATAATGCCTGATTTTTTTTTTTTGACATTCTTTTCATTTCTGACGGTGTTGACAAAAACTAGGGACAAATTTCAATGGAGTTGGAAAATATATAAAAATTATTTTTAATTCAATTTATTGATACCTTATAATTATTTATATGACTACTTATACTTAATTGTCATAATAAATAATTTTAGTATTTCTTTACTTGTTTTAAACTATTATAATGTATTGAGTTCTGCTCCTGGACAAGGGCTTTTACAGGCATCATCCACCGACTACAATGTTAAAATAAAAAAATATTCAGCAAATACCTGGAAAATATACATTGTTGTGCTCACATGACCCAGGTTAGTTTAGTCATATATTTGAAAAAATTATATTTTATGTATATTTTATTCAAATTTTGTGCTTCATCCATAGGACCTGTTTTGTCCCTATTCTCAAGAATCACTGTGTGTTTCTCCATTGCTTAAACAGTTTTTCATTAATGTTAGCTGCTTAAGTGTTTGAAAGGAAAATTTGTAATGCAATTAACATTAGCAAAAGAATAAAATAAAATAGGTCTGAAATCAAATTACATTAAAAAACATATTAGCCAGAGTCCTTACCTGTCATATAATTAGTCCACTTGTATAAAATGCCCTCCATGACTTCTCCAAACATCGGGTTAAAGAAAGTGGATGTTAGCTGGGAGCTTAAGCTGCTAGCTGGCTAATGGTCAATAACTCGTTAGCAAACAGCGGCCATTCCCAGCTGCTGCTCTCCTCAGCATGAAAGAGAGGCTTCCTGAAATCTGCCGATTGTTCGCCGTAGAAAATTAAGCCGAGGAGGTCAGTCTGTACGGAGCTGCTCATCGTCTCTCAGCGGGCAGTCAGCTGATGGAGAAAAGTGTCAACAAAACAGCAGATTATGTACGGGAAGCTGCGAGGGACAATTGTTCTTTCTAACCCTAAGGGGTTAAAACATACAAGACATGCAATTAATTAACAAAGTACAAGTAAAGTACACTCTCAGTGATTCCTTTTTTTAAAATTAAATGTACTTTGACCTTAAATCATTTTGCAAGTCTTTGAGGTGACTTAGACTTATTTTATTGTCATTGCACAGACACGTAAGTGAAATTTGCAATAAAATGTCATCGCTTGGCCACCAGACCACACACAAAAGCACAAGTGTGCTTATGATTACATAATATACAAATAATATATTGCTAATGCTAAATATACATAACTTAGCATTTTCAAGCAGTCTCAGACAGTCTTAGTGATGGGATTGTTGAGCAATCTGATGGCCAATGGGAGACAACTGCTTCTGAGTCTGGCTGTTCTGCAGCAGATGCTACGGAATCCTCTGCCAGATGCCAACCGGATGAATAGACCATGGAGAGGATGGGTGGAATCAGTAATACTGATAACTGGACAGTTATAATTTTTGCACAACAGTATATTTTCATCCATCCATCCATTTTCTATACACCCTTGTCCCTAGTGGGGTCAGGAGGAGTTGCTGGTGACTATCTTCAGCGAGACATTTTGGGAGAGAGGCGGGGTACACCCTGGACAGGTTGCCAGTCTGTTGCAGACAGTATATTCAATATACAGAGCTATGTTGACAATTGAAACAGTTTCTATGGAAAATATCGTTTAAAAAGATACAACCCAGAAATTCTGTTAAGAAGCAAATAGAAGTCATTCTTTATATAGAAACAGATAAAACTTAAAGGTGAATAAAGCCCTTAGCAGCTTTAACTTGCTATTTTTAACAAGACTACATTTTTATCCTTAAGAACTATTTCAAGGCTTTAGAAAAATGAACACTGCTTTTAATAACGTGTGGAAGGAGATGTTTCTGGAGGAAACACTGTGCGATGCTGTGATCAGAGTCAGAGATGCAGAATTTAAAGTTCACAGGTTTGTTCTCTGCAACCCCAGTGCCTTCTTCAGGTAAATCATTGTAAATCATTACATCTTAGTTATTTTCTCTTTAATTCCTGATCTCAATATGACGTATTGCAAAATGGTTATGAGGTTTGACAGGCACTAAATTGTGCTTTTGACATCCTTTGGGGAGAAAAAGTTGTCAAGTTAAAAATATAATTCTGCCACAGGACTTGTATTTCATAAAAGCTCCTTAAATTGTTCTATTGAATCTAGATTAAGATTGATTGATGCAGCTCTGCTGCTCTGGAGTTATTAAGAGAAGTTGTTTCTGATCCATCTTATGTAATCAAATTCAAATATACATTAGCAGTCCCAAAGGGAAATTCAGTAATCATATCACATAAACCTTTTCTGTTCAAATCATTAACCTGCCTATTAAGTTGTTGACTCAGTACTAATCTTTCATTTTCTTTATTTTTTACATCTGTAACATGTGACTTATTCTGGTTCCATCTATCTGGTTAGAATGTCAACAAATGTGTGTTTCCATGGTGACAGGTCCAGCGACACTCTCCAGTAGCTTAGCTCGCATCAGGCATCAGGTTTTGATATAAATGAAGGAAATCTGTAACATTCAGACAGATAAAAGGGCAAAGATACTCAAAGTTACCCTATGTTTCTGTAGCCATTAAAGTTCATTTGAAGGTGAAGAAACGGTCAGTAACTTGCATAAGTATTCATTCCCATTCAATAACAGCATGTCATGTTACAGACCAACACAAAGTTGTGTAATTGTGAAATTTAACATGGCTTTCAAGCTTTTCAAATAACTAAGTTGAAAAGAGTAAACCAATTATAGAAGTGATCTAATTAGCAAATAGAGTTCACCTGTGTGTATTTAATCTCAGTAGAAATCTACCTGGTCCATGAAGGAATGGGAAAAAAGGTTCTAACAATTTGTAAGTGCTGTACTTCACTGCTTTTGTGGCTTGACGTATGTTTCTTAAACCTCCAATCTCCCACAGAGACCTCTTCCTCAGTGACCAATCATCTGGGCAGCAAGTCTACAGCTTCCCTGACCTGTCACGAAATATTATGGAGCTCATTCTTGAGTATGCCTACACTTCCTCTGTTGTGGTGACGGAGGACAATGTGGTAGAGCTGTTGGCTGCAGCAGACCGCTTTGCTGTCCCTGGCATCCTTCAGGCCTGCTGCGACTTCCTGCAGCAAACACTCTGCCCTAAGAACTGCATCAAGACCTGGAAGCTAGCAGATCACTACAAGATTCTTGACCTCAAGGAAGTGGCCTACCTCTACATCCTGCAACACTTTGAGGAGGTGGTGGAGGTCTGTGCTGACTTTCAGCAGCTCCCTGTTGAGGAGCTGGTGGAACTCATCGGGAAGGACGAGTTGAATGTGAGAAAGGAGACTTTTGTGTTTGAGGCCATCCTCCGCTGGGTCAAGTTTGCTCCTGAGGATCGTAGGGGATACATGGGGACACTTTTCGCTCATGTAAGTGAATGTTGGGGCACGGATCTCCCCAAACTCCAGATATACAATTGCAACTGTCTACATAAAAATATCCTGTCTTTGTCCAGGTTCGCCTACTCCTAATACCTGTTAATTACTTAGTCGAAACTATGTGCAAAGATAATCTGGTTAGAAACAATTTACAATGTGTAAACATGGTAATCAGTGCGATGAAGGTCCTCCATGGGTCCAGCGTGGAGATGCCCCTCACCTCCACCCGTCTACCTTCTCATGTGCTGCTGGCCATTGGGGGCTTTGAAGACAATTTTCCTTCTGACAAAATTGAGATGTACAATGTTCGAAAAGACTGCTGGAAGACAGTGTACAAAAATCCAGCACCATTCCCAGAGTTCAGCGGCTGTGTTTACCTCAAAGGAAACATCTATTGTGTCGGAGGGTGCCACGCTGATCACTACTTGAGCAGCGTCATAAAGTTCAATCTCGCCACCCAAACTTGGAAAGAAGTGGGGACGATGCACAAAGCTCGTTGCTATGTCAGTGTAGCGGTGCTCAATGACCAGATCTATGCAATGGGAGGCTGCAACAAGTATGATACCTTCAAAAGTGCAGAACGGTTTAACCCTGACACCAATCAGTGGACCCTGATTGCACCCATGTATGAACACAGAGCCGATGCTGGGTCTGCAGCACTTCACGGGAAGGTAAGTGGATTAAGTGTTCTTAGACCAGGTTTGACCTTCTGTGGTTTTGAAAGGTCTTTTTAGCCAAAGTGTTGTTGAATCATGAACATTGACCTTAACTGAGTAAGATGTTGTTTTGGTTTATACAGTCACCTCCTGGACAAGTCTTCAATACACTCTTGGGATAATTGTTTGGCTGGACAGTCCTGTGAAGGTTCACCACTGCTTTATGTTGTCTCCATTTGTAAATAGTGGCTCTCACTGTGCTTCACTGGGATTCCAATGCCTTAGAAATTGATTTCTAACTTTTTCCAGACAGAAATATTTCAGTGGCTTTGTTTCTCATCTGTTTATCAGGGCCTGGTGTATTACTTTTTGAGAACTGGTAGCCTTCCTCAGGTTCTGTTCAAGTGATTTCTTAATTCTCAGAATCTGACAGTGCACTTCTTTTTGTATTTACTCAGATTATCTTTGTTTAATGTTGGATATCAAAAGAAATCTAAGATGGCCAAATACTTTTTCACTGAACTATACCTCGGAGGTTGGAACTCTGTTCATTTCCAGATATCGGTGTGTTCCTTCTGTTTGAAGAAGTTGTAATTTTGAGAACTAAACAGAAAAAAATCAATTGGAATACATGGCGAATTTGGAATTCCGACTTGGAAAGTCTCAATCCTACCTTCTAATTCAGAATGGCTACAACAGATTTAAAAAAAAAAAACCTGACAGCTTACCAGTCCATCGCAAGGCAATACGGAGACATACTGGACAAACAACCATGCACACATTCACACCTATGAACAATTTAGAAGAAAAAAAAGCACTGTTACCTTCTTGGTAGGGCCAAAAGCATGATCTCATAGTCATGCTTTTGGAGTGTGGGAGAAAGCCAGAGTACCTGTAGAGAACTTATCCATGCACAGGTAGAACATGCAAACTCCTTGCAGAAAGACCCCAGGACCTTCTTGTTGCAAAGCAACATTGTACAAATTGTGCAGCCCCCTTTTAAAAATTTATATACCATTAAATCAGTCCTGTTGACTGATAAATGTTTTCTGTGAGATGAGTATTTTGTTTTGATTGGAGGTATTCATGTTTTTTTGGTGTATTTTTTTATGAGTGATGGCAGAACAGACCAAGCATTTCATATGTGAGCTCACCATTTGCACCAGTAAAAACTTCAACTTTTTGAAGGGAAGGCTTATAACAAGATTTAAAAAATTATTTTTGGGAATCTTTGATCATTTCAAGAAGTGCAATGGGGTATATGCCACGAGAGGTGGTGACGTATTTCCGTTTGAATTTATGCCACATAGATTGGTTCCGGGTCCTGCTTGCTCCTATTGTTTTTAGCCAAAGCTGCAAGATCTGTACCATGAAAAAGACGCAAAACTTAAAATATCTGTGAGCTACTGGTACAACTATCGAGTTTTTGGTGTGCCGAAGTGTCCAGTAATTAGCCGGTACCATCCAGTGCTTAGTTTTTTCATTTTCCTGCTGATATCAAGGCGACAGCGGACTGTAGCCAAAACTTAGCCACTACAGCTAACACACGGTTTGTAGCTGCCGGTGTTACGTCAATCCGCGTTTCCCCATTAGATAGGGTTCCCCCCTGCGTCTTCTTGCCGCTCCGCCCCGCCCACGCGGCAAAATGAGCGCGTGCTTGTGCTGAGCACTGAGAAAGCAGTAGGGAACTACGGACACCATGAAAGCTCAAACATGTTTCGGCAAAGTTGTCACTTTCTTCACGTTTTTGCGGGAAACAAATAGTAATAATAATAATAAATAATAGTAATGATAAATACATATATGTCACATATTAAAATTATTATAAATGTATATATGTTTATGTTTAATATATATATATATATATATATATATATATATATATATATATATATATATATATATAGTAAACAGGGCAATACATTTTAATGCTCAATATTGCCCATCAGATACCGTCCCCCTTGTTTTACAGTGGGAGAACCCTATCTGATGGACATATTCCGCCCATCAGACACCGTTCCCCCACTGTAAAACAAGGGGAACGGTATCTGATGGGTAATATCGAGTATTAAAATACATTGCCCTGTTTTTATTTCATACATTTATATAGATGTATATATGACTAAACATATATATACATTTATAATAATTATATCTATGTGACATATATGTATTTATCATCACTATTATTTATTATTATTATTATTGTTGTTATTGTTATTATTATTATTAGTTTCCCGCTAAAACGTGAAGAAAGTGACAACTTTGCCGAAATATATTGTCTGAGCTTTCACCGTGTCCGTAGTTCCCTACGCGCGTGCTTTCTCAGTGCTCATCACAGTGGCGCAACTACACATTATTCAGGTGGATGCGAAAACGTAGATCGGCGCCCTCCACCCGAGGGAAGGAAGGTCAGGGTGAAGGAGCGACGCTCACTCCCCCTCCGTGACGTTAAATTTACCTCGTTATATGCGCGAGGTGAAGGAGCGTAAGGCGCGCTGAAGTGTACGGGAAAACATCATCGGTGCGCCGACCCCTCCAGACGGGGTTTTGGCGCCCCATCTGGCGCTGCGCCCCAATGCGTTGCATACCCTGCATACCCACTTTTTGCGCCACTGGCTCAGCACGAGCACATTTTGCCGAGTTGGCGGGGCGGAGCGGCAAGAAGACGCAGGGGGAACCGTATCTGATGAGGAAACACGGATTGACTCAACACCTGCTATTTCAAAGCTTGAGGATATTGAAGATCCAGCGTCAGAAACTGAAAGACGGAGGTTAACAGGGAGCTGTACGCGCTTCGTTCACTGGAATAATTTGTTGGAGAAAAATAATGCAGGAGGAAATCCACTGCTACGGAACAGGCTGAGAACAGAGGCAGCGATTCGGCACAAAGTGAGTCAATACGTGTTGATGTGCGTTTGTGTTATACGGAGTATGAAATTATTTTTAAGCAACTCCTTAGTTTTTGTTTATATGACAATTATATAAAATACATTTAACATGCAGTCGGAGCGACGAGCCCCTCCGATACCGAGCAGGTAATTAAAGAACAGCCGAGAGCAGCAACGCTTCAGCCCGATCCAAACCACACAGGTAGTCAGTCAGATTAAGATCCAAAACCTTCGCTTTACAGCCGTTTAAGTGGCACCGATCCACATAAAAAACCCACAGAACAAATGGTACAAATCACGTATTTCCCGAAAATATGACATTACCTTTGCTGTTTCATAATTATAATCCACGTTAGTGAATTTTTCCAGTTGGCTGCTATAATCTGTTCTTGCGTTACACAACGTAATTTCTTCTTCCTCTGAGATTCTGTTTAGAAAATAAGGTTATGAAGTTACATCCTCCTGCTGCTTTTTGTTTTTAAAATTGTAAATTTATGTTTGTCTCGACTTTTATAAACTAATGCCTCTTATATGCATCATTTTTTGTGTTGGTAATGAGCAAACCCTGTGCTTTGCCTGCTAGTAGTTTAAATTAATTTAAGCTGCACACTTTCAAAAGAGTATTCAGATTTTAACATGCATTTTCTAAGTAGTAAATATTTAAGTTCACTCTTTACTCAGTAACTTCAGTAATGTTACACCTCTGAAACATTTCTTTGTGATACCAGAACTATTTCAATTAAACATTTAATTTCCTGAGATATTGTCAATTTATTTTCAAGCAAAACTCTCAAAAAGAGCTGAGGATTTATTAGTTTTGATTACATTGTATAACTAAATATGGACGCTTATTAGTTTGTTTTTAATTTTTCAGGTTTGCATCGTAACACCTCGTGATGTTTCTGAGCCATGATTGTTGTGCTGATTACCTTTCCACTGGATCCAAACACCTGGACCAGCTGACGGCGTCCATCAGTCCACGGTCTGCCGGATCATCACAACGTGGACTAACTTTTTATTTACAGTACTTGGTTAAACTATGATCTTGAAACCGGAGCACCAGATATGCAAAAATCTACCTGCAGACTTTGTTGGCTACCCTGACCCTGCAGTCATCCAGTCAGGATACAATAAATTTTAATTGCAAGAATGAGTCATCGTTACAGCAGAATAAAGATGCAATTTTATAACAATGTCTTAAAATTACAAGAAGTCGTTTTAATGAGAAATAAAGATTCAGATTGATCTGATGTAACCAGCTCAGTCCATGTGGTTCTGACATTTGTCAGTAATCAAGAGGATGTACATTTCCACCTCAACTGACCCGGTAAGCATTAAGGTAAAAATAAAAAAATACTGTATAAACAAATAGAAATACTTTCTATATAAAGAAAAGCAAAAACGTTAATAGCAGGAGAAAAGTTGTTGGCAACATTAGCTCAGCCAATCTCTGCCTCCAGGAAGCCATCAAACTGAACTGTCCAACTCCAACTATAATAAAGATAAAAAAGAAAGAAAACTGAAAGTTAAAATAACAAATAATGCCAATTTAATAATTCAGTTCTAATGCGTTCTGGAATCTATTATTGACATTTTACAAATTTCACAAATCAATTAGGTTTCACAAATGTTTTATTTATTCTGCTGTTAGTACAGAATAATCTAGTTAGGTTTGAAATGTCTAGGTGTTGTTTTTAAAGTACAACACATTAAAAAAGCCCAAGATAGTGAAAAATTAAGTGTAATCGCCCTTTAGCTATTTTCCGAACTAGATGCTACATTCGGGAGCTAACTTCAGCTTCGACTGATAGCTTGGGCACAAGATAGACATATCTATATATGTTTATATAGATCAGTGATTCTTGAGAATAGGGACAAAATGGGTTTTTAATTTGTTGTGGCAAACAACTTAGGAATAAAAAGAAGAAAAAACTAAAGAGTAGCATAAGCTAACCAGAGCTAACTAGCCCTCTTAGCAAAGGAAGAGAAAGGGAGAGGTCATGGGGTCCTTAGAAGTTCTGGTGCCCCCCAATAATGCCTGATTTATTTTTTGACATTCTTTTCATTTCTGACGGTGTTGACAAAAACTAGGGACAAATTTCAATGGAGTTGGAAAATATATAAAAATGATTTTTAATTCAATTTATTGATACCTTTATAATTATTTATATGACTACTTATACTTAATTGTCATAATATATAATTTTAGTATTTCTTTACTTGTTTTAAACTATCATAATGTATTGAGTTCTGCTCCTGGACAAGGGCTTTTACAGGCATCATCCACCGACTACAATGTTTAAAATAAAATAAAAATATTCAGCAAATACCTGGAAAATATACATTGTTGTGCTCACATGACCCAGATTAGTTTAGTCATATATTTGAAAAAATTATATTTTGTGTATATTTTATTCAAATTTTGTGCTTTATCCATAGGACCTGTTTTGTCCCTATTCTCAAGAATCACTGAGATTCTATCTATAAAGCATAGATATGTAGATTGCACACTGCACAGATAATCAAAACGCTTAACGTTTACATAGCACCTTTGTAAGCTTGTCCCTGTTAGCTACGTCAGACATATAAGGCATTATGGTGAATACAAACGATTTATTATCTTACCTTCAAAGTTATTGTGAAGTTTTGACACACCTGACACATCCTGGGGTCTTTCTGATAGGCCTGTCGCGATAAACGATGAATCAATTAATCGGACGATAAATTAAACCTATTGAGCTCATTTTAACCCTCCTATTATGTTGCGGGTCAAATTGACCCGTTTGAAAGTTTTAAAAATATTTTTAAAATAGTTGTAAGTATTTTTATTGCATGAAACTTTTTCTATTAGTCTTAATAGGTGAACTCTACATATAAATTGAAAATGTATTCATTTTACACATTTGCAGCCCCCCCTGCGTCTACTTGTTACATCGATACTGTTCGGGTCAATTTGACCCGGCAGTCAAGTTAAAGTGCAAAAAAAGATTAAAAATGTCCAATTCTATTTGTTTCCTTACAGCTATGAACCTTATTTCACCACACACACACAAACACAACACAACACACACCACACACACACACACACACATGCACACGCAGACACACACAAACCCACTTTCTCCCTACTCTCTTTACTTCACAATGAACTGCGAGAAAGCAGGTGTTCATACAACTTTTGACGGGAACCTTTTCTGTTCCCGTGGGTAAACTCCACCCACACTGAGTGGGTAAACTCCACCCACACTGAGTGACACTCAGTAGAAGTGGAGGAAAACATAAATACTCTCTGTATGACTCATTTATCTTGATTTTAATTGGCGGGTCAATTTGACCCGGAACAGTATGTGTGTCTCAAGTTCAATTATAAAGATCACCCTTTGAAAAAAAATATTAAATGTAATATAAAATTTTTTACCAAAGATCACTTTCAAGGAAATTATTGTTTTTTTGTGTCTAGGTTTTTTTCAGTGGACATAAAAAATGTAAATCCCATTTTTTATGTCCAAATGAGTAATTGAGTAAGTTGTCGTCATTAATCCTTAATTTCTGAGAAATAAAAAACATTATTGCACAATTTTTGATTGAGATGGTTAGTATTAGAGTTAATAATCAGATAAAAAAATGTTTTGGAGGAATTTTTTCGTTCCTGAAACTATTGCATGATAAAACTCTCCCCGGGTCAAATTGACCCACGAACATTATTGCTATACCTCAGAAACGAACATAATAGGAGGGTTAATTAACGTATTTATCGTCCCTTCCAGCCTTTTTTCTTTCTGTTGATGACACTGAATGAAAAAAGGCTCAGGTCTGGTGCTCTACACTGACAAATCCCTTCATTTCCTTAGTCTAATGTCCAGCTCACACTACACGAGTTGTCGGCCCATTTCCAAACCCTGAGAGACACCTTAGCATACAGAAATCCTATATAATGGTTCAATCGAGTTCGTCGTGCCGTGTGGTGTCCAGCCACATGGGCACAAAATAATGGCTACAAGTCCAGTTAACTAATTTTAAAATCAGGCATTAATCAATGCTTTACTAGAATCTACCTGTGATGCATGTGGCTATAGAGTCAGCGTAAAGTCCTGACTGAATGAAAATCGTTATAACCTATTTATGTCACGTTAAGAAGAACAGCTGAAAACTTACGGGTTTATTAACTGAGGTAGCAATTTGGCTCCAACTCCTCTCCTTGTCATTTCTATATTCTTTGCACAAAATGTTGGATAAACATTAATGATAGCACAAATCATCTCCAATGTCCGCTGGACTTCGGGTTGCGCCGTTTCAGCTGTTTGGGATTCCCCTCCGTAATTTCCCCTCAGAAAGCGCGGAGGAGAATCCGGCTTTCTGATTGGCTACCTGTCACATTCAACAGGCTGCGTTAAGCTCCCAGTTGGTTAAACCCCTGATTTAGATCGACGATCCACCGTAACACACCACACACTGCAGAATGATCGGTTACGAAATCACCAGCGACGATCTAAGATTGTCATAAGGGGAAATTAGGGGTAAAAAATGATGTAGTGTGAACTATTGCATTAGGTAGTGGGATGTGCCCGTTTTCTCTATTTAAATCTAGTGATTACTGAAGGACAATATAGTATACAGACTTCATAATCTGTACTCTTTTGGTTGAATGCAGTATTTATTTCCACTTTGGCTTTATGTTGTTTAGTTTTTATTCAAGTACGTTTTTTGTTAATGGAGACTGAGAATCCATTTTATTTTTGTCTTTGGTTGTTTTGTTTATTTAGTTTATCAGTTCCAGTGTTACGTGTTATTTTGAAAATAAATATCAGGAAATCGCATGTATTATTAGTCATTTCCATTAAATCAGCGTCAAAAGGTCTTGAAACAATATTATCGTTTATCGCAATAATTTCTTTAGACAATTAATCGTCCAGCATAATTTGTTATCGTGACAGGCCTATTTCTGCTTGGAGTTTGCATGTTCCTTTGTGCATGCATGGTTTCTTCACAGGTACTCTGGATTTCTCCCACAATCCAAAAGCCTGACAATTAGGTAAATTGGTCTCTCTAATTGTTCATAGCTGTGTGTGCATGGTTGTTTGTCCTGTGTCTCTGTGATAGACAATCCTGTCCATGTTGTACGCTGCCTCTTGCCCATTGAGGTAGGCATCAGCCCTCCCCCCACAACCCTGCAAGGAAGAGCAGGTTTAATAGTTGGATGTATTCTTAGTAGAGAGGAAATTTCTTGTCTGGGCTTAATGCACAGATAAAATTCTCATTATGCCAAGCTGAGAGTCACTGAGCTTCTAAAGGCAACTCAATCTTTCACAAGTGTTTGTAGAAGCTATTTTAATGCCTACATGCTGGATATATCCACCAGAGGACAAGGAAGAGATAGTAACATGAATTCAGTGAGTTAGAGGGATGAGTCTATAGTTTTAGCAATTTAGTGTATGTTTGTTCTGGCCTTGGGAATGCTGAAGCTTTGCACTGTTAAAAACAAAGTCCAGCAAAAGAATAATTACTTTTGCTGCTGACATGACTGTGCATGATCAAATTACAGAAATTCCTAATGTAGATATTGTCAAGAATGATTCCCGTTCTCCCTTACCAATTCTCAGGTGTACATATGCGGTGGATTCTTAATGGATGATGCATTATCTTCTTGCGAGTGCTACAATCCTAACACCAATCAGTGGACGCTTATCACACACATGGAAACCGCTCGAACGGCAGCAGGTGTCATTGCCTATAAAGACCAGCTCTATGTGGTAAAGAGAGCTAAAGAAACGTGTTCATGACTGTAATCCAACCTTGTAGGCTGTAATCCTAGTCTTAATTCCAGTCTTTCTTCCAGCTTGGTGGCTACGACGGTAGAAGGCACGTATCAGAGGTTGCTGCTTATGACCCCTTGACCAAATGTTGGTGCATGCTGAACCCCATGATTCACTCCCGTAGCAACTTTGGGACTGTGGTGTTAGAGGACCAGCTTTATGTAGTGGGAGGTTTCACAGACGATAATGACCAGTTGTGCTCTAAAGTGGAGCGCTATGACGGAAATACCAAGACATGGCAAGTTGTCCGGGACCTGGATTCTCCTCGCGGTGCCGTCAACTGCTGTGTGGTGGAGCGAATCCCCCATGCTGCTGCCTTTGTATCCTAAACACCAACTTAGACATGTCAATAAATGCATTGATTTTATATCATAGATAGATTTTTGTTTACCAGGAAAATGAGAAGATTGCTATAACTCCTTCAGAATGACTTGCATACTGGTTGGTTATGTTTTTACTTCACGTGCAATCTTGTCTGTTCTGGCACAGATATGGTTCACCTTGAAGCAGAAACTGACTCATTTTTATAGCTTTCTGATTTCCTCTTAATCTTGATCAATTGGACTTGACAGAACAACTATTTTTTCTAATCAAAAATCTGAGAAATGTGTCCATTTGTGTTCACGCTGCTTTCCTCCGACATCTCTAAATTAGATTCCACTGCAATTAACTGGTTCCATGTCTCACCTGTCAGAATTGACCTGCATCTAATGTAATCTCAGCATAAATCCAGTTGTTCTTTGACGGCCTCAGAGGTTTGTTGGAGAACATTGGTGGACAAATGGCATCTTGAAAATCAAAGAACATGAGATGATTACACAATAGATAAGAGAGTTAGGTCATAAAACTATCTTAGGTGGTAGAATCTCCCTACAGACAAACTATTAGTCATTAAAAATGAATCCAGTAACATTTTATTTGAAGGGGGTGAATAAGACTGACATGACACTGTCATAAACATGACATAACACCTGTCATGAACATGAATAAGTCTTCATGAATATTTATGACTGTGTCATAAAGCGTCATTCGGTAAATTATGACACTTTTAATTCAAAGCTGACATTATTCAAAATGTCTTTGTTATGACAACTTGACATTAACCAAGAAATCATTACTGTTTAAACTTTACCTTTAATAACATAAAGTTACCTAATTTTTAAAGTGCAATCAGTAATACTTTTGTAACAAATTTATATCAGTAATGATTTCTTGGTTAATGTCAAGTTGTCATGTTTATGACAGTGTCATGTCAGTCTTATTCACCCCCTTCAAATAAAGTGTTACCATGAATCCTTAAGGAAAGTCAATTTAGATAGAAATTCAACTGGGTCCTTTTTGGAATTCTGCACATCACCCTAAACACACCAAAAAGTCAACACAACACAGACTATCAATAATTACAAATGACAAACTTAAAGACAGCAAAAAACTTTTCAGAAGTATTATTCTCTCTTTATTGCATTAGAACATACATTTTTCATATATATCTATATATATCTATATATTTTATAAATGTGAATTTGTACACTACAATCTTTTATTGTAACATGTTAGAAAATACTCAGAATGCTCCAAAAACATAGCACTAAAAACAGTTACCAAACAATGATTATTACATTTCTTCCATTTTTGTTTTGGCCACTGAGAACAAGGAAAAGAAAATGACAGAGCTGCAACTGTGGATCGAGAGGAGAGAAGAGGATCACAGGATGTGATATGTCACATTGATGTGGGAGCTTTTTACAACCCAAACAAGTGAGAGAGGATAGGTAGAGAGAGGGAAGAGATGAGGAAGGGGGGATGGATGAATATAAGTGCACGGGGTCATGATTTTTTTTCTCCATCTGGTTTTAATATGTCTGAATACAAGAAATGAATAAGAAAATCTTATTGCACAAGACAAATAAGTAATTTTTTTTTCTAAAGCTGCATTTTTCTATTAGTTCATTCAATTTTGACATTAGCTTGTAGTAGTGAATAGCCACAAAGCCCTTCCACTACTGACACAAATGAAGATATTAATCAGGTCTGAATATATTAAAGCAGAAAGAAAAGCAGCAATTGTGATGGTAGAACAGTGGCTTAAGGTCTTGCAGGCATTAATTTTTGCACCAGGGTTCCAGCACATTTTCCACAACCTCAACATTCCAAACTTCAGTCAACTTTGAGGTTATTTTTGTTTTACATGTATAGAGAAACATTCACCAGACAACACTTAAAGATATATGTTTTTATTGCAAAAATGGGGACAGTCTTGCAATTCCACTTTTTTGTTGTTGTTGGATTTTAAACAACAAACTTTATCGAATAATGTGTGGAAGATTTTTTTTCTAGTGTTTGTTAAATCTCAGACAACTTGGACCTCAGAAACCACTGGAAATATGTTGAAGTAGAATTTGTTCATCTTTAAATACAATATTTTGAAACTAAGTCTAGGTCTGCACCGATTGCAGTTTTCTGACTGATCACGATCTTTAAAATGCCAGACATGCTACTTCCAATTTTAACCGATGTCTGATGTCAAGTTGGCAACTGTTGCTGCTAATACTGCTAACAGTGCAAGATGTGACCTCACAGTAGAGCAGAAGGGTACTGCGGCTGATTTTCAGATCTTTGAAGAAGTATTAACCAATCACAATTTTCCAATATTAAGAAAATTTGGGGCTTTCTATTGATACCGATTTATTGTACACCCTGAAAACACACACATACCCGACACTTAGGGTCACTTAAGAGACCAATTAATTTGAAAATCAAGTTGTTGGGACTGTGGGAGGAAGCTGGAGTACCCAGAGAAAATTCACACATGCATGACAGTACATGCAGCTTCCATGCATAAAGTCATGGCCAGGATTTGAATTCAGGACCTTCTTGCTGGAAGGCAACAGCACTTTGAGTCCAACTTTGTTCAATATTTCTGCCTAAGCCTTCAAATTCAAACAAGAATTTTAAAATTAAAACAAGAATATATGTAAAGAATAATAATTATTCTTGCAGTGTTGCTTATCAGATTTAAATAAATGTGAATATATAACATTATTTAATTATGAACAAATAAAGGTAAACAGAGTATGGAAATATAAATAAATGTCTTTCCATACTTATCTGGGGATTTGAGAAGAAAATTTCATACTCCGTTTCATCCCTGTGCAGGAACCCTGGTGTTCTGCTTTATCTGCTCAAAAATGTCCATTTGAGATGTTTTTACTTTGTTTAGGAATAAGTGGAGAAAAACAGGCTGCACCACATAACTAAAGTCATTATTTGGTTTCTTGGAACCACCTTCCTTCAAGTTGTGTTATAGGATGGGATAGAGGGAGGTGTTTTCAGGTCATTAAGTTCATGTTTTCAAAGTTATGAGACACTTCAAAAAGTGCACCTCGTTTGTCAATAATCTCTTAACGAAGATGACCGTTTCTGAAACCAAAAATGACTAGCAAAGTGGAAACAAAGAGAGAAAGGTAGGAACAGCAACTAATGGCCAAAAGCATATATAAACAGCTCCCACTCATACACACTGGACCCTGTCACCAAAAGACTTTAATATAAACATGAACACTTTCTCACACACACAGACACAAAAGGCTGACAGGTTCTGATCCGGGAACACAGCGGATGCAGAGATTCCTCACAGAACTGAGAAACACGGTTGGCCAGAACCACAAAGACACAGCAGTCTGTTACTGATCGAACAACTAGTGCTACAGTGGCACAATATAACATCAAGAGAAACTACAGCAGTTTTTGGAAAAATTTGTATTTTAATGTTGGTCAAAGAGCTGTTTGTTCCCCAGACCAGGTAAATAAAGATATGATTTTGTTCTTTAAAATAAACACCTCACTTTACAAAAAAAGTCCTTTGCAATCAGGTGATTAATCAAACCAGAATGAAAAAAATGTCTTATTGTTAAAGAATTTAAACAATTTCATCCTTTTAAAATTAAACAGTTAAGTTTATGAAAAACAATAATAAGAGGGGACATTATCCATTTAAAACCATCTTTTATACAGCCAAGATTTTTTACTGAATTCTGGAAAAAGGAAAATCTGATTCTTGCTTTCAATTTTCAAAGTTTTCCTTCTTATGTTTATGAATTGAGAAGGGGTATTGTCTTTTAAAGGGACTACAATAAACAGTCCAGTACATGGTACCTGCCAGCTTATTTACAGGCAATCTGCAAGTTAACATACTTATGTTACTTTAAGTGCAAGAACAATCCTTAAAAGGTACCTATGGTGCCAGCCTATAACATCCAATGGTACTTACAGGGTTCCTATTGGCGATTCTTACAGGATACCTCCTGGGTAAACACTGGTGGGGTTGCGTACAGTGGGGGACTGGGATATAATAAGTTGTGACTTCTTATTTGGTTCTCATGAGCCCCTTCTCCACAACTGCAAGCCGGGTATTGCGCATATCAGTTTTTTGATTGGCAGCACACTGCATTCATTGATTTGTCCTGTAAATTCCTCCTCGAACAACAACTTCTCAAACAA
Source organism: Poecilia reticulata (assembly GCF_904066995.2). NCBI lineage: Eukaryota > Metazoa > Chordata > Actinopteri > Cyprinodontiformes > Poeciliidae > Poecilia > Poecilia reticulata. Next base: position 2,680,010 of record NC_088844.1, on the reverse strand, counting down.
TCCACGATAAGACTGTAATAGTTGGCGAAGAGGACGAGTTGCAAATAGGTGATTCCATGGTGAAACTTTGAGGTTCAAACCTTTCCAGCAATTGTGGCAACAAATATATCCCAAGAGATGTTGGAGAAACCAGTCGCCCAATGGTACACATACAAAACATGATCGGAGCATCGACCACTGCTCCTGCATTGTCATGGCCTGCCCATATTCACGCCCACATAGTGAAGAATACACTGTCAAAGGAGACACATGTTAATGTCTGAAGCAGACATTACCTGGCTATAGTGAGGCTTGACAATGGAAAAGAGGCATTGGTTTGCCTAGAGTGTACCAATAGTACAGCTATCGTTCAATTGAAGTGTATCAGGCTGTTTTATGAGACAACATGATTGTCTGTGCTTAGAATTTACCTGCAGCCTACTTAAAGAATGCTTACAGGCTACATTTGGTCACAATCTGGTGTATTTACATTGTGTACCAGGAGGTGCACCATGAGGTGTACCCTGTAAGTACACCGGGGTTGTGAGTATTCACTTACCACCCAGTTGCATCCTGTTCTTGGATACTATCAGGGTTGTATGCTATAGAAATAGATTAGTTTGATTCATTCAAATTCATTAGATTTTACTTTATGAATTAAACATTTGTCCATATTTACTCCAACAACCATAAACATCAAGATTTGTTTGAACTTACCCCCAGTTACAATCAAGAAACCCAGACTAACTGGATGTTTCCATTATAAAAAACACTCTCATGGCTAACACTTTGTAACAGGTTTTAATGGAATATAAAACCTGAAGCACCCTGTAGTTATGCGTCCTCCAAGTACCTCTATAGGAATCCTGTATGTACCAGACTGTATTATATATAGCTACCAGAAGGTGGAAAAAAAGCTTTGCAGTTATATCTCCAAAATCTCATTTCTTCTCTTAAATTAAAATCTTTCTAGAGTAAGGTAAATACTTTTGTTCACGCTCCGCTTTCCTGGTCAAATTTCAGGGCCCAACAAACCTAAACCAAAACATCTTTCAGATTTTACCAACAGATTTTACGAAGGAGCATGAACTAAAAAAAAATAAATAAAAATTGACATTTAAGACAACTCATGCATACTTCCCTCCCCCTCCACCTCTCTCTGAATGAACAGGGCTGTGGTGTTATGATCTTAGCTTCCTAAGGCAGTATCACAGAACACTTTATAGAGACACAACAGCAGTACAGAATTACAAACCGACCCAGAACCTTATATCCACTTGGGTGGGACTTTTCAAAAGCTTTCTAAATTCTCTGCTTTTAATGTATATTTTTCTAATAAAAGTATTTTAAAGCTTAACCCTAACACAAAAGAATTTACTGCTCCTAAAAAAAATAACTGACTGATCAAATTTGAACAAGAAATTTTGGTCCTTACATTTTGCCACTGAATATTGACATATCACACTGATGGATTAAAACAAGGACAACTAAAGAAAATCTGCTTCATTATCTTGGCACAACCTGATTGTTCTTACTTGGGACCCCCCCAATGCTTCCCTCCATCACGTTTCTGTTTCAAAGGAATCAGAAATCTCTCATATTCGCTTGCTCAAAATCTACAATGGATTATCCCACATTGCAGCTTGATGTCAGGAGCAAGTAAAGGTGCTTGGTGATGGTAACTAACATTAGTTTTAGCTATCAACATGAGGCGCTAAATCTTAAATGTACAACATGAGATATATAAAAGAAAAAGCCACTCAGTGTTTTGCTAATAATTGTCAATATTACAACTAGATAAAAAGGTCTAAGTGTCACATTTCACAGGTCAGTAAAGAGTTCTAATTAAAAAAAATGATGAGGAAGAGGGTAGTAAGTCCTTAACATGATGTAGATGTGCTGCAGAATTCGGTGCGTTTTGGCTCAGTAAAAAAAAAAAAAGACGACCCTCACACCAACTCTCTTACTAATCATCAGTAGAGCAGGTGTTTAAATTAGCTAATCAAGCACCACTGTGTTCAGATGATCACTTTCAACAGTTTTTCTGTTGAAAAACTTTTGCCACATTGCGCATTGCACTGAATTAACAACTACATTTCCAGATTTCATTTAGCTAACAGAATTGTTCTACTGCGGCAGCGCAGCAATGGATGGCAAGTAAAACAATGACCTGTTTGCCCTCCAGCATTGTGCACATGTATGAATTTTCCTGAATAAGACACATGTTTATAGTCACTCCTTTCAACACTCACATCTTCATCATCATAGTTATTATTATACCCACATTGTCGTCTGATTTAGATGCAAGTTTAGTTTTCTGAAACAGAACTCATTATGTCTGGACGACACCTCCTAACTTGACGGCTGGGTTTCTTCTGCAGGAGACAAACTAAATAACCGCTCAGGAAACTCTGCAGACTCATTATATCTGCCTCATCTGAGCTGCTGCAGTGATTAACAGAGATGCAGCTGATTGTACTCATACATCAGCTGCATCTCCAGATATTAAGAAAAGCAAGAGAGGCCATAAAAGTGCCATAAAAGTGCCATCATCAGTGATTAAATCTAAAGAAAATACAAATAATTTCAGTCAAAATGTATGTATTTAGCTAAAGGCAGCATATCAAAGGTTAGGGTTGGATATAAGATATGAGGTTCTGGGTCAGAACTGGGCCGTTAAGTGGCCGACATGATGTGGGGTGGTTATGGCACTGTGGAAGCCGACTGGGTTGGAAACAGCTCTCTGCCACCCAGTTTTCTCTTCATGAAATAAGCTCAACTTGACACTACGACTATCGGACATTTACTAAGAAGTTACAATGGCTTGACGTGTCCGGCTGTGCCACAACCAGCCCAGATGGTCTCTGCTTAGTGATATTGTTGCGCATCTGGTCTATAGTACAATAGCATTAACACAATGGTCCAGCAGACAGATCAGATATCATACAGATGGTCCAATACAATTATAGTACAACATCTATACATCAACTATACATTGTGCAGTTTCTTTTTCTTCTTTATGTTGAGGGTTAGACTCGATCACCATTACGTCACTGCTGTAAGACTGGGGGATAAGGGGTTAAAGTAAAAGGAAAACAGAGCCATAGCTAGAGTGATTAATCACTGTGGTCAGTCAGAGATCACCAGAGAGGTACAGGAGGGTGTTCTAAATGTGCCTGTGACTAACTTTTAAATTTTCATTAACATAGAAAGTTACGACAATGTAAATTTTGAGATTAATCACAGAAATGTCCTTGTTTTTTCTAGAAAATTTCTGCAAGAAATCTCAGGAAAAAAGAGGAGTACATTTTCACCAAAAAACTCAGAAATACTATCTGCAATGGGTCTAATATGATGTCTACATCAGTTTCCCTGTTTTTGTTTTTCTGCTCTGCCTTCTCAAACTCCCAGTCAGTCATGGCAGAAGACCCCTGGCTCTGAGCCAGGTACTAATTCTACTGGAGATTTCTTCCTGTTAAAGGGTATTTTTTTCTCTTCACCGTCAGTCTGTCCAGGCAAAGTGAAGACCGCAAGTCAATGACTCGAAAAAATCTGCTGGGTTTCCTTAGACTGAAACATTTTAAGCTAATTTCAACAATAAACTGATCTTAATTAATTGTTTGATAGCTGAGGTATATTGAAATGTATGTGTGATTGAAATTAAATTACTTTTCTACTCAAGTACAATTTACATGACATTGTGGTGAATTGGTGCTACATAAAGCTAATTTATTTCAATGATTTTTGTTATCAAATGCTACATTAAATATCAGATTTTGTGGTGTTTACTGCATTGTGCATTGTCAGAATGATAATCAACATATAACTGATTAAAAAAAGTATAATTTTGTAGCACCTAGCATACCTTGCAAAGGTATGCTAGGCGCTACAAACTACATAAACAGTGAATACTTTTGCAAGGCATTGTGTATTATTTGTGCTTGTGTGATTAGCCTCCACATAAGTGCAACACTGAGAGTGAGGTTCAATACTGCATCATTAGCTGTGTTTCCATTGACCATATAATTGTGCAAGTTGACAGTTGAAAATAAATTCCCTTAATGGAAACACACCAATTAAAAAAAAAAATTCCTCCATTCTATAAAAGGTTTTGGCACTAGGATGACGTGGTTTTTTTGACTATATCAAAATGTATTTATTTCAGGAAACTGCAATGGAAATACTGTTTTGAATCAAATGATCAACAACTGGATGTTACAACTGACAAAAAAACAACAAAAAAGTATGTTACATGCCTGCCAGGCTGTTTGTGCTTTTTCTTTCCCCTCCCCCTTCCTTTGTTTGTCTCTTCACAGGTTGTAGGGAAGCTGGTGTCAATCTCCCCTGATTGATCCTCTCCACCCATGGGCCAATCAGCATCCAGGGAGCCTGGATATATATAAGCAGCTCACCTGGGGAACTGAACCTGCTCAATCTAAATCCAAAACCAGATAAAATATGCATTCAGGAAACATGGCTCAAGCCATCGTTACAATTTAATATTCATAGTTACTCAGTTTTACGTAAAGACGGGTCAAATGGGAGTGGAGGAGGTTGTGCTATATTCTTAAAGGAAAACATAAAATTTATTCAACTACAAATACTGTTAGACCTAGAACTTACTGCTGTAGAAATTTGTACAAATGATGGGAATATTCAAATAATAAACTTTATAATCCTTGTAAACAATTAGAAAAATTTAAACTTGAAACAATATTAGAACACTGGAGAGGGAAAATAGTTTGGTGAGGGGATTTCAATGCACATAGCAATTTATGGGGAGATCAGGATGATTATAATGGAGGAATTTTAGAGGAGATAATTGAAGAAAAAGAATTGGTCATTTTAAATAATGGAGAAGGCACTTGGGTGGACTTTGTAAGGGGTATAGAATCTGCTATTGATCTGACCTTGGTCTCAATCTGTTGCTGGTATTTGTAGATGGAAAGTATTTAAGGAATCTACAATGGGGAGTTCATTATCCAATTTTTGTAAATATAGGTATATATACAGAGCAAGACCAGGCAGAATTTGAGGGGAGGTGGAAGTTTGGGAAAGCAGATTGGGGTAAGTTTGGAAAATGTAGACATAAACAAACCAATAAATGAATTAAATTCAGAAATTAACAAATGTATTATTAACTCAGCCAAAACATCTATTCCTAGAAGTAGTGGTATTAAAAAAAGAAGATGGTTCCTTGGTGGACACCAGAATGTTCAATAGTAATTAAACAAAGTAATAAGGCTTTTAAGACACTTAAGAAAATGATTTGTTTCCAAAATCTAATAATTATAAAAGAAAACAGGCAGAAGTCAGGAAAACAATAAGAAAAGCTAAAAGGGATTATTGGAGAAAATATTGTGAATCTCTGGGGAAAAACACAGCATTAGACAGGGTTTGGAATACTATCAAAAAAATGTCTGGGAATTCAAAAGAGTATTTTTTTCCAATAATAAAAGATAATGGAAATATTATAATAAATAATGATAATAAAGCTGAGGTATTAGCAAAAGTATTTGCAAAAATACATAGTACAGAGAATCTAAACAATAAAGAAAAAATAGGATGTGAAACTACTGTACAGCAAAATATTGGATTATTTCATAATGATGAAGAATATGATGATTTTATTAATATGAAATTTTCCTTGTTAGAATTAAATAAAGCTCTGAGGAATTCTAATAAATCTACTCCTGTTAATGATCAAGTTATTTATAGTATGCTAAATAATCTTAGTGATGTGAGTAAAAAAATATTATTGGAATTATATAATAAAATCTGGGAGGAAGGGATATTACCTGATACATGGAAAGAAGATATTATTATTCCTATTTGTAAACCTGGTAAAGATCCACATTCAGCTCAAAGTTACAGACCGATAGCTCTAACATCATGTTTGGGTAAAATTATGGAAAAAATGGTAAATAACAGATTAATTTATTTTTTAGATTCTAAGGAGAAGATTAAAACTTATCAATTTGGATTTAGAAAAGGCAGAAGTACAATTGATCCAGCATTATGTCTGGAACATGAAATTAGACGGCCCAGATTAATAGAGTGTGATAGCAGCCTACTTGGATGTGGAAAAGGCTTTTGACATGCTGTGGAAAGAAGGGCTGTTGATTAAACTAAAACAAATAGGTAAAAGGGGTAAAATATATAGGTGGATTAAAAAGTTCTTAACTGAAAGAAATATTAGAGTTAAAATAGGCAGGGAAATAAGTTCAAAGTATCAAAATGAAAATGGTACTCCCCAAGGCAGTATTAAGTCCTATGCTATGCTAAATTAAATATTTGGGTATGTGGTTTGATAAAAAAACTCACATGGAAAATACATATAGATAAAATTGTGGAAAAAAGTTTTTAAAAAATTAAATATTCTGAGATGTTTGAGAGGCAGAGAATGGGGAGCAGATAGGAAAGCACTAAAGACAGTTTACATCGGACTAATTCGATCCATCTTTGACTATGGTTGTATTCTATATAATTCAGCTTCAAGTAGTTTATTGGCAAAGATAGATAAAGTACAATATCAGGCATTAAGACTTTGCTGCGGAGCGATGAAAACAGCTCCAGTTTCAGCTCTACAGGTTGAGATGGGTGAGATGCCGCTGGAGCTCAGGAGGGAACAACTAGCCTTGACTTACTGGGCAAATATTAAAGGACATGATGAAGCTCATCCTCCGCATGTTACACTGCAACCTTGTCAAGAAAAAGGAAAGAAGCAAATTAGTAGCTTTGGATGGATAATTTTAAATAAAGTAAAAGATATTAGAATAGATAATTTTCTAATTAGTCCTGTGGTTGTTACTCCTGATATTCCATCATGGATTTTTGGTCAGGCTGAAGTTGATTTAAAGTTATTGGGAAAAGGGAGACAATTAGGAAAAAAGGAAGGGGAGAATTATATAAAAAGAGAATATTCAGAATATATTCAAATATATACAGATGCCTCTAAAATGTTAAACAACCAAGTAGGTATATCATTTATAGCTCCAGATTAAAATTTTATGAAAAATAAAAGAATAACTGATAAACTGACAGTGTATACAGGTGAGTTAATGGCAATTTTAATGGCTTTAGAATGGGTTGAAGAAATGGAAAGAAGAGAGGTTTTAATTTGTTCCGATTCAAGTAGTGCATTAATTAGTCTTAAAGAGGAAAATTCAGAATCAAGGCAAGATATTATATTGGAAATAATTCATTCAATTTTCAGGATTAGAAATCCTGGTTCTCATGTTAAACTAGTTTGGATTCCAGCCCACATTGGTGTGGTAGGAAATGAGGTCGCTGATAGTTATGCTAAGAGTGCTTCAAAAAAGAATACTGTTGATTTGAATATTAAGATAAGTAAAAATGAGATATAGAATATTATAAAAGGAAAATGGCAAAAGGAGTGGGATAGAGGAGACAAGGCGAGGTTTTATTAGAGTATCCCAAAAAAAGTTGGGGAATATAGGAAATGTAATAGAAATAAGAAGGAATTACTATATCTAGAATAAGATTTGGACATACAGGATTAAATAGTACTCTTAAACTAATTAATAAACATAATACAGGTTGTTGTAATTATTGTGGAGAATTTAAAAACAATACAACATATTTTCCTAGAATGCAACAAATATGTACGGGAAAGAGAGGTATTACTTAGAGAGTTAAGTAGAAATGAAAATAAGTTAGATATTAGAGAGTTGTTTCAGAGATCGTCAGGGGATGTAGTTTTTTGTAGTATTTTTAATTTTCTTAGAAAAACGGGTATTATGGGGAGATTATAAGTGTCTGGTCCATACTCCAACCTGGAAGGTGGCGGTAATGCACCTAAAAGTTGTTTGCCAACCGCCATAAAAAGAAAAGAAGAAGAAGAAGAAGGACAAGAAGAAGAACTACTGAGCCTGCTCCATCTGGCTGGCAAGCTGACACATGTCTTGTTGCTGGTGCTTTGTGTAAAGGTTTGTGGTGGGAGTTAGAGGACTAGGTAAGTTTGGGGTACCCTGTACATTTCCATCACTTAGGTGTTTTTCTGTTAGACACATTAGGTAAGTGGGTTGGTGCCACCCATGTAAAGTTTTGGTGGAAACTTTTGTTAGATCAAGTAAGCAGGGTTTTTGTTTTCTATTTCTTTTCTTTAACATAAACGGTAGTTAGGCATAGGCCTGTCACGATAACAAATTTTGCTGGACAATTAATTGTCTAAAAAATTATTGCGATAAACGATAATATTGTTTCAATACCTTTTGACACTGATTTAATGGAAATGACTAATAATGCATGCGATTTCCTGCCATAGACAGATACACTTTATTTTCAAAAGAACACATAACACAGGAACTGATAAACTAAACAAACAAAAACAAAAATAAAATGTATTCTCAATCTCCATTAACAAAAAGCGTACTTGAATAAAAACTAAACAACATAAAGCCAAAGTGGAAATAAATACTGCATTCAACCAAAAGAGTGCAGATTATAAAGACTATACTATATTGTCCTTCAGTAATCACTAGATTTAAATAGAGAAGATGGGCACATCCCACTACCTAATGCAATAGTTCATACTACACGATTTTTTCCCCCTTAAGATAATCTTAGATAGTTGGCCGATCTAAGATTGTCGCTTGTGGTTTCGGAACCGATCATCCTGTAGTGTGTGGTGTGTTACGGTAGATCGTCGTGGCCGCTCCGATCTAAATCAGGGGTTTTCCCCGACTGGGAGCTTAACGCTGAATGTGACAGGTAGCCAATCAGAAAGCGCGGATTCTCCTCCGTGCTTTCTGAGGGGAAATAAGGCAGGAAAATCCCAAACAGCTGACACGAAGTCCAGCGGACATCGGAGATGATTTGTGGAAACAACATTAATGTTTATTCAACATTTCGTACAAAGAATATAGAAATGATAAGGAGAGGAGTTGGAGCCAAATTGCTACTGCAGTTGATAAACCTGGTAACTTTTCAGCTGTTTTTCGTTAATGTGACATAAATAGGTTATAATGATTTTCATTCAGTCAGGACTTTACGCTGACTCTAGCCACATGCATTGCAAAGCATTGATTAATGCCTGATTTTAAAATTAGTTAACTGGACTTGTAGCCATTATTTTGTGACCATGTGGCTGGACACCACACAGCACAATCAAACCTGATCAAACAGTTATACCTAGGATTTCTGTCGGCTAATGTGTCTCTCAGGTTTAGAAAATGGGCCAACAATCGGCTGACAACTCGTGTAGTGTGAGCTGGACATTACACTAAGGAAATGAGTGTGGAGAGCATCGGAGCTGAGCCTTTTTTCATTCAGTGTCATCAATAGAAAGAAAAAAAGGCAGGAAGAGACGATAAAGCCGATAATTAAAATGAGGTCGATAGGTTTAATTTATCGTGCGATTAATTGATTTATCGTTTATCGTGACAGGCCTGAGTTAGGCCCTGTTTTGTTTTATTACTTTCTTTGATTTGACACCACCTAACTGTCCTTTTCTCCCCCACAGTTTGCATGAGTCTTCTGGGATTTTTGTTGTAAATAAATCCCACTTTTTTTTTATCACATTCACTTGGACTGTCGAATTTTTTGTGGTTGTCGTGTTACTCCCCTTCTCATCAAAAGGGGGAGGTAACAAGTATTTGAAGGATCACGGCATGTTATGTTTTAATGAACAAACTTATTCAACTGTGATTTTAATTTTGTTTCTTATTTAATATTAACACTGCAACTGCGAAATTGTATTTTTTCAACATTAGTGGAATACTGACAAAGTTTTGAGCCCATTTGTAATGGAAACACAGCTACTGTCAGCATAAGCGGTCCAGTCAGCTCCAAGCTTCAGTCTATCCATGGCTCTGGTTCCAGAACGGGGTCGGGGCAAAACAACTTGGTAGTTACAGGTCAGGGGGGTTCTGGTTTAAACGGTTACGACACTGAGGACTTAAAAGGATAAAGGTTTCAGGATCACAGGAGGGAGGTGTTATGATACTAAAGTATTTGAGATGTCTGGATATTGACATGTTGAAGCTAATGGCATTTTCTTTTATTATTTGAGATACGGTATTTTAGAAGTTGATGGGGTGAAGAGAGTGGGGGACTTAATGTGAGTCTTATGAAATGTCAATGTTAGGATATGATGGTGGCCTCCGTTACTATAGCGGGATCTTCTATGTCAGCTTTACTTTGAACCATCCTCAGTTCCAGCTGAGGCGGACTGGGCCTCCGACCGGGACCTGCCAACTCTGAAGGAGAGATGGGGGGGAGAAGGGAGACGAGGCAAAAGAAAAACAAGTTTCAATTGATGTATGATGGAAAACCTGGTGCATATCCGTAATAAACCCACAGTAACAACAAAAGCTTTTAATGCCGATTCTGCGATCGCTTATTGCTAAAAATACTTAGATTAAATTCTATAAGTGGGTTTTATGTACTCTTAAATCAGGGTTTCTGGAGGTTTCATCCGACCATTATGGCAACAGAAGTCAGCCAATGGCTGAGAAAAAAAAATGTCCAGCCAACTGCCAATAAAATTTGAATTTACCCTTAGTGGACATGAAAAAGCCAACTAGCTGCTAAGACACCATTGCAAGAGCATATTGGCTGGCTGGCAAGATTATATTAACAGCTAGTTACCAGTAGCCAACAAAGCGCCTTGAATCACAGAACTCAGTGAAGATGTTTGCATGCAACTCAAAGTTTTGCTTAACAGTAAAGTCCTGCAAGAAACATAGTATATATGAAATTGAAGACTTGTAAACAACTTACCATGAGCATAAGATATGGTCCTCTGGATAACATGGTGCATCACTGAAAAAGTCTTTTCACAGGCCGTCTGAGAGAAACGAAAACGAATTATTCTCATTTGTGACTTGAAAGGAGTGAGTGTGAATGACTATGCATTTCTGTGTGCGTTTGTACACCTTTAGATCATTGGGGTAATGATGTGTCCATGCAAGCAGCATGGCTGCAAACAGATCTCCAGTTCCTACGAAGACAGCGTCCACTTTGGGGACTTCTATTCGAACTCTCTGTGTCGTCCTGGTTCCATCTGGACGAACTGAGCAGCAGAGGAGACACTGTATGGGACAGCGCCTCACAAAAGTATTTACACCCCTTGAACTTTTTGACTATTTTCCACATCTTAACCATAAACTTTGATGGATATTTTTACAGTTTTTGTGACAGATATCAAGTACAGCATAATTAGGAGAAATTTCTTTTCAATTAGTAAATATATGTTATTCAACAGCTGCACAGTGGCACAGTAGGTAGCACTGTTGCCTTGCAGCAAGAAAGTCTTGTGTGCGATTCCCGACCCACGGTCTTTCTGCATGGAATATCATATCATGCACACAATATCATATCATGTTCCACCCACCATGACGCTGGCTACCCAGTGAGACGAGGAAGCGGTCTCCCAGTCTGGGGGGAAGATCAGAGGAAGTAATAACGACTGTGTCTGGGCCCATAGCGTGTAGAAGGTCCATCACCTACAAAACACCACACAGTAAGGTAGCAAGAGTTCAGTTATGAATCAGAAACTCCTGCTGAGAAAAGAAAATATATAGCTTAAGAAAGCTGGATCCACTACCTCCACAGCATCCTTCTGAGAGCTGATGTTTTTTCCTGTTAATAATCTAAAACAACAGAGTAGAAAGTTAGCAGAGTCCAAATAAAAAACAAAAAATAGCTTGAGATTAATCAAAACTCAAACTAAATGTTGAGTTTTGATTAAAATGTTTTATGTAATTCAACTTTTTGAAACAAAGTTGTTTGAAGTGAAACTGAAAGACCAGTAGGGGGAGAAACAAGACAAAACTAGACCAGAAACATTTTTCTGGGGATCTTCAGCTACATCCAACAAACTTCTGTTTATAAAGCCACGACAACCAGAATAGGTTGTGGCAACTTTCCCATTTACCTAGATATACTTTTTAATGATGAAAAAGAAAGTACACCCTCTTTCAAGTGTAGTTTTACATTTTAGGATATAATTATGATCTGGACTACCAGGTTTTAACTCAAACTACAGAAAAACAAAGTTCACTTTGGTTTTAGTCAAGTCAAAATTAAAATTAAATCAAGTCAAAATTAAATAGGTGTTGACAAAACGCTAAGTGCACCTAATGATTTAACGGCTTCTGGATGATGGTCAGTTAACTGAAGTAAAGGCCAGAGAGTGTTCCCTTTCTTTTCACCATGTTAATTCATGTAAACACAGCCAATTAACACAATACATCATCAAATATATAAATAATCTGGATGATTTTAATTCACTCCAAATAAGGGGCACTGAATTCCTTGCTAAGACAGATTTAATACTTCAGAACACATCCTAAGCGATTAAGTCTAGATATAAAACAAAGAGACATCCAAAGAAAGCCCCCTTGAAACAGCACAGAAATACAATTATGTGTAAAAGAAAAATATTTTTAAAGCCTAGACTTTTCTAAAAGTACTACCGTATTTTTCGGACTATAAGCTGCTACTTTTTTCCCACGCTTTGAACACAGCGGTTCAAAGCGTGATTCTTCTCCAACTTTAGCAGTAAGTGAATCATTGAAAGTCAATTTTCCTTTATAACAAGCACATGCTAGCAGCAGGCATGACGGAGAAATTCCTTCCAACCCCCTCATCAAGGAAACCACACGAATAAGTTCATATTATACAGCTTTTAAGTTGAAGGCTATCAATCTAGCAGTACAGATTGATAGCCGCTGCATGTAAGCTCGGCGTGAACAAATCAATGGTTCGGTGTTGGAGACGGAGGGATGCGTTCTTAATAAACCAGAGGGCTGCATCCTTTGTGAAAAACCGAGAGCGGTGGAGATATCAGCAGCTTATATCCTGGTACAGCTTATATGTAAGTTTCCAGTTTTTTTTTTTTAAACTTTGTTGGTGTGCTCTATAGTTCAGCAAATATGGTATATGTAACATTTAACTAAACTGCACATTAAAAGACCAAATCTATTTTAGAACAATTATTTTTCATACTCCCAGCAGATTTAGATGCATAATTATTTTTCATACAACCTAGAAGTTTTGTTTTTAATGCAAAAGGAGCAAACATTTTGGAAAAATATAAATTTGTTTTAATTCACTGTCCATTTGGAAAATGTCATGTTGAAAACAATTCATTGGTAGAAAATTGGTAGAAAAATCTTTCTTGACATGACTTTGGTCTCTGAAAGCTTCCACTGGAGTTTTGATTTATCAATTTTTCTTTTTCTTTTTATTACTATATTTTCTAAGTTTTCAAAGTTCAGAACATACAAATAAGCAAACAGGACCCAGATGCTCCAGTCAAAGAATTTAACATTACAGTTAACATATAGTGCACACACAAAACATATATATACATACTCATACACATATAATACATAAACACACAATTTATAATTTTTTTCTTTGGTGATGAGTCTGCCAGACCTTTTGACATTGCCCTAATCTCAATTTTATGTCATTCAAAAAAACAGATTAACAGATTTCTTTGTTGTGCTCCTATCAAAATGAGAATGAAGTTAGGTGTGCACCGATTACAGTTTTCTAACCTACCGCCAAACTTTAAAAAGCCTGACTTGCCGATTCTAATTGCTTTACCTGACAATATTTTTGTGTGTCTGAAAAGTCACTAAATATAGCGACAAAGTCACTAAGTAGGAAATCACGGCCAATTTATCGGTGCATCCCTAAATGATATTAGCTCATGAGGCAAGTTGAGTAATAACAGAGAGGACTCCATTTTTTATAACAACATAGGAGTTTTAGTTCGAAACATATTTTTACATAAGAGGTAAAACACTTACTCAGCCTCAAACTGGTTAGGAGTAATGATGTCTGCAACAGGAACAACCTTATTCTTGTAGACCGGATAAAGATTCTGAGGAACATACTGTGGAAAGAGACATACAAGTTAAAAACGCTATCATTTAAAAACAGGCTGACAACCATATGCCCTGAACTATCATAGTTATACATAACACTTTGATATAACTGTGAGGATTAAAATTCAATAATCCATTTAATATTATTAAATTAACTAATAATAGTATTAGCAACAACACTAGAAGATACATAAACAGCAAAACATACAGATCACAACAGACAAGAAAAATAAAAGCAACTTCTCCCACATATTCAAAACATAAACACCACTGCTACTGCATTATGACACCTATAATCTCACCATGGATCCATGATCACCAAGGACGGGGTCACATACTGAAAGGATAAACATACAGAGTCATGCATCCATCAGAGACCTGCACACCCTCTGAGAGCAACCACATTAGATAAAACACTGATAAAACACTCTGGGGAGGAATGAAGATCAGAACTCATCCAGAAATATGGAGAGCAAAAGAAGAGACGTTTTAGAAAGATATGACAAAGAGAGAACTGGATGGCTCCTCTATAGCACAACGGCATGCTGTTAGAGGAGATGATGTTGTGCTCATAATTATTTGGGATTATGAGATGCTTCGTTGGTGAAAATAGAAAGTGGGTCTATGCTGTAGAAAAGTGGTTTCACTGAATGATCCTAAAGTAAATGAGAGTTGGATTCAGAACCAGCTCAGAAATACAGAAAGCTTCTGAAAAGTAATGGTGTTACATAAGGAACAGAGAACTTGAACTTGGGCATCAATGCACAACCCAATGGCCACCCAAGATAAAAGCAATTATAGCACCTGGAACATGGTGTATAAGACAAAGGTACTGATTTGTTCAAAAGGTCAATGTTCTGGAAGAGCATTCCTATGATGATCTAATGAACCAAACACATAATGTAAGTAATACATATTTGGTAAGTAATACATATTTGGTAAGTAATACATATTTACTGGTTAAACACAGTTGTATTAAATACAAGTATAAGAATGTACAGTAATAATGAGAACCGTACATTCTAGGAGAATCAAATTTCTTCAAGATTTATTCTAGAAATTTTATTTTTAGAAGAACTGAAAAGTGTTGCTCACCATAAACCAGATTAGGATTGGCTCTCTTTAGCTCCTGAACAATGTCCACCACCATCTCTAAAAAAGACGTGTCTCTGGTATACCCTAAACACATCCAACACAACAACAAGGACCAATGCATTTAAAAAGGCCACTTAAAATGTGCAACATCAAGATGGAACATTAAAACAGTAGAGAGGGAAAAAACATAGATGAAATGCACAACTCTTCCACAGGCACAACAAATCCTAAGTGTACCTCAAGTTAAGGTTGACTGAAAAACTCATTTCCAAATCATTACCAATGGACACGCGAGTGAAAAGTAAAAAGAGAAACATTCACCTGTTAATACATAGTCATACTGGTGTACGTTGTTCAGTTTGATTCCCTCATAAAGAACGTGCAGCTCATCTGCTGTCAACACTTGGCCTTTCCAGTGAGAATAACCTGTGAAAAGAACAAGGGATCAGATGTATTTATTGAGCTTCTTTAATCTGGATCAAGTCCATCCTACAATCTCCACGAGGAAACACCAACATTATTTCAAATCAGTTCACCACCGAGTATGCCATCTTCATATCAATTTTATTGTTCAAAAACTGAAGAGTCCTAATTCGAACTTTATAAAGTGCTACCTGAAATGTGTCCACCTTCTTGCCAACCTCTGTGATGCCAGAGATCAGACCATGATCTCCAGCTTTTACTGGAGAGGTGTACATCTGAGTGTGAAGTGGCTGGGGTGAAAATCAGCCCCTCCAAATCCAAGAGGTGGATAAGGGCAAAGTTATTTCTCTGGGTTGGTAACGAGATCCTGCCCAAAGTGGAGGAGTTCAAGTATCTCAGGGTCTTGTTCAGGAGTGACTCCTGCTTGGTGTTAATTGGTGTGGCAATCAACACTAATCCACCCATTGATTGCCGGACCAATCAACAGGTGGATTGATGTGGCATCTGCAGCAATGCGAACAACGTGTCTATCTGTCATGAAGGGAGAGCGGAGCAGAAAAGCAGGGCCTGTAATTTACCGGTCGATCTACGTTCCTATCGTCATCTATGGTGTCAAGCTCTAGATCAGTGGTGACCAAAGTCAGTCCTCAAGGGCCGGCATCCTGCATGCTTTAGTTCTCTCCCTGGTTTAACGCACCTGGATCAAATGATGGCTCGTTAGAAGACCTAAGAAGAACATTGACATGCTGGAAAGGTTGTTACTACCACCAGGGAGAGAACTAAAACATGCAGGCTGCCGGCCCTCGAGGACCGACTTGGGCACCCCTGCTCTAGATGGTGACTGAAAGAATGTGATTGCAGATACAAGCAGCTGAGCTGCCTCACTGCTTAGGTGTTCCAGACATATCCTACCAGAAGGAGACCCTAAGAAAGAACCAGGACACACTGGATGGACTATGTTTCTCAGCTGGCCTGGGAGCTCCTTGGGATTCTCCCAGAGGAGCTGGTCCAAGTGGTTTGGGAGAGGGAAGTCTCTCTGCTTAAGGGCCCTGCTTGGTCATGCTGAACTGCTAAAATCAGTTGTCATTGTCATACTTGAATGACGAAAATCAAGTAATGTAGTTCCCAGTCTCATATCATCTGCCCCTTCTTGTAAGAACCCCAACTTTTAACTTCTTTGGTTTCCCAGAAACTTGCATATCCTAACATTTGAGATCTACATTCTTCCTTCCAGGAAAGTGTAATTTTCCACAAGGGGCCCAACAAAACCTAATTTTCATTAACAAAGAACCGGAAAGCAGAACAGCAACTATTTAATGCTTGGTGAGATCCTTTTGGTTGAAGTCGGAGCAGTAGGGAGGTACAACAGACATAAAACTAAGAATTAAAATAACTCAGTATTCCGGCAATGTAGGGCAGGCATGATGAAATTTTACCTCTAGCATGAGGCCAGTGTGATCAGTGTCTGTCTCTGATGCATAAGACTTGCTCTGATGAATAAGGACCTCAATGACTCCATATGCTGGCATTGCTGCCCCCATGCTCTCTCGTGCTTCTACTCTCAATGTAAAGTAGTTATTGTTTACCTATCAGAAAATCCTAACTTGTTCCTAACAGTTGTTTTAAGTAATTGATATCAAAGTATCAAACTTTTTTAATCCAGAGCAGACGTATGAATGCACTCATATGAAAAACTTGCTGTGCACACAATGACATCTGCTCAGATAAGGACATGGATTTTGGTGTAGCAGGAAAAAACCCTTCCACTAACACCTATGCTGTCCCTATATGTAGCTTCTGTCTGCTAAACATGAGATTTTGAATAAGTCGTCACATTTATGTTTCATGGGCACCACCCAAACTGGGTTCATATGCGGGTGTCTGCGCATGACATGTTTGCTGCAGGCCGATGATGTCGCAGCTACAGGTGAGTCACAGCCAAGTCACATGGTGGTGGAGAATTTGGTTGCTAAGCAACAAGCCAGGAGAAAGCCAAAGGGGCTAAAAAAGACAGATGAGCATTCAGAGCACCCGAAAGAGAGGGAGAGTAAGAGGAAAAAATTGATGGCAGGCTAACAGATAAGGGCTGCCTCTGTCGTCATCAAATGTTGCTGTCGCAATTCCTGCTGTTTGCTGCTGTGGCGCGTCACTCCCTCTATCTTCATATGTGTCATTCCTTCTTCGTCTAATCGACAATGCAATCACTGTCGATTACATTTCTCATTTAGGTTTTTTTTTCTCTTGATCTCTGCAGCCTCTCAGATTCCAAGTATCTACTTCAATATGTCACATCAAATTATACACTCTCCATGAAGAAATTGCAAATCATGGTTTCAAATACAGAAGATCTGATTAAATTTGAGCAAGTCTCTGGCATCTTTATGTTAAGGTCACTCAAATTCACACAGAGGACAGATTACTTTTTCCCTATGTGAGCTACAGAAAAAAAATAGCTATTGTCATATTAACAGAGATTCTTATGATTTTTTTATGTTTATTAAATTTTAATAACAGATCTAAATGACCCTAAAGCTTTTATTTCAATATCATGTCAGAACTTGTGCCAAAAAACTAATTTGGGAAGAAATGGAAAACTGGTGCTCCTTCACGCACTATCCAGTGCTCTTTTTGTGAACAAAGTTAGAGATATCTATTTAAACATGATAGCTTAAATCAACACAACAGTTGAATTGTGAAATAGAAAAACAGAATTAAGATTTTTAGTATTGACATTTTTAACCACTTACTTGTGTAATATTTTGTCCTGCGTTTCTATTTTATATAGTACATGTGTATTGGGATGCTTCTGTCAGAACGGGGTTTTAATGTGACATCGTCTTTAATGACAATCTGGGGATGAACGAACAATTCTTTATATGCACTCTGAAAGTGCTCCAAAATGTTAAAATAGTTATTAAATTAATTAATCCAAAAGTAGGTTGGGCATTCCTGCCGCTGGAGCTGTTGTAAGCATTTAGCATGCTGTGGTGAGTGAATCTTCATCTGTGCTGACAGAGAGTCTATATGCTAAGCTACAGTATCAGATGTGTTGAAAGTCAATACATTGAAAGTTATACATCTTTGTACACATGAAACACTGCGTTCATTTAAATCAAGGTTAAAAACCCACCTGTTCAGAACTGCCCTTGATTAGTAGTATATGGAAAATTGATCAACATATTAAATTATAATAATCATCATATTATCAAAATCTGGTGATTTTGATAATGGAATTTGACAAATATGTAATGTTCTACTCATTGTTTCCAGGGTTATAATAGTTTTGGGCTTTTCATTACATTTTAGTTGTAACATTTTGTTTGTCTAGTTCAGTTAGTTTCAAATAGTTTTTAGAGTGTGCCTGTTAGTTTTTATTAAATAAATATAGTTTAATTTTAGCTTAGTTTTTATTATAGTAGTAGTTTTAGTTTTATCCTACTTTGATCTTCTTGAATTCTACACCTAAAAATCACCAAAGTGATTATGTATTTGTTGACTGACTAAAAAATACTCAGCAGAAGATACCATTTTCAAATTAATGTGATTGATTGTTGAACAACCAACTGACTCTGGTTTTTCTCCCAATCTTTGCTGTTGCACTTTTGAAGACTAGCATAAATGCCACCAAGAGGAATATTGAGTGTTGCAAATTGCCAACATCTGATGTATACTGTGTGTGGGCGGAAAACTAAAATCTATTTCACATCAGTTCAAAGGGCTAATATTTTCATAAACACAGAAATAAAGTATATCTATAATTTCAGTGTGTTTTAGCTAGTTTTATAAACACACAATACATTTCCAGTTAGTTATAGTTTTTTTTTTCCATTAATTGCCGTTATTAATTTAATTTAAAAATGTTTTTTCAGTTTCAGTTTTCATTATTTTGTTAGATTTAATTTAAAAAACAGTGCTTGTTTCACTGTTGGTGACTGCTTGTTGTTCATGGTGTAAAGCCCTGTGAACTGCCTTGCTTCTGAAACGTGCTATCCTAACAAACTTAACGTCCAAAGGTAGTGTAACCAATTTTTAAACAATCGACTGTTTAATTCTCAAGCCAAGATCATCCCAAATAAGTTATCTTGATTGATGGACAATTTTGTGATTATGAGCGAAATGAAAAGAGACCACAACAGAACAGTGGAGCCACAAACTCTGTAAATTATCTCTATATATGGTTGCTTCATTCCTAGAGTTCACCCATACAGCAACACTACACAATTATGCTTACCCTCAGCCAGCACCAGGCTACTTCACTAACATTGTTCCTCGTGACAACAGAAGTTTTAACTGAAGCAATAGGCAGTTAAAACATTAAAGATTTAATTTCTCAATGTGTGTATTGATCGTGTCGCTCATTTATTGTGAAGCATTTCTTGTCATTGTTGCCGCAATACATTTTAGTTATTGTAAAAAAAAAAACTGACTAAAATGTTAATGTTATTTTTACTTTTATTTTTTTCTACAAAAGCAAAAAAAATAAATAAATTTGTAAAATTGAAATATATGATTTTTTGAAGTGTCTATGTGCAGTTTAGTGGTGTAAATCACACTTCTTTGAGTAAGCGGTGTTCTGAAGAAACTTATTTCAAATAGAAATGTCTTTCAAGATCAGCATTTATGTTTGTAGCGCAGCAGTGTGCTAAGAAATCAAGTAGTTTTTTGTCGTCATTTTTATCATTATCACAATAGGACTGCAAATAAATTTGGGGGGAATTCTGGATTTTTTTTTTCTCCTTTATTTAACCAGGTAAACCCCGTTGAGATTCAGATCTCATTTTCAAGAGTTACCTGGGCAGAAGTCTGCAATACACAGCAACCTGGTTACAAAATAAAATTAATTAATACATAGCACAAGTGTAAAATAGTGTAAAACAGTTTAAAAACAGTGACACTGTTTAAAAGAATAGATAAAAATAGATTCTTTGCCTGTTTTTAAGAATCGCTCGAAATAAGTCCAGTGAAATCAATTCTGACATCTTGAGTTCAGACTGGAGCTGATTCCAGGCTGAAGGAGCATCACACTGAAAGCTTGCTTCCCTTTTTCAGTTCGGAAACGTGGAACATGCAAAAGAAAAATGTTGTTAGAACGTAAAGAATGGGAATTAACAGATCTATGTAAAAGAGTGTTTAAGTATGCTGGAGCCAAGTCGAGTAGAGATTTATAAATCAGGAACATCAGGTGATTGTTTCTCCGTACGGTAAAGGAGGCCATACAACTCACAATGATGTGTGAGACTTCTGCTACCGGTTACAAACCGTAAAGCACAATGATAAACAGTATTTAGTGATTGAAGGCATTTGGTCGAAGTATTCATATATAAAACATCGCCATAATCCAGGAGTGGCAGGAATGTTGCAGCTAACAATTTACTTATAGCTTTAAGAGAAAAACAAGATCCATTTCGGTAATACAACCCAATCTTCATTTTCAGTGTTCGTAACAATGTGGCTATGTGATTTTTAAAAGAAAGCTCTTTATCTAAAATAAAGCCAAGATATTTATAATTACTGACAACTCAATTTGTGTTCCTACAGCAGTTGTAAGCAATAGAGGGATTTCTGGTAGTTTCCTAGAGTGTGAAAAAAACCATTGCTTTTGTCTTATCCACATTCAGAACTAATTTCAGAGTTTGTAAGCGGGTTTGAACTACATTAAAAGCAGACTGCAAATACTGAATTTCCTGTACAAGTGATGAATAGCAGTAAATTAATAAACCATCTGCATAAAAATGATAGAAAGCATTTGACAGATTTTCACACAAGTTATTTATATAAATAGATAATAAAAGTGGCCAAGAACTAAGCCCTGTGGGACACCATTTAAAATCGTACGAATAGAGGAAGTAAAGCCAGCCAATTGAACTTTCTGGGTTCTGTTTAACAGGTAATTAGCTACCCACTTGGTAGCTTGATGTGAGAGCCCAATGCTGTGTAGAATATCAATTAAAAGCGTGTGATTTACTGTGTCAAATGCCTTTGATAAACCAATAAACAGAGAAACACAATGCTTTTTGTTATCAAGAGCCTGAATAAGATCATTAATAACCTTTAAAGTGGCAGTAACAGTACTATGTTTTTTCCTAAAACCAGACTGCACATTTTGTAAAACACAATTGGAATCTAAAATAATCTTCAATTGATCTCCAACTAATTTTTTTATTTTTTTTTGCTAGGATACATAGTTAAGAAATTGCTCTGTAATTGTTTACCTGTGACAATTCTCTACTCTTGAATAGAGGCAAAACAAATGCTAATTTCCAGACACTAGGGATTTTATTAGATATTAGACTTAGATAAAAAATATGAGAGAATGGCTCTGCTATAAACTCTGCAGCTAATTTTAGAAAAAAAAAAGGATCCAGGTTATCTGGCACTGCTGACGTTTTGGTATCTATGTTTTTCAATTCTCTGAGAACCTCAGATGAACAAATAGGGGAGAAATTAAAAGTGGTGAAGTTACAGTCATTATTCATACACTGCTCGTCAGTATTTATATTTGGGCCGAATAAATTTAAATCATCAAATAGAGAGCCAACAGAAATAAAATGCTCGTTAAAATAATTTAAAATTGCTAATTTATCAGACACCATTTTACTTTTATTCCAAACAAAATTTGGGAAAGTTATGTTTATTGTATCTCAACACATGCATTTATTTTTGACCAACACAGATATTTTATTTTGTTGCCTTCCAAAAATAATGGCCCATGTCAATTTTTGCCAAAGTGATTTGGGAATTTATTTATTTATTTTTTTAAATAACTTGGCAAAAAAAGATTTTGACAAAGTGATGATATCAAAGTCTTTGTAGTCAGCATTGATAAGATTAAAGATATTCAAAAACATCTGGACATTTTTTGACTAATCTTGATCACTTGATTATGGAACAAGGACAAGACATTTATGGTCTGAATATGCTTTGTGTTTCTCTGAGGGAACAGCTGAACAAACTACTTGTTTCTTAGCCCACTGCTGGTTCATTCTTTAAGTTCTGCTGGGATGAATAACATCAGCTGAGGCCACCTCTGAGTTCAAGAACACACAGTGCAGATTGTTCATTCAAAGGACTGGCAATTAGAGCAAAACAAGTAAAGTGACACAAGCAGACAGGATGATGCAAACGACCCTCAGAACCATCCAACGATCATACATCACCAGTCAGTTTCTGAGGAATTAAACACAATTCCTGCCACAAGCATGCCTGTTAAAGAGTTGAAACTTTCACTTTGTACATCGGTGGTAATTAAGTAGCTCAATGTTGTTGAAATCCTATTCGTTTTTATGTTTTGGAAAAAAAATGATTCCAACTCTAAGTACATCAACCTACAGAGTTTTTACACTTATTCAACTTTAAAAATACCTTTTTAATCCCAAAGTAATTATACATCCATCCATTTTCTGTTGCTTATCTTGCGGGGGCAGCAGCTTCAGAAGGGAGGCCCAGACTTCCCTCTCCCCAGCCACTTCTTCCAGCTCCTCCGGGGAACTCTTAAGGCGTTCCCAGGCCAGCCGAGAGACATAGTACCTCCAGCATGTCCTGGGTCTTCCCCGGGGCCTCCTCCCGGTGGGACGTGCCCGGAACACCTCACCAGGGAGGCGTCCAGGAGGCATCCTTACCAGATGCCCGAGCCACCTCAACTGGCTCCTCTCGACGTGGAGGAGCAGCGGCTCTACTTTGAGTCCCTCCCAGATGACCGAGCTTCTCACCCTATCTCTAAGGGAGAGCCCAGCCACCCTGCGGAGGAAACCCATTTCGGCCGTTTGTATCCGGGATCTCGTTCTTTCGGTCATGACCATAGATGAGGGTGGGAACGTAGATCGACCGGTAAATCGAGAGCTTCGCCTTTTGACTCAGCTCTCGCTTCACCACGACGGACCGGTACAGTGCCCGCTTCACGGCAGACGCTGCCCCAATCCGCCTGTCGATCTCCCACTCCCTTCTTCCCTCATTCGTGAACAAGATCCCCAGATACTTAAACTCCTCCACTTGAGGCAGGACCCTACCCTTTTCCGGCTCAAGACCATGGCCTCGGATTTGGAGGCACTGAGCCTCATCCCGGCCGCTTCACACTCGGCTGCGAACTGCTCCAGCGAGAGCTGCAGATTACGATATGATGAAGCCAACAGGACCACATCATCCGCAAAAAGCAGACATGCAATCCTAAGACCACCAAAACGGATCCCCTCAACACCTCGGCTGTTGTCGGCTGTTGTCACCTTTGAATTGTCGGTGACAAACCGATTCTGTTTGTCACCGAACAGAATCAGTGACAAAGGGCAGCCTTGGCGGAGTCCAACTCTCACCAGAAACGAGCCCGACTCACTGCCGGCAATGCGGAGCAGACTCTGACACCGGTCATACAGGGACCTGACAGCCCGTATCAAAGAGCCCGGTACCCCATACTCCCGGAGAACCCCCCACAGGGCCTCCCGAGGGACACGGTCGAACGCCTTCTCCAAGTCCACAAAACACATGTAGACTGGTTGGGTGAACTCCCATGCACCCTCCAGGACCCTGCTGAGGGTGTAGAGCTGATCCAGTGTTCCACGACCAGGACGAAAACCACACTGCTCTTCCTGAATCCGAGGTTCGACTATCCGATGGACCCTCCTCTCCAGGACCCCTGAATAAACCATACCAGGGAGGCTTAAGAGTGTGTGACCCCCCTGTAATTGGAGCACACCCTCCGGTCCCCCTTTTTGAACAGGAGGACCACCACCCCAGTCTGTCAATCCAGGGGAACTGCCCCCGATGTCCATGCGATATTGCAGAGTCGCGTGAGCCAACACAACAATTACAACATCCAGAGCCTTAAGGAACTCCGGGCAGATCTCATCCACCCCCGGGGCCCTGCCACCGAGGAGCTTTTTGACCACCTCGGCGACCTCGTCCCCAGAGATTGGAGAGCCCAACCCAGAGTCCCCAGGCTCAGCTTCCTCAACAGAAGGCACGTTGGTGGGATTGAGGAGGTCTTTGAAGTATTCTGCCCACCGGCCCACAACGTCCCGAGTTGAGGTCAGCAGCACACCATCCCCACTATAAACAGTGTTGGTGCTGCACTGCTTCCCCCTCCTGAGACGCCGGATGGTGGACCAGAATTGCCTCGAAGCCGCACGGAAGTCTTTCTCCATGGCCTCACCAAACTGCCAGATCTGACCAGCTTCCTCCCCCACCACCGGAGCCAACTCACCACCAGGTGGTCAGTGGACACCTCCGCACCTCTCTTCACCCGAGTGTCCAAGACATATGGTCGCAGATCCGATGAAACGATGACAAAATCGATCATCAAACTGCGGTCTAGGGTGTCCTGGTGCCAAGTGCACATATGGATACCCTTATGCTTGAACATGGTGTTTGTGATGGACAATCCGTGATGAGCACAGAAGTCCAACAACAGAACACCACTCGACTTCAGATCGGGGGGGCCATTCCTCCCAACCATGCCCCTCCAGGTCTCACTGTCATTGCCCACCTGAGCGTTGAAGTGCCCCAGTAGAACAACGGAGTCCCCAGGAGGGGCACTCTCCAGTACCCCCTCTAAGGACTCCAAGAAAGGTGGGTAATCTGAACTGCTGTTTGGCCCGTAAGCACAAACAACAGTCAGAACCCGTCCCCCCACCCGTAGGCGGAGGGAGGCTACCCTCTCGTTCACCGGGGTGAACCCCAACATACAGGCGCCCAAATGGGGGGGCAACAAGTATGCCCACTCCAGCCCGGCGCCTCTCACCGTGGGCAACTCCAGAGTGGAAGTGCGTCCAGCCCCTCTCAAGGAGACTGGTTCCAGAACCAGAGCCATGTGTCGAGGTGAGGCCGACTATTTCTAGCCAGAACCTCTCAGCCTCGCACACTAGCTCTGGTTCCTTCCCCACCAGAGAGGTGACGTTCCACGTCCCAAGAGCCAGCTTCTGCAGCCGAGGATCAGACCGCTCATCCCTTGGCTGCCGCCCATAACTGAACGCACCCGACCCCTTTGGCCCCTCCGACAGGTGGTGAGCCCATTGGAAGGGGGACCCACGACTCCTCTTCGGGCTGAGCCCGGCCGGGCTCCGTGGGTAAAAGCCCGGCCACCAGGCGCTCGCCATCGTGCCCCACATCCAGGCCTGGCTCCAGAGTGGGACCCCGGTGACCCGCGTCCGGGCGAGGGAAAACCAAGTCCAATGTTATTACTCATCATAGGGGTCTTCAGGCTGCGCTTTATCTGGTTCCTCACCTAGGACCTGTCTGCCTTAGGTGACCCTACCAGGGGCATAAAGCCCCAGACAGCATAGCTCCTAGGATCATTGGGACACTCAAACCCCTCCACCATGATAAGGTGGCAGCCCAAGGAAGGGCCCAAAGTAATTAAATTAAAGAAATTAAATATTGTTGTAACTTATTTTATCCAAAGTTTTTCAAAGTCTAAAATCATGTATATTTTGGTATGGATAACTTTTTATACATTTCAATCAATGAAGTTAGTTTGTATAACATATTTCAGTAACAAGGCAGTTCAAAGTGCTTCACATCATTAAAACACAAGAATACAAAATCATAAAAACCACCATGCAGTCAACAATATGAGTCAGACCTTTTCCTGATTCAAGTTTCCACCTTTACAGACTTTTTTAAAATGCTAAAAAAAAAGAAAAAGAAAAGCTCTGTATATGGCACATTTTTCTATATCATTCTGGCTTTAAATATGAAACAGGAAAGGTAGAAAAGATTAAACTAGAATAGATACAAGGGAACAAGAAAGGAAGGAAGAATATAAGGAAAGGGAAAGAGGTATACAAGGAATTGATGATAGAAGGAAGGCGGGGCACAAGGATACAAGAAAGTTCACTAGGAAAGACTGAAAAATACAAGGAAGGAAAGAAGTAAGAACACGGAGATTCAAGGAAGGAAGGAATGAAAAGCATGAGGAGGGGAGAAAGAACAGTTTTATTTAATTTACTGATTTTTATACTGACTTTGGTGTTTGCACAACAAAATAAATCCAATAAAACTTTACAATTAGTAACAAGTCCTGGAGACTATTGTCATTGCATATTTTTTGTAAAGTGCGTCAAAACAAAATATCAGAGAACATTTAGAATCATGCCAGACTAGCCTTTAACATTTTAACATTTTAATTTTGTCAAGACTTGAAACATGAAAGAGGTACATAAAACTCCACAAAAAACACAAGCTCAGGTCGCTTTGGACCAGGAGCTGTGAAATTGACACTGCAGTGTACAAATAACTCACGAGTTCTTTAAAGGTGAACTGTACAGAAATAAGTTAACTGTGTTTCACTAATAATAGAAATGTCTTAATTTTTTCTGGTAACAATTTTAGTACCAACCTCAGTAAAATCATGTTTATGGCAGTGACCATTAGAAATGCACTGATCCAATATTAATATCTGTATTGGTACCAATATTGAAAAAACCCCATCTAGATTAGGTGTTGGTGACAATACGCCCAATCCATAAGGGCAGATCTTTCAGTCTACTCTATGCTTGAATATTATTTATTTTACATTATATTTCGAGTTATTACACTTTCTGAACCATTTGAAAGAAGATTTGTTGCAGTTTATCTTTGTCAAATGTAAAAATAGTCAGCCTATTGTTTTTGACAGCTTTAGTTGCTTTATTATTTATTTAACCTTGGCTATTATACTCTTATTTGCTTTGACTGAACAAATTAAAGTTGTTTTTACATTTCTGACCAAGCTTATGAAGCTATTGGTGTATTTAAGTGTGCGCTACTGGTGCAGAGTTATCAATAAATATGTAATTTAGTTCATTTATGTCAGTCTAGAAAAATTTTTTTTTTCAGTTTCAGTCAGTTCAGCAATGTTTCTCTGTGTCGGATCAGTATCAGCCGATACTAAACCTCAGATAGTGGTATTGGTTTTGGAAGTGAAAAAATAGTGACCATTACACCTCACTTTAAATGGTGCCACCTCCAGTTTTCTGCCACATGTAACATGTTGCATGTATGCCAAAAAGTTGAGTTTTGTCTTTTGGCAAAAAATGTGAGAGAGTTAGAGTACATCAGTATTATGGAGTTGAAATGTTGTTCGCTGACCTGAAAAAACTTCACTCCTTCCTGTTCTCCACCCCCAGTTTCAGCAGCAGCCACCTCTGTTAATAATCTAAAACCTCATCACGACTTCAGCAGCACTGACTGACTCATGCACACCCACACAATCCATCTATACCATACGCTCCCAAAACATTCCCTCAGAAAGACGGTCAGAACCTGTGTGGTTGGAGAATTGCACCGAGTTGATGGAGTCCACCTCAAACCCTAAAACCTGTACACAAAGACACAAAAAGAAGAGAATCAGAGCAGAAACAAAATGTCCCCAGTCAAACATTTCTAGTAAGTGTTTGGGGACGTTTTAGCATCTCAAACCCATATGTAACTCTTACCCTTTTTCATTATTTACTTTTGTAGCCTCTAAAAGCTTCACCATCACCCCACTGTCTAATTTTTGCAGCACTTAGGTGTGGGTATTTATAGCTGAATACGCAGAAAACCCGATGCCCTGGAACTGCTAAGAGAGAACCAACTCTAGATGAAAAAAGGAATATTACGGCACAGCTAATTCTGTGAAATTCAAACTAAAAGAAAGGGAGATTTAAAAAAACATGACAATCCAACATTCACGCAGAAATCTACAGAGCAGATAAAGAAAAAAACTGCACTTGGTGTCCTTTCGGAGTGGAAAGAGGCCGGCTTGCGGCTCATCCACATACAGCTTCGTTTAACTGGATTAAAGCGGGCAGAATGAATGGGCTCTTTGTTCTTTTCAATTCACTGTGACTTTCAGAGAAGAAACACCCCTGGAAATCCCACTGCCCTTGCCAGCCAGAACAAGACTCCAAATTAACTTTGACCTTGGAGGGACGTTTGTATGCTCCTGAGAGCGCAGTGCGTGCTTTCTGCAAGGTAACCTGCCGGATGAGCACCACCAGCACGTGACTTTCAACGTGTGAGGTACTGAACAAAAACATGAAGCTGTAGGTAAAACCTTCACAAGAAAGGCTGAACTGTGGATTAGACTGTGAGTTGTTGCTGTTTTTTGTCGTGGTGATCGTTTAGTTAATATCTAATAAGGAGTTCCGCTACTTATGGAGAAGGAGACAGACTCTAGAAACAAGAAGTAGCATGTCAGTTTGACTAGCTATACTAGCACTGAGTAACGTTCTGGGTGGAGAGTGAAAAAAGTGACATGGCTGAAACCAGGAACTTTGGGCCTGCAGTTATTAAAAAACCTGGTAGGTGTCAAGAAGGGACTGAAAAATAGATTTGAAGACGCTTCTAGCTGCAGTGTGAACGTAGCATAAACATGGACCAGAGTGGTAGGAACAAAGTCAAAATGTTGGAGAGTGATCACATAGTTTCAGGATGCTCGCTTTAGCCCAAACCCTGCCTGGGGGAAATGGGAAGATCCCACAAAACCGCTGTGCAACTATGTCTACAATTAGTTTTAGCTGTCAAGTTGTCAACATAACCCACTAAATCTTAAAATGTATATGAGATATGTAAAATAACACTACAACAACTAAATAAAGTCAGGAAAAAGTTTTAATTAAAAGTAAAATAGTGAGGGAGAGGGAAGCAGGTCAGTTATGCTAGCTTGACTTTGACAACCTTAACATGTAGATGTGTTGTGGAATTCTGTGTGTTTGGGTTCAGTTAAAAAAAATAAAAACGCAACCAACACACCAACTCAGACAGATCATCAATGGAGCAGGTGTTTAAATTAGCTAAACAACCATCACTGTGTTCAGGAGGTCACTTATTAATAATAGCAAAATAAACATCAAACCTAAAAACATAAAACTGTAACGGACTGAATGTTCTGTTCTTCGTGTGGGAAATGTTTCTGTGTTTAATGGTATTGAATCCTGGTACATTAGTGGCTTTGTTTTCAGTCAATCGCAA
This sequence comes from Poecilia reticulata, assembly GCF_904066995.2. Classification (NCBI taxonomy): domain Eukaryota; kingdom Metazoa; phylum Chordata; class Actinopteri; order Cyprinodontiformes; family Poeciliidae; genus Poecilia; species Poecilia reticulata. The sequence goes on along the minus strand of NC_088844.1, from coordinate 2,650,728 downwards.
TGGCAAAAAGTCTGTGTGTAGGACAGTGAATGATAAAAAAAAGAGAAACTTTCTTCTGCGTTGTTTTCCCTTTCTCGTGGCGCATGGCACTAAATTAATAATACTTACATCTCCAGGTTTCATTTTGTTAACTGAATTTTTATACCGCTGCAATGTGGCCAAAGACGGCAAGCAAAAGAATCATCTTTGGTCCAACAGCATTGTGCACATGTGCAAAATTTCCAGATGTAAAAAACAAAATGTCGTGTCTGCAGTTAACACAGCAACCATGACAGAGAAGAACAACTACTAGAAGTTCACAACTTCTAGTAGCAACTCCTTGCAGCAACATCCTCTGTTGCTGCAAGGCAACAGAGGAAGCACTGTTGCCTTGCAGCAAGAAAATCTTGGGTTTGATTCCCAGCCCCGGGTCTTTCTGCATGGAGTTTGCATGTTCTCCCTGTGCGTGCGTGGGTTCTCTCTGGGTACTCCAGCTTTCTCCAACAGTACAGTATTTCTCTAAATTCTCCTTAGATATGAATGTTAACGTGCATGGTTGTTTGTCCTGTCTGTCTCTGTGTTGTCCTGCGATGGACTGGCAATCTGTCCAGGGTGTACCCCGCCTCTTACCCGAAATGTCTCGCTGGAGATAGGCACCTGCAACACTCCCAACTCCACTAGGGACAACGGCATAAGAAAATGAATGGATGGATGAAGTTCAGAGGAGGAGGAAATAATGATTGACAAGTTCAAAATCTCATTTTAAGTGTAGGTGTTGGTGGGATGTTCGCCCACTACATCGCACCAGAACAGAGCAGGAGTTCAGTGTTTTCCTCACGGCCTTGGACAATTTCTCCTCAGAACTATCCATCCTGCTTTTCTGGGAGAAAAACCAGTTTATGGAATTTGAGTAGAGCTGTTTTCTGCACAAACACACCCACAAAATTCAGACCAAACAAACAGTTTTGTATGCAGAAACTATATTGCTCAAGCTATTAACTATTTGTAAACAATGTGAGATTACGGCGGTTTGAAGCTAACAACAAAGACGCCAGGTTGTTAGCAAAGAACTGACTTCTGTTTTGGAGCTTCATGGATGAAAGACTCAGGGCTCCATCTGATCACCTCAAGACCAATAACTAACAAATTTATTTTAATCTAACCTGAATGGGATAATTCTGCACTGAACAGAAATTATTTACAACAGTTTGACATTTAAAACACAAATAATGGGCATTTTCTATTAGAGATGAAGACAATACGTTTTTGTTGTAATAAATTAAGTTTTCCCATTTCCTGCTTTCAGTTTAACTACAAGTTTTCCTAATCAAGCAGCAGTTTCCAAACCTCCAAACCACTAACTGTTAGATATGGTGCATTCAAGGATCAGAAAAACATAGGATTTTTTTTTTGTTTCCAACTGGACCATCTGAGGAAACCATGTCATTGTGGTCTTTGCTTTTTAGTGATTGTTTCTCTACTTTCCACAATCTTACACTGTATTGTTACACTCTTCGATATTAAGATGTGTAGCAGTGAACATCAAATAGCCTAGATTTTCCTCTTTTCTTTCTTTTTTTTAACTCTTATGCCTTCTGTACACTGTACCCACATGTGACTCTCTCATATGGAGAACCCATCTGTAAAGTCCCTGATTTGAGGCAAACACTCCCATATTAAGCAAGATTACATCAGAAATTCCAACACACATTTACAGCAACATGCATACATGATGTTGGTTTTGTCTCATCTTTGGGTGAGTGGGTGGATGGATGGATATACTTGATTAATCCCAGAGGTTAATTGCAGTAGGTTTTGGACATGTTCAAAAAGGAAAAACATTAAACAAAAAGTGATTTAAGTGAATTATCAATGAATTTAGATAAAGCTGAATTTATGTTATTAAAAATAAATATTTGTACTGATAATTCAAATATTGAAGGGGTAACAAAAGGGGTAGAGTATGATAAGTTTATGCTTCTACCCACCTCCTTTTCAAACAAATAAATATGCATCATGGCAGGCACGTGCAGAGGGGGGGATCTGGGGGGGCTTGAGCACCTGCCCCTTTTGCTCCTTGCCCCCCAAGTGCCCTTTTGGTCAAATTTTTAATTTTTAACATTTTTTTATTTTTTTTTTGGTATTTTTATTTCCTACGCCCTCTTCTGACACATAATAACATGTACTAAAATTATTTGTTTTTTGTTGTTGTTTTTTTTGTACGACATAATAAGCCCCCGATCACCTTGTTATCTTTGACCTTTTGCCCGTGACGCATGACCCAGTTGCCTCTCGCGCAGTGAGATAAGGCGGCTAACTGGAGCTCAACGTAGCGAACGTTCCAGATTACAGAACAGTTTTTGGTGAATGAAAAGGAACGTTTTTGGGGAATAAAGTGGAGTAGACTTGCTACTTGTCAGATGATGGAAAACGTTGAAGTATCGTTTCTGCTTCAGCATGGAGTGGTGGTTTAAGCAGATAGGTAATGAAATACAACAGACACTGACAGGCCTCTGCGTTTGCCTTTCTCTGAAGAAATACTGAGTGGGAGGAGACAGCCAGGTGAGGAAAAACTGTTCTTATCTATCGATTCAGTATTTTTATCATACAGGCATTAGGCTGTTGTTGTTGTGCTATTAGCTAGCTGCTAGCTAACGACTTTGCTAGCAAAGCAAGATAACTAAAAGCTTCTTCCCTGTATGTTAATGATATCAGTCATTCTTCAGTATTTATTATGCAATAAGGGCACATCGCCCGTCCAAAACCGATCATCTCCATAATGGATATACGTCTAATTTCCTTTGCTGCATAATGTACATTGCATATATTCCAGCGTTAGGTAAATGTATCTTGAAGGAGAATAGCACTTAAATAAAAGTCCAACAAAGATATTCATTTAGAATTAAAAATAGCCCTCTGTTGAGTCACCCATCCTGGGAATCGTCTCTACTTTCTCAGATTTTCTGTTTAGTTTATCCCCAGCAGCTCAGCTCCGTCTTTGTCTTCGCGTCATTAGGAGTAATCCTGTGGCGGCCAATCAGAGCGTGTCTTCCTCACGCTGCTGTCTCCGTTATGACAGCTCGGAGAGAGGGATGCCCAGCACGCTCGTGGACATCATCGTCATCATCCTCCCCTTCTCTCTTACACCAGCTGAATCACGGCCATTACTCTGAAAGCTAAGCAGCCTCTTCACTGACCTGCCACTTGTTTTTTTAATCAAAATTCCCCACAGTGCCAGATTTGACCTCATTTCTTTACTTTTACCACTGTGTACAAGAATCTGTGGCGAGGAAGACTGCAATGCTGACCATTTGGATATTTTTGGACAGTTGTATTACAGATATGCCTATGCATGTAAAGTTATTTCCTGGTGAACATTAGTTGAGAAGAGTTTGCCACAGCACTAAAAGTTGAAACCACAACATCAAAATTAATCTGAAGTATGTCTCCAGCTGCTAATGTCGAAAAAGCACAATTTCTTAATTGCAGTGAAACAGAAACACAATTAAAATCAGACAAGTTTGTTCACACGATGAGTCATTAAAAAAACCTGCCGCCCTGTCACCATCATCCTCCTGCCACTTCCTGTCATCTCCTTCTTCATTTCCACCAGTAGAAACATACAGTTGGTGATTCTGTGACTCGTGTGATGCGAAAAAAAATGTTTCTATCACAGCTTTGTAAACACACCAATAGCCATATAACCAAAAAGCCACCTCATCCTTCAACCAAACATTTTTTTCAAAACTGCCGTGTTTCCATAGGTTGAGTTTCCCTGTGACTGCTTGAAGCAGATGAGATCCGCCCCAGACTCTTCAAGAAAAAGCAGATATAAACAACAGAAGGATAGAATTCAGTAGACTGCTTTCAATTTAGCATGTGTTCTATTTGGAGCTAAATTAATATTTTGAGCAAATTTTAAAATTATTTGTTACAATTCTAGCTACTTTTTCAAGTGTTACTGGAAACATTTGGAGACTCGTGACAGCACTTATTGGTGTTCCCCAGATACAGCACTCACATAGAAAAGCCAGACCCGCTTTGTCTGCATCCCGACTGCAAATGAATCACACAGTCATGCATAAGGCCACTACTGACCAATCCCTAACCGTCAAGGTCGGATACAGAAATTATCTTGCCTTTGTCCTAAATAAATTACTGCGTTTCTATTGTATATTTTGGTCTATTCAGGTTGTTAATGCAGTCTGTACAAAAAAAACCATTCAAATAATTATTGTACTGTAACTTTGTGTAAGTTCCTAAGTAGAAACACACCAATATAAAAATTTAGGACAACATCAGTGTCAAATTACTAACCACATTACTGCTTCTCTGCTTCAGTTAAGCTCCCCACAGTCCTTTACTGTCCCACCATCACTGTCACATGACCAACCTTGTCCACCAGAAAACGCAACAAGAAATATATTGTTTATTTATCGAACCGATATCATCCATTCATCCATCCATCCAATTTCTGTACACCCTTGTCACCCTTTCTGTACACTACGCAATGCACCTTTTTGCTCCCAACTAATGATTAATGAATAATAAGTTTTAAATACTCATAATATCAATATTGACCAAAATAATCCTAATAATTGTTTTTCATAATCTAGCAGCCCTCTTATGCAAGGCTGCTCCGATTGCAATTTTCTGGCTGATCGCTGATTGACTGATCTTTATAAAGTCCAACCTGCAGATTACGATTTTGGCCAATTTCTTTTTTTATCTGAAATGTTGCTAAATACAGCAAGTAGTCACAGAGTTGGCAACAGTGGTGTGACTATTGTTAACTGCAAACAAGCAGACATGAGCTGGTAGGCCAGTTAGTCAGTCAATCAAACCTCTCTCACAGCAGAGCAGATGAGGACAGTGGCTGATTTTTATACTTTTGTGGAGATAGATACTATCAGGGTATAAGATCAGCTTCACATGTAAGTATCGGCCAGTCACCCAAAATTAAGGAAATCTGAGTTGATTTATCTGTGGATACCTACTAAAATACTGAATACTACCTAGGTAGTACATGAGTACTACCTAGCACTAATGTGCGTATCTGAATGTTCGGAGCCAGATATATTTAAGGTTGACCTGCATAAACTCCTGCTGGGTCTAAATCAGTGGTCCCCAAACTACGGCCCGCGGTCCGGATCCGGCCCGCCTACACATTTGGTCCGGCCCCCTGAACAATACCAGAGAGGGTTTAGATTTTTTTTTCATCTACCGTATTTTCCGAACTATAGCCGCTACTTTTTTCCTAAGCTTTGAACCATGTGGCTTATATGTGGATTTTTCTTCAACCACCAGGGGGCTCTTTAGCAGGAAGTGAATCATTGGAAGTCAAAATTGGAAATAAAAGAAGAAAGCACCCATTAAAACAGAATTAGGTTTTAATAGGGAATTGAAATTTGAGAACTTTTTCCTGTGAGGGCCACATAACTTTTCCCTTCTCTGGTGGGGGCCGGAGTCAGTTTGTAACAGAAAAAGTGTGACGATTGCATAAATGTAAAAATTTATTGTTTTCCAGAAAGCACAATCAAATAACCCTCTCTGGGTTCTTCACAGAAAAAAATCCAGGAAATAACACTATTTATGAAATAAAAATCTTATTTTCTGGACTATAAGTCGCAGATATCTCTGCCGCTCTAGGTTTTCCACAGCAATGCAGCAGCAGAGGGGGGCGGACACCCAACATTTGAGTCATAACAGGTCAATTGAATACCACATTTATTATGGTTGAAAAAGAAAAAGTTGCCAAGTTTAGTTTTAACTGAATTGATTACGGTAGTTTCCAAACTGTAACTGTAACAGTAAAAGTGCTGATCCTTCGTGTTGCTACTAGCATGTGCTAAATGAAAATGGGCCCCTTTTTCTTCTTCTTCTTCTTTAGATTTCAACGGCAGCTTGCATCCATTATTGTTGCATTACTGCCATTTATTGGATCCTAATATCTATACCTCAAATTCTCATAATGATTCCAGTATTATTTAAAAAAAAAAAAACGAAAAATCTTCTTTTTCCCCTTATTTCATAAATAGTGTTATTTCCTGGATTTTTTCTGTGAAGAACCCAGGAAATGTTATTTGATTGTGCTTTCTGGAAAACAATAATTTTTTACATTTAGGCACTCCTGCAATCGTCACACTTTTTCTGTTACAAACTGACTCCGGCCCCCACCAGAGAAGGGAAAAGTTATGTGGCCCTCACAGGAAAAAGTTTGGGGACCCCTGGTCTAAATGAATGCCCTGCAGTGTCAAGAACTTCAATGTCAATGAACTAATTGGGACAATGTTCCTAATACTAGACTATAAAATACTGATGAAATGTAGTATTAAATGTAGACACTACATTGACTGACAAATGCCCGGACTAAACCAACTCGGAACAGGGACAAAAGGGATCCTGATTGGCCGATCCCTTTAGAATGCTAATAAGATAAGCTAATAGAGCTTTTCAAACATTACAAAGCAAATTATCCTCATTGTACATAGCTTGTTGTTCTATTGTTGTAACATCCAAACTGATTCTATTAGAATGAATTTGGGATTTTGATTATAATATCCATAAAAGTGGAGTTGCAGAGCTTGCAGAGTAGGAGCACATTGACTGTGACCTGCCTGAGTCGAGGCTGTGTACTGAGACCGGCCCTGCTGCTCTGCATTACTTTACCATTAAGGTGGTACAAATGAGCCTTAATAGGGCGTAGTGCTTAAAGATTACTGACTACACTGAACTCTGATGACAAGCATCAAAGCGGAACAGCCATGAAGAGAAGCACCAAATAAATCCTGGTGTGCCGCAGGCTAAAAATAAACCTAGGCCACCTCTCACCATGAGCACCATGATGGAGCTCATACTGTAAGCTCCTCACACCGACCTCCACCAGTCACAGCAGAGCCTATATCATCAGGGTAATTATTACTAATGCAAAGACACTTACTGTCATCCTACTGTCAATAATGGACATCGTAAAGGAGACATGATGGCAACGCTCATTGCCAGAAGGAGCTAATACCCCTAATGTCCTCTCACATATAGTATCAATTGCCTCATTTAGACGGCGCTTGTTATGACTCTTTGTAAGACTCTTGAAAAACCACCCTGAGGCAAGACTTTTATTACCGTTTATGTAGGTAATGAGCAAACAGCAAAAGTTAGAAGAGTTTGCAAGACTTCAAAATAAAACAATCACCTGTTCATTCAGGGTTTTTTTTAGGTTTGGATGTTTTTCAAGTTAATACAGACTGCCCAATAAAGTAGATCACTGAACCACTGAAATTAGACTATTCAGATATAAAAAGACAGAATGAAACTTTAAAAATGTCAAACACTAGCATAACTACTGGAAAAGGTTGTGAGGTAGGGATTTTTTGATAATTCGGCCTTCTGATAAATCAGCTCTAATTTGCCTATTTATTAGAATTATTTATGTAATTTCTCATTGGGATCAATGAAGTACTTACGTGGTTAACAATAGTCACTCCACTGTTGCCAATTTAGCAACTTTGCTGACCTGAGCAAAGGAGTAAATAACATCTCATTATTGGGGGGACAATAAAGAAGGAAATTTCTTAAGCGTAATTTTGGGGAATCAGAAAAGTTACAGCAGCGAAATGTAACGTGATTTATTTATTTTTTTATGTGTACAAGCTGCAGGAGCAAAATTGGATAAGTGGTAATGTACAACAAATGTGTGTTTTTCTCAGTAAACTGTTGAGACCCACAAATGTCAAACTAAAATTCAAATGTGGAATATCTGGGAAATATCATAACTTCAACTTACCGTTGAAAGCACCAGAGTTTTTATGGAAAAATATTCAGATTTTAATGTGTGGTTTTAAAGGCTCTTTGCATTAAAGATAGCAAGAAATAAAGGCATACTTTCTTTTTTTTTAGTCAGCTGTTCTGCAATAGCCCCTCTGCTCTCAGTTTCCACCGAGTTGAGGGCTAGTGGTACCACTCAGCCCCTCCTGCCCGTTTCAAACTCTTCTTATTAACGTAAGAGTTAAATTGCCAAATAAAATTGAGATATTTGCTACCTTTAACAAAAACAGCTAAGTCTATTAAAACAATGTAGCCAGTTTTGTTAGTTTTGATTTAAGGCATAACAATGAAGTTTATCATGATTCAATCTAAGTAATGAAATGAACAAACTGCAGTCTGACTTTTGTTAATGTGCTTCTTTGTATTGAGTAGTGAAAGGAAATAAAATGTGTATCATGTCTTTTGCTTTATGTATTTACTTCCTGGAATTTTTGTGCCACATAGCCACAGCTAACAGTTAGCTCCTCACTTCAGCGGAGCCTGTGCGGACTGAACCATTGTTCTAACAATGGTGGGGGGGACCTAAAATTTCATTCTTATTTTTGTCTTAGATAAAAGGGTATTTATTTCATAATTTGTTTCTTTTGCCTTTTCTCTATTGATATTGTTTAAATGCAAGGGTTTCCTTCATGGTTTCTTTGGAGGAGACAATTCTAGACTTTTCCAAGATTGGGGGGGTCCAGCCCCCCGGGATTTACGCCAATGGACTTCACTCAGGTACTTTGTTGCTAAATTTAACAACTTTTCAGACAAGAGGATTGGTGATCGGCCAGAAGACTGCAATCAGTGCACCCAAACTGTGAAAACCTCCAGATGAGTGGTCTCAACCGCATTCCTCAAGGGCCAGAGTCCTTCAACTTGTGTCTCTTGTCCTACACACTTTCATTAAATAGCTAAATTCCCTCACTAGCCTCTACAAGGCTCTGCTAATGAGATAATATTGGACCCACGTGTGTTGGAGCAGAGAGACATCTAAAAGCTGCAGGACACCAGTTCTCCAGATCTGCAGTTTGAGACCACTACTCTAGAATTTACTCTGTTTGACAGTTTTTAGAATTACTTGGGTACTATGCTACTGTCTATGTGCGTTTGTATTCAGTCGCCAAGTCAAATACAGCTGAAAATCTCAAAACCATTGCACATCTAGGCAATGCTTTCTAAGAAAATTTCTAGAACCCTCTCCCCCCTCAAATTTCTAAGCACCAAAAGTTTTCTAGAAAATGTCTTACATTAATCTACAATTTTCCGAGTTTTTTTCTTCTTCTGTTTTCCTGTCTGCAATGGCCTTAATATACTGGTCGAATTAAACTGCTGTAAGAGAACGAAGGAGTAGTTTTAAATACCATGATAAAGATAACTACCTTACACCAGACAGCAACTTTGAGTGAGCCCTGTTAAACAGAGAATGCTACAACAATGTAAGAAAATTCACAACTAACTCTAAATATGTCAAAATCAAGAATGACCCTGACTAAATGATTGCATAAGAAATCTTTGAAAAATGTTCAGCAGCATTATGTTGGTGTATCATGTTTAGAATTTCATGTAAAGTTCATCTTCCCTTATGCTGACTGATATTAATGTTTCAATAATGCAATAGTTATTAAATCCTATTTTTTGTATTTAAATTGCTTACGATTCCTGTTACACACGTCCCCTCGTGATTTCTACAGAGCAGTCTACATTTCAGTAATTTATCTCAGCTCCACTCTGATCGTACTATTTGTTCCGTCGCTTTGGTGAATGAAAAGCGTCGGTTTTGCGGTGACGGACAACGAGACGTCCCAGAACATCATGATGACTCAATTATCGGGCATCCTCAATGACAGGTGTCGTGCCTCGAACCCGCAAGAAAAGAACGGGTTTTCATGTCATTTGGTCCCCGATACGCGTCCATCCTCAAACGTGACCTTAATAAACGTTTTTCGCACGAAAGTACATCAGAGGCGGAAGATTTGGTGAAAGGAGGGACTAAATGCGCCAGGGACACATTTTACGAGACACCTGTCTTCGAGGGTTAACCTTCATATTTAGAATATTAGAATGGTCTATCAAGCAATTATCAGAATAGTAAAATGAAGTTTTAATTGACAAATGCTTACAAATAAAAGCACATTATAACAGCTTGGAAGATGTTATTAATTATAATTATGTGAACTTACTAGAACGTTATATCTATAGAAAATGTATAGAAATTTGAGCTGTTTTTTGCTAGAAGATAGCTGGGAAACAGAAACACAGGAAGTCAGGAACGTACTGTGTTAAGTGGCATCTCAGACAGGGTCGTGTTCGTGACGGGTGTTGTGTCGCGCGCTGTCCGATAATGAGTGTATGCAGTTAGCATTTACCTGTAACGGGAAAGAGGCGCTCTTGTTGCCCACGTATCCCCGGACTACATGGCTCTGTATGGACAGAACACGGCATTCCATGGCGGCTCCCGGTCAGCCGAGGGAAAATGTAGATAATCCGTTATTTAAAGACAACCACGTCTACACATAACACGAGAAAACACCGTTTTAACTCTATAACAACAAAGAAGAACCCGTGTTAGCTAGCTTTCTAACCTCTCACACAGATGTGACGGAGAGCGCGTGCGGCGGCGACGGTAGTGATGTGTGTGTGTGTGTGTGTGTGAGAGGGAGAGAGCGCGTGCCAATGAGCGCACACAAACAGCTATTACGGCCCTTAACGTCACTGTTACCGGTAACGTCGCTGTTTGTGGCTCATTTTCATGTGAATCCTTAAAGGGAACAACGAGTTACAGACAAACAGGGTCGCCCCTAACAAGGACATACATTAAAAATGCACGCACGCCGGCTTTACGTGCAGGCAGTCTCTGTGACCGCCTAAACAGGATGACGTCAGCACCGTGCTGGATTTAAATCAATGCAAATTTCAATCATTTTATCTTTAGCTACATTGTTTTCCTCCAGTTTTATATATCCAAATCATTCAATACAATATCTAGCAATGACTTACTTATGTTTTAAATATGCCTAAAACAGGATGCATTTTTGCTGTATTCTGTATTTTGGTGATGCGTTTTCTGTGTTGTGACTCACACCATTTCACTGGCAGAGTCGTGACTGAGGAGGGATTTGACTTGGTAAAAGATTTTTATGTCACCACATTGCACAGCACAGCCGGAGCTGGTTTAGCACATCCACAGAGGCAAACAGTACAGCAAAGGTAAATGGTTGGTGGTGAAGGCATAACATGTTTTGTTAATCCCCTGAATATATCTGAGTTTCAAATAGAAAAAAACAACAACCAGAAGGCCTCCTAAAGTTTATGTTCCAACTTGGAAAGTTAAAGACTCTTCACAAAGCCCAATTTAATAATCCAATATGGCTGCATTAGGCTTTCTGTTTATCTCAGTTTAGAAATGTTTAAATCAGTGAAGAAAAATGAACTCACCTTTGAAGTAAACTTCATTTCTTCCACTAATTTTCCCCTCTGTAGTTGAGTTTTATTGTATTAATAGTTGATAAATCCAAAAACAACAAACTGCTAAAAGTTGGCTTCCAAACTGACAATGTAGCAGAGGGAAATTTTATGTTTTGTTTGTATCTGGACCTATGTAGGTTCTGTTTTTGAATATAAAACAATCCAAATATCCAAAAACTTATAGTTTTGAGCTTTGATAACCATTATTATACCAAAGCATTTAAGAGCTAGAAATAAACTTAAGTTGGAACATCACAAATTAAAGATAAAGTAAATATAAATCAGTGTAAGAAGCAAAACAAAGCTCTAACCTTCACATTTTCAAAATCAATTTTTTAAATATAACAATATGATAAAGTTGAAACTAAATATCTTTCCAAAATTAGTAAATGCTTAAATTATACATGTTTCAAGACTGAAAAGAAGGAAACCTTTTTTTGTAAACCAAATATTTGTTTACAAAAAAATCATGAGCTGGAGGATTTCTGAGTAACTAATAATTCTATATAGAAGATAAAGAAGAAGTCCAAAGCATATTATTCATGTCCCTTATGTTTCCTTCGTGCACACATCCCATGAATGTTAAACATGTTCAGTTTTCTTTTGATTGTAGAGGTTTGGTCCTGTGAGGATACGTGGCAGTTTTTGGAGACTTTGTTAAGTTTCTTGTGGGCTGCTTTCTGTGTGAACCTGGTATGAATCGCTAGAACTGGGCATTTTGGCCGTTGTTATGACGGGACAATATATCCCTCTGCCACAAAAAATATATCAACAAAGTAGTAATTTTTTCCAACTTTAATGACATTTTGTATTCACTTTCACAATTGCAATCTAAAGTCATTTTCTATTTTATACTCATGGTTTACTGTAAGGAAGAGTGGTTTTATGACTGATAAATCATATCTAAAGCATGTGGATCAGAAGCAAAAATAAAGGAAGGATACTGTGATACAAAGTGTTCAGAAAATGATTAAATCTAAGATTTGAGAATTTTTAAGACAATTTATCTATATTGTTTATGAAAATCATAACTACCAAGATAAATAAACTGATATGCAATGGTTTAAGCACCACAGGTGCAAAATAGTTTTTGTAGTTGCGATCACAACCAACATTACAGCATCTTACTAAATAGAGAAATGGATGGAAGATTCTTCCCTTCATTATATTAAAAACTATGAATGGTTGAACATGAAGTAACACATTTTTCCCATATATTTATATAGTTTTTCCAACATGTGGCAGCTGCGAGGCTCTGCAGACCAGAAGGGTCAACGGGGCGGGGAGAGCATGAAAAGAAGTAGTAATGAAGCCAAGCACAAGGCTGTTCTGCCGACAGCGCCACCTGCTGCTCAGTGAGGCATTAAGCAGAAAATAGCAGGCTTTTTCTACTCCAAGTGCTGCTCTATTGAGCTCCTTATTGCACATGATAATAAAACAGCCATAAATATGTTTCAAACAAATCAGACAAGGAGAGAGGGCACCACTAAGGTGAACGGGTTCACTGACACGTTTAGTACGTAAACTATTTAAAATGTTAGATTTTCTGTTTCTTTGTTGTTTTTTTATTTGAATGAACACCACATATTTCTTGTTGGTTAATCGCTTAAAAAATTGTAACAGCTGCAAATTGTGGAGGTAAAAACCCATTCCATAATCTCCATAGGACTGGATTATTATAAGCATAATCGAGAACGAAGTCTCATTCCAGTGTTGAGACAGAGCAGAACTGCATACACAGGGATACCTTCACTATATGGCATATTCAATAAATCAGAAACAAATGTGTGTCTTTTTACCAAGTGGACATTCCTATTGCTTTCAACACATCATACTTTTGTTTAAAGCTACATTTTTACCACCATTAGAAACTGATTAAAAAGAAACGATTTAACAGAAATACTCATTTAAAAATTCTAATCTAATATTTATAAAAGTCCATTGTAGTTTAGTCTTGTATACTGCAATAAACCATTATTTTTATTTGCTGAGTTCTAAAAACAAGCACTGGCTTGGTTGAATAAAGGCTTTCCCCATTTCAGCTTTGCACTCACTTAGTGCATGTTGTTGATGTAACTTCTGGGTTAATCACATGTAATACTGTGTTAAACAGTTTATGACTTCTGGGTCAATTACACATAATTTTCTGAGTCAGACTGTCACATCATCACCATCCCTATAAAGAATTCACACCCTCCAACAAGATGTTTCCTTACTGTAGCACTACAGTACACATAGTTAATTCTTTTAAGATATGAACTATAAGAAGCAACATGTTTTTTTTCCTTTAAAGGGGCGTTATTACATGTTTTTTATGCATATAGTGTCATTTTATAGCACAGTAAAGTAACTGTTATTTTCAGGTGTTCAAAAAATGCTGAATATATCAAATATGACTTAAAATAAATCATACTTTGTAATTTAATACCTTGAAATTCGGCCTGTCTCTTTAAGAAGCTCCTGCTCTTTCTGAAACTCCACTTTCAGAAAGTCATTGTTACATGGTTCCTCTATTAACCCTTTAGCAACGTTTTTACAAGTGTTTCATTGAGCAGTATCAACTATAATGAGTTCAGCAGATATACAGTTCCACCAGGTGTTTGCTAATTTCTGCTGGCTAGTCTGAAGGAGCTGAGTAGGAGAGTTGAGGGAGGGTGGAGTGCAGGGGCGCTGCTCTGTGAGGAGCAGCTCCCCTCCACCCCACCTCCAGCTGAGGAGCTGCAGAACCTGAAGCTCTGAGGACATGGGGTCCACTCAAACATTATTTTGCACAGCTGAATGGTTGCCATGAAGAATAAAATAATTTCTCAAACATGCATGAAAGAATCAAGGCAACACTACATGTATGTTTTGGATGAGGGAATAACATGACATGTTGTAAAGCTAAAAAAAAAATTACTTAATACTGCCCCTTTAATTTAAATTCTTGAGAACTGTCATATGTGTACTCGCTAATACAAATACAATAGTACACATATGACAGTATGGCAAGTACAAATACTCAGATAATTGTTTACCGGTTCTCAAATATTTGTATGAGAACCGGTACACATAGTTCATGTTCTGGAGACGAGTGAAATTTAAAAGTTAAGCCTTTTCATTCAGACAAAAAGAAGCTTCATCTAACCGGTAGACTATAAAAGTGTATAATGTAATGATGCACAAAATAAAAGTTCAACTGTTACACTGGTTTACCTTTATTGTTGCTCATCAACACTTATCAAAATATGGGAACGAACTCAACATCTCCCTAAAACTACTCGTTCACGACGGCTCCCAGTAGTTACTGTATTTCCTTTAAAACTTCCCACACTCAACCTCCATGAAACAAGGAGCTCCAGTCTTGGTCCAAATGAATTTTATTCTGAACATTTAAAGACAAATACATACATCATCTTCTACAGTGATAATTAACAACAGGCTTGTTGTTATCGCTCCTCATATATTAACTCTCAGGTAACAGCAGTATTATTCACAACCTGGAAGGTAGACGGTAAGAATGGGCTCAAACTGGACTGGGTTAGTTTCAGTACGGTGTGAAGGGAAGAGTAAGAGGGGAAACCATTTATAATCGTCGTTACTGGTTTCTGTCTGCCACAAATACCAACATTCGTTCACATCTTTCAACATACTTAAGCTGCTGATTAGACAGTGGCTGGTCACTAAGCTGTTTTTACATTTATTATTCAGAATATTGTTGTAACTGTGGCTTTAAATTAAAAGTACTAGCTAGATTTACTACCAGGCAAAGTAACTAGCTAACTAACACATCTACAACTTCACTGTTGTCAGTTGTCCCACCAGCTAATGTAGCTGCCATTTTGAATACTCAATAGCATTAAACTTTAAATTAAATAAAATTCTAATTGTTTTAAACTCAAAAATCATGTTAGTGATATGCTAAAAGTGAATTGGTTTAATTGAAATGAACATTCTTTTGTATAAGGCCAAGAAGTGTTAGCTTGTTCATGTAAAGACACTAGCACTATGTAGTTTAGTGGCTTTCTTGTTTTTTTAACAGGCCCATCTTCAGCAAATTACAAGCTTTGATCTGAAACAATGGAAGAATTGTTTAAAATAAATCAGACATTACAGAATTTAATAGCTTTTCTTCTGCCCAGTTCACACAGGCTACATGTAGCTCTTGAGATAACCAAATTCCTTACTAAGTTGCAGCTCAGTTTTTATAAGATTTATTATTTATAACTGTTTTGCCAAAGTTATTATTTTGTAACATTAACTAAAATAAACTTACTATACTTTAAAAGTTTAAGTTTAAAGAAATTTTAACAACAATGTGTCAACAAATTTTGTCTTGCTCTAATACATCTCAGTGATGTAGCACAGTTGAAAATACACAACCAATAACTTGGTCATGGAATGGGAGAAGTAGACTTTTCCAATTTGGATCCAATCTTGCCTGGTAGACTTTTGTCAGAAATATAAGCAAACAAAGATCAACTGTGGGGTTCCTCAAGGCTCCATTCTTGGACCACTTTTTAGTCAATATCTATCTGATTCCCCTCATTTAGTTTTTCTATATCTGTGCTTCAATAGATGCCACTCACAGTATTTCGGCATTGTTACTGTATGACTTTGATACTTAGCGATGTGTTTTTCCGTTTTTATGTGGTATTTATTAAAGTACTTTTAATGGGACTTGAAGGGCTTTTTCTAAGCATGTCAATATTTGAAGTTGATTCAATGGGTTGCTACCCCCATGACCCCAAATAAGAGGATGGATGGATGGATGGATGGATGGATGGATGGATGGATGGATGGATGGATGGATGGATGGATGGATGGATGGATGGATGGATGGATGGATGGATGGATGGATGGATGGATGGATGGATGGATGGATGGATGGATGGATGGATGGATGGTCAATTGACTACTTTGCTTGCTAAACTAATTGATCGTTTTGATTACTGCAGTCTATAATCTTATTTTGTTTTTATATGTTAGACTGTATTTTTACTGTTGTTGGATTAAAATGAACAACTTGATATGTATTAAATGTGTGTAAACAGAAACATGGTGCCAAATATGAACAGCATTTTTTTTTAACTTCACAAATCTTATCTTTGTCATTCCAGCAGTAAAAGCTTTCTGCTTGAATGCTGGTTAATATTTTATCTGGTTGGTGTTTATTTTGGTGATATATTTTTCCACCGTCTTGCTGTTAAAGTGGGTCTTTTAAAATATTTCAAAGAAAACCACTGATGATTCTGAGCATTGGACACCACAACGGTATCTTTTCAATAAGTTAGTATAACCTTAGCGTTATACTAACAGACCCTAACCCTATCCTAAAAAATACTGAGGTGAACGGATCTGACTGAATGTTTTATCCTCTAGGCAAACTTTCTGACTGACTACTCAAAATGGTTGCTGGCTGACAAATCAACTTGGATTGTTTTCTGCTGAAATCATGGGAACAGAGCTGTTTTCAAAGTGCTAGGAGTGCTGACGTATATTAAAATGGTTCCTGTATTGAAGCTTCTGTATTGTTAAGGACTGGAACTGGGAATAACTTTCATGGAGCTTCTTAAAATAGCTTTGAACCACAGGGACCTCCATTTGTTCATTTTCTTCCCCCTCTCCCTGCATAGTAATGACAACCGTGACAGCTTAACACTGCAGCAACATGTCAGAGCTGAGATGCGCAACAGAAAATAAAAGTTAAGACACTCTTGTTCACAGTACCTTGATTGAAATCAGCTTTTGTACCTGTTCACTGCATTGACTGTTACTCCACACATTGACATGTCTGTAAGTCGGTCATGTACACTGAATACCCATCATATACTTGCTTAAAATCTGTTTGTTTTTTTGTTTGCAGCTTATTAGCATGTTTTTTCAATACACCTGTACATATTAAGCACTTTCTGAGAAAATGTGGCAAGTGTTCAGTTGAGGTTAAAAAGCAAACTATCAAGATCCCTTTTTATGTTGTAAAGCTCATTGCTGAAAGCTTTGAAAAATTAAGAGTTTGAGAAGCTGTTCAGTGCCTTTAAATGTCACCTACCTGACTAAACTTTTCTAGTCATTCACACCTGATGTCACACACACTCAGTCACACACAGCGATTACGTTTGGAGCGACATAAAAAAAAGGAGGGATTGTCACTGGAGTTTCTCTAAGACTGTCTGGATAAAAGCAGAAGAGGCGGAAACAGCAACAACCTGTCTGAGTCCGGAGTTGGACCGAATTCAACCTGGACCCCACAGAACTGGGACAGGAGCAGACTGGGATAAAGTGGACCAGAAAGGGGGAACTGGGATTTTCATTATTTTACTGCCATTATGTATTCACAGTAAAAAACACAAAAATCTTAGCAAGTATTTTTGGTCTAGTTTCCAGTACAAATGTCTTAGTAACTTTTCAGTAAGAAATGGAAGCAAGTTTTAAGTCAATAATTTATGAATGCTGATGTAAAAGAACTAGTTCCACTGATAAATTATTTCACTTCTGACTAATACTTTCTCATTAATATTAAGTAATTATTGACTTAAAAAGAACTGATATTCTTGTTGAAAAGTTACTTACAATACAAGTTAGTTTAGTCTTATTTCGGTATTTGCATTAAAAACTAGAACAAAAATATGATGGTTTGTGTTTTTGCAGAGTTCTAAGATAACCTAGGCAACCTCGCTTCTTGCTTTCTGTTAAATATTTGCAATTAATACAATGGTACCCCAATTAAATCTGTTGCAATAAGCAATCAGTTTTGAATGATAAGTTAAAATGAGCTTGATAATTTCCATTCTGATTTTTTAAGGTCAATTTTGTTTTCAGAGACATCACAATCCATGTTCTTTATGGTTTTGGTTGTAAGTGTCCCCCTCCCGCCCCCAAGTTTTATTTACGGTTTTTGGTTGCCGTGTTTTTTCTTGGATATTTCAAATATCCTGTAGTCCCAGTGTTAAGAGTTTTTAACAAAATTAAAGTCTATTTCTTATTTATACAGTGTACTTGCATTATTATGCCATTGTTCATAAATTACTCAAAAATGGTCTCAAAACAACAATATTATTGTTTAGTGAAATAATTTCTGGCACAATTTATCATCGTAAATTTGTTGTTGTGACAGGATGAACCTCAATACCCCAACTTTGACAGCTAAATATGTGTCAATCCAAGATATGTACCTATTTTTTGAAAATGTTCTCCATTTGATCCCAAGTAAGCCCATTATTGTTAATTTCTTCCAAATAAGGGAAAAAAAAGACAAATAAAATAAAACTGACATGGCATTTAAGGTTGTTGTTGTTAAAGAGGATGATATTTAGTTACCTAGTGTAATTACTGACTTTTCCTGGGGGTTTCTTACAGAGCAAATCTTGCTGTTAACATATTAATCTCCCTAAACATTAACAACCAGAACACACAATGAGTAACCCCAGCCCGTTCCAGGCCTCTGGTCCGGTTTATTCCAGTCCAGCTCCGCTGTCCCCGTTTTCGTTTCTCTGAGTTCATTCCCAGGCCAGTCCCATCTGGTCCAACCTGCTGCTCGTTTCATGGCTCTTCAAACAGCTGCAGGTCCAGCCTAACGACAATCTCCCCCGTGGGAACCTCATGAAGCAGCAGCCTCTTAGTGATTGGTCCTTTGGAGCCCTGGTCCTTCTTTATCTCGGCCAATCGGATCTCAGTCCTGCCAAGGAAGTCTGCGGAAACAAGATGTGGTAAGTCAAGGGGCGTTTAGTCCCTCTGTGTGGGACAAACAGTAGCGCTGGATGGTTTAGAAACGTGGACTGAATGCGTCACACACCGTCAGGTGAGAACTGGTCTCGTTCAAACACAGTGATGCAGAGGACGTCCTGTTCAAGGTCCTTAATAAAAAACTGACAATTGGAATTCCACTTGGGATTCAAAGTGTCCTGCAAACAAAGAAAACAACTCAGATGAACTTTGAATTCACATTCTCTAAAACCCTCAGTGGTTTGTTCGGCAGGGCACATTAAATTAAAATTCAAACAAAAAACATTTTATTGATCCCAAAGGAAAATTAAATAATATTATAGAGATTCTGAGGACTGTATTTATCAGCTATATGTGTATTGATGGATTATGAATAAATATTTTGTCATATCTATACATATAGTGCATACACACTTTTTGAACCACTGCTCAGAGTAAAAAATAAACATTGAAAATCTTAATCGACATGAAGCTGAATTATAAATGTAACTTCTTTAGGCTAAAACATCATTTTACGAGTCTAAATTCTATGGCCCTGTCAGTGTCACACACTTTTCTACTTCATTTATGTTAGTAACTGTTAACAATTTTAACAGACATCTACAATTCATAATCCTTATTTTTCTATTCAGATTTTCTTTTCTTAGTTTATTTCAGACAATAAAACATATAATACAAAAGCAGAATTTTTTTCAGTTGATAAATATGTACCACTTTCCCAATTCAAATAAAAAACACTGAAATTGGTTCATGTATAAAAAAAAGTGGATGTGAATAGAAATACTTCAAACATTACTGAATGATTTATTTTGCTCCTTATCAGTTAAAACATCAACATTAATAAATCAAGTTTAGACCATGTGATAAAACTGAATTGTTTTTACTTTCACTTTGCTTTTTTAGAGATGCTTTTGATTAGTAGTAAGTTGGACATGGATCAACATATTTGATTTGTAGTTGTTTGATGATTTGCAAAATGGAATATTTATTACTCAATTCATAATTGTTTTTATTATGTAAAAACACGATGTAAACAATGTAAGAAAATGCTTATAGTCACTTTTCTCCTACCTGTACTGTTTTTGTGATATGGCACTGAGAGCCCATGGTGACTTCACAGTAAGGATTGCTTTTACCTTGAAACACAGACAATGTTGCTGCTGATTATTGTGCATAAAACCAGTTAGAAGTTACTGCTTAGCATTAGATTATCACATTAAATCATGATGCTTTGAAAAAAGCAATATCACATTGATTTAATTGTCAAAAGGTCGGCCTTCAATGGCCTCTTTTCGTACCATGGGTGCGACAGGGTTTGAGCTCGATGCCCTCCACGATGTTAACCATCAGCCTGCCGATCCCAGTCGCCCTCTGAGAACGGACTGAGATGAGGAGCAGACAGGTCAGCCGCCGGGGTTTAAATGAAACCACAGAAACCAGTCTGAGAGCCCAGTTTACCTAAATACGCCTTCTCCCTCTTCTTCTTCTCCGTCTCAATGAAAAGCTCTGAGGCGGCCTTAATTTTCTGAACCCACGCCGTCCTGAAAGGAGATGAACACAAAGACAAAAAGTTGGATTATTTAATTTAAGGAATAGGCTCTCAGTTGGCTTTCCAATGATATTATAGCCGTTATTATATTTACATTTGTCATTGTGGTTTCTAGGTTTTGTTTTCTCACTTTCTGCATATTTAGAGGCAGATTTTTAAGGCGTTGACTTCTACTCCTCCCCTTCTATCTCCTTTCTTTTTAAACCTTTGCCCCACCTTTCTCTGTTTCTTTTCTCGCTTTCATAGGGAAACCTGTAACACTCCAGTAAATCACTCACACAATTCTGAGTGCCAAACTGCAGGACAGGACACGTAAAAGAAATAAAATAATAATAATATTAATAAAGAAATAAGAAAAAAACCTGATGATCAGCTTATAAAAACAAACATCTGAAGCTCTCGTCTGGGTTGTGTGTTTTCTGTTACCGTTCGTTGATGCTTTCAGCTCGGAGGGTGTAAACTCGGTCTATGTGTGAGATGTGAAACAGAGGCTCATCCCCTGATGGATCTGTTGGCAGCTTTACTAACACTTCGTTCAGAAAGATTGGCTGAAAGAAACAAACAGATCCAGTTAGAAACGAGGGTGGAGGCAGGTACATATTGTATCATTTACCATGATAAGACTTTGATTTATCTGTGTCACAAATTCCAGTTAATAATCTTTAAAAAACACCGAAACTGTAAATATTGTCGAGATTTTTAGCTTTACTATTTTCTCCATTGTTTGTTCAATCAGAGCAGCAATAAACATCAATAGATTTGAAAATATGATTAAATGCGGTTGCTATGTGCAGTTTAGTCAAACAAATCACACTTCATTATGTGACTGGTCCTAAAGAAGTGCATTACAAAAAAGAAGTGATAGTTCTTATGGTCACTTTTCATGTTATCACAACAGTACTAGTAAATATTGTGATCAATTTTAAGTCCATATCACACACCCATCAATGAAGGTTTACCTTCTGTTGAAAAATACACTTGTGCTTTCTTACACAAATAGGGCAAAGTGCATTAAAGATAAAGAAAAGAAGCTGAGATTTTTCATTCTCCTCCATTAAATGAGAGCACAGGTACGTTTGCCAGCCTTCTCACCGTTTTGTACATGCGGTACTGCAGGTGGGTTTTTGAGGAGAAGACTTTGTCAGAACCTGAAGAGCCCAGAGGTTTGGTGACCTGTTTGAGGAAGGGAAAAAAGTTTAAATGTGTTTAAGTGCGTCACAAGTCCAGAAATATACTGCAATAGACGAGGAGCTGCAGACGTTTTCAGCTAGCTGTCGAAATCAGTGAGAACAGATATATACACATTTTTCAGGATGTTAATTATTTCAAGTATACATTTTTTAAGCTGGTAAAATGTGCCATCTAAAGCTTAGATCTCAAGAGATGTAGCAATGTGAAAATCTTTTTAAATAATCAATTTTCTTGAAAATTTGGATTGATGACATAATTTAACTGAGCCACAGGTTCTTAAAGGAAGACTCACCTGTGTGAGCAGCAGGAAGTCGTTGAACAGGAAGCCGTAGAGCTCCTTGCTGCTCTTTGCTTTGAACAGCTTCCCGCTGTGGAGGAACTTCCTGGGTCCCAGACAGTTGGTGACCGAGTTAAACACCAGTTGCTAGAAAGCACAGAGAAATTTATTTGAAAAAAAAAAAAAAAGTTAAAGGATCATACAAGTTTTAAGGTGACGGTGTTAAAAGTTTTACTCTACAAAGTTTCAGGTTCTTTTTATTCTAGTTTTTTAAAAACATCACAAGTTTGAAAGTATACTTCAAAAGATTTTACACCACATACATATTAACAGTAAATGGATCTCAGTGTTGCTTCTGACATAGTGACATAAGATTTTGATCGAATGGAGAAAATACATTGTGATAATGGGTCACATGCTACAAATACTTTGTCATTCAGAAATAATTAGGGCCAAGAGATTGACGCTTTAATTTTGGTTAATTAACGCAAATAATTGCTTTATTATTACTTTGTACTCACATGTTTCCAGTACACCCATAAATTTGGCGCACAAAAAAACCCACAATGGACAACAAAGTCGCTCCTCTCGGCCCACTGGGGATTCATTTCTGCTTCTAAAACGATCTGATTGGACGCTGGGAATGCAACTGTTGTGTTCAAGTTGTGCTGAAAGGAGTTAGCCTATCAGAGAAGCTGTTCTAGCCTGAAAAAGCATCTCAATGCCAAACATGTAGCAGATGACGCCAACGCTAATGTCAGCATCCACAGTTAATATTTCTAAAGAAATAATTTTTCTAATAAATGATGAATTTACGCAAACTAAGATGTGTCTCCATGTGGGATTCCTCAATGTTCTTTGCTCACAACAATTTTTATTGGATATATAATTGCTTTCCCTCCATCAGATTATTAAATTTTTTCCCCATACATATTCTGATGACACCCTGTATGTTGTGGCTGCCTAAACGTTGCATATATATATATATATATATATATATATATATATATATATATATATATATATATATATATATATATATATATATATGTGTTGATTGACAACGAGGGTCCCCGTTGTCAATCAGTGTTGCTTCCTAAGTGGACAGTTTGATTTCACAGAAGTTTGATTTACTTGGAGTTATAGTGTGTTGTTTAAATGTTCCCTTTATTTTTTTGAGGAGTGTATATATACATATATATCTTTAAATTATCTCTGTAAAATATGTCAATAAAGCTACTCAGAAAAGCTGCCTTATCTTGAGTATTTCACCTCTTATTAATCTTAAAAAAGCAGTTGCGGCTGATACTGCACCTCTGACAGCCCCTCACACTGAACATGAGCCTGAATCCACTCCAGCCGATCAGAGTTCTCCTTCTCTCTGACGCCTTCATTCACCTGACAACACAGATCACACACTCAACTCGTCATCCACATCCAAGTACATTTTCTATCAAGATTAACTACTCTTACAATCACGTTTGAGTAACTAAAAACTTTGAAAGCATAAAACACAGTTAAATCACAATTGGAGTTCTAAGTAGTTTTTTAAGAGCAGATAACCAATTTAATATATTTACAGTACAATTTTAAAGTACACGTTTCTTACTTTTGTGATTTCAAAGATGGTTGAATCACAAAAAATTGATGTAACTTTCAATATCTTGATAACTACATTCCTGCAATGCACTTAAAACTCTCATGAATAAAACACTAATTATGTGTAGAAAACTGAGACTTTTAGATGCTGCCATTCACTGCTGCACTAGTTTACACAATCTCCACACAACTTGATCATTTAAGTATCTTAGTGACAGACATTGGGATAGATAAGGGTGTGTATCAGGGTAACAATGCTGGTCAGAATCTTAATATGGCTAGAATTGGGTTTTTAAAATGTTCTTAAATCTCTGGGTAGGATGCTGGTCTCTGTTTCACCCTCTAAATCACTCACTATATTCAGGCTGGTGATTTTTACTTTTTTTCTTGATTAGCCACCATATGAATCATTGATATTGGGTATTCTGTATATAATATTGTCACTTTTTGGCAACTTTTGTCTGCCTTGTGTTTACTTTCCAGACACTTATCTTTTACACACATAAAACTATTGCAGATTACAGCTTGATCATAATTCAAAAGCATATATGTCCAAAAATAAGTGACAGATCCAGTGATAACTGATTTTCCAGTCCGCTGTAGGCGGCTGCCTTAGTGTGTGTTTCCAGTTTTCACCTGTGAGCAGAGCTCCTCTGCTTTCTCCAGTGCTGCTTTCAGATGGCTGTGGTCTGGATGAGACTCTGGAGTGTTTTCTAAGATCTGCAATCAGAAACAGTTCAAAACAATTCAGACTCGGATTAGAATCTGGAATTTCCACGAGAATTTTATGGGCACTAATGGTACAAACATTTTTGATGATGAGAGGGTAGCGTGTGACTCTCTGCATCGGCTTGAGTAGAAAACTGGACAGAGGCATCCCTTTGCACCTGGGATCCATGGCTAATCTCTGATGGAAACACAAAACATCAAAATTCATTGTTTTAGTTGTAGTTTCCCCCACAAAAATGTTTTTAATATAATTTTGAAGACTTTTAAAGTTATTTCATGTTTAAAGGGGCAGTGCTGTGTGTCTTCCAGGCTCACAGTGACATTTCATAGGACAATCAAGTAACTATGTTAACTTCAGTTGTTAAAAATTGCTATGTATAACAAATATGACTTAAAAGAAATTTTACTATGTAATTTAACGCCTTGAAATCTTTCTGAAGCTCCACCTTCAGGAAGTGATCAGAGTTCTAACCTTGAGGAAGTCTTTGATCTCAGGACTGTCGTCCGTCTTCTGTTGAATCAGCGTGGCCCCGTTCAGCTGACATGAACAGAACCTGCAAAAAAACAAGATGGCTGCTCCACTACAAGAAGTAGGACAAAAACTCCTACAGATGGAAAGCGATCCACTTCCTGACCTAATATACGGCTGCATGTGAGGCAGCTGGTTGGTCAGGATGTCGCCGATCATCTTCACAGGCATCCGATCGCCCGACATCTTCTTCCTCACCCTGAGAGCCCTGCAAGGAAACCCCGAGTCTGTAAAAACTACAAGAGGCGTTTATCTAAAGCCCATCAACAATATAGATTTTTTTCCTCACTTGAGAAGTTTGATGTTGCACATGATGAGCTCCTTCCAGTTCACAAAGATCATGGCCACCTCCTTCTCTGTCAGCAGCTCACACTCCAGCAGAGGCTTATGGAAGATCTACACCAACGGAGAAGAAGTGACGTTTAGTGCAAGGCAGATTTCTCTGTGCAAACTGCTGTTTTATGGCGTTTGATATCAATTTATAGCAAATGTCTGAACACTGCTTCATGCTGAATATCAAATGTTTGCAGCGTTTTTCAAAATTCTGACTTTCTAATATTAAATTGGAGCATCTCTTTAACAGTTGTCCAAATGGAAATTATTGATCTCATTTTAACTGATCAGGTAATGAATGTATTTATTGCTTACTGAGCTAGGCTTAGTTAGCGATTCAAATAAAGAAAAAATGCAACAGTGGTAAGTATTTCCCAAGGTGCTTAGCGGCAGGTTTTTGTACCGAGAGTGAGATGGAAGTGTTACTTTGACCTGACTTTTGGATGTTTTTAAGGCAAATATTTATTTCAATGCAACTTTCAGTTTGCTACGGTTGAAGACGACGTTTTCTCAAACTGCTTACAGCTGTTGTAAATAAATCTTTCTGAGCATAATTCAGTGTGATGTTTAACAAAACGAATTATAAGATCAGATATTTTGTTCATGCAAAAATTCAAATTCTTCCAACTTACAGTAAGTTTAACCTGATGATGTGAGTGAAAATAACAGAATTGTGTTCTTGTTCAACAACTAGGCAGTTTTATTGCATAATGTGGAATAATTATTTGGTTTAAACAGCAGTATTAGATTATAGCAACCTACCATTGAAGATGGATGAGCTGATAGTACTCATCTCTTGTTAAATTAACTTGATGAACTTTAATTTCTGAGTTAAAACAAAAACTATTTTACAGTTGCCTACAAGGCAGTAGGTGAACATTATTTTTCAAGTTAAAGTGTACGAGCTTGATATAATGTACTGCATAAAAGTATTAGGAAAATTATACTTCTACATTTATATTTACCCCCTCAACTCTTATTCCCCTAAATAAAATCTGGAGCAACAGATTCCATCTGTGTAATTTCATCTTTTTATTTATTGATGTAATTGATGTAATAAAAAAACACCTGAACACTTTTCATCATAATGTTGAAAATGTTCCAAAACTGCATTTAAAAAAATAATTGTCTTATTGTTGATTTATCACCTAAAATAGAGCAACACTGTCAACAGCATTAGAAGTAAAACGAGGCATTTTCAGACCCAAATGTCTTAAATGGGGAAAAAACATTGGAGACAATATCAGAACTGTCTCAAATGAAAAGAAAAACTTAATAGTGAGCTGATCTTGTTAACATAGAAAAAAACCAGCATCGTTGCAGGTGACCTGAAGGTATGGCCTGATGAACCCTTGTGGTTACCTCGGTGACGAGCTGCAGATCGTTGACGTAGTTCTCCTCTGTGACAATCAGCTCATGGATGTAGCCCTGTCTCTTCCTCTCCATCGGACTCAGCATGTCCAGCAGGTGGAGGTCAGCACACCCTAAAGGTCAAATGTCACAGAAAAAAAACAACGACACACCACCGTCACCCTGGCTTTTCTCAGCAGGAACGGCGCTACATACACAAAGCATAGAAAAAAAGGAAACCATTTTAGGTCATACATACCTGAGATCAACATACAAACACTGGAGTGGCATCTCAGTCAAATGTGACACTGTCAATATGAAGCTCTGTTCACTATGTTTACTAATGGAGTTTTGTTCTGCGATAAGGACGCTCTGCACTGATGTGTGTAGGATGGTGGATGACTTATTGTTGAAGGGAGTTGCTGCGATTCAGCCAGACAAGGCGGCACAGAATGTGGTGCTTCAGACAACAGGCTGAATTAATGATCAAACTACATGGACACAAACAGCTTTTACACAAAAAAGAAAGATGTTTTTGTTTAGACCAGGGGTCCCCAAACTTTTTCCTGTGAGGGTTCATAACAAACACGTGTGTTCATCTGCTCTACCGCTAGCAAACAACCGTACTGATTAAATAACATAAAAGTCAAGCAGTTCCCTAAAAGTCCAACAGATGGCAGCAATGCACCATGCAAAACAAAACACCCACAGTTTACAGGACACTCTTCCTGCTAAAGAGCCCCCTGGTGGTTAAACCGGAAAATACAACATATGAAAAAAAATCTGAATGCTCTCTGGTATTGTTCAGGGGGCCGGACCAAATGTGGAGGCGGGCCGGATCCGGCCCACGGGCCGTAGTTTGGGGACCACTGGTTTAGACCATCTCCATAGAAACAGCAGGTGCAACTTTTTCAATAAAGCCTTATTGCTGACATGGAAATATTGAATATCATTAGCTGGGAACTATGTTTGTTAGAAACCAAAAGCAAAAAGTCAGAAATAGTTCATGATTGTTTATTTATCACAAGCCATTTCACTGTTGCAAAATTCACAGATATCATGACATAGATGTTTTCCTAATATTGTGCAGTTCTAGTTAAGAGTTTAAAGGTTATTGTCAAGACAACAGAGGAAACATGACAAAAGGAATTAGATTTAATTGGTTTTATTTGCTATAATGCTAATAATGATTTTCCCTTTAACTTTACTTTGGTTGAAATTATTTTGACATGCTAATTTTGGAAAAATATTTGCTTTGTTTTATGATTATATCTTTATGAACATGCATACATGCAGAAGGGATTGCTGATATAGAATCTGCTCTGCTTCCTCGGGTTTTTCCATTATGAACTGAACTTTACATTAATGTTTGATAAATAAGATAAAAGTGGATTATGTGTAGAACAGCTGAAATGACTAATCGTGATTCATTGATTACTGGAGTAATTGTCAACTAACTTAGTAATCAATTCATTTTTATTTGATTGATAGTCAGAATAGTCAGTTATTAAAATAATTGTTAGTTGCAACCCTAATGTGTATGACTGAACTAAATACTTTTTACAGAGACGTCATGTGCTGTGAATTGGCTCTGATTGAATACAGTTGACTAAATTTTGGGAGACGCCTCAGTTAGAAACCCAGTTACACCCAGTTAAAAAAAAATCTTGTTGGTTCAACTAAGATTACTTGAAATTTACTTTTGTCAGAGGTATGAATAGTATTTGGCTTGACTGTATATGAACTGAACTAAAGTTCCTGGTTTGGCTTCGATTTGGTTTACAATTCTAAGCAAAGGTATTGAATAGTTTTGGAATCCACCATGGAGACAAGCAATATTGCTTATTTTAATATTCAATTCTCATTATGAGAAGTATCTTTATAAAATGAATATTTTATCAAGTTTTAATAATTTAGGTCAATTCATTACTACGCTAAATTGCTATTTTAAAAAGCTTTTATAAAAACAGATGCGTAATAATGTGAATAACAAGGCCAGTTGTCTGCAGTCCATCTTACATTGTTTAATCATCAGAACAAGCAGGCTTCCCTGTTTCATGAAGATCTCCACTCAAAAACAATTCAACAAACACCATCATTCTGTACACTTTGTTCACTCATTCAAGTCTTCTGTGTTTCCATCCCGTTTATTGGTTTCCATAAAAACTGCTCATTTATGCATTGTTTTTCGATCATTCACACATTCATTCGTAAATATACTCACTGCCACCTTTCTGATTACATTTGGCATTCTTTAACCATCAGTTTAGGTATACTTATCCACATAAAGGATAGCGCATTACAGCTTATTAATTATGAATCAAAAAGATCTTATTTATTTATATTTTTTTAATTAAGCAGACTAAACCAGAGTCTCGACGTAACTCGGAGCTTAGCTAAGGGTTTTCTTCCAATAAAACCACTTTGACACATCATAAAAGTTTATTCTACAAATAAAAAACTACGCGTATAAATTCAAACCTTTTTGACCTGTATTACTTTGAATTCTTGAATGGTTTAGATAAATGGTGATGGAGACAAAAGTAACTGCAGAGGTTGGGACACAATTGATTTTAGTCATCATATCCTCAACCAAACCGGTGTGGAGGAGCGTGGCTCTGGTTTAGTTGGCTCCTTTCTCTAAACTTATGAGCTCCATCTGTCAAGCCTTGATAATCAATAAGCAACTGGTACAAAAAAAAAGAAAGGTGAATGTAAATTAGACAAGTTCCCAAAACCAACAAGTCCAGTTTGCTAAACCCCCCACTGACCTTAACTCATTGACCAATCAGAGAGCTTGACTTTCAATACTGACTCAATGAGGAACCAATGAGATTCAAGAAGGTTCATAATGCTAACAAATTATTGCTTCCTGTATAAAAATGTATTTCTATAATCATTTCATTCATCTGTGTTTCTGAGGGTAAACATTAAAATCACAATACTGTCATTTGAATAAACAATAACAAATAACCCTAATACAAAGATACGGCAGTCCCTCTAACACTAGTCTGTTGCTATGAAATAAAACAACAAAAAAACGGTTCATGTCTCGTCTGTAACAGGTAACACACTGTAAATAATCTGTCTCAAGTAAAAGCGAGGCAGTGCTGTCTCCCTGTGAATTGGCTGATTCAGTAAAATGACACTAAAACGTGACGCTTTCAGGATGGAATGAGGTGAGGGAAAATGATCCGCTTGAAACAAACTGATTTCATTGTGGAGATGCACCAAGAAATCTGCCCGCGAATGCAACTGAACAGAACTGAACGGAACTGAATGGAACTGGACGATTTTCAGCTGGTCAAATGACCAGTCGGTTGACTGGTTGCAGACTCAAAACTCCGATATATAGACAATTAGTGAATGGATCTTCTAAATGCTACCAGGTTGTCATTAACAACTTCCACAGCCTTTGGTGTGAAAGTTGTTAATGAGAGAAGATGACCAAGTTTCAGTTCCTGTGAAATGTTTTAAAGTGAATTCAGGAAACTGCTTTAAATTACACTAAATTGCGACTTTCAGGTTTTGATTATGTCACTCTTTCACCTGTTGGTACTTATTTGTTTGTTTGTTTTATACCAACTTTTTCAGTGGTACAAAAAAGTGCAATCTGACTCAGGAAGTCAAGTCACTCCTGACTTGGGATGTTTTGTCAAACAGGTAAAACATATGGTTCATGCAAGATACTAGATTTCTCAGGAAATTTTAGAGTTAATTCCAACCATGCTAATAAGAAAGTAAAACCCTGTTTTACAACTACTGGTCTCCCTCATATAGAATGACGTTCCATTTGCCACTTATACTATAAATACTGATCGCCTGTGTCAGTATAGCTAGATAAATATAGCTCTTAAAGAGGAATTGGAACAGTCTACAGTCAGTAGAAAGCCAGATATAGGAAACTGACCACAAATATCTGATCGGTGCATCTCTACTGGAAAAAAGTTTTTTTTTTTTTTTCAGGCTTGTGTGTCATTGATGTTTTAGTAAAACAATACTGTTTCTTTAAAATCTCAGAGGGGTGAAATAGTTGTGCATGGCTAAATCATGTTTGCATGCAATGCAAAAGGAGCTCAAAGTTGAAAAAACATGTTTTACCAAGCAAAAAACAGCACCTGCTTGGTAAGGAACAATGGTACAGAGCAGTTTGGCTTTTTTTTTTCACCAAGTGAAAAACATAAATATAACTGTGTGTCTGTGTGTGTGTGTGTGTGTGTGTGTGTGTGTGTGTGTGTGTGGGTGCGCGCGTGCGCGTTAATATTAATCTAGAGTCAGATGTGCTACTTGGTTTAACCAGGGCAAGAGGAACAATGTTTACTCCTCCAACAAACAAAACCCTAGAAATAAGATGAATTCCTATGTGCAAACGCAATAACTTGAGTAAGAATCTTAAAAAGTCAGATGATTTCTTTCACTGGAATGATTTAGACATCTGAAAGCAGCTGCTGCACAATCACTGCACCCCTAAAAGGTTTAGTACCAAATCCACCTGCACATCATCACGGTGTCCTTATCTTGGTCTAGCTCATTATTGCGTGAATGTCTCCCATCGACGTGGCAACAGAAAAAACAATAATAATGTAAACAAAACATCAAACATTAATGGATCATTTGAAGTTAATACACAGTCAGAATGGTAAGGTTCTACACATTAAAACATATCTGCTGTGAGTTGTGTGTGGCTGTGTTCTGTGCATCAGGTTCTTTAGTGTAATTTGGTTGCAGAGGAACTTCAGCTCCACTCCGGCCGCTCGTCCCCTTTCCCGCCAGAAGGCAAGCAGCGCTGCAGCGTGAGATTTAAAGGGATAGTTCAGCAATTTCTAAGACAGGCAAGCATTTAATCTTTTATTTGCAATAAATAACTCATCTTAATTTAGTACAAATCCAGATTAGTTGATTTTGGAAGCCTACAGCTGGTCCAAGAGGGCTTAAGACCAAAGTGATTTATTTTATGAGTTTTTATGCCAGCCAATTTTGATTTGAATAGTTGCTCACACAAAGCCAAGTGATTATTTACACACAAAAAAAAGAAGGTAGGAGGGAGTGCGCCACCAATGATCTTCCCATGGAAACACAAACCGTAATCTGCGGAAATATGAGCAACATGTTTAAATGAACATGATTTTATTGATTTTTAAGATGAATTACTTTTACATTAAGCACAGAATGTTTTCCATTTTCAGAGAATGCTCCAAGCATGCTCCTGCGGTCTCCGTTTCCTGTACAATCGGTTTGTGTGTAAATAAATACTCAATGCAAACAACATATAAAGGCTCATGAAATTAACCTGTTTTCAGCCTCCAGGACCAACTACCTAATTCATACTAAACGAAGACTGCGAGAAAACTGATCTATTGCTGGTAAGATATTACCAGTCTATAGATTTTTAACAGAATTGGAATTCTCAACTATCCCTTTAACCGTCTGCTGCCATCAGTACTTCTCTTCTCCTTTTGAGTAGGGTGGGAAAGGCGAGGAAGAAAGAGGCAAGACAAGAGGAAGGGAATATTTGCCATTGAGGAGAGGAGACAGTTTAACTCTCAGACTTGTCCTCCAGCAGATAGTGGGTCTTTCTGTGAAGCTGTGGGAGGGGTGGGGGGGACAGGTTAGTGAGGGAGGGGAGCCAGCACCTTTGACTGACATGTGACTAAAGCGATGGAAGCAGGGTCAAAACAAAACATACAAAAAAAAAAGAAATTGGAATGAGTTGAGTGAATGACTAATGACTACATCTCCCATAAAGCCACAAAATGACCCACTATCCACTTCACCCTGCTGGCACAAGGCTCTGTGTGTGTGTGTGTTGTGTGTGTGTGTGCATGCGTGCGGCTATGGGAGTGCGTGTGTGTGTATACAGCCACTGTGATCCAGTAAAGACCTGTTCATTAGTCCAATCTTAAAAAGGGGAGGAGTTCAACAAGTTCCCCTCCTCTTCTCCCTTCATTCCCGATCGAAACCTCTAGCCAGATGAACCAGAAAGACATGAAAAGCAAGAAAGGAAGAGGAGGAGCAGGAGGAGTGCTGACTACTGATCTCCCTTCCTGGTGAAGCATGCCGTTTGGAGAGTTTGGCCAAGTCCGGTCAGAACCATGCATAGACAAAGAGTTCAGGGCGTGTTCATTTTTTAACATTACAGTCTGTCTGTGTGTCTGCCTGTCTCTGGCTTCTACAGGTGGAGAGGCGCCATGTCCGGGTCATGTGACCTCTCGTTGCTGTCCCATTGGTAGAGTGGCCTAGTGGGCGTGGCCTAGTGGGTCTCTTTGAGGGCTTTGAGGAGAGGGGGGTTCTGGGTAATGATATGATCCTAGAGAGAGGACGACAACAACAACATCAACAAAAAAAAACAACTAAACAAAAAAAAAGAAAAATAAACAAAAAAAACAAAAAAACAAACAAGAAACAACAACAAGAACAATGTCTGGTTGGGTGCTAGGTGGGTGGAGTGTGCAGCAAGACAGAGAGAGTGTGGAGGTGCGCCGAGACATGAGACAAGACCAGAGCATCTAAAGCGACAGCAACACACAGCTCACACAGGATTTATGGTTTTATTCTTTTCTGTAAAATTCAATAAGTGATTTTCTTGTTGCAGAGCAGATGAATTTGTACTGAGATTAGATTACACTCCAGTGGACTCTATTCAGTCATTAGCAGTCATCAGGGAACTTCTGAAGACCTTTGGTTGCACTCAGAGAAAAGGGGGCTGAATACTTTTGTATTAGGGCAATAATAATTCCTCAAATCATTCAAGAAGTTTGATTAAAATTCCTTGAGGAAAATTATCTGGCTCGAACTTAACAAATTTGAAAATACATCTTCAAAGTTGCATGGAGCTTTATGCTTTACGAAAAAGAAGCATCTTCATCATTATTAGTCTGTTTATGCTACCAAGGAACACATCTATTATGATGCAGAGTTATTATAGGGGTGTTATTGAAGAGGGTGGAGCACCTTTATATGAAGCATGGGTGAGCGACAAGAGGAGAGGTCCACTTAATTTTTTTTAAATTTCATTTTTCCACATTCAGTCACTAGTGGCCATTATTAGATAGTAATACAATAAGACAGGAGAAGAAAAGAGGGGTGAAACGTGGGGTAAAGGTCGCACAGCGTTTTTTTTAGGGTATGTACAAGTCAGTAAATCTAATTGAATACATTTTAAGGCATTTTTAATGCCCCCTTGAGTGACATTTTAAAACCAAAAAAGTAAATAAAATAAAAACATAGGGAATGGCTGGCAGATTCTGCTTTATTACAATCGAGCCTAGCAAAAACCGTGGCATTTCTGGGGTTTGTTTGTGGCTCTTAGTAGCAGCTTTATGTTTCTCACACTGCATATGTGAGAAACAAATGTGCAGCTGACAAGTTTTTATTAAATGGGTTTGCAGCAGAAGTGAGCCAGTGTCTAAAATAAACTTCGTTCAGCCAACTGGCAATAACTTTGCACTTACCCATGATAGACAAAAAATGGTAGCTAGCTATCAAGCATACATTAGCAGCTAGCTAGCGGGAGCCTGAACGGCCTCGTGTCAGAATGCAACAAAAGATGTTTTCATGTGACTCAATCTGTTGCATGACAGAAAAGTCCTGAGGCCCCCAAAAAATTCTGCCACAACAAAATTTAAGACCTCTGACTAATACATTTAAGGCTAGCTTACATTTGTTAACGTTTTTAACACATCCTTATGCCATAATTTTTTATTTATGTACCGTATTTTCCGGACTATATGGCGCACCTAAAAGCCTTAAATTTTCTCAAAAATCAGCAGTGTGCCTTATAATCCGGTGCGCCTTATGTGTGCACTGAATTCCAAAATCTGTCCCTGACACATAGACGTAAAGTGTACAGTACGTACACCAGCAGCAATAAACCAATCAGAGTTCTGCAGCATACGCCTCCGGTAAAAACAAGAGGTTTTTCCATGCATCACCATCCCTGTTCATTTGCGACTCCATACGCGCCCATCTCACCGCTACTGTGAAAAAGGAAGTGAAGCAAACTAATTTGGAGTTTACTATCATTCCAGGAGGATTAAGAAAAGAACTCCAACCGCTGAACATTGGTGTAAACAGGGTATTCAAAAAGAAGTTGCGAGCGGCGTGGGAGCGATGGATGACAGACTGAACACACATTTACTAAGACGGGGAGGCGACGCCGGGCGAGTTACGCCACCATGTGCGAATGGATTGTGGATGCCAGGGCTGATGTATCTGCCTTAACTGTTGTCCGAGCTTCGCGAAAACCGGCATCATTGCTGAACAGCCACCTGGCAACAAGACCGACTCTGTCAATGATGAGAGGGAACCTGGCATGTTTGATGGCGAAATTGCCCAGCTGTCCAATTCAGATACAGAAGATGAGGACTTTAATGGATTTGTGGAAGAAGAATAAAAAATAACATGAGTGTATTGTTACATAGTAGAATAAAGTTCAACTAAACTTACTGTTTTTTTTTTTTTGGACCGTATGTTTTAGCATCCATTTTATAATCCGGTGTGCCTTATGGTCTGGAAAATACGGTAATTTGTGTATGTTTGAATTCAATGCATATGTCGTTGAATGATTAGACATGCCACAAATCAGTTTGTGATTGAGGACAACAAAAGTACAATTGAAGTGGTATTTACAGAGTTCAATGTGTTTACAAAGTTCATAGTAAACACATTGAACAACTCGGGTGTGAAAGCACTAAGATTGGATTATTCAGCAACAAACACCCATCCAGTTGGGTCTGGGGAGAAACAAAGTATGAAGCCAGACTAAAACCTCATGCCCACCGTTGGGTATGGTGAGGGATCTGAGATGCTTGTCAACATGGGATTTTCCCTTTTCTCCCAACTGAATGAATTAAAGATCAATTCTTCAGAATTACTCAATATGAGAAAATATTCATTTATTTTTCTTCAAATTCCACAGAGGGTGCCAACAAATTTGCATTTGCCAGTCCCCGTGTTTAGCTTTTTCTATTTTTTTTTTTACTGTGTTGTGATGTTTCTGCTGTGCTGTAGAAACTCTTACATTTATGGTGGATCATGCTGAAGGAAAACATGCAGAGAGGAAAAAAGAGGTGCTTATGCACTGATGCGTGCAAATTAACACACATCTACATGCAAATACACAGCGTACAAACACACACAGGCACCACCCAGAGGTTGGGCATGATGGGGAGGTTATCAAAGAGGCCCAAAGGAGTGTGAAGGTGAAAGGTGAAACCAGCCTGGGGTCAAAAAGACTGACAGAGAGGGACAGCATCTCCACACCTGGCTCTGGATGTGTGTGTGTGTGTGTGTGTGTGTGTGTGTGTGTGTGTGTGTGTGTGTGTGTGTGTGTGTGTGTGTGTGCGTGTGTGTGTGTGTGTGCGTGTGTGTGTGTGTGTGGGGGGGTGTGTGTGTGTGTGTGTGTGTGTGTGTGTGTGTGTGTCAGTGTGTTTGTTTTACACGGAACTGAACGTTAGTCTGCTCATCTTAGCGCACACTGCCGGTGGAATCCACGCTACAGGTGGGGTCGTGTGTGCGCGTACTCACACTGCGTGCTTGGGTCGGTGTCTGTCGTCATTTTGACGTAGTTGCT
This sequence comes from Poecilia reticulata, assembly GCF_904066995.2. NCBI lineage: Eukaryota > Metazoa > Chordata > Actinopteri > Cyprinodontiformes > Poeciliidae > Poecilia > Poecilia reticulata. Next base: position 2,614,646 of record NC_088844.1, on the reverse strand, counting down.
AGGAAACAGGCCCTCCCTCCCGTTCAGTTCTCCTTTCCACCAATCACAGTCGTCCTTGTTGAGCACGTTGATCACCTGGCCCTTCTGGAAGGCCAGCTCGTCGTCGTTCTGGGCCACGTAGTCATACATGCCAATCACCTGACACAGAGCTTCACAAAAATAGAAAAGACGGACCAGACATCAACATTTTCAATTTGACACAAAATCTCAAACCAAAAGTGACTTAAAAAAAACTGACTAATAGATTTCTTGAAGCATTTCTTTCTTTTTATCTGCCCAGACTCACCTTTATTTTTATTGACGTCTACCCTAGCCCAGGTGTCTGAAACTTGCGGCTCTTTGTACCTTCCGCAATGACTACAGGGTTTTTTCAGGTTTCACCAACTCAAATGTAAGATTTTTCAAGACCTTTTTAATACCATTACTAATGAAATTTAAGACCTGTATTGTGATAAAAATGTACAAATGACAATAAATTGGCAATACATTTTCACTTAACCATGAGAGACATAAAAAAAATCTAGCTAACTAGCAAGGGTACATTAGCAGCTAGTTAGCGGTAGCATCAACCACCTATGATGAGTGAGGTCCACAAAGACAGATATAAATGTGTGACGTGCATACCTGTGCTGGCAGGAGCCAGTTTAGGAGGGGTGGGCTCTGTAGGAGTGGTCTTGCTGGTGCTGGGACTCAGAAGCTTCACATAATTGGCTGGAAACCAACCAATCTGACGCTTTTTCCCCCGAGCCTTCGTCATGAGAAATAGAGAACGACAGCAGATATCAGCTCAACACCAACAATGAGCTGTTACTTTTGAACATCCTTTAGAGCAATTGACTCAAACCACTACACTTTAATGTTTTTCACCCACAATATTTTTTCTTGTTCAAAGCACACCAAACTGTGACTGTAAAACCAAGGTATCAAACTATGATTGTTGTGTACCTTTACACAAGGTTTTTGAAGGTTTCATATTTAAGACTTTGACTTTGATTTTAAAATGTAATTTATTTCTTAAGGCCTTATTAAGACCATTGAATTAAATTCAAGACCTGAATCACATCAGAAATGTACAAAAGAAACAGCCTTAACCACCCTAGAGCCCAGCTTTTTTGTACAGAATGAATGTAGCATCGTATGGGTTGGCAACAGAAGTGATCCAATGGTGAAGATGAACATCATCCTGCCAATACATTTGCACTTAAACCATGATAAATGCAAAAAAGCTTTAAAAAAAAAGAGCTACCTTGCTTGCAAATTTTTAGTAGCTAGCTAGTTTTTCCTTCTCATTCCATTTCCACTGTAGAAACCAGAACAAATGTTCTGGAAGGGTATATTAGCAGCTAGCTACCAGCAGCTTCAACTGCTTCAAGGCAGTTGAAGCTGCTGGACACAAAGAAGCAGATTAAACACAACTCAAACAACTGCCTGAAAAGACCCACGAGAAAGAAAGAAAGAAAAAAAAAAAGAGATTAAATATTCCTGTAACCACAAGATGTGGTGGCAGGAATACCTAAATATATGTAAAGATCTGTGAATAAAATATTTAAGGCTGTCTTGTCTTATTTTAATTAACTTAAGACATTTCAAAGCCTTAATTTAAAATACATCAATCTAAGACCTGTGATGAACGTATTCAAGACCAACTTCAATTTCTTTTAAAATAAATTTAATACATTTAAGGCCTTACTTCTATATGTATGAATCTAAGACTTTTTAAGAGTGTGTAGTAATTTTTGCAAAAAATTATAAACTGGCTAATGTTTGTAAATAAAGATAAAAACAAATGCAAGTTATTAACTATATAAAAAAAATTTTCTGCAATATTTGCATTGAAATTCCACAAGGACTGACACAAATATCTGTTTTTCTCCTTATCACTAGACTGGAGACTGTGTGCTTTGTAAAATAAATTACCCATCTGCTTATGTTCATCTTTATTTTAAATCTTAAAAATTGAAATAAAATGCTGATCTTTAAAAATTACAAGAAAGTACATTTTTGCCTAAACAGTTACCTTTTCTCAAAAGGTCATGTGGCACTGGCCTTATTTTAATGAATTTAAGACATTTTACGGCCTTAATTTTAGATAAATGAAACTGAGACTTTTAAGGACGTGCGGGCACCTTGTTTACACCTCTAACAAGCATGTTTATTTAATCCATGTTAAGACGACCTGATAGACATCTGTCCAGGTTGGACAGTGCTGGTGTACCTGCAGCTCGCCCTCCCACCAGCCCCCGGGATTCTTCTTCCTGATGAGGATGAGCTGTCCCGGTGCTAACGTCAGCTGCTCTGCACCCGTTGCAGTGTAAGCAGCGATCACCTGAGCGATCTCTAAAAGAGGGAAAAGGAAGGAAAATGTTTTTTTTTTAACTTCTAAGAATATTAGTTTGACAAAGCAGAAATCAGCATTTTGCAAACACTCTTTTAAATGACTAAAGATGCAAAACAAGTTATAATACTAAGTGGAAACCAGCAGAACAAATGATACACATAGATTGGATTAGATTTAGTAATCTAAGTTAAATCTGTTTTATTAGAACAAAGATAAGAAAAAATCTCACCTGGTTTCTTCCCCAGACTTCCCGTCTTCCCTGCAGGTCCCAGGGACTGATAAAGGGAAATTCACAACAATTAAAAATAATAAGTAAATAAAATAAAATCCTGCAAATATTCCCAAATTATAATTTGGGAATATTTAGCCCAGACTAAATAATCTGAAACAAAGGTTTCAACCTCTGGCACTGAGTCGCGTGGTTTGACGTAGTTGGAAGGAAAGACTCCAGTCTTTCCCCCCACCATGCCAGTCCACCAATCCCCTTCTTTCCTGGTCACCACAACAATGTCTCCTTGCTGGAAACTAAGGTCCCCCTGTTCACTGCTCTCATAGGTGTACATGGCCACATATTCTGGAGAAAAGCAGGACGAAAAAGTCACTACTCTCTCTAGAGAAAGTCAGGAAACGGTAAACGTTCTTTATCGAGTTACCTTCTCCAGATTCAGAAGGTTTTGCCGGAGAGGATGAGGGTCGTTTCCCATTGGGCGGACTCTCCGATATTCCAGCTTCACTAGGGGACAAGAGAAAAAAAATGATACAAAAAGAAATTATTCAAAATGTGTAAATATTTAAAAGTAAAATAATTTCTATATAAGGAATGTCATGTTGACAGGCTGATTTCCAAAGAGCCATCACAGTTTTCCATTTTTTGACAAACACTTCCAGATCTGACAAAAACAAAATGCAGCTGGATGCAGTCTGGTTAAAGTGGTGATCACCGAACATTTTCTGCCTTTAACAAATTTTTAAAACTGTGACAAAAAAAATCTGAAGGCCCTCTGTCATTTTGACCACTTTCAATTCACACTCCTGACCACTTGGTACAGAAGTGCGCAAAGCAATCTTCACTTGGAGAAATGTTCCCTGATTTCAAAACACTGGTTGATGTGGCTCTTATAATTCCAGTCTCCATTGTTGCAGCAAAGTGCAGATGCAGCGTTCAGATCAACATCAAAACTTTGAGATGTTTGATTAAGCACAAGTTGCCACACAATTCAGGTCCATGCGGACGTTGTGAGACTGTGTTCAGACCACAGCAGGTGAATCTTTCATAATTTAAATATAATTTAATTAGATTCTTTTAATATCTAGTTCTTGGGGCCACCTGTATTAATTTTCTTCATGTGTGATGGCATAATGTGACAATAATAGATTATAATGGGATTTTTTTGACACCAAAAAAAAAATAAATAAAAAGTCAAGAATAACCTCTGAGTACAACATGAATTTAAGATAAAGATTCTCCTTTTTAGGAAGATGGACATCACTGAATTGGATCAAACATTATTTCATTGTCATCGATGCGTTGCCATTCTTAGAGGACTGTGGTGTGACGGGCTCTTCTAAACTTACTTAGTGTTTTTGCTGCGGACTGCAGCAGCAGCGGCAGCAGAGGGAATCGTCATGTTGGCTGAGATGAGCTTGACGTAACTTTTGGGGAACCAGCCTCTTAGTCCGTTCTGAAGCTCACCTAGCCACCACATGTCCTGCTGCTCCAACACTGTTATGATCTGCATCAAAAACAATGTTACCGCTTTCAGACCAACAATTTCATACACGAGTCTATAGTTCATTTCATTTCATTTTTTATTTCATTCACTCAATAAATATGAATACTTCGTGTAACAACTAAAAGAAATAATTAATGATTTTCACATTTCTTTTAAATGCAGAAAGAGGTTTAGATTGTTTTTGCTCACTGTCAAGGTTGTTCCATAAACTGACACCTTTAACTGAAATGCATCTTTCTATCATCTTCAGTCTGAATCTAAGGGACTAATTCATTTACCTTAGTTAAAACAGGAATTGTTTTGGATATTTTATATAAGATTTTCATGACAAATTTTCATCATTGAGGACCCCCAAAACTTTATATGTTTTGTTTTATGTAGCTCAACTACTTTGATATGTAATTGTGCATCAGCATTTTTTATATTAACAAAATATAATAAACTTTGTTTTACTGGTAGTAATCTGATAATCTTTTATTATCAAACCATTTTTTAATTTTTCAGAATTAATTTCCAACCATGTATAGTGGGGATGCTCTGATCAGGTTTTTTGCTGCCAATTTCGATACTGATCATCCATGAGGGCCGATCACTGCCGATCACCAATACTGAGCATCCAGATTGGCTGTTAATTTTTCACTTTAGGTATAAATGCTACTATGTGATCTGGCAAACTGAAAAAATGATCTGGTAACAAAACGACCTAATTTAGACAGAAAACCTGCAAAATACTTGCAAAGACAATGCAGCAAGTATTCAGTCAAAAAGACAACAGGAAAACCTGCAATCGGTGAAACAATATTTAACACCTAGGCTCTCAACAGCCTAAAATTATACATTAAGTCAAACAAATCTCACAGCACTGCCGGTATCAAATAATGTCAAATACAAAAGTAAACATTCATTTCAAGTTAAATGCAGGTTGCATTAAAGTAAACAATCTTGTTACTAAGTCGAAACTGCCTGTGAACACGGCCAGCTGTTTGGTGCTGGTTCTGAGTGGTTGTTTCGGAGCGAGCATGTAATTCTGCAGAACTCAGGGAGGAGGCAGAGGAGCGTGACTTTTTTTTACAGATTATCTATCATGTTAGGACAGCGAAAGTTTTAAAACATTTTTTTTTAAAACTTTTTTGTTAAGTTACATGCAGCTTTTAGGAGACGTTCGATGTGAGAGAACATTTGGTGGAGTGGAAACGGCGCTACGTCTGTGAAATATAGCATCTCAGTAGCGCAGTGGCGGTTCAACCGCGAGAGCAGAACCCTGCGTCTTCCACTGTTGGTTATCTAACCCGTTGACTTAAATTATTTTTCGGGTTATTTGCTTAGCTTTCTGACCGTCATGTTCAACCGGACGAGAATTGTGCGCTGATTTACCTGCTGTCTGATCACGCCGGTGTCCCTTTAGAACTTTAGTTGAAATGCTGTCAACCGGGACTCTCCATCACTCTCAGAGCGCTAAAGCTCCACACAACATTGCTTAGGATTTGCTACCATGTGCCTGCGTCGTGTGAAGGGAAGGGGGAGATATGCTGCACACTGGCTTCAGAGGGTTGTGAAGTACGAGATGTAGGTGATCGATTTTTGCGGCAATAAAAGAGAGTGATCGGCGATCACTAATCATACACGTTTTCACGGAAATCAGCTGCTTATGATCGATGGCTGATCAATCGGGACACCACTAATGTACAGCAATTCAATATTTTCTCCTGAATAAAATAAGATTGTCATCCACAAATAAGATACACTGAAGAAATTTAGAAAGCGAAAAAGTAGAGGTCCAATGATCAATCCTTGTGGTACTCTACACCTAATATCCTGTACAGTAGATTTTCTGTTATCTTCTACAAACTTTTATTCTGTCCTTCAGGTAACTAGTTACTGTAAACACGAGATTGAATAGAGATGGACTGCTACCTCATTTTTGTTGAAGTTGAGGTGGTTGTCCTTCTTGGCTCTCCAAGGATACAAGGCCTGGGCCTGAAGTCCCTCCACCTTCTCCCCCTAAAAATAAAACACAAAAAAGGTAGGATTGCAGCATATTACAACTATCTGTCTTTGCATAGTGACCGATTCATTTTATCCCTTTTCATACCTGTCCTAGTACTGGAGAAGGTGAGGAGCCTGTCGTCATGGTGGCAGGCGTGAAGGCGGAGCGTTGCCGTAACTGTGCCGATGGAACGCTGAGAGATGGATTCTGATTGGCTGAGGACGTAGGCCAGGCGTCCCATCCCTCGCTGTCCGACTGGCTCGCTGTGCTAGACGGCCAACTGACACAAAGGAATTTGACGATCAGGCTACAGCGGAAATCTATTGACACATTTAGGAGTCGGGAAGTAACACGAGTCAGACTTACGTGGTGCTGAAGTCAGCCCAGTTGCTGTTAGCAGAAGATGTTGAGGTGGAGGTGTGTCCGGAGGCTGAAGGGGGAGTGGCCATTGGCTGCTGGGTCGAAGGGGGTGTGGCTGAAGACGGAGGCCGCAAGCTGATTGGTGCTTCGCTTTCAGGTATCCGCTCTGCATAATTAGCTGGGAACCAACCGGTCCTGCCTCTTAGTTCACCACCCAGCCACCCAGGCTCCCCAGTTTGAGACTCATCCACCTATCAGAACACAGAGGCAACATTACAAAAAGATCTACTGACACAGAGGTAGCTCTAAATACTACGGTCAACTCTTCAAAGGAACAATGAACAACAAAACAAAGCTTTGCCGGTGAGACCATCTGTCACAGTTATTAAATACTAGAAAAATGGATGAGAAAAAGTGAGGCGCAGTAATCCTTTTGTTGGTTAATGTCCCAACCAAGTGTTCATTATACTCAGCAACTTTCTTGACCAAATTACAATGAAATAACTGCTCGGCAACTATTTCTTGCATTTGCATAATTAGGAGGATGCAACGGGAAAAATCAAAGATATGCTGTGCTTCTAAACAAAACTCTTAAGAGTGTTTTCACACCCGACAGTCCAGTGGACTTGGCTCAATTAGTTACCAAAACTGCAACATTTGTTGCATTTTCAGCTGATGCGGTTCACTTTTACTGAACTGCGTCAAACAATCCAAACTAATTGAGAGCCACCTGTGGGGGCGCTGCACCAAGAACCTCTGAAGGAAGCCGCAGGAAAACCTCAGAAGAATACATGAACGCAACTTCTTTCTTCACAAAATAGTAATAAAAGTGAAGTAGAGTCAGATTTTAGCAGTTGCAGTTTCTGAAATTTCTCTTTCCAGCATTTGACTCTTGGTTCTATTTACCCAGAATGCCCTGCACTACAGTGAGTTTCCTGCTTAAAAGCAGCTTCTGGTCTGCTTGGCGTTCTCGTATGCACTTGAACCGCACCAGAGTTCACTTTAATGAAACCGAGACCGAGGATTTTAGGGTGGACCAGTTTGTTTTTTTTGGTCCGCATCAGAGTTCTATTACGCATTCACACCTCCCCAGACAAACCAGACTTTCAAAGCAGACAAACTAGAGTTGGATTAAAGCAGACTAAATGTGGCTGGTGTAAATGCACCCTTAATAACATGTACGCCTGCAGGCACTCCGGCTTAGCTGTAACTCAGATTCACCGTTGAAGAGAAGAAATAATAAAACATCTTAAGTTCAGCTTCTCAGAGCAGAATTCCAGTAAGCAGATTTGTTTCATTTACCCAACCAGACTTGCATTGTCTTGCATATTTAGTGACCTGTTTATGAAGTTATTCCACATCTCTGAATGTACCACCAGGTTTTTGCAAATTGCTGCTGGCTAGTCTGAAGGAGCTGAGTGAGATAACTGAGGAAAGGCTGCTCTGTCAGTTTCCAAGCTCGTAAGCTTGGAAACTGCAGCTTTTCTCAAACATAAATGGAAGAATTAAGGTAACACTCCAGGTTTGTTTTTGATGAGAGAATAACATAGCATGATGTAAAGCTCAGTAAATTTTACATGATACTGCCCCTTTAAAAACGACACAACCATATTTATTAAACACACATAACTACAAGTCATTTTAGCTGTGAAGTGATCCATGTCTATGGGATGGTCACACTGATTATGAAAATACAAGAGGTCTGGCAGCATTTTGGCTACCTATGAAAAGTATTCACCCCTTTGGATATTTTTCCACTTTTCTTAGTTTTACAAATCAGTTATGGTTAACAAAATTTGGCTTTTGTGACAAACAAATGACAGAATTAGCAAAAGAATGTTGTAAACTTTTTTGGTCAAAAAAAAAGAAGAAAAAAAAACAAAATTCAGTTGATTTTGATTGATTTGTTAAATAAGTCAAATGGTTGAACATTCAATACTTTTCACAGGCACTGGACATCTATCTGTGATGACTTTGTGAAAAGCAAAGTCAATTACATTCATCCACTGGTAAATGGAAAAACATTTATATGACATGAGATGAACCAATGGCAGCAAGCGTTTTCTTTTGTTTTTGGTTTGTGATTGGTGGAAGCACACAACACTGCATTGGGCGGGGCTGCGGGGGTGAGGGGCAAGGACTTACCCATTCCCCCTTCACCTTCAGTATGCACAGCGGAGGAGAGAGGAAAAAGTTAATAAAAGCAACCCGTCTTTCACACACAAGCACACTGCAGGAGGAAGCCCAAGAAACCGAAAAAGAACCTATGTCGAAAGCACTCTCTAAAGTTTCTTTCTGAGGTGAATGGGTCTAAGTACGCACCATGATGACATCACCAGGCTGGATGCTGATCTCATCGTGACTACGAGCATCGAATGGATACAGAGCCCTGTAGTAGACCACCTTCACTGGCTGCTGCTGTTTTTGTTGCTCGAAGCCACTGGCAGAAGCTTTCTGGTCAAACAGACTTGGGCCAGGAGCCTTGTCTACTGTAGAGAGATCAGAGAAAAAGAAATATAACAAATTCAGGCTGCTTGTGACCAAAAAAACAATACACATGATGTACCATGCTGAAGGTGACACTGGACATAGACCAAGATGCGTGCCACTTTTCAGAACTACGTACATAAAAGCCCACTAGGCCTTTATTAAAGCTCAGCTGGGCAAAGACAAAGACTACTGCTCTTCTGTTTTATGGTCAAATAAAATAAATGTAACTGTTTCCAGTGTTTTGTTTTGTTTGATACACAGCTCCACATCACGATGTCACCAGGTGACTCTGAACCCATCCAATCACTGAATAGATGCTTAGAACAGGTAAATGTGTGGATGTGCCAAAACTTTCTCCAGCTGAACAGAAACGAAACTGAAATTATTATCTTTGGACCTAAAGAGGAGCGAACTAGAATCAATGCACAGCTTCAGTTATTACAACTAAAAACCAGCGATCAGCCCGAAACCTGGGAGTAGTGATGGACTCTGACCTGAACCTTCAGAGCCACATTAAGACAGTCACAAAGTCGGCCTTCTATCACCTGAAGAACATCTCTAGGATTAGAGGACTGATGTCTCAGCACGATCTAGAGAAACTCATCCATGCATTTATCTTTAGCCGCATTGATTAGTGTAACAGCGTCTTCACAGGTCTGACTAACAAATCAAACAGCTGCAGAACGCTGCTGCTCATGTTCTCACTAAAACCAGGAAGATATAGCACATAACACCAGTTTTAAAGTCCCTACACTGGCTCCCTGTAGCTCAAAGAATAGACTTTAAAATACTGATGTTAGTTTATAAATCACTGAACGGTTTAGCACCACAATACATTAAAGATCTGTTATTGTTGTACCAACCGTCTAGACCCCACAGATCCTCTGGTTCTGGTTCTGCTCTGCATCCCCATAACCAGAACCAAACGAGGAGAAGCAGCATTCAGCTTCTATGCACCACAAATTTGGAACAAACTTCCAGAAAACTGTAAAACTGCTGAAACACTGGGTTCCTTTAAATCTCAACTTAAAACCCACCTGTTTAGAGTTGCTTATGGCTAAATTAGGTTTAGAGTGTGGGTTTTGATGTCTTCCATGTTTTTATCTTTACTTTTCATCTAGTTATCCACTTCTTTTTATTTTTCTTTCACACTGTCTATGTAAAGCCCCCCCCGGAAAACCTCCCAGTTAAACGAATCTATATCTAGGGGTGTGAGAATCCTTGTTAAATAAAATCTTAACTAAAACTGTAAGGTGTGAGAATCCTTGTTAAATGGCGTTTTAACTAAAACTCTGAGTTGTGAGACGTTTAACTGAAGTCCTACAAGGGGTGTGGGTTTTAATGTTTTTGTCTTCAACTTTATTTTTTTTATTCTCTTTGTCTTTCTAACTGTTTATTCACTGTCACATGCTGTTTTTATTTTAATTATGTAAAGCACTTTGAAACGCCTTGCTGCTGAAATGTGCTATACAAATAAAAATTTGATTTATTGATTTAGATTGATTTAGTGCAAAAAACACTAAACAAGCAATTTGATGGGAGTATTTTTCAGCCAATGCCGCTAAAAATCTAATCAAAGTAGTACAAAGTGAGGAAATAAGACTACATACAGTTTTTTTTATCATAAGGCAGATATACTTAGTCTTGAGAAAAACAGTGCAACAGATTCAGGTTTGTAGGCCTTTTCACACTCATTCCAACCTTTTTTGATCTTCCCACAACTTCTCCATAGGATTGAGATGTTTTGGTGATGGCCACACCAAAATATTAGCTTTATGGTCATTAAGCCACTTTGACTTTGTGCTCAGGGTTATTGTCCATTTGGAAGACCAATCTGTACCAGAGATTTTACTACCACCTTCATACTTGACAGTTAGGATGGTACGAGCATCCCGGTTTTTCCTCCAAATGTAACGCTGCTCATTATAGCGAAATAGTTCCACTTTTGCTTCATTAGACCACAGCAAATGTCTCCAAAAATCAAGATATTTTGCCTGTGTCCATCTGCAAATTGCAATCTGCCTTTTTATGTTTCTTTTGGAGAGATGACTTCCTCCTTGCCGAGTGGCCTTTCAGCTTATGTCAGTACAGGACATGTTTCACTGTGGATAATGGCTGTCTTTCCAGCTTCAGCAGCATCTTCAAAGGGTCTTTGGCTTTTGTTCTGGAGACAATTAACACATTCATCTCTAGCATACAGAAAGTTTCTCTTTCCTGAGTGGTACCATATTAGGACATTGATATCATGTCTATACTGATGTAGAATAGTTTGAAGAGATGAACACTGCACCTTCAACCATTGGTAAATTGTTTCCAACGGTGAACCAGACTTGCTCAGCTTCACAATTCTCTTCCTGATATCTTGGTTGATTTCTTTTGATTTTCTCATTGTGTCAAACAAGAAATAAGTATGTTTAAGGTGTGATCTTAAAATACATCCATGCTGGTCCACAGGGTTCTGTTCCTTATGTCTTAGGTGTGTTCCAACACACCTGATTCAGATGACTGCATGACATCCTCTGCATGCTAAGATATGTTGCAGAAGCCCATTAGTCAGAGATTCATTTAAGTCAGGTGTGTAGTAGCAAGGAGACACCTAATAAAGTGTTGGACAGTGATCCAGGGTTTGGAGCCACTTACAGCAGGTTACTGCTGTAAGCCATGAGATGATCATCTGGGCTTTCCCTCATTGTTTAAAGAGACAGTCATAAATCTGTACTGTATATGAACTTCTAAATTTGAAGACATTAATAAAGAGACATTCTCTCTTTAATGTGTGTCTCTTTAATTCTAACAGTCCTAAAACTAGAGAACTTGGTCTGATTTAACTTGAAACAGAAATAAAGGTGAATGCATCTTTTTATTTGGTGTATGTAACAGTCTGGTTTCAGACTTTTACATACACTGGTTTCCTCAAATCAGCGGAGAGGTTGTACACGGCACGACTCTATTTAGCGCTAACATAGCAGACCTCACTTCATCTAAGCCAGTGTTTTTCAACCTTTTTTGAGCCAAGGTACATTATTTTAATCGAAAAAATCTCGAGGCACACCACCAACCAAAAATTTAAACAAAGATACTCTGTAGCCGCCTATATTACATATTTAGTCATTCTTATCAAAGTTTCTTGAATAGGAATCAAATAAACACAAAAAATGCATTTTTATTACATTTTACATTTCTTATTTCAAATTGCACTTAACATGTCCACTACAAAAATACACCTGAACAGCCACAACACTGTGGTGTTAAATTTAAAGAAGTTGTAGAAAACGTCAAAGTGTTTTACAAACTAATCCACAAGCATTCTTTTAGCCAGAATACAGAAAATAATTGTTATTCTGAAAGAAGCAATACTATTTGGGAAACATTTCACTTCATATTCACTGTTACAATATGAAGAGTTGCATGTACAAAATGTCAATATCTGTATATTTTACCCACCTGGTGTGAAACCTGTGAATGTTTGGATGAAAACTGCTGATTTCCTGGCAGAAATTGAAGAAAGACAAAGCTCTTCCTCAACATCTCTGTCTCTCTGTTTTTAGTTTTTATAGTAGCCAGGCTTGAGAAGCTCACTTCACACAGATATGTTGTGGGAAATGGACTCATGTTCTTTCCAACTACTGCTGAGCTTCACTGTCTTTTCCATCACTGTCATCACAGTCTTTCTAGATTCAGATACAGGTAGCTCTCACCGCTACCTGTAACATTCATGCATCACTAATTCTCTTGTTTTAATGTAAAATGCTCCGTACCTACTGCCATCTAGTGGTAAGAACATTACATGATTACGCCGCTAGTCACTGCTACAGCAGATACTCGAAGATGGCATTATTTGCAGATAATTCATTTTCAAAAAATCTTTTAAAAATCAATTACCGTATTTTTCAGACTATAGAGCGCACCATACTAGCACCTTCAATTTTTCTAGATAGTCTGAGGTCTTAATTCAAACCTCAGACTGATCCCCTGCCTAAAGGAACCTCAGAGTGAAGAACTTTCAGCCTCCAAGTCACTTAAACTGGCTCTTTTAAATACCAGATCTCTCTGTGCTAAAGCTCTATTAATTAATGATTTTATCACTGAGCATAATATTGATGTTTTATTTCTGACAGGAACATGGTTGAATGACATTAATGAACCAATCGTACTAATTGAATCAGCGCCTCCTACGTACAATTTTTTAAGTGAGAATAGAAAACACAAAAAAGGAGGAGGCGTGGCTTCAATATTTAAGAATACCATAAATTGTAGTAAAATCTCAGTGGGTAATTTCACGTCTTTTGAATACCGTATTTTTTGCACTATAAGGAGCACCGGATTATAAGGCGCACCTTCAATGAATGGCCTATTTTAAAACTTTTTTCATATATAAGACACACCGCATTATAAGATTATAGAATAGATGCTACAGTTATGGTCGCCACCTGTACGGTTGTTCCATTCTCTACAAATGTGGATGTATAATAATAAAGAAGCAGTCCCCAAGTACTTTATATAGTAGGCTGCCCCAGTCGTTGCTTCACTCACAGTGTTGGTGTTGCGATATTGTGCCCAACTGCTTTCTGGGTAACACAGACCAACCGACACGCTGCCACCGCAGTCTCTGTTCCCCCCCTCGGCTTTAAATGTAACCCTAGTCGAAGCACCCCGGATGAATATCTAAAGCCACTTTGTTGACATAAAAAATGTTAAAAAAACAGTCCGACTTGGGTCGGCGAGGAGAGCCTTCCGCCACTGGGCCGGGGCGTGGCCGGACGATGGTCACCCTTCTCCGTTCGCGCACAGCATGTTCGTGGAGAACGTGGAGCTAAATGACCTGCAGACGACCTGATTATCAGATCGGTAGGTAGATAGGTCAGTCAAATTTTATTAACAAACCAGCGTTTTGACAACTGTGCCAACATATGTATGTATTGCACGCCTTATTCTCAAAATAACATAAATGCTGTCATCACTTTGCTTCTTCACCTGTGGCCAAATGATTGACTGCAGGACCATCTATAATTGTAGAAATAGAAATGGCTCCAAACAATCACAGAGTATCAAAAATATGATCCAAAATAAGTTCCTTGAATAGAGAAAAAAGAAAAAAAAAAAATGTCAAAAACATTGTCAGTAAAATAAAAACAGAATCTGAAATCAGTAGATCAGTATTGAGAAATCACAATAATATTTAATCTAAAATAAGTTAACAGCTGTACTTGCAAGCATATATTTTCTTGAGTTAATGAGTTAAAATCAAATGGAAAAACAAAGGAGGTCGTTTCTAATGTTGCTAGGTAACAGAACAACGTTTTGTACTGCAAAGAAAAACAATGTAAATTAGTATATATCAACACTTGTCAGATAAGAGAAGCAGTAGTTTGGATGACACTATAATGACCATAAATTTATTAATTTATTCATAAATGAAGTCACATGAACAATACAGTAGATGAACAAAATGGGGTTGTGGTTATAATTAATGTCGGAAGAGTTCACAGCCCCTCCTTGAAGCATACAAGGCAGCCATATTAGCTACATTAGCGGTAGCATCTCCTGGAAAATTACGACTTTTACTAAGACTGCCTGTCTCAGTCAACATACAAACAACCCAGAAAGTCGCCCCCCATCAGTTATCTTTAAAGATTTTAGACTTGGCGCAAGTGATATTCCTTTTTGAAATAAAACACGGGAAAATTGGGTGTGGACAGCCAAGAGAAGGGGAGAGGGGGTCTAGGAGGTAGCGAGAACTAATATGCCAGCATTACATGGTGTAAGATTAACAACGGCCCAAACCCGTGTTTTAAATCAAGCTTTAATATCATGCAACAAAATTCATGCGCAAAATAAAATATACTACAGAAATATGAAAGCATAGACTCACCGTTGAGGTTGGGTTTGCGTTCGCCTCCGCGGTTGCTAGCCTCGGTGATGCTGGTATTTCTTCAACAAGACACTTGGGTCATGTGATTGGCTCAGTGTTGAAATCTGACAACGACTGCTAATGTCTGTGACCTGAAGTAACCTTGCCATTTTTGTACAGCGAATTTTTAGACGCTGAATTTGAGATGGCGAATTTGAGCAAGTAGAATTTTTAGGACACTAAAAATATTGCATTTGAATTTTTAAAAGTTGAATTTTTTTTAACACTGAAAAATATATATATATTGAAAATTTCATCACTTTGAAATAGGAATGTGAATTTTTTTAACAAATGAAAATTGCAAACATGTACAAATAATGACACAGAATTTTTTTTTAGGTCAAATTGTATTCTGAATTAATTTTGAAATTAAAAAAGTAAGCGCAAATATACAACATTCAAGTTTCAGATGCTTTTTTTATTCAAATTCTGATGGCACATATTTACTTCCATACATTTTGTTCTTCATTCATTTCCATTTAGTTCCCTTTGATTAGTATTATCCTCTCTTGGTTTATTGCAATGTCCACTTTAGTTTCTTTCCTGTTGCTAGTTCGTCGCTCCGTTTTATATCCCACTTCTCCTGTTTCAGAGTTTTGCACAATGTGCATGTGTTTTTTTTTTTTAAGCCCCTAAGGCGCAGGGCGTATCGATGGGGAAAAGGCAGACTGACATAAACATTTTAAAACAACTGAAACAATTTCTGCATTCTGATTATTGAAATTTAAAAGTGCTGTGGTACCATTGTTCTATCACCCCCGTTTCATACTGGACCTCTTACAGCTCTGGTTTTAAGGCTATAAAATGAACGCTCTCTATTGTAGTATCACTCATGGAGGGACTTATTTATTTATTTATTTATTTAAATGGGTTCATTTTTCAGAGGGATACACAGTGAGGGTATCGTGATTTTAGCTACCAGTAGCAGGAGAACGGAGCTGCACCAAGAAGCTAACAGAAGCTAACAAACACTGAAAAGAAGAAGAACTGCCATCGATACAGTTGCAGCCAAGCATGATTTAATGTTACACAATACAGTTTTACCAAGTTGTTCAAAGTCTAAACTGGCATTGTTGTGCATTTAAGGTGTAAAGCAGTGGTCCCCAAACTACGGCCCGCGGGCCGGATCCGGCCCGCCTCCACATTTGGTCCGGCCCCCTGAACAATACCAGAGAGCATTTAGATTTTTTTTCATATACCGTATTTTCCGGACTACAAGCCATTTATATGTGGATTTTTCTTCAACCACCAGGGGGCTCTTTAGCAGAAAGTGAATCATTGGAAGTCTGGTTACTTGCGTGCCAATATTGAGCCCACAAGCAGCAAAATGAGTAAGAAACAGATCAGATGTCTTTGGAAAGTTTCTTTGCGAAGGGGAAAAGGCCCAGAGAAGAGACAGGAGAATGGATTTATCCCGGACCGGTAGGTGAGTCCCACATTACAAGCCTGCTCTGCGTAACATGCGGCGACCGACTGCTAATGAGACAATGAAGCTTCAAGCTGTTTTGCCAGGAAGAGACCAAGCAGGCTGTGGATATAAGCAACACTTTGGGTGTTATTGTCTCTCATCACTCCCTGATGGGATCGTCTCGTTGCAGAGAAACAAGCTCAGGGCTCCCGTTAGTCATTATCATGAGTTAAAATTTTCACGAAAGTAAAATGTTCGCTTTTGTGGCGCTTCTGTATATTATTTTGAAGGGATATGTAAACGTTACCATAGCGACCAGAGTCAGAGCGTTTGGGCAGTGGTCAAGAGGAGAGGAGTAGAGCTTTTGAGGCGTAAGTCTGGTTTAGACGGCAAAATTTAAGAATTGTCGGCCTATTCTCCAAATCTCTGTGACCACAGAGCTGATAAAAGTCCAACAGATTCGATTGGTTCATGTTCAGCCACACGTCACAAACTGATTCCAGTCACGAACATCCCGATTCCAGAGGATAATCCAGTAAAAAATCCCAAAATAGCAGGAATTTAGAATAAGCAAACACGGATAACAATGTAGAAGCAATAGTTATAGTTTGTGGAGTCATTTTAAGAGATAAAATATGTAATAAAAAGAAAAGGCGGTGGATGAAAGACGACGGGAGCAGCCGCTCTATTTGCTGCACTATGATTTGGAGGTGAATGTTTTTTCATAGTTAACATTTTTAACTGAATAAACAATAATGATCTTTTAGATTTAATAATAAACATTTCCACATATCATCTCCGATATCCACCAGACTCTCAGTTGCACAATATGTCAGCTGTTTGGGATTCCCCTCTGTTCTTACGTCACTGCGCTTTCTGATTGGCTACCTGTCACATTCAGCAGGTTTTATTCTCGTTCCCAGTCAGGGAAAACCCCACAGGTTGCGATAAAAGGGCCAAGACAACCTAAATAGGGCATATTCAGTACTTAATGGGAAAACCAACATTAAGTACAGCCTTATCTGACTGTTTGTGCCCCCACCCCCTCTCCCAGGCCGCAACAAAATTTCCAAGTCTTGACGGTCCACGGTAATAAACAGGTTCCACTGATTTAGCACGTGCTAGTAGCAACACGAAAGATCAGCACTTTTACTGTTACAGTTACAGCTCGGAAACTACCGTAATCAGTTCTGTTAAATCTTGGCAACTTTTTCTTTTTCAACCATAATAAATGTGATATTAATTGAACTGTTATGACTCAAATTTTGGGTGTCCGCCCCCCTCTGCTGCTGCTACATCGTTGTGGAAAACCTGGAGTGGCAGAGATATCCGAGGCTTAGATGTATGGAAGCCCGTTTCCGCCACCCTGTTAAAAAAATAAAATAAATTATCTCAAAATAATGAGATACTATCTCATTATAATGATATAATTATTATTTATTATTAATTATTATTTTTATAACAGAGTGGCGGAAATGGGCTTCCATATAGATGTGTATGTTTACTGGTTAAAAAAAAACAAACTTTGGGGTTGTGGCTTACAGTCCGGTGCGGCTCATAGTTCGGAAAATCCGGACTATAATCTTTCCTGGATTTTTTCATTATTTATGTCATTAATAGTCTTATTATTTATTTTCTGACTTGTTCTGTAAAGAACCCAGAGAGAGTTATTTGATTGCACTTTCTGGAAAACAAAATATTTTTACATTTAGGCACTCCTGCAATCGTCCCACTTTTTTTGTTACAAACTGACTCCGGCCCCCACCAGAGAAGGAAAAAGTTATGTGGCCCTCACAGGAAAAAGTTTGGGGACCCCTGGTGTAAAGTCTACCTTCGACCAAACGCCCCCCAAAGGCATCCCAGAGCCCCACTTTTGTAAAAATGTCCCCAGCGCCCCCTGGGGGGGCGGTACCGCCCACGTTGAGAACCACTAGTCTAGACCCCCCAGATCTTCTGGTTCTGCTCTGCATCCCCAGAACCAGAACCAAACGAGGAGAAGCAGCATTCAGCTTCTGTGCACCACAAATTTGGAACAAACTTCCAGAAAACTGTAAAACTGCTGAAACATTGGGTGCCTTTAAATCTCAACTTAAAACCCACCTGTTTAGAGTTGCTTATGGCTAAATTAGGATTGGAGTGTGGGTTTTGATGTCTTCAATGTTTTTAATCTTTTTATCTTTACTTTTTATCTATTTATTAATTTTTTTTATTCCTCTTTCTATGGAACCTGGTGCTGCAAGGTTGGATACCTTGTCCTGTTAGGCGACGAGGCCTGGATAATACCCGTGTTAAATGGACGGCGGAGTCCGGCGACGACAGGCGCTTAAATTACGTAACAAAAGTATGTTTTTATCTTTTTTAATCTTTTTATTTTTTTTCCAAAATCTCTTTCTCTTTTACTGTTTATTCAATGTCACATGCTGTTTTTATTTTTTCTTTAATTATGTAAAGCACCTTGAAATGCCTTGCTGCTGACATGTGTTATACAAATAAAATTTGATTGATTGATATAACCACTTCCCATTTAATTCCAACCACATATTCAGGAGAATCCCAATCAGCAGCAGCTGTAACTCACCTGCTGAAGACCAGGGGTCGGCTGGCTGGCTGAACAACTTGTTCAGTTTGTCCTGCATGTCCTTCTTTCCTCTGCTCTCCACATCCTTCTCTTCCACTGAGGTGGCCCCCTTCCTGCCCTCCTCTTCCTCCTCCATCCCTCTCCTCTTCCTCTCCTCTTCCTCTTGAGTCACTCTGTTTAGCCAGGCGTGTGACGCAGACATGGAGGTGGGGCTAGGAACTTTAGGGGCGGAGCTTCCAGTTTCTCCCTGCCAGGAAACTCCTTCCTTTGACAATGACCTGGATGTTGGCAAGAATAAGATGCAAAGAAGGTCATATTATTTACCAAAACAAAAAAGATCAAACATTTCAGTATTTCTTCCTGTCTTACCCGCCCTCCTGCAGCTCTGCAGACTTCCTTTCAATTGCCGTTTGCATGTAAGGTTGAGAGAGTGACTGAGCGCCTCCCTCCAACTCCTTCTGCTTCTGCCTCTGCTGCCGGCTGTGGATCTCCCGCAGTTCCTGCAAAGCATCATGGCGTACAGGAAAGGAACAGCGATGAGGGCGAAGTGGGGTCAGAGGGTCGGTGGCTACGGGTTACAGTCCACAACTAAACAACAACACCAGCAGCAGCAGCACGTTTCGCATTAGTCAGGTGATCAAGACAAGCTCCGCCCCTTCCAATAACGGAGCAGCATAACTTGTTGGCATGTTTCCAACAAAAGGGAACAAGGAATCAATATAAAAGCCTTTTTTTTCAATAAATTTTATTTAAAACAAAATCACAACCTTTTCATACATTTCAGTCTTCTAGCAATGTATGTTTTCTTGTCTCTACATAGTGAGGTGGAGTGTTTCCACCATCTTTCTAAAATGTTATAATTTTCTTTCTCCAAACTTGTTGAAATTTTAGATTCGTCTTCATTTGATTTATTCCTTGTGAAATGTTTTAGTGGTGAAAAAATATGGCTGGGAGAAGAACTATAGGCAAAAAATAACGTATTGGTATAGGAGTTTCAGATGAATTGTAAGTGCAGAAATCTGCTCTTGGTCTTCTTTCTCATTTTTTTTCCAACTGCTCCTTCAGTCAGAAAAAGCATTTAATTAATTAATAGACTAATAAATTAAAATGTATTCAATAATTACCATTTTAATGACTAACATTTTTTGAAGAGTAATTTTGTTTACAGAGACATCATAATCCATTTTATTTAATTAGTAATTTAATTTCCTCTATGGATCAACAAAGTGTTTTTGAATTTAAATTGAATGCAATTCATGTTTCATTTGTGTGTGGTTTTGATTTCTGTTTATTTATTGTTTTTGCGTGTTGTGTGTTTATTCTTGGATATTTAAAATAACTTCCAGTTATAGTATTAATGTTTACAAAATCAGCATTTATTGATGTTTGAGAGGGCAACATTAAATTATTATTCCATCATCATATTATTTGAAAATGGGCTCAAAACATTATTATTTATCGCAATAATTACTGGGAACATTTGTTATCCAGCAAAATTTGTTATACAGTGATAGTGAACTTTAAAAAATAAAAATATAAAGTATATTTTCATATATTGGTTCGGTTTTTACATCTTCAGTGTTGCATATGATCCGTGTTCCTAAATTTGTCATTTCAAAAAAATTGCAAAAAGTTCAGATTTCTTTTACTGGAATGGATGTTGCTGCTACCAATCTATTTAAAGCAATGTGCGCTGCTGAAGGCGGAGGGGCGGAGCTTGCACAAAGGACTCTCTTGTGTTGACATACTGGGTTAAAATGATTGAATGAATAAAGGAAGTCTAACAGAGTGTGGAAAAGGGAAGAGTGCACTGGGATAAACATGGGCAGATCTGTGTACCCATGACAACCATCTGTGCCGTTAGAAACCACTCTGTCGCTTGAAACAATGCAATGTGGATGCCGTGTTCCAGCCAATAGACCGACAGGAGGACACTTCGAGGGACAATCAAACCCATAACAGAGAAGAGATAGACAACTTTGAGGAGACAGAAAAGTCCAAACAAACTGGGACAGGAAGTGAAAGAGACGCTGGAGAACAGACACACGCACACACTCGCTCACATTAAACCCGTTTATTTTTAAACTTAACACAACTCTCCCAGCTTCCTGTCAGGTTGAAACAACAATAGTTAAGGCGGGACTACAGTGACGTGAGGTGAAGTAGCCTTGCATAGCAAAGAACGCCATAAAAATGTCAACAGTGTTAGCTAAAGATGCATTGAGACACAATTGGACAATTTTCAGCTTGGCAGACCAGCACAGGCTTCAACAAAAACGCTACAGTATGAAAGATGTTATGAAGCACATAATTGTTATAGTTAGCCATTTTCAGTATAAGGCTTTTAAAATTTCTATGGTAGCTTGCCGGCTAGTCATTCTGCTTAACACAGGATACTTTGATAGGTTTTGCTCATTCCACTCTGCTGCCGTTTTTTTACTTTTGGAGCATTCCGCTCCTCTTTAAATCTGTGTGGTCTCATAATTTGAGAGATGTTTTTTTTCTACCTCTTCTGGGGCCATACTTCAGGATTATTCGAGCTTTGGTATGATAATCAGCTGCTCCCAGTTGTAAAAGCGTCTTATTGCCAGAGTTATGCATCATAATAACTGCATTAAAGTAAAAAAAATTAAAAGCAAAAATCCTTCCAGTTGCACAGCACTCAAAACCAGATGGAATAACAGTCCAAACATGCAATGACTCAATTTGAAAAATAATAAAACTTATAAAGAAAAGTGGACAAAAAGAACAAATCGGAACTACAGTAACTGAGCTACTCCAATTCTAAGATAATGTTGGTACAAGAGTGAACTGAGCTGCAGCAAACCTTAGCATGTTGCAGGCTACGTTCTGTTTCTACTGCTAGCTACCTGACATGGAAAATAAATGGTTTAGCAATATTAACAGACATTTCTACATCTCATGCTTAAATTAGAACTTATGTTATCTTGGGAAGTCTATACTGAATCAGCAAAAATCTGTATCAGAAGCAATGTAAAAATGTTTGATCAGTGCATCTCTACTGTTAGCTACAAGAACAAAGCTAGCTAGCTGGATAAGCAGGTAGCTAAACAACACAATGTAAGGGAAAAAAAGGATTTTTAAAAAACAAATAAAAGCAATAAGGAAGAAGATATAGAAAGAGTTCAAAGAAAGGACAGAAAGACAGAACAAGGGTTATTATGAGAAGGAGAGGATGGGTTGCTATATGGACCTTTATAGTGCAGGCTAACCGAGTCAGACAAACTCTGACGGCTGATAATAACTCCTGCAGTTGTCCCTGCTCCTGGTGCTGAAACACACACACACATGCACGCATACAACAGGCAATACACACAAACACAGAAGGTATATCTCTCAGCGTTTCAATAATCTTGTTCCCAATTCCGTCATTGAAAGAATAAAAGTGAACTTTTTGGTCAGTTTTTACCATCTGAGCTCTTTGTAAACACTCTAGTATTAGCAACCAATAAGTTAAACATACTCTTGTAGTATAAAATGCTTAATATTAGAAACATGAAAGGCAAAAAGAGCTTTGAGGGTTTAAAATTTCTTCAACCTCAACTGTTGATATTTGCCTTCAAAGTCCTAATTTATTCCAAATGGCAGCTGTTTTTTAAAACTATGATGGTGACTCATTTAAAGGAGGACGTTTGTGATTCACTGTGATGAGCAACACATATTAACAAAATCTGGTTTAGTCAGCGTTATGCAAACAACCAAGATGCCTGCACAGTTTCAATTATTTTATTTTGTGCTACGATGTTGCTCATATTCTAAAACTTCTTTTTATGAAAAATATGTAAAAAGAAGTTTCTTTTAAAACAAAGTAAAAATTCCAGGAAAAATATGTTTTCAGTAGAGCCTCAAAAATCTAATATACATCTAAATTTGTTCCATTTGGCTCTATTAAGAGATTATTTGATGTTCAATTAGCAGTAGTGGGCAATTCTAGCTAAAAACATTAGTTGTGCCATTCCTAAAGCACAAATCAAACATTAGTTCCGCTAATAATAAAGCATTAACTGATATTTAGTTGTAATTGGAGTTCTAAAAAATAAACTTCCTTTATTGGAAACACACCAATTTTGAAAAACATAAACACTAAAAACATTATTTATATAGGCCTGTCACGATAACAAATTTTCTGGACGATTAATTGTCAAAAAAATTATTGCGATAAACGATAATATTGTTTCAATACTTTCTGACACTGATTTAATGGAAATGACATTAAATCATTTATCTATACACTGTATCTATCTATAAAGTGTATAGATAGATACACTTTATTTTCAAAAGAACACATAACACTGGAACTGATAAACTAAACAAACAAAACAACCAAAAACAAAAATAAAATATATTCTCAGTCTCCATTAACAAAAAACGAACTTGAATAAAAACTAAATAACATAATGCCAAAGTTGAAATAAATACTGCATTCAACCAAGAGTGCAGATTATAAAGTCTGTATATTATATTGTCCTTCAGTAATCACTAGATTTAAATAGGGAAGATGGGCACATCCCACTACCTAATGCAATAGTTCATGCCACACGATTTTTTTGCCCCTATTTTCCCTTTACGAAAATCTTAGATCGTTGACCGATATATATATATATATATATATATATGAAAAACGTTTTTACGCTTGGATGAGGTGGTTTTTCAGCTGTATCCAACAGGAAGTGGTAGAAGGATGATGGCACGGCATGTTTTTATTTTTAACGACTTACTTATTCACGTGTTTCATATTTAATGAAAACATCCCAATTGCGAAACTGTGTTCCTTCGATATTAGTGGACGACTGACAAGGTTTTGCACACATTTATAACAGAAAGGCAGCTAGTGCTGTGTACTTAGGTTAATCTCAACCATCAACACACAAAAAGCCTTTCAGGGCTCTACTTCTTGGTGGTTAAAGTCAAAAAAGCAAGTTAGTCCCCTGGTAAATATCCAATTCAAACACAAAAAACTGACCTTAGTGGTCAGCTGATGATCAGCAGCAGAACTCCAGTTACATAACCACTAAGTATATCCCAACTGCAGTACCACCCCATTCCAGCCATGGAAGTGTGCTCTACCTGTCTCCCTTTCTCTTGGCGGTGAAGCTGGCGTCGCAGGGCTTCTATCCTGGCACAGTGGTTGGCATAGAACTCACACAAACACTGGCATGGGAGCAAAAGGCCAGTGTGGGAGGTAAATGAAAGGGGTAGAAAATATAGGAGGGATTTAATAAGTGGGTTGAACAAATAATAACAGGGAGAAAATGAATGGGAGGAATGCAGGTTGAGGAAGCAGAAACAAAATAAAAACGAGTACAGCCAGGAGCAAAAATAAAAACAACAAACAGGTACAGAAGCAGAGCAGATGTAGAGCACCAGTCGTTATAGAGGCACAGCAGTGACCAAGGAAGATTTAGGGAGTTATAGCGGTATGGAGGGGAGGGTAGAGGGAAGTAAAGTCAAATATTGTTCGCACCTCAGTGATGTTTGTCTCGTTTACTGTAAAGAACTACACAACCGAGACGTGCTTCGAGTTGAAAGAAACTGCTTTATTACTTTCTGTTCTACTTCTACTGACACCTCTGTTATGTTGGCTTCGCTACATAAATCCTGAGCCACGTTGATTAGATTAGTGGTTAGAAAATTTGTTTATTATTGTCTCTATGGTAGCTGCTCTTCAGCCTTCCTCATTGTCCTGAGTGTTCCCATCTGCTTCTGGCTATGACACACAACAAGACTGAGTCAGGACTCTGACCTCTCCCGCGGACCTAGATAAGATGAGATAAAATAAAATAAAGACTAACTGGCTCTGAAGTATCATGGTGTGTTGGAGTCATTGTAGACAGAAAGAAAGAGTCCATTTTGCCCCCCAAAAAATCTAAAAGTTTGAGATTAATCTCTGCAAGTTCCTTGGGAGATTTCTGAACTCCAAAAGTTAAAAATTTGCTAGTAAAAAATTCTAAAAATTTTGTTATAAATCTCATAATTATTTTAAGAAATGTAAAATTCAGAAAATTTTCAACTTGTGGAAATTTTGTACTAGAAATGTCTCTTATTTTCCTAAAACAATTCTGAGATGAATTTCAAAATATTTGAGTTTTTTGGTGGAAATTTACTCCTCCTTTTTGTGGACTTTTCTAACTTTCCATGTTTTTTCTAGATACATTTTGAGATTAATCTAAAATTTTCAAGCAAATTTTTTTACTTTTCAAGCTCAGAAATTTTCTAAGTTTTTGTTAAAAAAAGTTTTTTCTAGAAAATTTCTGACTCTCAATTTTTTTTTAAACCAGAAGTTTACTTTTTTTTAATCTTTCTACAATGCCCCTAATGATCAAATGATCAAACATCTACAGAAGTCAACAAAAACAATTCAACTTGCTGTCGCTAGTAGCAGCATAACTCTAGAAAATAATTTTCCTTCCACTTCACACGTATGCACTATTTCATGATGGTCTATCTCACAAATCCAAAGAATTTATGGTGAAGTTCATCATTGTAACGGGAGAAAATGTGACAACGGACACAGCCTATAAATACACTAAATAAACAGTTGTTTGCTTCCATAATCTAGCGCCAAAAACACAAAAATTAAACGTGGCAGGGGCAGCAGTACAACATCGATAGGAACAGAAACGCACCAAAGCTCAGTTCACCAATAAACAAAGTACAACTAAGCCAGGGGTCACCAACCTTTTTGGTGCAACAGGAAGGGCTACTTTTCTTGGCTCAGCCGTTATAACAATAATACATACGATTACATGCCGTCTAATAATATTAATGTTAGGGACTATTCACAAGAGTTATCAGTAATTATTACCATGGCAGCTATGGTTAATTGCTATTATGTGATCAGAAGCTCTTAGTTTAGTTTTAAGTTTGATTCCCTTTCTTAGCTTTTCTGTGTGATTCTAAATTTCCCACAAGTGACTGACAGTCTGGATTATTGCAGCTGCTGGACGCACTGTGAGATTTTCCTTTAAATAAAAGAAAAGTTATTGTATATTTTTATTATCCCTCTTTATTATTAACAAATTGTGCAGAGAAAAAAATGTCCGACAAATTATAAGGTAGCACAAAACTATCCCTGCACCTGACCTGTAAGTGCGCATCTCTCCAATGCGCATCATGTGCGCGTCGCACAAAACCAGCGCAAACTTAAACCACTAAAGCAGCGAAGCCTTTTTTAACACAAACGATGCTAAATACTAATAAATACATGGAAGCGGAGCCGACCTGTGATCCACGAAAAGAGGAGGATGTTGATCCCGGTTCAGGTGTCAGACGTGCAGAGGAGGAGAAGGTGAAGCAACATTGTTTGCTTAGTTTTTACTCTTTTGGAAAACGTTTCAACTAGATTAAATTGTTTAACACACAGTGTTAGAGCGACGCTCAGTAGGAGCGACAGATGTCAGCTAACGGGTGACCTGCTAACTGTCCGGTTCAGGAAACGTCAAAAAGCTCATAACCGGCGACCCGTCAGAACCGAACACGGTAAAAAGCTCAACCGGAATCCAAACCACTTCTAGAACTACGGGAGGTTCAAACTCCGCTCATTCAGTGTTAGCTTACAGAAAAAGCACCAAGCCGCCAAATAAACAAAAGCAAACTGACCAATAAGATTTAAGCTTTGGGTGCCCTTTGACCCCCACAGACTCAGATGTGCGCTACGTACAAGATGTTTTGACGCATAATATATTTTTTTCTCCACAATTTTAATTGTAAAGAGGGTTCGATAATTAAAATTTCATTTTATTTTTTTTTACTTCAAGTTTAAAAAAAAAAGACCTAAGAGCTCCTCCCACTCTAAGTTAGGCAGAGAGGGAGCAGCAGGCACTGCTGCCCTCCGATAACATCCTGCAGGCGCATATTCTGAACTTTAACCATAGAAGAGTTTTATGCATAAAAATTTACATTTTAAATTTTTTTTATAATTAGCTTTTTTTTAAATTCTGAATATAAACAAATTTTACTACTTCAATGTAAAAATATTAAATAATTTATTTGGCAATGCTCCCTAATGAGAATGGCTATTTTTAGAACTTGCCCCGCGGGCGACTGACAAGGGGCCCGCGGGCGACAGGGGGCCCGCGGGCACCACGTTGGTGACCCCTGAACTAAGCTTTGAGATGAATGCTATGAAAAATGGACATCATTATAGAAGTAGAGAATAAGCATTTGATTGGTTCATTTTATCTTTCTACAACTGAGTTTATGAATAAACTTTACAGGGAATATACCATTATCTTGTTTTATGTATAAGACATTTTTCCTCTTAAGTATGAAATTGGTCAATATTAAACCTAAAGTGCCAATAATCAACATTTTTATGTCTGGTCTTTAAATGTTTTGAAGCTTTACTAAGGATTTTGAAAATGTCTGGAACAGTATGAATAATCTATGACAATATTAATGTTATTCTTTTAAAATTAACACCATTTAGTGTTTTCTAAATAGTTTATTGATCCAGTATCAGCCTTGCCAATCAAGCTGTCTTCAATATTGTTAAAGAGCGCAGACTGATTGGAGCAGTTTTACTCACATGGGTCGAAATCCTATTTGTGGGGTTTGATCTTTATTAAAACAACATTATTGCATTATCAGCTGGTACTTTTACCAACTTTGTGGGCTTTCTACACTTAGGCATGTTTTGGTTTTGTAGCTGAGATTTCTTCAGCAACTCCATCTTAAAGCTGCATTCCAATTTATTTAACCTATCCCTCAAACAGTAAACTTTGCTAAATATTTATGTTGTGCATCTATGTTTTCTTTGTCTCGTGATGCGCTCTAAAAACGCATTTGTGTCATTACCTTCAGCTGTGTGTTGAAGGCGTCTATTTCCAACAGTTTAGCTCTGGTCTCCCTCTCCACTGAATCCAGCTGCTCTTTGAGCTGCTGCCTGCTATTTTCCTTTTGTTCAATGGCTTTCTGCAGCGATGACAGGCTGTCACCTGAACACACGCACACAGACAGAGTAGATGATGTTAGTTAGATAAACTTAGGCAGTAGGACAGCACCTGGTTTCTTAGAAGTTACTATAAAATTCAGGAAAAATTATCAGAATCTTGGCTGCTGCTGTAAAACAAACCTTTTAATTTCTGATATAGTACAAGAGTTTCCAGAGCTCAGAACTTTTTCTAACATCATGGGAAAATTTAGAAAGATGGAAACAAAGAAAGACAAAAAAGAGAAAGAAAGGTAAAGCAAATAAAGGAAGACAAAATGAAAGAGAAGTACGGCATGACGTAAAGAAAGAAATACGGAAAGAAAGAAAATATTTTCTAATTCATTTCTAAACTGTAGTGATGTTCTTGTTTAATTTTCTGGATAAAACACTCGAGTCCCATGCTTTTCCAGACAGAAACTATGCTGTGTGTGTTTGACTCACGGTGCAAACTGTTCTGCTGGACCTGCTTTAACTGTTCATTCAGATTCTGCTTGTCAGGAATGAGCCTCCCCAGCCACTGTTGAGAGTCCTGCATATGACAGAAAAACATCAACCACACACTAACACACACCTTACACCTCTGCTTTAACTTACAGCTAGGGCGGTTGTAAACAAATATTTTAATAATCGAGTATTCTATTGATTATTCTTACGATTAATTGAGTAATCATAAAATTCTTTTTGATAAAATAAAATATTGGTAAATCTAACATAACAGCAGTCAACATCAGTCCAATTTTTCATATTTGAGCATCTCTAACTATTACTTTTCTGTTTTTTAGAAAATTAGTTAACCTAAAGAAAAGTTATACAAAAATCTGAAATTATATTCAATTTAATAATAAAGAGGCAGGCTCACAAATACGTTTTAAAAAAATGTTTATGCTCCAGCTTTTAGTTTATGTTTTAATCTTCAGTCAATGTAATAGATGAACTCTCACTTTACTCAGACATTTATAGCTTCTGTGTCCACGTTAGCGACGAGATTTTGTCACACACAGAAGCATCTACCAGATATGTTCCGCCACGATGCACTCCGCCACCCATTTGTTGAGACCGGGATGATATGAAATTTATTTTGCGGTTCGTCCGTAAAGCTACACATATGTTAATCAACTACAGCGCAGGTGGCCGCAGTGTTCAGTTTATCCGCTCACCTGCATAAATACTCCTGGCGTGCCGCTCGCTTTCAACCAGCAGCTCTGGTAGGAGAAAAGCTGCCGAACTCCAGTTATCACACCTATCAATTTAAGGACGCTTATTGATCCCCCAAAAAAAGATAAAAACCCGTACATTTCCATCAGTCAATAAAATCCTACCAAACCGAACCTGAAAATTGGACGTTTCACTGCCAACACTTAACTTTCATCAACAACTCATAGACGGAAGTGCGAGCGCTATGCAACACAAATAATGACTCGGCCGAAACACGGTGCGCTAATTAATAAAACATAATTTAACAAAGCTTTGAGGCAGATCAATTTTCCTCAAGGAATTTTAATATTTGAGGTATTCAAATCATTCAAGGAATTGTTAGTCCTAATTCTCCTAAAGCTGAAGATTGCAACAACACCCAAAGGTGTGTAACATAACAGACTTAGATAAATGAGATGGCAAAGAATGTCTGTGTGTGTGTTGAGTTTATGTACCTGAAGCTGCTGCTGAAGCTGTGTGATTTCGGCGATGCGTGTCTCTCTCGTCTGATTGGTCTGCTCCATCTCTCTCCGCTGAGTTGAAAGACGAAACCGAACATCCTTCAGTTTACCTTCCAGCTGATTCTTCTTATCATTCTGGAGAATAGGAAAACATGTATTGTTCAATTTATTCTATTTATCCCAAGCAAAAAAAAAAAAGAGAAAACAGAAAACAGAATCCGCATCTGTCCATTAAGTGAACATGAGGAAAAGAATCTCATGTGCTCTGTTAAAGAACCAGTATTATGTATTTTCCAACCCTAAATCAGTTGTTATAAGCAATCACAACCCTCTTTCTTTCGCTCTCTCTCTCTCTATATATATATAAACAGAGACAGGGTACAATTGACCCTGTCTCTCACAACTGCTGGATATCTATCTATCTATCTATCTATCTATCTATCTATCTATCTATCTATCTATCGAGAGAGAGAGAGAGAGAGAGAGAGAGAGAGAGAGAGAGAGAGAGAGAGAGAGAGAGAGAGAGAGAGAGAGAGAGAGAGAGAGAGATCCATTTTCCTCAAGGACTTTTAATATTTGAGGTCCAGGGTTCAATTGAACCCTGGACATGTGTTTTCATGTATGTATGTATGTATGTATATATATATATATATATATATATATATATATATATATATATATATATATATATATAAAATATGACTTAAAAGACATTTGACTTCGTAAATTACCACCTTGGAATTGAGACTCTTGTCTCTTTCAGAAACTCCTGCTCTTTCTGAAACTCCACCTTCAGGAAATCATCACAAAATGGCTCCTCTGTTAACATTCTGTGCAACACCGGTAAAAACGGCATTGCAGAGAAGTAGCTCATATAATGAGCTCAGCAGAAGTGCAGTTCCACCAGGTATCTGCTAATTGCTGCTGGCTAGTCTGAAGGAGCTGAATGGGAGAGGCATAGAGGTGCTCTGTGAGATGAAACTCAGAAACTTGGAAACTGCAGCTCTGAGGAAGATATTTGTCTCAAAGACGGAGCTATGTCCACCCAGGCGTTTTGACCAGCTGAATGGTTGCCATGGATATTAAAGGATTTCTCAAACATGCATGAAAGAATCAAGGCAACACTCCAGGTATGTTTTAGCTAAGGGAATAACATCATAACATGATGTAAAGCTCATAAAAGTCAATTTTACATTACACTGCATCTTTAAGTACAGTGAAGGACCTGTGATGCTTCCAAAGTGTGTGTTTTGTGACAGGTTATTTTGAGTTACCAGAGCCTCCAGTTCAAACTCCAGCGTCTTCTTCCGGGCTTTGAGCAGCACTATACTTTCTTGTTCTCGGTTTCTTTGCGTTAGGAGCTCCTGGCGACGCTGGCGCTCCCACTCCAACTGACGCTGACGTTCCAGTTCCCGCTTAGCTGCCTGGGACACAGACAGGTGCTAAAGAATCACAACACAGAGCTATTCATGGTCCGTAACAGAATGTTTCCAGGCAAACTTGATTAGAAGCAACAAGGCAGGTTGATGTTTTAGCTTATTTATAGTAAACACATAGATTCAAAACTAGATATGCACCGATTTGATATTAATATCTGTATCGGTCTCGAGTTTGAAAAATATTGTTGATTGGTTATGAATTTGTTCGATACAATACTGCAGATCTATTCAGTCTAATTCTATGGCTTGTACTCTGAGCAACATCCTGTTGTTTATTTTACATTATATTTAGAATTCCTAATTGCACTTTCTGAACCATTTGAAAGGTTTGTTGCAGTTTATTTTTTACATCTTCGACCAACCTAGTAAACCTGTCGTTTGTCAGCTTCAGTTTCTTTATTATTTTACATTGGGTGTTATATTCCTAATTGCTGTGACGGAGCAAATTAAAGTTGTGTTGTTTTGACATGCTTGACCAAGCTTGTGAAACTCTTGGAGTGCTGTATTGGTGTAGTTACCAAATAAATGTGTAATAAAATACATTTTTTTTAAAAAGAAATGTTTTCAGAACAGTTTTTCTGTATCGGATCAGTATTGACCAATACTAAACCTCAGATACCAGTATCGGTTCAGGAAGCGAAAACAGATACCAGAGCAGTGCATTCGTATTCCATACAGGTGGTAGAGAGCTCTATAATTACAGGTGCAGCGTCTTCACTTCAGATGTAGAAATCTAGAGGTGCCAATATTTCAATGTCTAGTGATTTCGATTCAGACACTAATTTTCTATTTAAACGGGCTAGAGATTCTGGAAGTGTAAACATTAATTTAAGACAATTCTACAGGGTCTCATACCGCATCAAATTCCATCAGTTTATATTTCAACAAAAATAGGTTTGTGCACAAATTTCTGCAACTTAAATTATCAGTATTGTTTGCTTAGCTGCCTGGCTTTTTCTTACATAAGAACATATTTACTGAAGTTGTGTAGACGCGTAATGCAATGAGAGGTACACTCGCAAATAGAAGTGGCAGACGTACAACTTAAACATATTTTGAAATAGATTTTTGCACATTTTGAATCTATTTAAGATTTCCAGGACTAGGAATTGCAATCCTTTAAACAAAACCTCTAGAATGCTCCTCCTCCTCTCTCTACCTCTCTCCTTTCTATCTCCTTGCGCCGTTCTTCTTCTCTTTGCCTCTCCAGCTCTCGCTGCCTCTCCAGCTGCTTCTCCAGCTCCTGTTGTCGCCTCCTCTCCTGTTCCAGACGCTCGCGCTCCTGAAGCACCGAGATGCAAACGTAACCAGGCAGATAATAGTTTTTTTTTTTTTTTTTGTTACTCCCATGTTATAGTTGATATGGAAATAAGCGTACCTTCCTCTCCTGTTCCTCCCTCTCCAGCGCCGCCAGACGCTCCTGCTCTTTCCTCTGCTGCTCCTGGAGAGCCTGGCGTCTTTTCTCTAGCTCCAGGTTTCCTCTTTCAAAGTTCTCCCTCTTCTTGTCCTCAAATGTCACTGTGGAGGAGTAGAATATATAAACATAACCAATGTTAATGGCTAAAAACAGTGAAGAATGTGAATAGAAAAAGCATCTGTTTAGATTTAATATTAATAGGAAATTGGCTAAGAGTTAAACAGAAATGCAGAAAAATTCATTTACGTTTCCATAACAACACAAACCATGCAATATTTTAATTTTGTGTAAGAAGAAACTTCCAGAAGGAACAGGATTAAACTTCTACAGATATAGTGCTCTCAAAACTCAACATCCACTGAATGCTTCAAAAGCCTTCCCACAGGATGATATCGCCACCACCATGTGTCACCGTGGCAACAGCATTTTTAGGATGATGTGCAGTGTTAAGTGCTGGGCTAAATGCCACATTCAGGACAAGCAGGACTTCTTTAGGCTTTCAATGATTGATCGTTTTTCTTAAACCGAGATTAAACTACGTGCAGGTGGAACCTATTTAATAATTGGATGGCTTCTGAAGGCAGTTGTTTGTGATGTACTTTCTTTTGGGGTATTCAAGTAAAGGGAGACAAATACATATGCCTTCCATGATTTCTGCAGAAAACGATGGATAAAAATGTGTTTTTTCACCCAATAAGTCATTAAAAAGCATGCAGCGCCATCATCTTCCTTCCACTTCCTGTTGTAGTCTTCTTTGTGGTTTATGCCAGTGGCAACATCCGGTTGTTTTGTCATGTGACAAAACAAATGTTTGTTCAGTTGTTTTGTTTCACACATCATGTGATGTGAAAAAAGTGTTTCCATTGCAATTTCCCCAGACCAATTTAGACCAAAAAAAGTAGCAAAATTTTTTAATAAAACTTTTTTTTTTCTTCTAAATTTTATTAAGCAAATTTATTTTCAAAATATCAAAATGATTGCAGAAAAATATGGTCAATGGAAACACAACTATATTTGCACTTTTTAATGCAGATAGATTTTAATCATCAATATCTAGCTTGTGTATAAAGTGGAGCATTTGGTTTGTTTAGCTAATATGAGCAAGGTTCAAAGAATATTTAAGGGAATTATTATGGCAAATGTCAGCTGGTATGGTAGCAGAAGCTAGATTTCTGCTATCATACCAGAAATCTAGCTGGTATGGTATGGAGATGGAACAAACTCCACCTGGTAGTTTCTTCTCCTGGTTGATCTCGTTCTCTTCCTCCGTCTCCTCCGGGACACTCTTCTGGTCTGACTGGACGCTGTCACTCCGTACACGCCTTTGACACACGCACACACACATATGTTCACCTGATTGGCTGATCGTCTCCCGTTCACCAAACCGACAACGGTGGGATAGATACCTGAAGGTTGGCGGGAGGTAATCTGCTGGTAACACTGGAGGCAGTGGTAACCCTGACATGGCCATGTCTATGAGGTGCATAGCCAAGATGAACTCCTCTGCTGTTAGCTTCCCATCCTGATCAATGTCTGACAGACTCCTGAAGGAGATCATAATCCAACTGAATTTCACATGTTTGCTCTTCTTCTTTTAGCTAATAAATGGTTGAAATCAATGCACTGACCAGATCGTGGCTAACTGGCTCTGAGGAAGGCTGGATTGCATTAGAATAGTGCGAGCCTGGGGACCTGAATTAGAAATCCATGTGAGTAGTTTAGAGAAAGGCGTTAAAATCTCAATAAAAAACTGGTGGTGTGTGTGGACTCACCGGTGAGGTACCCGCTCATCATCTTATCATGGGAGTTAAAAAGCTGCCTGTACTTTAGTCTGGAAGACTGAGGAACTGCCCAATCAGAAGGAGGCTGAGTACTGGGAGAAGATCGAAGCATGAAAGATGCAATGATTACTATGCTGTGTTGTCTCTTTTTATAGCTACAGGTGCATCTCAATACATTAAAATATCATTGAAAAGTTATTTTATTACAATAATTCAATATAAATAGTATCCTTACACACAGGGATATATTTTAAGTGCTTATTTAAATCAAGGCTCTGCAACACGTGTTGAGACAGTGAATGGCAATCACCGATCATACAGTTTTTCACAGGAATCAGCTTATTATGATCAGTGGCCGATCGATCGGGACACTTCTGTGATATATATATATATATATATATATATATATATATATTAGAGATGTGTCAATCAGGTTTTTTTCCTGCCGATACCGATACCGATACCGATACCGATCACTCATGAGGGCCGATCACTGATACCGATCACATAATTATTATTATTTTTTTATCATAAACACTACCGGTTACATTATGTGGAAAAAGGAACCATGAATTCACCTTAATTTAGACAAAAATTTGTTTTTAATAACTTTTTCCAAGAAGAAAACTAGACAAAACAGGCATTGTGCAAATTGTACTGCTGTCGGTAATACTATCTTTAACAGACTGATAACATATGAAGCTCTGAAGAGGCTAAATAATACAAAGAGCCAAAATAAAACCTCTCAACGTTGCCAAAATATTCAAGTATAAAACTTAACATTCAAAGGCAAATGCAGGATCCATTACAATAAACAATCCAGAGTTACTGAATGAAAACTTCCTGATAGCATGGCGGCTAGCTGATTACTGCTAGTTCTGAGTGGCTGTTTCTCACTGAGCGGAGTAATTATGCAGAGCAGGGAGGAGATTGATTATTTTTTTAGAGATTATCTGTCTCATGTTAGGACAGCGAAAGTTTTAATACGTATGTAAAATGTATTTTTTTAAGTTAGATGCTGCAGCTTTAAGCAGAGGTACCAGGTGGTAGTGTGACAAACACTGTTAAGTATGGCATTGTTTTTATGCCATATTAGATTCGTTGTGTTGATGCATTTTGACGTGCTTCAATTTTCCGCCGCAACACGCAAACTTCCCCATTCACTCAGTGCGTTATAGTTCCACATTGCTTAAGATTTGTTGCTGCGCGTTTGCGCAGTGTGAAGGAAAGACGAGACCAGCTGCACAGGCAGGCTGGGAAATGAGAAGCAGGTGATCGGTTTGTGTGATCGGCAACAAGAGAGCACGATCGGCAATCACCGATCATACACTTTTTCACGGAAGTCGGCCAATTATGATCGATCAGCACATCTATATATACAGAGCCACAGGCTGTGTGTGTGTATATATATACACACACACACACACACACACACAAACACACACACACACACACACACACACACACACACAGGTTCTTCTAAAAAAATTAGCATATTGTAATAAAGTTCATTATTTCCCATTATGTAATGATAAAAATTTAACTGGCAGAAATTTTTAGGCAGAAATTTTGTCCTGCTGAAATCACTATGTACAAAATATGCCCTTCGCTGGTCAGATTTCTTTTTTGCAGAAATGACTTGTTTATTAATGAACTAAATTACCTTTTCAATGATATTCTTATGTTTTGAGATTAACCTGAATAGAAGAAAGTAATGGACTCAGAGCCTACCCTGCAGCATCAAACGACGAGCCCTTTTGCAGCTTGGTGCTGGAACGATTGAACGAAGAGGTCTTGTTCACAGAGGGAGCTGAGAGAGAAATCCGAGAACAATTGTGACTTCTCTTTGGGAAGAGACAGAAAATGCTGAAGCAGTGCATTTTCAAGGTTTTTCAGCACAATTTTTGATTAATTCAAATAAGTTGCAGTGAACTAATGTTCATGTTTCATGCATGTTTCTTGCCAATTACCGGCTAATCGGTTTTTGCTGGTTTGCTTTATAAAACCGATTATGCCTAACAATCAGTTTTATAAGTCATTAAGCATTATAAAAGGTTTAATGCCTTTTTTAAAAATATAAAAGGCATGAAACAATAAAAAAACAGCTTTCTTCTGTTTTACCTGAGTGGGGGAAGCCTGAGATGGGCGGCATCATAGCTGTGGGAGGAGCTCCGTTGGCAATGGGTGGAGGAAGGGGCGGAGGAGCCGAAGAGACGAGAGGAGGAGACACCCCAACGGGAAGAGGAGGAAGAGGGAGCGGGGGCACAACTGGAAGGGGGGCTGGAATGGGAGTCGGAATGGGTGCCATAGGGGGCATGCCTGGGAGAAAACACAGCAGCTCATGTGAAAACTTTAATGACAAAAAAAATATTTACACATAAATGTTAAAATATTTGTTACCATAGCAAAGGTCAGAAGGAGAAAAAGACTATTACTAACCCTGAATTTACATTTTTGTCCCTCTAAACATACGAACAACGAAAGGCAAAAACATTGTGAACATCATCTGCTGGACACATGTGTCTTTGAGTGGGATGATTTTATCCTGTAACACATTGGCTGTATGACGTAAACGTTGACCAAGCTGTGCCATT
Source organism: Poecilia reticulata (assembly GCF_904066995.2). Lineage (NCBI taxonomy): Eukaryota > Metazoa > Chordata > Actinopteri > Cyprinodontiformes > Poeciliidae > Poecilia > Poecilia reticulata. The sequence continues at coordinate 2,578,002 of NC_088844.1, read as the reverse complement.
TGTAACAAACAGGACAATTCAATGGGAATAGCCACTTTTCAAACCAAAGAGGGCAGCACAGGGATGGTTTTAGGCCAGACAAGTTTACTTTAAAATCTCATAATTTGCACAATAAAGACTGAATTTATACAACTTATCTGCAAACAAATAATGTTGGTTTGGGATTTAGTTAAACTATAAAAAGTATAATCTTCCCGTGTGTCTCACCAAAGCTGGCCTGTGGGGTTAAGGAGAGCGGCGGCTGCTTCATGCTGGGAGGAAGCGTTGGTGGCAGAGAGTGACCCTGGAGCTTCAGTTTGATGAGTTTCATGGCGATAGAGAACTCGTGGATATCCATTCGGCCATCGCTGTTTATATCAGCCAAAGCCCTGCACATTCAGAGGAAACACAATTACTCCGACACAAACATAACAGTTCAAATCTCTTACAACTCGGGGTGGAGAAGACAAACTAGAAAATAAAAAAGGAAATCTGCTAAGCTGCTAGCTAAAATCTGTTAGTAAGCTTAACAATGTAAAAGATTCACTCCACATCCAGAGTAAATAAATCCGGCAGAAAAATAAACCAAAATTTACTGAAGATTGAATGACTAAACTCGGATATTTTAACCTTTTACAGAAGCTTTTAAAAGGGCAGCATTATGTTTTTTTCCATACACATTGTGCCATTTGATAGCACAATCAAGTAACTATGTTACATTCACTTGTTATAAAAAAAACGATCAAATATGACTTAAAAGAAATTTGACTTCATAATTTAATATCTTGAAATTGGGCCTCTGTCTCTTTAAGAAGCTTCTTTCTGAAACTCCATCTTCAGGAAGTCATCACAGCATGGCTCCTCTATTAACCCTTTAAGTTTTTAGTCAGAGTTTCACTGAAAAGTAGCTCCAATAATGAGCTCAGCAGATACCCACTTCCACCAGGTGTTTGCTAATTGCTGCTGGCTAGTCTGAAGGATTTTTCAAATATACATGAAAAATTCAAGGCAACACTCCAGATATGTTTTTGATGAGGGAATAACATTATAACATGATTCTTTAATGATTCTAGGTCATAATGTTAGTTATTAGTGTAACTATTGCTTGTTTGTTAAATATTACAACTGTGACAGAGCTAACTGTAAGAGCTGCTATTCTAAACAGCCTTTGAAACAAGAAATGGGTGATTTGATTTTGCGATTATCTGTCAGAGTGTTAGCTAAGAGCTTCCTTTGGGTTTTGTGACTCACCATATTTGGGCCAGGATGGGCGGAGGTAGCCCTGACTGAAGGAAAAAGTTTTTAGCCTGATCACCTAACGAGTGAACAGAAAGAAAATGTGAGACAAAAGCAAGCAAAAGAAGAAAAAAACAAAATGATTCCTGTAAATCAGCTGGGAAATATCAGTAAAGGAGATTTACGACTTCTTTATGGCCTTATTTCAGCTCACAAATACACGTTCAAGACGTCCGGATGTGACAGACAGTTCGTTACCTGTTATGAAACCCCCAGCAGACGGCGCGAGGCCGTGAAACTGCTGATCATACTTGGCTCTTTCATCCGGAGTGACCAGAAACACGTCTTGTCCTAACACACCCATACAACGCACACACGATTAGAGTCTGAGAGGGCAGGGCAATGCCAGAGAAAAGGCTGGAATGTGAGAAATGTGTGAGTCAGAAGTTTCAGTTCTTGTTCAGTAAAATCAGATCTGTACAATAAAGACCAGACCTAGAGGCAGTGTTACAACGACCTGGTGTTGAAGGTTTTCCTCTCAATGACCAGTCAACTATTAGTCTTAATGTTCCATACATCGGCCAATTAAATTAGATGCTACATTAGTCTCACACCAGAATTCAGCCACTTTAAGTGCTTCCTTGAACCCCAACTTCCTGTATAATTTTTCATTTTTGACCCACGTTTCAAGATTTGTGTTGAGTCAATTTTAGAAAACCAAAAAGGAAATCAGGAAAACTTGTGTTCACAAGGAAAAAGGAAAACTTGTGTTCACATTCTACATCCAGAACATTTGAACTATTTCTTCAAATGCTAATATGATTTAGCATCACTGGTTTTGCTACCCTAAGCCGACACAGATGTGTTTCAAAGATGAACAGTGACTCTGTTCATGGTCAAACAAATCAAACACAGAGGTTTAGAAATACTTCTCTGTCTGTTTTCGTCCCAATATGACTCTCCGAGCTAAAGTGACTAAACCTGGCAGAAGTTCAGGAAATATTTCAAAAACAGAAAATATTACACTACAAGTAGTTATGGCAAAGCCCATTACTTGCTCAGCATATTTTTGAAAATTCAGTCCTCATTTATACCCCCTTACAATGCCCCTGGTCATATTTGCACACATACTGACCTGTGAAAGCAGTGGGGAACTGTGCCATGGTTCACTCAGTCTTCAGCAAATACACAACGCCTAGAACAACACAAACTTTTTTTTAAAATTTAAAAATTTAAATGCAATTCCAACAATTCATTAGTACATGGCATTAGGCGGTTTACAGAGTCAAAGTATATTGAGATTTCAAAACATTGAAATTTCAAAACTATAGAAAGTGTGGTAATGTCTTTGATACAGCTTAAAGTCCCTCTACCGAGATGTCAGAGAGGTGACCGGAGATGTGGGATTTTTGCATAAGTCTATGTATCAAAATCAACAAATATCCATGAATAAATGTTGTAAATAGCATTATTATTATTAAACTCATTTAATTATGTTATCTTATATGATCCTATCCCCCGATCTGATCTACCTCAGTAAAGGCTAAAAATTTACTGTTGTCTTCTTCTCTGTCGTGAGAGAGGTTAGGCTGTCAGACCCTCCCACCAGCTTACATCCGCACGACTGCAGTTACTAACTTAGTTAGTATTCTGTTAAAAGTACCAAAAAGCACCCGCCGGTCATCAGAATGAGGTGCTGATGCAGCTTTTAAACTCAGGCAGGAGAAATCCTTTTTTCAGCATCAGTTTAGAGTTCATTTTCCACTCGGATGTCTTTTTTCTGCTTCAGTTGGAAATTTCTCTTTAGTGCTCTTGCTTGTGTGTCGACAGAACAGAAACCCTCTTTTTGTGCCACACTGCCTCATAGATGCTCATGCTCGAAACTACTCTGCTTTCCATTCACAAATGTGGAATGATTTACATCTGACAGAAAGGCTTGAGGACACAAGTTTACCACTCCTGGTCAATGGATATCTCCATTAGAGCCTTTCTGCTGGACGAAGCAAAGACTAGAGACTTACTTGAATATTTTGAACTAAAACCATGCTTCACCCCTTACAGTGCATCTGTTTAACACAGCTAATCAGATCCAGGCTTGCCTTCTTCCACTCGAAGCAGAGCAGCAACGTTGCAACAGGCCGTTGCTTTTATTGTGTTTTACAAGGAAAACAACACTTAGCTAATGACAGCATTATCAGTTTGCCTCTAATGGTGTCTAACTGAGCAATTTGAGTTGCACAATCATCATGACAACATGAGTGTGTGCAATATCACAAATTACTTGGAAGGCTATCCCATATAACATTTATATATCTCCTTATTCTAGCAATTCCATTGCCATTTCCAGACTCGCATGGCATAATGGGGCGGTGTGGGAGAGTAGGTGACAGTTTCTTCTGGCCCTCTTGGGGGTGAATAGCGGGGTGTCTTTATGCTCCCCATTATCATCCGAGTGGCGGGACAAAATAACCAAAGGAACTAGGTCAGAGAGCTACAGAGCACCTCACACAGACACATTAGCTCCCGTTTTTTCTAAGCAACTGCAGGGTTTCCCCCAGAAAACTTGCTTAGCCCGGTGGTCGGGGCATCGAGGCGGTCCACCGGCAGTCCAACGGCAGTCCAACGTGTTTTTGTATTAAAAGATGTTAAGTGGACAGGAAATATAAAAGTATTATTGTGTAATTATATGTTACCGGAAAAGATCTAGCGTGAAATGCTATTTAAACCCACAACTAGTCTAAAAACAACAAATTTGCACTTCTGTTTAATCAAAATTAAGTCAGCAGCTCCATCAGGCCCCCAAGGGTTTTAGGGGCCCCATAAACGCTAATATTTTAAAACAGACCACAGATACATAAATGTAACATTTGTTTATTTAGATTATCAATGCTGTTAAATTTTATTCAATTGTTTAGGCATACATAAATTAAATGATTTTAAATTGTTTAACATTTAAATACAAGATTTTAAGGAGCTGGCAAGTTTACTTTGTAAAACTTCAAAGAACAATATTCATAATTAGATTGTTTTGTTACCATAGCAACAATCTGATGCTGTGAGTTTAATCTTTGAATTTACAAATACAAATTAGTAAACTGCGATTATAATTTATTGCTTTTTAGGCTGGCCAATTAAACTATTCCCTTCTCCCATATTTCACTAAATCTAACACAGATGCAAAATAAACGGGAGATTTAATTCAATGCTTCTAATGTGGCTTTAGTAGTTATTTAATTTCGTGTCTGTTGAGTTTTTAATCTTCACAGAAACTATTCTGGTTGGTCGAGTTTAAGGGACGAGTTTCTCAGATCTCCGTGCGGCCGCGCGTATTAACTCCAAGTAGATAACACATTTCATATGGTTTGATGCATCGTGTAACTGGAAAAATGATACTAATAATAATAATAAATAATATAAAATCAGCGTGACTCCGAGGAGAGCGTGAAACCTCCTCACCGGGCTGAACCTGCATGATGAGGTTAGCGCTGCTCGTTATCCACAAATGCTCCGGCCACAGACATAAACTTTACAGAGAAGACAGACACAGAGCCACACGCTGAGCAGTGTGTTGAGACGTAAACGGCACATGTAATTGTTCGTTCACAAAGATAAATCATTCTCACCACTCCACAACGCGCACCTCTGGATACGCTACAAGTTATTCCTGCAGTTCACTTTGAGCTGCGCAACCAGAGCTAACGCGGCGGGTTTTAAACTCTTACCTAGAGTTCTCCAAAGAATCATAATTCCTCACAGCAGGTTTATGTAAATATCCATACAGGTCAGCCTGTGTCCAGTTTGAGTAAAAGGAGGCGCGTGCGATCCCGCTGAGGTAAAGAAGCGGCAGCGCGAGAGGCAAAGCGCAGAGGCGCCAGCTGTGTGATTGGTCCGTGCGCTGTCGGGTTTAAATGCATAAACTATAAATCTATCAGTGGTGGGGAAAGTACTCAAAACATTTACTTAAGTAAAAGTACAAATACATAGACAAAAATGTACTCAAGTAAAAGTAAAAGTACCACATTAACGTTTTACTTAAGTAAAAGTAAAAAAGTACTGGCTTTTAAAAACACAAGTATTAAAAGTAAAAGTACCTGCTGAATAATACCTAATCGCTATTATCATTAAGTGAACCGATTGTATTTAATTTTAATACATCAGTAATGTGCCATTTTAATGAACAATGCCACAGATAAAGCATATTTTTATTGTGTTTACTCTCTGTAACATAGTTTAGACTTAGATATTTGATTCTATCCATCATAATTTCAGGGATGGAAACATCTTGCCTCCTGTCCTAACATAGCATGAACTTCTTGTTTTTTTTTTTGCCACTAGTGGCTTTTATTTTGAAAGAAATCCAACTGGCAGGGGAGGGCATGGAACCAAGGAGCCACGTAGCAGGGGTGTAGCCTAGACCAGTGATCCCCAACCTTTTTATTGCCGCAGACCGGTCAAGACTTGGAAATTTTGCTGCGGCCCGGGGAAAGATCCACAATCCCATAAAAACACCTAGAAATTAAATACTTAGAGCTGAAATAAATGTAACCAGTATCAATTCAAACTCTTCTTCATTCTGTTTTGCTTTAATCTCTGTGCCACAATCCGCAGAGGTCTCCTGCCATCCCTAAAAAAAATAACGCCCTGGGCGGTTGCCCATATCGTCAATGTCAGAAACCACAACTGTCTGCACCATTTAACATAGCAATTAACGGTAAACAACGTTCAACTATGAACACTGTCCAAGGCGCAATAAGCAAGAAGTAACCAAGCAGAAGGAGCACCGTGACTGCTTTCATCCTCCCTCCTGCTGCAACGTCTGCCACCATGACAGGTGACGAAAACAAAGAGCAATGAGGATGCTCTGCGTTCTTACGATCTTGTTTTATTTATTCACCAATTAAATAAATAAATAAATGAAATAAAATGACAGCTACTGCAGTGTACGCAGAGCATTACAAGAACAAAGAACAGCTCTCAGTGAGGCTTCAGTCCTATCAACCTTAGTAAAGATCTGTCCAGAAGAATCGGATCGTTCCTGAATGTCAGATTACTATATTGCACTTTGGTCATAGCGTTGTCCCATATATGTGACACCTCAGTCAACACCTCCACACAATAACTCGGTGCATGAGTGACAACTTTTTTTCCATCGCAGATGCAGCATATGTCTCAGTCAGTCCAGCTAGCTTTGCTAGCATCACGTCCACGGAGCTTACAGTTTTTTAAGCTTTCCTTCCAAGTGACCCTAAAAGTTGGACGAAGTCCCCACCGTCTGTGAAAGCGAAGCGCTGCTGAATTTATATGTTGATTTATGCAGCGCTATTATATAACTGACGATTAGACAGACTTCTCCCACTCAGAGGAAACCACTGCACATGTCTTGGAGCTCCACGTGCGAGTAAAGGGGGAGGCGATAGGTGACAACAGACACACAATGCGACTTGGATGTAACGAGTAACGTGACACTTTTGTAGAAATGTAGTGAAGTAGAAAGTACAGATACTTACTGTAAAATGTAGTGGAGTAAAAGTAGAAAGTATCCATTATTAAATGGATACTTTTAATAATGGATTATTAAAAGAATCCATTTTTTAATAATGGATACTTTTTAAAAAATGTATCAATTTTTTAAAAATTGATACTTTTAATAAGTACAGTATCTGTACTTATTAAAAGTACAGATGCTGTAAAGTACAGCATCTATACTTAAGTAAAGATGCTTAAGTACAGCATCTTTACTTAAGTGTATCTGTACTTTAGTACAAATACAGCAGTAAACTGTATCTGTACTAAAGATACAATTTTAGTACAGATACAATTTCCGTGTATCTGTACTAAAGTATCTGTACATTAGTACAGATACACAAAAATTGTACTTAAGTACAGTAAGGAAGTACTTGTACTTTGTTACTTCCCACCACTGAAATCTATCCATTATAAACCTATCCTATAGGAATAAATCTGCCTGATCCGAAGACCCCTATGATGAATACGAACTTTGGACTGCGTTTTCCCTCGCCCGGACGCGGGTCACCGGGGCCCCACTCTGGAGCCAGGCCTGGAGGTGGGGCACGATGGCGAGCGCCTGGTGGCCGGGCTTTTACCCACGGAGCCCGGCCGGGCTCAGCCCGAAGAGGAGACGTGGGTCCCCCTTCCGATGGGCTCACCACCTGTCCGAGGGGCCAAAGGGGTCGGGTGCATTGTGCTATGGGCGGCAGCCAAGGGAGGGGACCCTGGCGGTCTGATCCTCAGCTGCAGAAGCTGGCTCTCGGGACGTGGAACGTCACCTCTCTGGTGGGGAAGGAGCCGGAGCTAGTGTGCGAGGCTGAGAGGTTCCGGCTAGAAATAGTCGGCCTCACCTCGACGCATGGCTCTGGTTCTGGAACCAGTCTCCTTGAGAGGGGCTGGACGTACTTCCACTCTGGAGTTGCCCACGGTGAGAGGCGCCGGGCTGGAGTGGGCATACTTGTTGCCCCCCATTTGGGCGCCTGTACGTTGGGGTTCACCCCGGTGAACGAGAGGGTGGCCTCCCTCCGCCTACGGGTGGGGGGACGGGTTCTGACTGTTGTCTGTGCTTACGGGCCGAACGGCAGTTCAGATTACCCACCCTTCTTGGATTCCTTAGAGGGGGTACTGGAGAGTGCCCCTCCTGGGGACTCCCTTGTTCTACTGGGAGACTTCAACGCTCACGTGGGCAATGACAGTGAGACCTGGAGAGGCGTGGTTGGGAGGAACGGCCACCCGGTCTGAACCCAAGCGGTGTTCTGTTGTTGGACTTCTGTGCTCGTCACGGATTGTCCATCACGAACACCATGTTCAGGCATAAGGGCGTCCATATGTGCACTTGGCACCAGGACGCCCTAGGCCGCAGTTCGATGATTGACTTTGTCATCGTCTCATCGGATTTGCGGCCGTATGTCTTGGACACTCGGGTGAAGAGAGGTGCGGAGCTGTCCACTGACCACTACCTGGTGACGAGTTGGCTCCGGTGGTGGGGGAGGAAGCCGGTCAGACCTGGCAGGCCCAAACGTGTAGTGAGGGTCTGCTGGGAACGTCTGGCGGAGTCCCCTGTGAGACGGAGCTTCAACTCTCATCTCCGGCAGAACTTCGAACACGTTCCGGGGGAGGTGGGGGACATTGAGTCTGAGTGGACCATGTTCCGTACCTCCATTGCCGAGGCGGCCTATCGGAGCTGCGGCCGCAAGGTCGTTGGTGCCTGTCGCGGCGGCAACCCTCGAACCCGTTGGTGGACACCTTCGGTGAGGGATGCTGTCAAGCTGAAGAAGGAGTCCTACCGGGCCTTTTTGGCCTGTGGGACTCCAGAAGCAGCTGATAGGTACCGGCGGGCGAAACGGCATGCGGCTCGGGTTGTCGCTGAGGCAAAAACTTGGGCGTGGGAGGAGTTTGGAGAGGCCATGGAGACAGACTTCCGTACGGCTTCGAGGCGATTCTGGTCCACCATCCGGCGTCTCAGGAGGAGGAAGCGGTGCAGCACCAACACCGTTTATAGTGGGGATGGTGCGCTGCTGACCTCAACTCGGGACGTTGTGGGCCGGTGGGCGGAATACTTCGAAGACCTCCTCAATCCCACCAACATGCCTTCTGTTGAGGAAGCTGAGCATGGGAACTCTGGGCTGGGCTCTCCAATCTCTGGGCACGAGGTCGCCGAGGTGGTCAAAAAGCTCCTCGGTGGCAGGGCCCCGGGGGTGGATGAGATCCGCCCGGAGTTCCTTAAGGCTCTGGATGTTGCGGGGTTGTGTTGGCTAACGCGACTCTGCAATATCGCATGGACATCGGGGGCAGTTCCCCTGGACTGGCAGACTGGGGTGGTGGTCCCCCTGTTTAAAAAGGGGGACCGGAGGGTGTGCTCCAATTACAGGGGGATCACACTCTTAAGCCTCCCTGGTAAGGTCTATTCAGGGGTCCTGGAGAGGAGGGTCCGTCGGATAGTCGAACCTCGGATTCAGGAAGAGCAGTGTGGTTTCGTCCTGGTCGTGGAACACTGGACCAGCTCTACACCCTCAGCGGGGTCCTGGAGGGTGCATGGGAGTTCGCCCAACCAGTCTACATGTGTTTTGTGGACTTGGAGAAGGCGTTCGACCGTGTCCCTCGGGGGGCCCTGTGGGGGGTACTCCGGGAGTATGGGGTACCGGGCCCTTTGATACGGGCTGTCAGGTCCCTGTATGACCGGTGTCAGAGTCTGGTCCGCATTGCCGGCAGTAAGTCGGGCTCGTTTCCGGTGAGAGTTGGACTCCGCCAAGGCTGCCCTTTGTCACCGATTCTGTTCATTACTTTTATGGACAGAATTTCTAGGCGCAGCCGAGGTGTTGAGGGGATCCGTTTTGGTGGCCTTAGGATCGCATCTCTGCTTTTTGCGGATGATGTGGTGCTGTTGGCTTCATCAGATTGTGATCTGCGGCTCTCACTGGAGCGGTTCGCAGCCGAGTGTGAAGCGGCCGGGATGAGGCTCAGTGCCTCCAAATCCGAGGCCATGGTCTTGAGCCGGAAAAGGGTAGAGTGCCTTCTCCGGGTCAGGGGGGGTCGTCCTGCCTCAAGTGGAGGAGTTTAAGTATCTGGGGATCTTGTTCACGAATGAGGGAAGAAGGGAGCGGGAGATCGACAGGCGGATTGGGGCAGCGTCTACTGTGAAGCGGGTGCTGTACCGGTCCGTCGTGGTGAAGAGAGAGCTGAGCCAAAAAGCGAAGCTCTCGATTTACCGGTCGATCTACGTTCCCACCCTCATCTATGGTCATGAGCTTTGGGTCATGACCGAAAGAACGAGATCACGGGTACAAGCGGCCGAAATGAGTTTCCTCCGCAAGGTGGCTGGGCTCTCCCTTAGAGATAGGGTGAGAAGCTCGGTCATCCGGGAGGGACTCAGAGTAGAGCCGCTGCTCCTCCACGTCGAGAGGAGCCAGTTGAGGTGGCTCGGGCATCTGGTAAGGATGCGTCCTGGACGCCTCCCTGGTGAGGTGTTCCGGGCACGTCCCACCGGGAGGAGGCCTCGGGGAAGACCCAGGACACGCTGGAGGGATTACGTCTCTCGGCTGGCCTGGGAACGCCTTGGGATTCCCCCGGAGGAGCTGGAAGAAGTGGCTGGGGAGAGGGAAGTCTGGGCCTCCCTTCTGAAGCTGCTGCCCCCGCGACCCGACCCCGGATAAGCGGAAGAAAATGGATGGATGGATGGATGGATTTAGAGGTGTGCGTTGAGTGTGCAATGGGATGATATATCTTTGTGAACAAAGCATTATGTGTGGCGTCTGTGGTTAGGTCTCAACACACCGACTGTGTGTGTTGATAAATTTTGCAGACTGTGCATTAGCGGACCAGTGGTTCAGAACATGGAAGAGCTTTTGTGCTCGCCTTATAGTCCCTAGTTTTATTTTCATCTCATTTTATTTTTTTGCAGTGACACGGTGCATCAAACTGCACCATATCAAATGTTTTGTCTACTTAAAGTCAGCCAGAGATAATGTGCGTAGTCGCGCGGAGATCTAAAAACTTGCCCCATAAAGCTTGGGCAACCAAAACAGTGTCTGTGGCGCTTATTAAAGCTCAATAGACATGAGCTTTAATAATGTCTATTGACATGAGCTTATTAAAGCTGTATGTTGCTTTAGAGCTACTAAAGCAACATACATTAAATCTCCCCATTTGTCCCTTTGATTCCAGCAGAGTGATGCCAGGTGTTTGAGGCCCCAACCAGCGGGCTTAGCAAGTTTTCTGAGGGAAACCCGGAAATATAACTATTTGTCTGCTTTGTGATGGACGTATTTTTCTTTTTCACCTGATGATTTATTGGATTTTATTTTTCTTTATTTTTAAATGATAAGGCATACTTTTGTCTGGAAATAGACCAACGTAATGTTCTAGTTTAGTCGTCATCCAGAAGAGGGAGATGCTGGTCATCCTTAAGCACAACCAAAGATTGATACAGAATTAAATATGGCAGCAACACCCAAATGGGGAATAGAAATGGTCCAAAAAGAGTCTGGTTTGGGATGTAAAATGCACTTTATGTGGTTCTGTTTGGAAATATAAACACTTAAGCGCTTAAGTTTCACCTCAATAGCATTCATTCAGCCGATGTGCTACAAAATTAGTTTTTTAAGAAAATGGCCGCTAATCAAATAATCGACAAGATTTATATGAACCCAATTGATAACTAGCATTCCTAGTCCCAGCATCATAAAATGCACAACATTCTTATACGTGTTTCACATGTATACTAGAAGGCTTAATGCTCCGTTTTCCCTGAGCGCCTTCTATTTGTGGGATTAGTCTGTATAATTAGAGCAAAGGGATGTTACTGCGTAGTAGGTCTGTTGTGTAAACACAGTTGTCAGAACAGGACACAAAAGAAGACTGTCCTTTATCTCTCCATGTTTATATTCTTTCCCCTCCATTATTCTTCATTTGTAATGAATTTAGACAAGTTAGGAGCAAAACAACTGTTTTCTTGCTCTACTAAACTGAAATTCCTTAAAAACATCTCTCCAATAAGCAGGAGCGACAATTTGAAAAATCAATGAACAGGAAAAACAGCAAGCGATCTGGGATCAAATATTGTTAATGTATGATTAACATAAAAGGTACCGTATATTAGGTTACACAGGATGTAATTTGTTGACCGTTCCTTACACAGATGTCTTATTTATAATACTGTTGGTATATTAATACCTGCATCACCACACTCAGTTTTTCACACTCAGCTCTCCGTTGCTCTGAGACGACGACACAAAGCGGTTCAACCCACCCCATGACCTGCTTCATCACCCATCATCAGCCCCACAGGAAGCACTAAGGGTGTAACCGTTTCAGAAAAAAAAGAAGAAAACGAGAGTAAGTACGTGATCCAGACATGCACTGCCAGCATCATCATCAAAACAACATTTTTGATCAAAAATAACCTAAATAAAAGCCAATGGAAGTGTGCAGATTAAGATGAGGAATAGAAATACACTGGACGTCGGAAGACAACTGACACACACACACACACACATCAGGCTAATGACATGACAGCGGCCATGACAGAGAAGCACAACTGCTTCATCTCAGGCATAGTTCACATGTAGCTGAATATCTTTGAAAACAGATACCTTTTTACGTAATTTGGCCTTCCGGCTACATGAAAACTCAGTTTAAAATAATTAAAAATTATTATTTATAAAAACTCAGACCAAAGTGGAGATAAGAGGAAACTCTGCATGTGTTTACAGGTGTACATGGGAAAATTGAGATTTAGGGCCCCATGTATTACTGTTTGCAACAAATAATACACTTATATTCACATACTTGCTTTGACTTAATCAACATTGTCTAGTTTCAGGGTTTCCCTCTATGTATTATAAGCCTGGTAAGTTGCCAGCCTACACTTCATTTATTATAGTTTATTTTTCTACAGCAATAACAATGTTAATGAGTCTCTTAAATAACTTAAATGAAGTGCAATGACAACATAGTATGGTCAGTATGTGAACACATAGGGAGGTGTGTTTTTTTATTGACCAAAACTCTGCATGAGAATTCTGAGTTTATATAATGTGCTATTTAAAACAAGTTACATTTATACATCTGTCCACACAAACCTGTGGGGTCATGTTTAATACTTAACAGGTAAAGGTGTACCGATCGATCGACCGACCACCGATCATAATCGACCGATTTCCCGTGAAAAAGTGCATGATCGGTGATCGCCGATCACGGTCTCTTGTTGCCAATTACCTGTATCTCATTCGTAGCCTGCATGTGCAGCTGTCTCGTCTTCCCTTCACACTTCGCAAACGCGCAGCAGTAAATCCTAAGCAATGTGGTGTGGAACTTGGACGCTCTCAGAGTGAATAGGGAAGTTTGCGTGTTGTTCGGCTACATCTGGAGCGGCCAGATAGTAGCGCACAACTACCAACACTCACCCGGATTAGCATCACGGTCAGAAAGCTAAACAAATAACCTAAAAAATAATTTATGTCTTCGAGCTAGTGGTGTAAGACGCTGGTTCCTTTCTCGTTGTTGAACCGCCGCTACGCAGAAACGACATAGCGCCGTTTCTGCTCCACCTGCAGTGAACTCTCACACCGGACCTCTGCTTAAAGCTGCAGCACGTAACTTAAAACAAGAAAAGATTTTAGATATATATTAAAACTTTTGCTATCCTAACACAAGACAGATAATCTCTGAAAAAATAATCGCTCTCCTCTGTCTCCTCCTGTGTTCTGCAGAATTACTCAGCTCGGTCAGAAACAACCAATCAGAACCAGCATTACTCAGCTGGCCAAACTGTCAGGAACGATTGTTTATTTTGATGCAGGCTGCGTTTGACTTTGAATGAATCTTTTTTACTTGACATTATTTGATATAGGCAGATTTATTTGACTCATGTATAATTTAGGGTACAGAGAACTTTACTGTTAAATATTATTTTACTGATTGCAGGTTTTTCAGTTGTTCTTTTGTATTGTGCCTGCAAGTATTTTTGCATGTTTTATGCCTAAATTTGGTGAATTTATTGCCAGATCATTTTTTTAAATTGTCAGATCTCATAGTAGCATTTATACCTAAAGCAAAAAACAGTCAATCCTGGTGATCGGCAAAAATTGGTGATCGCCAGAGATCAGCCTCTGGTGATCGGTATCGGCAGCAGAAAACCTGATCGGAGCGTCCCTATTAACAGGAAGTGATAGCTGTTTAGGACAAATCTGACAGGCTGACATAGGTTTTAGTTTTGTGCTATACCAGTGTTGTAGTACTCGAGATCGGTCGTGGTCTCGAGACCATTTTTTGATGGTCTCGGTCTCGTCTCGGACTCGACCGCATTTGGTCTCGGTCTTGTCTCGGTCTCGGGCGCTGAGGACACGGCATTTTATTTCAAGACCAGTCGAGACCGCAAATGTGAAAATATCACTAAGAGTACAGCACACTGTCCAGTTTATTTTTTAAAATCTTTTTTTTCGGTGGTTGCAAAACACACCGATTAAAATCCAAGCAATTACGTGTTTCTGTTACTCCCCCTCCCAACCTTTCACTTGCACGCGGCGCTCCAAGACATGCGCAGTGGTTTCCTCTGAGCGGCAGAAGATGTCTGTCTAATGGTCAGTAATAGAATAGCGCTGCATAAATCATAAGAAATCCGATGACCACAGCTAACTCAGCATTGCTTTGCTTTCACAGACGGTGGGGACAACGTCTAACTTTTTTCGTCACATAGAAAAGTATCTCAAATAAAAGTAAGCTCCGTTGACGTGATGTTAGCAAAGCTAGCTGTATAGAGACACATAAGCATTTGTGATGAAAAAAAGTTACTCACTGCACTGAATTATTGTGAGGAGGTGTTGACTGACTTGTCGCATATATGGGACAACACTGTGTCCATAAGTCTCCAATATAGTGATGTGACATTCAGAAACAGTTGATTCTTCTCCACGGCTTTTTACTTATTAGATAGGACTGGAGTGTCACTGAGAGCCGTTGTTCTATCAGATTACCATGCGCTGTCAGAATAGCATACATGTAGTGAGTACCATGCCTGCATGCGCATTAAGAAGTCAGAGGAGTTGTCAGTTCACCATACACAACAAGTTATGACGAAAATAAGTCATTAAATTGTTTTCAATGATAACTATATAGATATACATGCATTGTTGTGGCTTCAAGTGTATTTAAAGCAGGGCCTGGCTGCAGCTGGAGTCATCTACCACACACGCCCATGTAAAACTCATTAACCTACTTAACCACTAAGTCAGGATGCCATACAACTGTTAATAATAAAGTGTATGACGATCTACGTAATGATTCTATGTTGCTGATTAAATGAAGTCTTATGGTAATGACGTCTGAAAGATATAGCCGTGAGTTTGTGCTAAGCGTATGACGATCTGACCTGATAGAACACCCGTTCTTTGTTCTTGTAATGCTCTGCGTACGCTGCAGTAGCTATCATTATTTTATTTAATTATGTACGTTGATATTTTTTAAATGAACAAATAACTAAAACACAAGAACGAAAGAGCATGCAGAGCATGCCCATTACTCTTTGGTTGTTTTCGCTCAAAGTGGCAGCTGTAATGTGTGCCATGGTGTCAGACTGCCTGGCTTCATATAGCGGGAGAGAGGGTGAAAACAGTCATGATGAGCATCTTGTGCTTGGTTACTTCTTGCTTGTTGCTCCTTGGTCAGTGTTCATAGTTGAGCGTTATTTACCGTCAGGGCATTACCTCAATTGCTATGTTTAATGGTGCAGACAGTGATGGTCTCTGACATGAGCAATATGGGCAAACGCCCAGGGCGTTATCTTTTTAGGGATGGCACAAGTCCACCACGGATTGTAGCACATAGATGGAATATTTAATATTGGTAAAATGTATTAAGTATTTGATATCTCCAGCCAACGTTTCGGGCGAGAGGCGGGGTACACCCTGGACAGGTCGCCAGTCTGTCGCAGGGCAACACAGAGACACACAGGACAAACAACCATGCACACACACACTCACACATAGGGGCAATTTGGAGAGGCCAATTAACCTGACAGTCATGTTTTTGGACTGTGGGAGGAAACCAGAGTACCCGGAGAAAACCCACCATGCACAGGGAGAACATGCAAACTCCATGCAGAAAAACCCCAGGCCGGGAATCGAACCCAGAACCTTCTTGCTGCAAGGCAACAGCTCTACCAACTGCGCCACTGTTCAGCCCCGCCTCTCGCCCGAAACGTTGGCTGGAGATGGGCACCAGCAACCCTCCCGACCCCACTGAGGGAAAAAGGATGCAAGAAAATGGATGGATGGATGGATGGATATTTGATATCTAGGTGCTTTTATGGGAATATAGATCTTTCAGATCAATTTGAGAAGCAATTTTGATCATATTTTATTATTGTGTCGAGTCAAGACCACTGGTCTTGGTCTTGGACCCTAAAAGTCTTGGTCTTGATGCACTCTGGTCTTGGTCTTGTCTTGGTCTCGGGTTAGGTGGTCTTGACCACAACACTGTGCTATACTGTGCCACCTTGGGCTTTGGCATGTTTGAAAACACTCAAAAGGCGTTTGTGAAAGTTTGCAAGGACGAAAACGTTTTTTCCTTTTTGATTCATTATAAAGCAATCTGGATTGCTTCAACATGTCTTCTATATTTTAGTAACTGTTCTGCACTTTATAAGGGTGCAGAACAGCTATCAATAATTGGCAGCTCTGTGGCCAATCATCGATCTTTAAAAAGCCTGATTTGACCACCCCATTTTATTAGAAAATAATTTTGATTCAAATCTAACTTAAGGAAATGTGAGAACTAATTATGTATTTCCAGATTTTTTTTTCTCTTCTTTAAAAATTTAAAGGAAGAAATCATCAGCAAATCTGGATGTGTCAAGTTTCATGAAAAACACATTTATTATGGAATGTGTTACAGAATAACAAGTCAATTATTGTCATGCTCTAGCACTGTCAAATAATTTCACAAAAAAAGACACTTTGATCGTTTCAGGCTTTATTCATGGATGTATGTAAAAAAAAAAGAAGGGATTAAAATCCAATAAATGTCAGTCAACTGCCTCGCTAAGCCCGTCAGTGCAAAGTCAAAGCAACCACAAGTCGTCAGATTTCAGCACAACAATGTAAAAACTACTTCAAAAAGACAAAGTAGAGCAATTGCCATGATTGCAAAACAACTTTAGTTGAGCAAGAATTAGGAAGACATCGTTTAGAGAGTTTTCCCTTATTGGCCAAAGGATTTTTCTCAGCTTTATACAGAGGAAAATACAAAATACCAGATTAAAAAGCAAGAAACTACCTCACTGTGAAGCACTTTCAGTCATGCTGTGGCATGAAGTTTCCTTTTAAGCTAGGATGTGCATAATGGGCTGTCACCAGCCCTTCTGAAGATAGTTTATATCAATATTGCAACACTGCCAAGATGATAACCAAAAGCTGCTTTCAATCATAATTATATGGGCTCCTTTACCTTAGATGAAATGCACTCTACATCAGTGGTCCCCAACCTTTTTATTACCGCGGACTGGTCAAGACTTGGAAAATTTTGCTGTGGCCCGGGCGGGAGGTGTTGGTGTTCCCGCTAAATCCTGAATATACCCAATTTGGGTTGTCTTGGAGTTTTTATTGCAACCTGTGGGGTTTTTCCTGTTTGGGAACGAGAATACGACCTGCTGAATGTGACAGGTAATCAATCAAAAAGCGCAGTGACGTAAGAACAGAGGGGAATCCCAAACAGCTGACATATCGCGCAACTGAGTTCCGTGAATATCGGAGATGATATGTGGAAATGTTTATTATTAAATCTAAAGGTCATTATTATGTTTATTCAGTTAAAAATGTTAACTATGAAAAAACAGTCACCTCCAAATCAATAGTGCAGCAAATAGAGCGGCTGCTCCCGTAGTCTTTTATCCACCTTTTGTTACGTCTTTTATTCAAATGACTCCACAAACTATCACTATTGCTTCTACATAGTCATCCGTGTTTGCTTATTATAAATTCCCTCTATGTTGGGGGTTTTACTGGATTATCCTCTGGAATCGGAATGTTCGTGACTGGAATCGGTTCGTGTTGCTCCTGCCTTGGACACACGAACCTATCGAATCTGTTGTACTTTTATCAGCTCTGTGGTCACAGAGGTTTGGAGAATCGGCTGACAATTCTTAAATCTTTCCGTCTAAACCAGACTTAAGACTCAAGCTCTACTCATCTCCTCTCGATCACTGCCCAAACGCTCTGACTCTGGTCGCTATGGTAACGTTTACATTTCCCTTCAAAATAATATACAGATGCGCCACAAAAACGAACATCTTACTTTTGTGAAAATTTTAACTCATGATAATGACTAACGGGAGCCCTGAGCTTGTTTCTCTGCAACGAGACAGTCCGATCTGGGAGTGATGAGAGACAATAACACCCAAAGTGTTGCTTATATCCACAGCCTGGTTGGCCTCTTCCTGGCAAAGCAGCTTGAAGCTTCATTGTCTCATTAGCAGCCGGTCGCTGCATGTTACGCAGAGCGGCTTGTAATGTGGGACTCACCTACCGGTCCGGGATAAATCCATTCTCCTATCTCTTCTCTGGGCCTTTTCCCCTTCGCAAAGAAACTTTCCAAACACATCTGATCTGTTTCTTACTCATTTTGCTGCTTGTGGCCTCAGTGTGGCGCGAAAGTAATCGAGAGAATCCGGTTAAAGGATTTTCAAAATAAAATATCCTCCAGACTCAAATAATACATTAAACGGAAATATTTCACTATTTCTTGCGTGGCCCGGTACCAATTGGTCCACGGACCGGGGGTTGGGGACCACTGCTCTACATGACTTATCTGAAAGTGGATGGATCACAGCAGTTCTGGAAAAGCTATTATTGTCAAGACAATAACAGGGTTTCTGCATGTTTCACCAACTCAACATTAAAATATTGTAAGATCACCATGAAAAATTTAAGGGGTGTATCGCAACAGAAATGTACAAAAGAAAACCGCAAATAAATCAATTGGGTTTGCCAACAAAAGTGAGCCAATGATCAAGACAAACATCGCCCAGCCAACTGGTGATAAATTTGCACTTACCTATAATGGAGTAAAAAAGCTAGCCAGCTATTAGCAGATAGTTAGCAGATAGATACAACCCTCTTGAGTCACAGAACACAGTGAATACATCTGCATGTGACTAAAAGTTTTGTCTAATGGTAAAGCCTCACAAGAAAAATTAAAACTTCATAAAATATATGAGCTTAACTAGTTCTCAAAACCTGTGGTTAACATATTTAAGGCCAACTTCTTTTTTCATTGTATTTCAGACATTTTAAGGCATTAAAATTTAAGTCTTTTAAGGATGCTTTAAGGATGAATGAATAATATGAGTTACAATTTTCAATTCCATTTAATTTTCCTCCAGGATTTATAAGCATTTTTGAACTGATCTGATATGAACAAGGGAGTTCAGTAATTCTGGGAATATCTCCACAGAGACCCCTCATGCTTCATTACACATAATAAAAACGACATGTAATGTAAATATAAATCTGATGTCATTTCACTTCATTTCAATAAAGGTGCAAAGTGTGTTATAAATGTATTCTGAAAGCTATTCTAATCATACAATAGTTAAAGTAAGATGATGAAGAGCCTTTGACATGAACATTTTTCTTCATTTTGCAAAACATTAGTAGCCACTGTAGCAACTGCTCCTCATACACACAGTGTGACATTGCCTCTACTCTTAATATAAATAATTATGGCTGTTCATCGCAGGATGCGTATGAGCATATTTTGAAAGCTACTCTTACAACTTCTAAAATTATTATACTTAAAAGAGAAAGAGGAATGACCTACAAAGTTCTAATCAGTGCATTTCTAATTTTGTGCGGCAATAATTAGAATTTTTAAAAAATATCAACAGCAATCCTTGAACAGTGGTGAAGCAATGCTTCACATTGTCCAGTCTTTGTCCCACGTCTAGTTGATTGGGTCCCTGTCACCCTGCCCCCCAACAGAACTGTCAGCATCCGCGTTACCATGGAGACCAGCTCTGACCGACTGGCTTTGTAAGCCTCCTATCCCCCATGAACCTGATGAAGTTACACATCGGTGAGGCTTAAAGGGAGTGTACCCAGCTCTCTTGTGAGGGGGGAGCGTTTACAGTACCAGAACGGATTCTCCCTTCCTCTTTTCTATTCAGTTCGATTCACAAATGGTCTTAAACCCCTATAATAGTTGTTTTTGGTTTTAAGAAGGTTTTAGGAGCTTTGGATTTGACAGCTGAGACTAACATCATTATTAGTACAGGCAATATATCTTTTGAAAAAATCCACACATTTTCCCTCTTAAATATGGTAACGTGGTCAGCTTATGAGACTATTGAGACCGAGCATCATTGAGCCAGAGGTTAGCCATCAGTAACTCCGGTCAGTGTTACGGGGGTCACAGAGGAGATGCACTGATTTTACATTAGCATAGAGGCTAATTCCATGACTGTGAGCGCGTTACAATCTTGTTATCGTCGTAACATATATATCAGGCACAGCCTAAAATAGCGAATATAACAATTTAGCGTTTAAACTAGTTAACTACTCCTTGTAGTAAACGAGAAACTGGCCAACCGACCGTTATCAGTAGAATTAGCATGCAGGCTAAGCTCAGGGACATTCTTTCACATCAGCCACTCTCTACAGTCTCTACTTACCTCATAGTTCAGCTTCCATCCTTAAAAGCTCTAGAAAGTAACTCTTTGTGTGTCTGTGTAACCATAAATTGTGATGTATTCTCCCAAAATGTGGTGGTTTATCACCAAAAGGCTTTCCGGTGATTCTCCCGTGGTTCAGAAATCCCGACAGAGTGAGGGACAGCTGGAAAATGGGGTAACGCCATGCAAATATCGCGAGACTTTGTCGATTTTTGGTTTTTGGAAGGTATTACGCGATATCGCGAGAACCTTGGCTTCGCCTTTACCATATAAATATAGTAAAACAAGAGTATTAGAAGCGCTTCTGAAGTCCGTTGTTCCTAAACAAAACCCAGAAAAATATAATTTTTATCAATATGGAAACAAAATTTTATTTTTAAAAAGGCGTGATAAGTTTTAGTTTATTTTTCGGCCTAATAAGAAACCGAAAATGTTTATTGACGGATTTCTATTTTAGCTGCAATGTCCTGTTTTATGTATGTAGTAGTACATACGGCGTACCATGTAATACAGAAAAACGCCGAGTTAGATTATTCTGTGTAAATTCGCAAATTTATTAAATGACACTTGGAATAAAAAGTGGAGAGAATTTAATAACTGGACTTGTAATTGTTCTATTACAATTACAACACATTGGTCACATTCACCACTGATCAGTTATTGAATGCATTTGATTTCCTGTGCCTGGTGAGTACCAATATATTCATAATGTTGAGGTAGTGTGGTTGAAGTTAGTCCATCTTCTGATTCACACATGTGATGATCTGCAGTCAAATGTCACTTGTATGCTTTAAACTGCATCCCTTTAGACTGGGATGCAGTTTAAAGCTGGCGTGGAAATTGTCTATCTCTACTGTGTACATTATGGAAAGGTTCGAATTGTATAAAAATAGATAATTCTACAGTTTCAAAACTGTGGGAAATATTTTTGAGGTTTATTAATAGCTTATTAAAGGTTCCTGAAAGTTTAAAATGCATCAATAAATTGTACGTGTTGCGTTCTCCGGTAGAGGGAGAAGTTGGCATTGCCTTAGATTGTCACCGCAATAGAAGAAGAGGTCAGCTGATCAAATCAAACAGAACCTGAAAACCAGCGCCTGTGTTTTCTCCTTCTGATTTAGATAAAGCTGGAGGGTTTTGATCGACGTTTCTGTTCATGAATTAAAATTGGGGCGACATGAAAGGTTTATACGGCCGAGCTGCAGAGGGCGATGCTGAGCACAAGTTTGTTATTCAGGAAACGGTGAGTTGGGCTTTAAATTCATACATTATTAATAATCCAGACCCCAGCGCACTAAAAAGCTTTAGTGGTTCCTCGGTTGTTCCTGTTCCTTCTAATACCTGTTCCTGGTGGTGGGAGCATCATGGTGTGGGGTTGTTTTGCTCCTAGTAGTGCTGGCTCATCACTAAAAGAGGAAGGGATTCTGATGAAATAAGAATTATTGTGTTCATCCTCATCTAGGTCAGGGGTCTGCAATTTTTACAATCCAAAGAGCCATTTTTGTCCTCAATTTATTTTTAATTTAGTAAATTTCTGTTTGCTGCAGTATAATTTCAATTTAATCTGTAAAAAGGAAAAAAAAAAGATTAATATCCCCAAATTAAGTTTTACACCCATTGGTGAGTGTATGTAGACTTCACACTGGAACTGTAGGATAAACGGGTATCTTATTATTGTCTGATCACAACAAGCATCATTAACTGGCATGTTTCTGTTTTTCTCCAGACTCTCCTAGATGTTTTGGGAAGCCATCAGGTCAGAATGAAGGTCAAAGCATGTGGACTCAGCCCTCTAGACTTCAAGGTATACAAAACAACAACCCTAAATTATAAAGTACTTAATGAGAAGCTACTGTAAGTTTTGTGGAAACTTGCTTGTTCATAAATGTTTGTTCTCTCCAAGTGCACACACCTCCAAACCAGACAGAGCAAGGGATGCAGTTTAAATTTTACTTGTGTTTTGGGATCATATTTTGCAAAAGAAAAATAAGGGGAACAAAACATAAGAATTATTCTGTCATGATTTGTTGTATTGGTGGTGGAGGATGGATGTGGTGCACCCAGGTTGTAGAGTATATGATGGTTTTAATGGTGATCATAGTGAACAGAGATCCAGGCAGCACAAGTGAGCAATGAGGCAAGGAAACTCAGACACTGGTAGCTCTGGAGACACACGACTGGAACAAAAAACACAACTGGAGACTCATGACATATGACAAGGATCTGGCAGGAAGCAGGTGACACAGGTGGGGTTAAATACACAAGGGAGTAATCAGAGTAAATGGGACAGCTGTGAACAATCAAGGGGTAGCCGTGGCAACATAGAGATTCAATAAACTGAGAAAAACACAAAATCCAAATACTCACACATTCATCCCGACTTCATTCACTGAAATACAGTGAAGAGTGGTTGTTCCCAAAAATATTTCTGTTTTTACTTTTTTGTCATACTTAAATGTTTCTAATCATAAAACAAATTTAATATTGAGTAAAGATAAGCTGAACAAATACAAAAACCACTTTTGAAAGGATTTCATTCATCAATTAGGAGAAAAACAAAAAGTAACTGACACTGCTTGGTATCCCTTTGGAGCCAAAGAGATGTCAATTACTTTTGTTTTTCTACATTTTTTGTTTTTTTTAATTACTCTTTGCCCATTAATGGCTGAATTAATGAGCAGTAAAGTAACTTATCTGTCTTTCTCCAGTTGATTCAGGAAGTGGGGATCAGGAGGGATTTCATTCCTGTTGGCAGAGAGGTGGCAGGCGTCGTCCTTCAAGGTATCAAACTGTGTTTACTGAGCAAATCCTACATTATACACAAACACACTCATATGTGTGCTCTGAGGGAGCTTTCTCTCCACAAATGTAGCTGCTCATTCTGTGTTTTTTTTCCCCATAGTTGGACCCAAAGTGACCTTCTTTCAGCCAGAGGACGAGGTTGTAGGTGAGAAATGCTTTTAAATGAAACTTGGCTGCTAAAATTGGGTGAGGAATAAAAGGGAAAATGAAAGCATATGATTTTTTTGTAATTTAGAAAAAAATGCACACTTTTGTTTTTCTATTGTTTGTTTATAATGTTACTATCTTATTAAAATATTTGACACACAACTATAAGCTTAAGTAATGCAGTTTGGTCAGGGGTTAACTGGGTTAAAAGGGAATCAAAAACAGATTATGTGGAAATGGTCAAGTATTTGACTCCTCCCACATTTAGCTCCTACCCAAAGTCTGCACTGCAGCTGGTTTAACTAAACCAGCTGTTTTATTCTCAATAAACATCTAAAAATAAAATGTATTTATGTAAATGTTTAAGTAGATAATTGAAGAAATTAAATACTTTAATTCATAATGATTCTGTATCATCTGAATATTTGTGATGCCTTTGCTGCGGCTCCAGTTCTTCTTGCTGAGAATTCAGTTTTCCACAAATCTTTTTCATGTTCAGCTTACATACTTTAGTTTTTATACATTTTTATTGTTTATGGTTATATTTGGATTATTAATACTTAACACCTTGGATGGAGTAGTTTGTCAACTAATAAGCAATTTTCCCATGGGAATCAATAAAGCATATTCTATTCAAAAAACAAAACAGGCCATTTTACATTTTGGTTTGTTTCCTATGTAGTGTTGTGGTTCTTGTTTTTTCATTTTACTCTTTATTCATAAGTTTTCCTCCTTTCATTCTCCAGGAGTTCTTCCTCTGGACTCACCTTGTTCTGGGCTCTGTGAAGTCATTGACATAGATGAGTATTATATAGGTAAATGCACTAATGAACTTTTTTTTTACTATAAATCTGATATAAGGAGTCAGAAGAACACAAGCTGAGAGAAGGGCAGTTTATACATTAAACTAACTCAAACATGAATTGCCATAATGTCCTCTTGGCTGTGTTCAAAGTCGGTGGGATAAATGGATGTTGTGAAACAGCTCCTCGTCCATCTTTCACTGGCACTCTTGGTGTTTTAAAATCTAAAATGAAGCTCAGCTGGCTGTTTGACAGAACACTGAAAGCACCTCGAGTCCAGAGACTCCATCTGGTCTGAGACATCAGATACAATAACCCAAGCGCTTTCAGATAGAGTACCTGAGAAAGGGTGTCGGTAAATGGAACATTTACTATTAAGGAAATTCTACCTGTTATTGACATCCAGAAATCCTAATGCTTGTCATAAAACAGTACCTTGCAAGGAATTAGCATGCCTTGAACTTTTTCACATTGTGTCACATTACAACTAAAACCTTCAGTGCTTTTTTATTTGGATTTTATGTGATAGACCAACATAAATTACTGCATTATTATCAAATGCATATGGATAAGAACACTTCTGCCAATGTGCAGTGTAGGTGAAGCAATTTTTTTTTTATGTAGTGCTTTTGCTAATTTTGAAAAGGTTTAGCACATTAACCTTCCCCTAAATAATTTTTTATGAATAAATTCTAAAGCACTTGGTTGTTTTACAAACTTTCAATTGAGTAAAGCTGGACATCAGTGTTTACGTTTTGGATATCATCTGTTTAAATAGTAATTTATATTCATTCTCATACTTTGAAGCACTTTAGCGTTGGTGTCCGCTAAATACTGTGTTGGGGTTAAGGTAAGCATTAGCTGGTAGAGTTTTATACCAGCTTTCATGGAATACCATGTTTGTTTAGGACTGTTGCCCTAATTAAAATTCTTTGCCTTCAGAAGCCACCAAAGTGGTAAATAGAGTCAAATTTAATCATTGTATAAATCCAGCTATTCTGTGAAAGCCTGAATAGTTTGTTAGAGAACAACATTATGAAGACCAAGGAACAAATCTCAATTTATTATTCAAATCATGTCACCATGCAGTGCCAGTAAAAGGCCCACCAGAGGGCCCCAAAAGCATCAAACTAACATGAAATGTATGTTTAAAATAACATTAATAATATAAACTAAATGATATGACACAGGGCAAATAGTTAAAGCTTTATGACACAGTTAAATACCACTGCATTTCAAAATCTACATTTATTTTTTCCGTTTGCTACTCCTGTTGGGTAAAATTGATAACCATAATAACACCAGTATGATGTAAGCTAATTACAAATGCTATTGATAGCTGGTATGTTACACACATAGAGCAGCTCAGGACTGATAAAACATTTGATGTTAACATGATGTAACCATGCATTATTTTCCTTCCACTTTAAAATGATCTGCTTTATTATGTTCAGCCACAAAAAAAATGCTAATGTGATTGAAAATGTAAAGACAAAAAAATGTTTAAGAGATGCGAGTACCTTAACAAAGCACGGTTAAATCTGCACATTTTTGTTTGTTCTCTGCAGTTCAAAAGCCAGAGAAGCTCAGCTCTTTGTGTGCGGCGGGAGCTCTGCGTGACGGCATCTGTGCCTACACTGCCCTACACACACACGCCCGCATGGCAGCTGGACACACACTCCTGGTGATGGACGGGTCTAGTGTATGTACAGTCAGTCTGAGGATGAACTGCGATGTCGGGGCGGTATGGTTTTGTAACAGTCTCATTTCCTGTAATTGTGAAGCCTTTCGGCCTCATGTGTGTCCAGCTGGCCTGTTACCACGGAGTCAAGGTCCTCACCACATCACACTCGCCGCAGAAACAGGCCTTCCTGGAGCAGCTTCGGCCCAGCGTAGGTTTGTATCCCCCACTGCATTGACAACCGCACCTCCTGTCTTTTAATTCAGCTTCCTGTCGCAGTCAACTGCTGATTTTCCTCCTTTACTTTCAAGCTATGTATTTGCTTCCTTCACTTCTTTCCTCTCCTTCATATTTTCCTTAGGCGTTCAGGATCCTTTAGTAGGTGAGATATTTTTCTGTCTTTAGCTTTCAAACCCTTCAAGTACATCTCAAAACATTTGAATTTTGTAAAATAGTTCAATAATTTTTACTTATTTTTAGAAAGTTAAACTCTTATGTTAACATAGACTTATTACACACAGAGTGAAATGTTTCAGTCCATTATTTAATGTAATTTTGATGTTTGCTGCAGTTATCCCTGCTGCTGATGTTTCTTTTTCTACCACTTTTTCCTTCCACTTAACTTTCCATGAATATGCTTAGTTACAGAACTGTGTGAGTAACCAGCTTCTTTGGCATTGACATTGATCAAGTCAACAATCTTCACTACCCAAAAAGCTTTTTAAAATTATCATTATGTAACATTACAGTTTTCCAAAACAATGAATTTGGAGTTTTTATATTTCCAAGTCATCAATATTATGTCAAATAAAGACTTGAAATGTTTCACTTTATATAAAATTTGAGTTTCATTTTCTGAAATGAGGAACAAAAATATTGATGTTTTTCAGAATACCCAAATGTTTCTCAGATGTACCTGTATGCCTGCTTCTCTACAGGATTGCTAATGTCTGATAAAACTAATGGTGCGCCTTTTGTTAATTTCTTCTGACACACTTGTTTTATTTTTAACAAGTTAGTTGTTGAAAATGCCTAATATATATTTTATGTATGAAGCATAGAGATGGAAATGTGCTAAATGTAAATTTTGCTGCCACCTTGTGGAGAGAATCAAATACTGTATGCAGGTAAACCTTTCACTAGTATAGTCAAAAGTTTCTTCTTTTTTTATTGCCTGTTTTTGCTTCTTTTTTTTTCATACTGAAATTGACTAAAATCTAACAATAATGTAGCAAAATGGATGCAAACGTCATCAAAACATTTGTGTAAAAATGTTTGGGTAGGACTGTAGGATATTGAGAATGTTGAACTGTAGAATCAGCCACAGTGGTTCAGTGTTTTATGTGGTTCTGTTTTTGTTCATACAGCCAGAGTCATTCCGGTGCATAACGGATCATCGGACCTGCTGTCAGTGGTTCTGGAGGAGACGGGAGGACTGGGAGTGGATATAGTTGTGGATTCTGGAGGTGAACTGAAAATACACTTCAGGATGATGACCATGTCTTTGTTTAAAATATGATTTTAATAATGAAATATAGGCCTTTTTTCTTTAAAGTTTGTCTCCACGGAGACGAAGAGGAGGAGGATATAAAATTACTCCCCCATAAGCATGACATCATCAGTGTGCTCGGAGTGGGAGGGCACTGGGTCACCTCCCACAAAAACCTGCAGGTAACAGGCTTACGGTCAAATCCAGACAGCTCCTGTTAGTTCAGACTTTAAAGTTCTACATAAACATGTTAATTACGAAATGTTTGTTCTGTCTGCAGTTGGATCCTCCAGACTGCAGGTTACTGCATTTAAAATCCGCCTCCGTGTCTTTCCTCAACCCTGAGGTCTGGACGACCTCATCGGCTCAGCGAGGACGGTACCTCCGTATCCTGTCCTCACATCTACAGCCTGCCTATACATCTGCATTCATCTCATACCTATTTGGGGCTTTTAATGATTCATTTGAACCATTCTCTTATATCCATCCATCCATCCATTTTCTGACACCCTTGAGGAATAGTAGTTGAAACTTAAGGGGATTATGATGGATAGGCCAGCTTTGAGTAATGATTTGACGGTAGGTAGAGAGTCAGAGTTCCTATTATTTTGAGAAGTTCCAATGGGGTGGGTAGGTGGGATATACTGTAGCTTTTGCAGATGCATAGAGGAAAGTCCATGAAGGACTCTATTGCTGTTGTTGAGTCTTGAAGTTATTAAGGAGAGGACAAGTATCTGAGTGGTGGAGTGAGGAAGGTAGTCATAGGGGTTTGGGACTGGTAATAGGTAGTTATGGTTTGTTGCTGTTGAGCTTTAGAAAATTAGTGTCCATCCAGAGTTTGCCATCAGTCAGGCAGCTGGCGATGATGGCTAGATTTGGTGGAGATGTAGACCTGTGTGTCATCGGAGTAAGTCCATGTTGGTGGATAATGTGTCCAAGGGACAATGAAGAGAAGGTGGCAGAGTACTGAACATTGGGGAACACTGTGGATAACGGAGGCAGAGTGTGACTTGCAGGTCAGTGATTGTACAACAAACAACCTCAGGCCACGTTTACACTAGGCCACTGCCTGAAAGATGGCCATTTTTGGATGTTGATTGGGTAAAAGAAAACCTTCGATAGTGCTGGGATTTTAGCATGTCATCGAACGCACATGTGCTTTTGACCCTTAGTTTCCACCTCACTAGGTTCCTGCTCATTGCAAACACTAACTTGCATTCCTTGTCAGAAATTGTGCCAACCTGAACAGTATAAAATAACATAATGCTTTTCACCATTGTTTTTTTGGTTTTTTATCTGCTCATGCTTGTATGCTAGCATGTAAGCTTTCACACTTTTGCAGGGGTGTTATAGAACGTTTAACCAGTTAAAGTTAAAAACAATAATTGGCTTCACAAGTTTGGATTCATTGTGGATTTCATCTAAAAAGCTAGGTCCCGTTTAAAAAGAAAAAAAATTGAATTTCTTGTAAAAGCATTCCACCCTCAGAAAGCTGTTCAACTGAATTCTTAAAGGCCAAAAATTAATAGCATATGTAAATTTCTGACTTGGGCTGTACATAGTCTTTAACATCTGTTCTTAGATATTCTGAAAGACATTGTGGAGAAGATGTCAGCTGGAGTTCTCAGGTAACTTTGAAAAACATGCTGTTTGTGCATTTTATCCCAATATATAAAATATCAGAAAATACTGACTGTTCAACATAATCACATCTGGTTTCTCTTCCCTGCAGACCTCAGATGGAGGAAGCTGTTCCGCTCTATGAAGCCACAGTTGCCATGGAGACCGTCCAGCGTCATCCCCAAAAAAGGGCTGTCGTTCAGCTCTGAGCAAGAAAACAAAACCTCATTCAGTTCTGGATCCAAATCATTTACCTACTTCACACTAACATCTAAAAGCTCTTTTTTTCCAAAGTCAACTCTTCAGTGAACTGGACAATGTTTGAACCCACACACCAGTATTTCAGGATTTCTCCACATGGAAATTAATAACAAATAATCATTATTAAATCAATGTTCTTTTTAACAGATTCCAAGAAAGAAATGCATCTTTTGTTCTGGATATTTGTTTAAACTATGTTGGTAACATAATAAAATTGCATGTGAGTGATTAGAGGAGGAAGTGTCTGCTGTAGGAAAATGGTTGTTTATGTTCTTTCAAAAATTTTATTCAAAAAATGTTTGAGGGGTATGAATACTTTTGAAAGGCACTTTCAGAAGTGCACTTCACTTGTAAGCAGCTTCACCACAAGTGAAGCTCCATAGATGGCAGCTGATGTTTCTTATTCAGGGTGCACGGTTAAATTGGCCCATATTTCATTAATGTTGGGAGATTGGCGATCGGTCGATTTCTACATGAGAAACTGTTCTTATCCACAAAACCAAACACTTTGTGCCTGATTTCAGACTTTAAGCTACTTTTCAGCCAAATTAGAATTGGTAGGTCAGGATTTTTTAAAGATCGGTGATTATCCAGAAAACTGCAATCGGTGCACCACTACTACTTATAATCTTTGGATCAAACCGGCACTTTTAATGTCTTTTTAGCTGCTTTGTGGGCAGGAAGAATGATACAGCAGCTGTGTGAACAGAAGACCGGTAAGGTGTCAGCTCATCGCTCCAATGTTTGCTTTGCATGAGGACGTCTCTTTTTCTAGATCACTGAGTCTTTCAGAGCTGTAACACAGCTCTCCAAGATCCACCTCTCCTCCTGTCGCAATGCCCTCACCACCTCCAGCTGCTCCCTGACTGGCCCCCCATACTGACCCAGAAGCTGGGAGATCTAAACACAGAAAGATGAAGCATTTCAGTCCCATTTTTATTCCAGGAAATACTTTGATCTGTGTTTATGTGCACCTTATCCAGAGCTATGTGTGTATCTTTCAACAGCTGTTGACACAAAGTCCTGGCTGTCTGGCTGCTTCTCACTTCTGTCTTTTCATCAACAACCTGACCGAGCAGCACCGACCTCCATAGGTGGCTGAAAAACACAAATATAGCCAAAGCTTATCACACAAACTGGGTCAAGAAGAGAGCTGATCTAGAGTGATTGAAATACCACATTTGTTGGGACAGATTTTCTGTAGGTTCCATCAACTCAAATTTAAACATTTTTAAGACTTAAGAATGAAAATTAAGACTTATGTCGCAAAAAAGCTAGCTACCCATGGTAGAGTAAAAACATCTAGGTAGCTTTTTTATTCATGATATATGCAGGAAAGCCAGATGGCTTCTTGCTTCTATCAGTGACAAGTAAAACCTAGCTAACACTTATCTTTGCTAACTATAAATATATAGTATATATTAGCAGCTAGTTACCAGTAGCTGCAACCACTTTGAGTCACAGAAAGCAACGGAGATTTCTGCGAGTGTCTCAAACGTTTGTCTGACAGAAAAGTCTCACAGAAAAAAACATCTACATAGTAAATGTAAGACCATGCCATAATCAGAAGTCTTACATTTTGTTAACATAGTTAAGGCCAAATTCATTTCTAAAAATTAGTTTATAACATTTAAAGGCATTCATTTTAGATACATAAATTTAAAGACTTTTTAGAAATGCACTAACACCCTGTGGGCAGATGAAAATGTCATCATACTATAGTGTTTGTGGCAGAGACAGCAGTCTGAGAGCCACCATCAGCCTCCAACTGGGACCTTCACTGGACACGGTGAGATTCCTGTCAGGAAGGATGAGAAATAAGGTTTGTTAAAAAAATAAACAAATATTTGCTTCTTCAAAGTTTGCTGTCTAAATAGGTTATTTAGGTTTCCGTCTTATTGTTTCTGTGCAAAATGTTACATTTTTGTGTATATTTGTTAGTTTGGCAATATTTCATCTAAAACCGTAACAGTGCTGCTCCACCCACTTTGGTGGAATTCTTTAAAAAATTTGTCAGGGTCGGTGTTTTGCTGTCATAGGAGGGTGAGTTAGTTTTTTCATGAAACAATGTAAACCAGTTAAACAAGTCAATGTAGCAATGAAACATGGAAATGTTTATGGCACAGACTTACTCAAGGAACTGATTCTCTCTGAGGAACTTCATCTTCTGATCCAAACTCTTCTCACCTCTTAAAATGTCACACAGCAAGTCTGAGGAACCACAGAAAAAGATTAGCATTTTTTTAGGATGTTGTGCAAAATTTATTCCATTCAGAACTTTTACTTTAATTATACTTAAGATATTATTATAACATTGTCTTAACAGACTACAAAACTAGTAGGGGTGGACCGATTGGACTTTTCCAGCTGATAACCTATCTTTTGGCCAGTACTGATGTTTTTGATGCAAAGTCACTAAATATAGCAAAAAAAATTTTTTTAATCGCTCAATATAGCAACTTTTAGCAAAAGTGGACGGTAGTTGATCTTAAGATACTTACAGAGTATCTGAAGATCACCCAAAATGTAAGAAATTGAGGTTGATTTATTGGTGCACCCCTATACAAAACCTATTATTTATTATGACACTGCCTTTGACTACACCCAGACCTTTTACTGATGTTTATGACTTACCTGGTTCCACATACACGACGCTATGTGGATTATTCATGGCAACAAATCCATACTCCAAAAGCAGGCGCTGGTTGTCATGGGAACCATAGTTTATGTACGCCTGCTCGTAGCACGGTGTACCACAGACACTCCTGATTTCATAGCATTTTGTCTGATCATTAAAACCCGCTTTTACCTGGTGGAAAAAGATGATATAAATCCATCTATGAATATGGTTCAGATGGAAACGAAACATGAAATCAAAAGTAATTTCATGTTGAAAATATCCAAGTTACCTGGACATCAGGGCGGTGGTTGAGGAGATCCAGGAAGGGAGCTAAAGCGTAACTATCAGGTCCAGACAGGAAGCAGCTGGACGGCCGGGGCATGAAGACAGAGCGCGTGTTTACACTGCACCACGCCCACCTGAAAGAGACAGAACAGCTGAAATAGCAGACTGAACCAGGTTTGGTGACCATCAGTGTGTTTGTGTACCTCAGAGCTTCATAAGTCAGCACATCTTCTGGGGGCCGGCTCAGAACTGGCTGCAGAGTCCTGTATAGATCAACAAACACAGATGTTTGCAAAACCACTGATACTGCTTTAACTGTCACATTTTAACATGTTGCAACTACATGTTACACCAATGTACTTTACTGGGATGTCATGTATAGACCAACACACACTGCAAAATCAAGCATCCCAAAGCTGAACAGAAACGAAGCTCAACTCCCCTGAAAAACTCCTGATTGGAGGAGTGCATCTCACGTACCGCCTCCCTCTGCTCTAAGCCCCGCCTCCTCACGCCGGCCGGTAGGACGTCTACCACCTCGTCTGAGAAATATGCGGGGCAGGCATAAGAGCAGGGCAGCACGTCAATGTACGGGAACCAATCAGAGGCCTCCCCACGCTGGCGCTCACACACCAGGAAAACACAAAGCGCCGAGAGAGGAGAAAGGCGGGGTTTCCAACTACAGACGAGATAAAGAGTCAAACTGCAAATAAAATCCCCCCATTTATGACAAAGTTAGCAATCTTGCAGCTTTACCTTTTGATGTACTCTCCCAGGTAGCTGCTGAGAATGGTGGAAGTTGTGAGGAGACAAGATTCTGGCAGAGAAACAACCAGCTCCCCTGGCTGATAAGCAACATTTTAATTGTGTCAGTTTTGGTCCTCCACACTAATCAGCTGATTTTTGAAGGCAACTGTTTAGGAGGCTGAAGAAAAAGAAGCCATGTATCGTTTTTCTTCTACTTGACAATTGGAATATATTTCGTCTCAGTCTATCTTCAAAAACACCCCATCTTAAGGTTGTACCA
The DNA here is from genome assembly GCF_904066995.2 of Poecilia reticulata. NCBI lineage: Eukaryota > Metazoa > Chordata > Actinopteri > Cyprinodontiformes > Poeciliidae > Poecilia > Poecilia reticulata. The sequence goes on along the minus strand of NC_088844.1, from coordinate 2,544,881 downwards.
TGAAAACGTGAAATTGTTCTAGATTATTTAAATTGGAAGGAAATATAGTACTACAAACATATTAAAACAGTACCATTATAGTTTGGAGAGTCTGCAGTCCTCTGCCTGTGTCTGAATGAAAACAAACACAAACTGTGAGGTTGCATCATTGTAAACAAGAGATAAATACATTTCTGAAGCTCTCCTTAACATATGTAAAATAAAACTTCATCCTACAGCCAGACGTACCAGAGAACAGAGCAGGCTGCAGCAGCGTTGAGCTGAATCCTCTCCGGTGGAGAAACCTCACCAGCCTGACGTATTGCAGCTGATGACTTAGAGAGACTAGAACGTCCGAGGGAAATGAAGAGCGTTTCTTTTTCTGTGATGAATCAGTTTACTGCAGTGACTCTTTTCCTACCTGAACGGACGGATTGTTCACGCTTCCGTTTCCTCTTTCTTGCAGTTCTTCCAACTCTGCGGCTGCGACCTTTCATGGCTTCCACCAGCTCTTGTGAAGAACAAGCATGATAATTACTGGTACATTTTAAAATTAAACTAAAGTTCATCATACTTTAAAAGAGCAAAAAAGTCTCACACTTTTCTGTCTGACAGGTCATGTGTGCAGACAGAAAATGAATGTGACTCAGAACTAAATAACAAAGCTGTCCTGCTAAATGTAATGCTACCAAACAATATTTGTTGTCCTTCTTCAGATCTACCGACTATATTACTGTCCTTAATTTATGTTGCTGGACTTACTCTTACCTTACTCTTAACAATTACAAATATATTTTCTGCCGTTGGGTCTATTAAAGGGATGGTATGCTTCATTAGTCTGCGCTAATATTTAATGTGACTTGATTAAGTCGTATGCCATGTCCATGTTGAGCTACGAGACACAAAAACAAGACCATATATAATTGGAGCTCAAATTTCTAAATGAAAACCGTCTCAGTTTGTGTTGGTTTAAAACATATCATACGGACACTAACAGCTGCTGTTCATAAATGCAGTTAAATTAATTGAGTTTCCATTAATAAAACACTTACTGGTCAAGAAACAAACAAACTTTCTATCCTTGCTTTGCTAGGTTCTTTGCCTCTTTAATTTTCCGGGTATGCGTGGTAAAGCTGCGCAGTACGGCTGGCCGCCATCAGCGCCGACACACGGTCACGTGGTTAAAATGCGCCGGCTCAGTCAGTTTGGGCGCTTCTGACCAAACAGAACGCAAAAACGAATATTTCTCATTTTCTACACGATTTTAGATAATTGTCAAAAAATGTTCTTCATTGGATTTTACAATAATTTTTTATACAGTATTCTGGGGAAACATATCTGTTTAAAACGACAAACTATTACACATACTTTTGTTTTCGCTAAATGAAATTATTTTGTGGTTCATAATTATGGGTTAAAGTCGGACTGAAAATTATGAATTAGATAGAAAATACTGGAATATAGTTTACAAAACACATATAATAAAAAAAGTTATGGTTGTCTTTGGAAATGCCACTGTGCAAAGCTTTAAACCAGTGGTCCCCAAACTACGGCCCGCGGGCCGGATCCGGCCTGCCTCCACATTTGGTCCGGCCCCCTGAACAATACCAGAGAGCGTTTAGATTTATTTTTTTTCATCTACTGTATTTTCCGGACTATATGCCGCTACTTTTTTCCTAAGCTTTGAACCGTGTGGCTTATATGTGGATTTTTCTTCAACCAGCAGGGGGCTCTTTAGCAGGAAGTGAATCATTGGAAGTCAAAATTGGAAATAAAAGAAGAAAGCGCCCATTGAAACGGAATTAGGTTTTAATAGGGAATTTAAATTTGAGAATGTTGTTCAGAAAATAGTGTTTCCTGGATTTTTTCTGTGAAGAACCCAGAGAGGGTTATTTGATTGTGCTTTCTGGAAAACAATGAATTTTTACATTTAGGCACTCCTGCAATCGTCACACTTTTTCTGTTACAAACTGTCTCCGGCCCCCACCAGAGAAGGGAAAAGTTATGTGGCCCTCACAGGAAAAAGTTTGGGGACCCCTGCTTTAAACCCTCAGGTAGCATAACAAAAGAAACAGCTGTAATGTTTCAGTAGAGCCACATAGGCACAGGAGCACTTCAGAATACTATTGTCACTACCATCTACTATATCCACATGCAATGTTACACAAGGAGGGATCTGTAAAGCTCACATATGCTTTACACGCAGTTTGACAGAACTTGAACTATTTTGCAAAAAAATAACTTTTCAGATTTGCAATGATGGTAGAGGGACGCCTTAAGCTTCTTGTTACAAAACATGGATCTACAAAGTTCAGGCATTGACTATATTAAAGCAGCACATACTTTTCAGATCTTATTTGTAATGTAAAAAAGTTCTAGAGATATGAATACTTTTACAAAACACTAATACCTCAAGGTTAATGTCTCATTAATGTTTTACTGTGTTATCAGTTTGTTTGTTCATTGCTTGCATTTGTCATCATGACACAGCAGGTTTACCATTTGAAACCAATTCTACTCGAGTTGCAGGTGCGAGTATTAAATCTGTGAGTTGCTTTGTTAGGCCTTTATGCTCTCGCTAAGATCTCTCTCTCCCTTCACCGTCATGTCAGCCAAGGTCGCAGTCGTCACTGGAAGTAACAAAGGCAATGGGTTTACCACCGTCAGAGCGCACTGCAAGCAGTTCCAAGGGGACGTTTACCTCACCGACCTCGTAGACAGGTAGGCAGCTCACCTGAAGTATCTGTTTAAAGAAAAAAATCCTGTTTTATCTTCATGTATTATCTGCTTTTAATGCTTAGCCAGATTTAAAATTGACTTATTTTGTATTGCAAAACAGTGTGGAAGTCACTGAATTTCAACATAACTAGAGCTGTACCAATCCGATATTAATATCACTATTGCTTCCGATATTCAAAAAAATATCTGGTATCAGTAGCAATGGGACCGATCCATAAGGCCAGGTCTGCTCACTCTAATTCTATGCTTTGTGTTCAGAATAACATCGTTTTTCGTATTTACATTACATTTCAGTGCTATTAGAATTCCTAATAGCACTTTCTACATCATTTGAAAGGTTTGTTGCAGCTTACATGTCTGACCAAGGTAGTCAACCTATTGTTCTTGTAAGGTTTTAGTTTCTTTATGTCATGATGTGTTTCTGTGTGTTTATTTTGAGATTTTCTGTGTTTAGTCCCGTTTCCCTGTGAGTCTCTGTCCTGTCCTCCCCGTTGATTGTTTCCCAGGTGTGTCTCGTTCCCTTGATTACCCCTGTGTGTATTTAGTCCCACCTGTTGTCTGTGTTCTTCCTCGGATCCTTGTCTAACGTCGTGTGTACCAGTCTGTTTCCTTGTGTTCCTAGTGCTCCCTGTTGTTCAGTACCTCGACATTAAATTGATCATTTCATCATCATCCTGGGTCTGCCTGCATCCTACCTCACCTCACACAACCAAATTATGACACTTTATTTATTTTACATAGGCTGTGATGTTCCTAATAACACTGACTGCACAAATTAATTGTGTGCTTTTTTTCTGTTTGACCAAACTTATGATGCTGCTCTTGTATGTAAGTGTGCTGTACTGGTGGAGAATTATTAAATAAATTTATAATTCAGTTTACTTATGTCTGTTTAATAAAAAAGGAATGTTTTAAGTCAATTCTCAGGTATTTTTTGCATCACATCGGTATCAGCTGATACTAAATCTCAGATATGAAAAAGTGAAAAATGGCAGCTCAGTGCATCGCTAAACATAATCACAGGATTTGGCAAAAATATTAGGAGATCTTAATAAACAGAACTTTTGAAGAATATACCACTATTACAAATTAACAACCCAAACCTCTCTGCCCATTTCATCATCTACTATGGTCGCTATTGCAGCAGACGTACAAAGGCTTTAACACGATTCGCTTTGGTGACCTGCGTGTCGGTGCCTGTGCGCTACTTAGCTTCACTCATAAAGCTCCTATTTTAGGTACTCAATCCAATCTGAAAACAATCATCTTGCAAATATTTCTAAGCTAGTGTCATAAAATCTGTGATTGCAAAAAATTGCTAAATACTGTAGGGATTGATCAATGTGAACAATGTTTAAATGAAGCAGTACTTCTCAAATGCAGGGACAGCTTTTTATTCACGTTTTAGTTGACACCTTTTATCAATACATTCTCGCACAACTGGCCCTTCAAGAACATTAATGATCTTCATATGGCTCAAAGCAAAAATATGCTATCGATAGATACTATTGATAAATATTGGTTATTAGCCACAACATCAGTATTAATATGGATATCGGCCAACATTTTTGTACTGGTGCATTACTATCTGCTAATGCAATATTCTTGGGTAACACAGATTTGCCACGAGGGACTGAAGCCTTTGTTTCATCAACTGGACATCATTGACCTGAACAGCCTTAAAACAGCTGCTGCTTTCTTTAAGGAGAAATATGGAGGGGTGGACATCCTCATCAATAATGCTGGGATTGGTTTCAAAGGTACTGCTTTACTGCACTTAGCCACTGATGTTTTTAGATGACTGAACAACTATTATCTGAGCTGGGTTTAAATATGTCTTGATTTTGTCATTTCCTTAGCAACAGACACAACTCCATTTGGGATTCAAGCAGAGGTCACGCTGAGGACGAACTTCTTTGGCACCAGAGACGTGCTGACTCACTTTATGCCGCTGATCAAAGCAGAAGGCGAAAACAATTTCGAAAGACATTTTTTCCATAAATACATCAACTTTATCCAGAGAGAATATATTTGCAGCATTTACTCCTTTTATTCAGAATTTATGTAAATTAGTCTAGCATGCTGGTTTTTAACTTTCAAATTGAGGATACAGCAAAGAAAATTGTTCTGCTCTGACTTTGTCCCATTCTACCCTTGTAATTTTTTCTTTCATTTTTCTCTCGTTCAGAAATGAAACAGGAAACACTCTGAAGTCGCAAAATGGAAAAATCTGGCATTAATGAGGAATGCTGAGAACTATTTAGCACATCTGACAGTTCGTATCTCATTAAATCAGTGGCACAAATACTGATGTAAAATATTTCTGTGTGAACATCTTCCCTTAAATTTTTACCACAAAACAGAGAAATATATATTGTAAATTATATAAGGGGTGTCCAAACTGCAAAGTAAAAAAAAAAAAAGAATTTCATTACCCCACCAGTAAATTTGACAATTTTAGCCCAGATGACAAAAGGTTTGGACAACTCAGCTTTATATGCTCTTTTTTTTAATACTAAAATTATATAATTTAAAAGCTGCCAGCTATCCACCAATGACGCTGCAATCCACGTTTGAATAGTAACAGGGAAACAAGCTCGGTTCTATTAGACCACAATTAGCCTAATGCATATTCTGTGTGTGTTTTTTTTGGTCGTGTAGTGAATGTATCCAGCATCGTCAGTTCTAGCACTTTGAGCCAGTGATGTCCAGAACTCCAGCAGCGTTTCCATAGCAACGACCATCTTGGAGCGGTACTCCACTCCACTCAGCGTTATGTGTTTAGCAGACACAATGACGTATCAGCACATTTAATCGATCATAACACGCTTTTTTTGTTACTGGAAACCATATTCAAACATCTATCAAAGTTACATTTATAAACAATTGTATTATTTAAGTATGTTTTTAATACATAGTTCAGCATATTTAAATATGCTATAACAGTAGAATAAGAATGGAATATTCAGATATTGATGTATGATGAGCATATTACAAAGCCCACAGCCGTTAATTTATTTAATAATTTATTTAGTAAGATCAATACATATTTATATAACTATCCAAACACAAATAAATAATGATTAATACTGAATAATATATATTGGATACATGTATGGATGTATATACATCTATACATATATCGATATATATCTATGTTTTCCAGCCGACGAGTTCTAGCTTCAGAGTGATTCCGCACTTGAGATTGAGTCCGAAATTCGATCCGAGATTCATCCGTGCTGTGCAGTGAATCCGTCTCTCTTTATAGATATCTCCCACTTCTTCCTCATATCGTGTCTTTATAAAACCATAAAAACAAAAACGGAAGATTTGGGATGTATCTTACTTTTGACAGAGTGAGAGAATTACATATAAATAATAGTCTTTACCACCTGTGTAAACTTTGCTGGTGAATGTTATAACACGTAATATAGGTTTTATAATGTATGTTACATTGTTTCATTTGTAATATAGGCTCTTGTGTCAGATAATCTAAGTCAATGTTAGAGAATAATTAATTTTTAGATTTACATAATCTCAGTTAGCCTTCATAGCGGGGCTGAACCCCATATCACACCAAGCACTGTAGCTAATATTAACTGGTATGTCGCCGGTGGACATAATAAATACAGTAAAGTAATATTCCAGTCACAGAATATACACAATAATATGTCCATCGTACTTGTGAAATGTTGTCTGTGGAGCCCTCACATCAATAGTCCATCGATCAGAACAACAATATCCCTCAGTGCTGAGGCATCTTTTGCTGTTTTGATTGAGAAAAGTAGGAGGGTATACCGCTCCAAGATGGCCGCCGTATTTCTTGCGCCGGAGCAGCCAATGCGGGGTCTACTCTTATATTATGTCTATGATGTCCAGGAAGACACCTCCTTCCAGACATAATGTATTTCCTGTTTATTACTTCCGCTTCCTGTGGAGCTTTATCTGACTCTGGACGCTTTCTCGTTCCAATCTGCTATTTTTACTGCTCCGTGCAGCTTGTCCTCCAACTTCTTCTCCAAGCAGAAGTAAGGCGCCTTCAATAAACTGCATTCGTTATTGAGAACATTTTTTTTAAATGTCTATGCATTGTTTGCTTTAGGTAAAGTTGCCTCATGCTTACATGTAAAAGTGAAAGTCACTATTATACAAGTAACAGACGCAGAGTCTTCAGGTTTACTCCTCTCACCCTCTCAATAGTCTGTAGTCAAGTTTAAAGTGAAATGTGATTATGACCTAATTTGAGCTTCTTTTAAAAGCTCGTATTTTGTACTGCTTTGGGTATATTGAGTAATTTTCACGGGGTAATGCCGCCAATTGCTGTCAGGTTGTATTGTGGAATCTGTATTTGGAGATGTATAGCGATGGAGGACAAAAATAACAACAGCAATAACAATAATAACAATAATAATTAATAAATAACCCTTTTCCCTAAGTGGGCTCCGTACTGTTTACAATCGACTCACAATCTTTGATCTTATGAGCAACGTGAGACTTGTTCCTTTCATCAAAATGTCAGCACCTCCTCCTTGGAGGTGTGTGTTTGTTAATGTGTAGCTTGTTCATTGTTGGATTTTGTGCGCAGATCTCTCACCACAGTCATGTCAACCAAGGTCGCCATTGTCACTGGAAGTAACAAAGGCATTGGGTTTGCCATCGTCAGATCGCTCTGCAAGCAGTTCCAAGGGGATGTTTACCTCACTTCCAGAGATGTGTAGGTAGCTCACCTGGCAACACCTGAACTAGAATAAACTGTTTCTCTTACAGTTTATTTTCATTTCACCTCTTTGAATTCTGTTGCTTTTTTCACCCTAATTGTTCACAATCATAAATTAGTAAGGAGACTGACATGTTAGAGGTTTAGTGTTGTTTTTTTTTTTTGGGCGAGTGTTGAATCCTCCCGTCAGATTTCACCAGGTGAAACCAAAGAGTAAGCACTGAGGAAAAACAAACGAAAGAATCTAAGTGACGGACTAATTTAGTTTTAATTACTCCTTATACATTTTATGATAACTGAGTTTTAGTTTCATAGATTTTTTTAATTTATTGTTTGTATTAATAATGTTTTTATATTCATTGACAAAATGTGGGTAGTTAAGTCATTTAAACCTTGTTTGTGTAAATTTGTTTGTTTTTAGCAGGACAAATTGAGCATTGACCAGGGACAACAGAGGAAAAACAGCCTTTTGTCTAATTCTGGCACCTTTACAGAAATGTCAGTTAATGTGCGTTATTCCTACTGAATTAAATTAATTAGGGCTGCGCCCTGTGATGCAACCTGTCCAGGGTGACCCACCTGTTGCCCAAAATGTAGGGACAAGGACAGACGGATGGATGGATGATTAGGGCTGCACCGATTGCAGTTTTGGCCGATACAACTTTTTTTCCCTTTTTTTTCTCTGAAAATTCACTACATTTCATTTAGCAACAAAGTCACTAAGTTGGCAGTTGGGTGACTATCGTTAACCGATGACATGGTAGACTGGAGGACCACGGCTAATTCTCTGACCTTTGCAGAGGTAGATAAGATCAGTTTTCTCATATAAATATTGGCTGATCTCCCAAAAATCGATTATTGGACGATACTTGCATATCTACCTCTGCAAAGTTCTAAAAATTAATCACTGTCTTTTTATTTGCTCTGCTCTGAGAGAGGTTAGACCAGTGTTGTAGTACTCGAGATCGGTCTTGGTCTCGAGACCATTTTTTGATGGTCTCGTATCGGACTCCACTGCATTTGGTCTCGGTTTTGTCTCGGGCGCTGAGGACTCTGCATTTTATTTCAAGACCAGTCAAGACCTCAACTGTGAAAATATCACTAAGCGTACAACATACTGTCCAGTTTATTTGTTAACAACGTTGTTTTCAGTGGATGCAAAACGCACCGATTAAAATCCAAGCTATAACGTGTTTCTGTTACTCCCCCTCCTCTTCCCTACTTTTCACTCGCACACGGCGCTCCAAGACATGCGCAGTGGTTTCCTCTGAGCAGCAGAAGATGTCTGTCTAGTAGTCGGTAATAGAATAGCGCTGCATAAATCATAAGAAATCCGATGGCGACAGCTAACTCAGCAGCGCTTCGCTTTCACAGACGGTGGGGACAACGTCTAACTTTTATCGTCACTTAGAAAAGTATCTCAAAAAAAGGTAAGCTCCGTTGACGTGATGCTAGCATTTGTGATGGAAAAAAAGTTGTCACTCACTGCACTTAATTATTGTGAGGAGGTGTTGACTGACTTGTCGCATATATGGGACAACGTTGTGTCCAAAAGTCTGCAATATAGTGATGTGACATTCAGGAAAATCACTGATTCTTCCGAAGGGCTCTTTACTTAGAAAATAGGACTGGAGTGTCACTGAGAGCCGTTCTTTGTTCTTGTAATGCTTTGGGTACACTGCAGTAGCTATCATTATTTTATTTAATCATGTACATTGATATTTTTTTTAATTAACAAATAAATAAAACACAAGAACGAAAGAGCACACAGAGCATGCACATTGCTCTATGATTGTTTTCGTTCAAAGTGCCAGCTGTAATGTGTGCCATGTTGTCAGACTACCTGGCTTCATGTAGCGGGAGAGGGTAACAGTCACGGTGCTTGAGTCACAGCCTTGTGCTTGGTTACTTCTTTGTTGCTCCTTGGTCAGTGTTCATAGTTGAGCGTTATTTACCGTCCGGGCATTGCCTCAATTGCTATGTTTAATTGTGCAGACAGTGATGGTTTCTGACATGTGCAATAAGGGCAAACACCCAGGGTGTTATCTTTTTAGGGATGGCACGAGACCACCGCGGATTGTAGCACAATGATGGAAGCACTTCATTTTAATATTGGTAAAATTTATAAAGTATTTAATATCTAGGTGTTTTTATGGGAATATGAATATTTTAGATCAATTTGAGAAGCAATTTTGATCATATTTCACATTTTATCATGTCATTTAGTGCAGGCTGGTCTTGACTCAGTCTCGACTTCCCTTGGTCTTGGTCTCGACTTGGTTCGGACCCTAAAAGTCTTGGTCTTGTCTTGGTCTCGGGTTAGGTGGTCTTGACCACAACACTGGGTTAGACTGACTGACAGACCCACCAGGTCATGTCTGCATATTTGCAGTTAACAATAGCCAACCCACTGTTACCAGGTCAGTGACTTTCTTGCTATATTTAGTTAAATTTCAAATCGCCAAACTTGGAATTGGCAGGTCAGGCTTCTTAAAGATCAGTAATCAGCGATGAGTCAGAAATCGACAATCGATGCATCCCTAACCCCTTGCATTAATTATCTGAAAATAGGTCAGGACCTCCCCAATCTTGGAAAAGTCTAGAATGGTCGTCCCCCTCCCCCCAAAAAAGAAAAATGAATGAAACCCTTGTATTTAAACAATGTCAATATAAAAAATGCAATAGAAAGAAAGACCGAAGTAAATCTGCCATTCATCTCAGAAAAAAAAAGAATTTTTAGGTGCCCCCCATCATTATTAGAACAATGGTTCAGTCCAAAGTGTAGGAGGAGAAACAGCTGCGCTGCTGAACGGCACAGGCTCCGTTAGAGCCGTTGAAGTGAGGAGCTAGTTGATGCTGTGGCTCTGAAGCACAAACAAAAAAAAAAACCTCCAGTAAGTAAATGCTTAAAGCAAAAGACATGCAACACGTTTTATTTACTTTCACTGCTCAATAGGAAGAAACACATTGACAATAAGCAGTTCGTTATTTCATTACTTTGACTGAATCATGGTAAACTGCCTTGTTATGCCTTAGAAATCAAAACTAGCAAAACTGCTACATTGCCTTCATAGACTTAGGTCCCTTTTCTGTCGAAGGTAGCTGACTCTTACTTTGATGAGAAGAGTTTGAAACGGGATGGAGCGGCTGAGCGTTACCACTAGCCGATAGCTCTGTATGGGAGCCGAAAGCTCCCATACAGAGCTATCGGGGAAAACCCCACATGCTGCAGTGATAAACTGGCCAAAATCCAACATGTTGAATATGCCTGTTTTAGATCAGAGCGGACCAACTGCACCCGATCAGTCATAACACACCACACACTACAGGATGATTGTTGGACGTTCTAAGATTGTTGTAAGGGGAAAATCGGGGCAATAAAATCATGTAGTGTGAACTGGGCTTAAGGGAGGAGTGAACTATTTGATCAGGTAGTCAGATATGCCTGTCTTCTTTATTTAAATCTAATGATATCGAATGGCAATGTAGTGTACAGATTTCATAATCTGTACTCTTTTGCTTGAATCTAGTTTTTATTTCCACTTTGGTTTTATGTTGTTTAGTTTTTATTCAAGTGCATTTTTTGTTAATGGAGACTGAGAGTCCATTTTATTTTTGTTTTTGGTTTATTTTGTTTACCAGTTCCAGTGTTTAGTGTTCTTTTGAAAATAAAGTGTATCTATTTTTGGCAGAATATTGCATGCCTTATTATGTCATTACCATTACATCAGTTTAAAATGGTCTTCAAACAATATTATCGTTTATCGCAATATTTTTTGAGAATTAATTGCCCAGGAAAATGTATTATTGTGACAGGCCTACTTGAAAAGTTTTGTATGTAAAACCCTTGTCACCAGGTGTAAGCTGAGATTGGTCTGTTTAGCAGCTAAACGTGTAGATAACCTGCATTTTCAATGTTTGACTGTAAAATGAATGGAAATGTTTTGCAGTGGTCGAGGTCAGGCGGCCGTAGAGTCTCTGGCCTCGGAGGGGCTGAAGCCCCTGTTTCACCAGCTGGACATCAATGACCTGAACAGCATTAAAACAGCTGCTGCTTTCTTCAAGCAGAAGTACGGAGGAGTGGACATCCTCATCAATAACGCCGGGATAGCTTTCAAAGGTAGCTTTGGAACAATGCAGATCAAATGTCTGTGATTTAAACTCACATGGAAACATATCTTTAGTTACTCCAAAGGTAAATAAATCACGTGGTGGAAACAACAAATGAATTTATATCCGTGTAATACACAACTGTAATTGATTTATTTTCTAATTGGGCTTATAATAATGGTCTGTTTTTGCCTTTTGAATTGATTCATACCTAACTCTAACATCATGTTGACTCTTTAGTGGCCGACACGGCTCCGTTTGGGACTCAGGCTGAGGTCACTTTGATGACCAACTTCTTCGCCACCAAAGACATGTTGACTCACTTCATGCCACTCATCAAAGCTGGAGGTACAGAGTCTGATAGGTATTTTTTTTTTACCTTCAATAAAAGAACCACAGACAACATATATGAATTTTATAACCAAGCTTTTGCAAAAGGAGAAGACTCGGCAAGCTGCTCCTCCAAGCCGCTCTCTGAGCGTTCTAAAGACTTTGGTTACAGCTTGTCTTTTATTTTCAAGCAAAAACAGGGAGGATGGGTAAGAAACAATTTATTACTGCACACAGGCAGTTTCTAAGGTAGGGAGTTTTCCGGTTGATAAGAAGGCACCTGTGGAAACATAATGTAAGGTCTGGGAAACACACAGTTAACTGTTTCACATGAAGACAAACAGGCAGATGGGACCTCCAGGTCAGTTTATACACACAGAAGAAAGAACACTTTAAACTGAAAATCACAATAATCTATAGACTGAATGTTGATTAACATTAGACTGAATATGAACTAAAGTAATAACAAAATGATACCAAAAAATCTCTAACAGAGTCAAATCTCATTCCATTTTGATACAGGTTTCTGATCACCCTGTCAATAATTTGGTGGGAAAAAAATCCAAAACATTTTTGGGAAACTGTTCATATTTGATTTTGAAGATGTTAGTCAAATTAACTCTTTAATCAGTACAAATTATTATAACTAAAATTGAAGAAAAATATTTAAATAAAAGGGGGGAAAATATATTTTTAGATTCTAAAAACATGTTCTCTTCTACTTGTGTCATCTAGTTTCAGCTGAGATTCCCTAAGTCATATCTATTTTACATTTAAATAGATTGTAGAGAAAATGGAGGCATGAAATATCTTTAAATTAAACAATACATTTAAAAAACCTAAATGTAACATAGCATATGTTACATATGCAAATGTGTTGACCCAAAAATAAGGGTCTATTTTTGGACCCTTATGGTAATATTAATATTGTTCTCCATGGTGTTTTCAGAAGCTTGCCATGATATTTTTGATGACGTATTTATTCATATCTATGTGAATATGGATATCTTACACTACGTTTATGCTGTGCATAGTTTTTGATGTCCTCTCTGTTTCTTAGGTCGTGTTGTGAATGTTTCCAGCTTTGTTGGCTCCCGCACCCTGAACCAGTGCAGTCCAGAACTCCAGCAGCGTTTCCGTAGCGACGACATCACCGAGGACGAGCTGGCAGTACTGATGCAGCGATTTGTTGACACGGCCAAAAAGGGTGAACACAAGCAAGATGGCTGGCCGGATACAGCCTACGGAGTGTCGAAAACTGGTCTGACGGTAGGATTTACAGAGCTGTGAAATGGTATTCATTTGTTACATATTTCATATTTAAATGATATTTAAATGTTACAGATCATGAAACAAATTTTAATTTCCAACTAATATGACCTGAATGGAACCAGTGTTGCTTCATAAAGGAGAACTGCGAGTTGACATTTTATTTGTACTTCATTTGTAGCTGCGGCATTATTAAAATATTTAACATAAAAGGCATTTTTCTGAATATTTTTATTTCTATGTAGAACAAAGTTGTTTATCATAAATTCTAGATTTTTATTTGCAAAATGTAGATCAACTGCTATGGGCTGCTTTGGGTTCAGATAAATCAAGAATTATTAAAAATGTTTAAAGATATTAATTTAACATTGAGGTTCCTTAAAATGTCAAATCTTCAACACACCAAAGTTGATTAGCAACAACATGAGAGAAGTTAGACTTTTTTACCACGTTATCAAAACCAGGCGACCATGATTGAGTTAAGTATGTTCTTCCGACAAGCTGGACCTCTGCCCATAGGGGACGCTGTTCCAAAAAGCTTCTCCCTCTGTTTTCACATTGCAATGGAAAAGACAAATTAGGCTAAGTTCACACGAAGGACAAATCAGATCCAAACACAACTTTTTATTGCAGTCTGAACAGCCCAAAATGTGATTTGTGTCACTTCCATATTGGTCCAAAATCGGATACATATCAGATAGTTTTCAAATTTCAGCAGTCAAAACAGTCACTTCACATTTTATCCGACTTTTACATCATTTAGTTGAGATGTCATAATTCTGCTCTAAAAGTCAATGTTCCTTCCTCCTTCTGCTTATAGTCTTGTGACAATACTGTCGACTCCAACTGCTCATTAACTTTAAAATTGATCCTTAGACGGCAGCATCTATTATCACTACCACAATCAATGTGCTGCTGCGTGACGTCAACGTTCTTCTTCTGAGCGTCAGGAGGTTTTGGGGGTGAAAAACGTACACAAAGAAGTCTGGTTGTGGTCACATTTAATTAGTAGTATGAACGACCACACACACACGCACACAAAAATTCAAATGTCAGCCAAAATTTGGAATTAAGCATCAAAAGCAGCTATGTGAACTTAACAGAAAGAATGTTTAAGAAAAAAATAACAATATATTTGTAAGGAAATAAAGGAGCTGGAAAGAAACAATATAGCATTATAGTCAAATTTGCTAAAAAGCCAAGAAATATTTGTTTATGGAGAATAAGAACATGGAGATAAATTACAATATTTGGATTAAAGTACAAATCTAAATTTCTCTGATTTATTGAGCTATTATGGAATTTTTTTTTTAATTTTGTTGCATTTAATGATACATTAATTGATTTGTTATGCTTTTTACTGGAGAAGTAAGTCATTTATTAAGCTAGTTACTTATTTCTGTATTTCTTCGTTGTTATGGCAGGTTTGGTGTTCCGTAGTCCTTAAGTGATGGAACACTTAAGCATCCACTTAAACCAGTCAATTACTGTCAACTGTTTCAGGTTCTTGGATCTTTTGCAAGCTATTCTTATTCTGCTTAGCAGCCCAGAACAGGAACGTTTAGTTTATATACTGTAGAAATAGAACAAACTTATAATCCAGAGAAACACATCTAGAGAAACTACCTATGACCTTAGATCAGAGTATCACTTCCACCTCTTCTTTGTCAATAAAGAGCTCGCTACTGCCGGTGTTTAGTCAGCTTTAATGCAAGTCTTCTTATAACTTTGTGCCACTGACACAACACCACCGTCGAACTAAAATACAACAAACATAAATGAGACGGTGTCACGAATACAATGACATAAAAAATGGTAATTACATATAAACATACCTCGCTGGCTGACCGTTTCGTCTGAGGTAAAAATGAACAAAAATAAGAATTCTTAAACTTAAACTACTTTAAACAACTTGCCAAAGTCATGCCTCCATGTCATGTGCTTCTTTCCTTTTTCTGGTGCCCCAGCGAACATTCTGGAATGCACTTCCTACTTAGATTTTCAAAATTAAAGTCACAATAACAAAAAATGTGCCTATTACAAAATAAAACATACAAACTAAAACTATGGCAGTAAAACAGAGGTTCCCAAACTGTGGAGCGCGCCCCCTAGAGGGGGCGCCGTGCCATTGCAGGGGGGGCGCGGAAAGCCGACTGGATGAAAAAAAAACAAAAAAAACAAACATGAACGCTGTTTGCGCTGGGTTTTTACCTTAGAATGGCCAACTCTCTGTTATTCCTATGTCAATTTGATACAGTAGGGGCTACATTTCCCATATCTGTGTCCTCTGTCACTTTTATCAACAGTTAAAACTGTTTGGAAAATTTTTGGAAACCGCTGGGGGGGCCCAGGAGAAAAAGTTTGGGAATCACTGCCTTCGATTAACATTTACCATCTGCTTTATAGAATCAAACATGGAGAACCAACACTTATTACTTTAGACTAATACTAAGCTTATTATTATTATCCATAGAAACTCATTCTAGCTTATAAATTATGGAGTACATATACTTAAAATAGGAGCATCTATTTCATGAATTAGAGCAAACTTAGAATCCAGAGAAACCCCTAGAAATCATGGATTACTTATTTTTATATATGGGGCTATACTTTTTTGTTTTTTCTTCTTTTGCTCTTTCCTTTGGTTTGTTGTTTTGTTGTATTTCCTTCTAATTCATGTAAAGCACTTGGAATTGCCTTGTTGCTGAAAATGTGCTATTTAAATAAAATTACCTCACTTTACTTTTCAGATTATTAGTAGGTTTGGAGTTCTGTTCATAAACAGTAAAGACCTAAATTCTCCGTCTGAGGCATTTCTGTTCTGTGTGCCTTCAGACGCTGTCCATGATCTTGGCTCGTCGTCTGTCTAAGGAGAGGCCAAATGACGGGGTATCTCACTTTGACTTTATTTTTTCATGATCATTTTAATTCTCTCTGTGTTTAGGAATGTCAAACTGCTAGCATAAATGTTGTGTTTTACCTCAACTCAGATTTTGCTCAATGCCTGCTGTCCTGGATGGGTGCGCACAGACATGGCTGGTCCAAAAGCCCCCAAGTCTCCAGACGAGGGCGCCGTCACGCCGGTGTACCTGGCTCTGCTTCCGGCAGGAACAGCTGAACCCCATGGGAGGTTCGTCTCTGAGAAGGAAGTTCAGCCGTGGTGAAAAACCTCCAGGCAGCTCATGTTTAAAACCCAAACACTAGTCTAATGAGACAGGTCAAACTTTCTTGCTATTTACATATTTTAGCAACGATACCATTCAGGAATCTAATAATGAACCAATGTCTTCTATATTAAATAATGCTCTTCTGTAGGTCATTTTTAAAGGTGATTTATTGCTTTAATAAGCAAACCAATGTGATGTTTTAGTGCCTGTTACTTCAAATGCCTTCAGTATTTGAATGTTTAAAGTGCTGACCAAGTTTATTTTTGCCTTTGATTATTATTTTTCACTTTTACTACATCGGAAAATTGTCAATTACCTTAATGTGATGAAGTTACCTGTTCTAAAATAAAAAGTGAAAATGTTTTTCTACAATAATTTTTTTTCCTAACTGCATTGATTTCTTAATAAATATTTTCAAACAGCTATTGATCAAAAATACTAATAAAGGGACTGACTAAACAACTATCGGTTTCTGAGTGTAGTTATTTTGTATTGGGCCATCAGATCCAACATGCTCTTGCACGTACAGCCAATCAGTATCAAGGAAGAGAAACGTTACTCTTACATTAGCTGCTTTGCAAACGCCAGCCAATAGAAAGCCAAGTTGCCCTGGTATTTACATATTTTCCTAAGCTGCATTTAAGAAAATATTAATTTATGTGAAATTTTATGAGTTTCAAACTTTACAAAAAAGAGAATCTGGATAGGATGGTTTTCCTGAAGTAATTTAGAGTTATGTTCCACTGAAAAATCTGCAAATGGGTGAATCCACAAATACTGAATACAAAAGTGTGTCTGTTGTATACTTTTGTGAGATCCTTGTGTTTCATGTAAATTTTGAAACACTGAAATAAATGATCTTGATGATTCTCTAATTTATTGACATGTACCTGTAATTACAAATTAGAAGAGATATGACATCTGAAATCCAATAATTTCACAAAAAGCTTGCCATAATTATTGAATAAATACACAAATGACCTGCCATACTCTTCCAATTAAGTCCTCGGCAACAGGTCGAAGGTTTTGTCAGCGTAGCTTTGGGACCACAGCGAGTATGATACGTTTGACTGACAGACTAATTTTGGGGGATCATGATTGGCCGTGAAGCCCATCTTATCGCCTAATCTTATCTTCGTCAGCAAAGGTTTATAGATCAGGGGTGCGGGTTGGAGTCCCCCCAGTTGTTGAAAAGGAGTGCAGGTTGGAGTCACCCCCCCCCTCTCGTTGTTTTAAAAGGGGTGCGGATTCTTATCACATTTATTTGATGTCACCAACATTATTAAACTATTTATCCTCACATTGTTATGGCACACTTCCGTTGTTTTTCCACATTATTTATGTGGCCGAATGTCACGCCTGGGCTGAAACATTTACCTGCAGGAACTGTGTTAGGCCGAGTTATTCTTGCGCAAGTAAGGGTAGCGTTGATGTAAGGGTTGCTGGTCCGCCAGTGCAGGCGGACCAACACTCCAAAAGCTTCTTCCACATGACAGGTGCACGGCAGGGCGCGAGAACGGCGGGTTTGGTGCACGCCCCATCAAACCCAGTAACATAGAACCACTAACCCCTAGGAATGAGACTACTTCTGTTTTTAGGGTAAATGAATAAATTTAATTTTACATTTGGTTGACAATTAAAATGGATGGACTAAGACAACAGCATTTCACTATAGCGTTTATACCTGTCAGGTGTCAAACATCAGGACCGAGTTAATTATTTTCCTTCACGTAAGTCATAACTACTTCCTTTTTGTTTGTCTATAAATAATTATGAGTGCAGAGTGCGCTAGATATGGCTCTTTGTATTAGAATGTGTAGGTTCACCTTTGTAAAATTCTTTTTAAAATCACATGTCATTAAAAAAGGCTATGACATAAAATGTGGTTTGCCACATACAGTGCGTTGCAGAAACACTCCATCCCATTGATGCTGTTCCATAAACTTCAAAGTATTATATTCAGATTATTGATAGAAAGAACAGTCGGGAATACCCCAGAAACTGTAGAGGAATATAATTATATTAATAGTTAAAAGTCATGTTGTTGGTTGATTCACATTAAGATCTGTTTAGACTGAAAAGAAATGTACCGTGTCAAATGTACTGGGTCAATCTGACCTAGAAGTCATAAAGGAATTCAGATTGGAGAGATGTTGAATAAACAATCACCAAAGAGAGAAAGGTTAAGCTGTTGTGCAAGAAACCTTTGGCAGACATCCTTTCCTGCTTGCATGCGAGAAAGTTGGCCAGGAATGGGAAAGAATCTCTGTTTGGACAGATAAAGAACCAACAACTTTACTAATAGTTCTTCTGATGGAACAGATTTAATTTCCAGGAGGTCAACCCCCAATTCTCGGACCTTCCAACACATATCCAGTGTAAGACGGAGCCAGAATTGCTATGCAAGCGAGGTTCGGTAACGCCATTGGTCAAAAGCTTTCCAATATACTCAGTAGGGCTAGAATGATATAAAAACCTGATGTCAGAAGTAAGCGGCAAGACATTTTGGATTTCTGAGACGATGAAAATGAGATGATGAAAATGTGATGTGTGAATCCGGAGATGTGCATTAAATGTCTTCCTGTTTATCTATGAGAAGAGAGAATGGAGTTTGTGTATCATTTCTTATTTATGTACTCCATGAGGTTAGCACCTTTAAATTCCTCTATAAAACCTCTGCATAAAACCAAAATAAAAGACACTAACTTCCATGTCTGTAATGACAAAATTTTAAAAAGGAATATTTTCAAGGCCTTTAATAACCTTGTTTTTTTTTTTTTTTTAATGTGTTTAATGAAGCCTATGTTTATTCATTTCTTGTTTGAAAAGTTAATCTTTAATAAAACCCTTTGAAACCATTTTTTTTATTTGCGTGCAGGCTATAAACCTTGACCTTTTTGCTGATGGCTTCACTTTGCAAGTATTTACAATTAAACTACATAACTAATAAAATTTTCTTTGCTTGACATCTAATAAATGATCTGTTGTTTTTAATGTTGTTGACTAATAAAGGTATTTAACAACATTTAAACATTTAAACAATTAAACTCTCAAAACTTAAAATCTAAAAGGATTGAACTTTTCAAGAATTATAAACAAACATAACCGGAAAAGTAACATTAAAGAAAATACATTTTAAACTTAGGTTACTTTTTACTGTATCGGCCTGTAGCGCTGAACTTGAAAGACCAAATAATCGATCGCAGATCACTAGATCACTAGATCTTGTTTTAACTTTTAGTTTCTAAAATAGTTTTATAACCACTACACAAGGAGTTTGCATGTTCTCACTGTGCATGCGTGGGTTTTCTCTGGGTACTCCGGCTTCCTCCCACAGTCCAAAATCATAACTGGCTTCTTGATTAACTGGTTTCTCTAAATTGTCCCTAGGTGTGAGTGTGGTCATCCACCTGTTAAAATCAGTTTAGGAACTTAAGTTTTTTCGTAATATTCAAATATTCTAATGCTGGGCCAATCCGACAGTATTACTCAACTTCGTTTAACTTTAAAGGAACTTCCGATGTTTGTTTTGCTCCAGACTCTGTCCATGATCCTGGCTCGACGTCTGTCCAAGGACAGGCCAAATGATGGGGTAAAGAAAAACAAAACATCTTCTAAATGTTATATTTTATAATCCTTCGCTTTTTATCTGGCTCTTCAGTCATGGTTTTTGCTCACTCGTGTTTTTTTAAACTCTTTTTCTCAGATCTTGCTGAACGCTTGCTGTCCAGGATGGGTGCGCACATGGCCGGTGAGAGAGCAGCCAAGTCACCAGATGAGGGCGCCGTCACACTGGCATATCTGGCCCTTCTGCCGCCTGAAACTATGGAACCTCACGGAAAGTTTGTCTCTGACAAAAAAGTTTAGCCGTGGTGAATACTGGATGAATTTAAGTCTTCACAGAGGCAAAAATCTGTTCATTTTTTAAGAAGGGATTGAAACCGGATACTGAAATAAGGTACAAAAGAACCTTCTTACCAACAACACCATAAACTGCAAAGTTTCACAAAAAAGTCACTACAACAACACAAGCAATAGGCTTTACCAAGATATCCCCAAAGTGTTCTGATTGGACATCACAGATATAGTACAGAGGAAAGGTCAAGGGAAAAATTGGCTCCCTTAGACTTTTCTCTCCCGTTTGACATCTTTGATTCTGGCATTGCTGTTACATGCACACACAGATAACAATAAAAGATATTCTTAAATGCTGTGTTTTATGCCAAAGACAAATATGTCAGATGAAACAACCTCATTTAGATGCCTTCATACTGTTTCTGGTTAAAGTCATCTCTGCTCCATCTATTCTCCTGTTGAATCAGTACCCCAGCAGATTGTGAGCCAGCGTGGTGCTGATGTACATTACGTGTGACAGTGGGAGTTGTAGTCTTGTCAGACAAGAGTAAAGCCCCGATTACCTTGCAGATAAAAACTAATCCGTTGCGTGGGAGCAGCGTGGAGATGGCCAGAGACAGAGGGGAAAGATAATCCTCTAATCTCTGCTGTCTGCCAGAGGAATTTCCCTCACACTGCCTTTGATTATCATAATGACCGCCACTGTCATTGTTTGTAAGCGCTGGACGGGCATTATAATGACTTTATTGATCCTGCAGTTGGGAATTCCCTCAGTGGTAAATTCATAAGTGACAAAACTAATACAGTCATCAATAACAACTTTGATTACTTGCAGCACATTATTAGGGTGGATAAGAGGCCTTGTTTCTCTATAACTCATTTATCTGTGTCACTTTTTAGCATAAATGACAGTTTATAACATGGATGCTGATTTTAATATAAAAAAGTGTTTATATCCAATGGGACAAAATTGCTAATAATTAGCTTATTTAGCCTGTTTCATGTTAGACACTTTCTACTAAATTCTAAGGAACTAATAATTAAATAAAATTTAATAAATAATAATACATTTGATGTATTTTGCAATTTACATTTACAGTTACCGCTTGAATGTGGGTCATGTAATTTAACCAAAAATTCAATTTCATGTGAGCATTAATTGTGCTCACAAATTAAGCACAATTAATTTGTGAGCTAGGTATTTTCCAACATGACCCAGTTGGTTCCATGGCTTTTTTTGTACTACATGTAACCCTTTCCATTACTTAAAAAACTGCATGTTGTATTTTCCTGTGCTATTTCTGTCGGATCTTAAACTTTGTTTGACCTTAGGCATTCAACTGCACAAAAACTTCCAAATTGGGTTATTGTTGTTTTTAATCAGAAAGTTTCACAGTTTAAAAAGAACACATTACCGCACATTGGCATTTTAAATATCTGTATGCTGCTAATGCTACATACCATCACCATGACCTCCAAAGTCTAGTGTTAAGATGTGATTTTGAGACCTAACTACAAAATGGTTGACTTACTGTGCTGTCTACTAAAAAATAAGTGAACGGACAATTCACACACAACTTGGGAACATTATATCCTGTCTTTTTTATTTTCCTGTAGCAACTAGCTGGCTACATGCTAACAGTATGCTAACATTAGCATATAAACAGAGCTAGGCTATCTGGTATTTTTTACCGTATAAATTTATTTTCTCACAAGTTTTTATTATTTTCATGACAATAAAATTGTGACTGCTTTTTTTCAGCTTCTGTTGAGAGTTTTAATGTTCCTTAGCCACCAGGGTCTGCAGCCCTGTCTAGCTTTTAAAACAGAATTATACACAGCAAAGTATAAAGTCACTATGGAAGAGCGCCGTATGACCTGACATTTGGTTAAAAAGCAGATATATTTTCAGAAATAGACATATTTACTAAACCCATATCTACTTTTGTCAAAGTTACAAACTGCATATATTGCAAAGAAATCCTTCTGGGAAACATCTAGCCTATTTCAGGTTTGTTGAACTGTGAACCTGTGATGCAGCTGAAGTCCATTAACCTAATTTGCCTATCAATGACTAACCTGTGTCATAAGTAACTTTTCACATGCTTTATATCCCGGTTCATTAGAATGTAACCCATGAATGATGATTCAAAAGTGCAATAATACATTATTTATGACCCAATAACAATATTGTGTCGATTCGCAGATTGCAGAAAATGCTCCTTTAGCTTCACACTGTAGTTCATGCTCTTTAATTAGCTACACACCACCCTCTGATTGACTTTTGACCATTTGAAAAAGACCGCAGGGCATAAAATCCACTTATGGGTAACATATTAAAATGTACTACTACAAAATGAACAGATAAATTAGCAAATTCCTCATGAAAGATTTATTGACTGGAGACGACATCTTGACTTTAACTGACAGTTTTTGATAACTAACCTATCAGGATTGCTGATTAATGACTTACAAAACCTTTAGCAATAAGTAAATTATTAATAGGAAAGCTAGTTTTTGGATTAAATATTTTAGAAAAGCCTATTTTCCTTTAGAAATTTTACAACATCAAGGCACAGATGGTACACAAAAATCACTTCATAATCTCAATACATGAGAAGGAAAAAGGCTTTTTATGAGCAAATTCTAGTCTTTTTTTATAGATAAATTCAAGGAAATTTATCCTTGAATTTGAAGTTTTAGGGACCAAATCCAGACCAACATTCCTCCTTAGAAATCCATAAGGCACCGTCTTTCTTTCACAGAGTAGGTTGTTCCTTTATGAGTAATTTTTTCTCTCACTGACACTTTTGTCTCCTCTGCATTATTTGTTGTACTCTAGCTAAAAAGTATGTGGAGAGCAAAATGTGCAAAATTATTCTCACATTACATTATCTTCCAGTAGATCAGAGGTCCCCAAACTGTGGAGCGTGACCCCAAGGGGGGCGCCGTGTCATTGCAGGAGGGGGCGGGGGGCACGGGAAGTCGACAAATGACGGTGGATCAACCATCAAACAACCATCCAATCAAACCGTTGAAACTGTGTCATTGAATCAATGTCGTTTTGTGGTTGAAATCTGATGACTGAAATGCAGAGGTCTGATTAATGGTTGATTTTAGGTTGAAGTCGACAAATGACAGTGGATCAACTATAAAACACTCTAAAAAGAAAGTAGTTGAACCAACTTAATTGAATTGCTTCTGTAGGTAACAAGCAATTCAAATAAGTTTATCCAACTGAATTTATTAAATTTATCCAACTTAAGTTAAGTTTAACCAATTCAATATATTATAATCATCCAACTCAATTTGTCCCTCACAGGAGAGAGCTAGAATTGAACCATCAACCTGGTGATCACAAGACAACTGCTCTACCCACAGAGCCACGGTTGCTTACCTGGGAAATTGTCCCTGGTTAGCTTGAGTCATTGTGTCAAACGAGGGATACAAATGTATCGAACTTAATTATTTCAAGTAAAGCCAAAGTGAATCCAGTGTGTTTCAGCACTGGTCCTCCAAGCCCTGCAAGTTTTAGGCATTTCCCTAATTCGGCACACATGATTGTAATTGATGTCTGATTAACGGGGTTTTGCTGAAATGAAAACACTCAGGTCAGTTTGCCTTGAGGACAAGGTTTGGGGAAGAACTCGTGATCTAAATGTTCAATCAATGTAAGCTGTTTTTCACACCCCTGTCCCGCCACCCCTCGCCTGGGCCCATCTACCCCTCAATATCCCCCCCCCCTTCCACTCTCCTCCCCTCCTCCTTCGGCTCCAGGTGAAACAATTTTAATTTGAGGGTCTTAAAGTTTCACATTTTATTTTGTTAAAGATATTTTTGGCTCTAGTGGCCTTTATTTGATAGTTCATTGACAAGAAAGGGGGAAGACATGCAGCAAAGGTTGCCAAGGCCGGGAATTGAACCTATGACAACTGCGTCGGGGACTGGGGCAGGGGTGGACAACTCCAGGCCTAGAGGGCTGGTCTCCTGCAACTTTTAGATGTGTCTCTACTTCAACACACCTGAGTCAAATAATAAGGTTGTTAGCAGGATTCTGGAGAACCTGCCTGAACAGAGGAGGTGATTCAGCTATTGGATCCAGGTGTGTTCTACCAGGGAGACATGTAAGAGTTGCAGGACACCGGCCCTCGAGGACCAGGATTGCCCACCCCTGGACTAAGGCCTCCATGTGTGCAATCTGTGCAGTTTGTTGCACCCCTCATCACCTTCTCATCTCCCCCTACTCCCTCCCAAGGCTCCCCACACCCACCTGCTCCTCCCAGCCTTCCCCTCTTTACCCCCTCTCATCCCTTCTTCCCTCCCCCCATCCTTGAGCTCTGGGTCAGAACATTTTATTACTAAGTGGGGGTTAATCATGTTTCAAATTACGCACTACATGTTGAGAAGATTGGGTTGTGATTCCTTTATCTACATTTTCTTACTTGTCTGTAAATATACACTTGTCTGTGCATAATGTGTTGACACAAAAACATCTACAAGTCTCTACTAGGAGTTGTACAGTCCGACTCCCCCTTTTTACACTAGTGGTTTGTCCCAACCAAACAGCCATTTTGCTGCTGGTTTGTTTGCAACTGGCTTCTGAATTGAATTCTCCTCTGAGCAGTTTTATGGTAAGTTTTTCAATATTACGTTGATCTTAAATGTGTGTATTGAAAAATAAGGGCATTGTTTTGTGCCCATAGTAATCCTGGTTATTTTGGGGTAAAACATATATTTTTAATAATTGAGGTCATGTCTCATTTTGTATTATTTTCATCCTGCCCACCGCAGCAGGCCTAAGTTTGAAATCCTGCGAGATTTTGTGAGAGTTGAGTTTTTAAATAGGGCGGGGCCTGTTGTTTGGTCTGAGAGAGCATGTGGTGGACAAGGAAGTGTAAGGGTGGCTGCTCCAGGTAGACTTTAAATTGTTGTGATAGTAATCACTTGTTTTTTCATTTTTTATTATGATGTGCTTAGATGTGTCTCTGTTCCAGAACAACTAAGTTAGATGATTGCATGACCGTCTGCAGCCATCAAGAAGTGCAGAAGGTTGTTAATCATCCACAGATGAAATCCAGGTGAGGCAGAAGGGAAACACTTAAAACATGTAAGGCAGGTGAAACACTGAACTAAACCTGCCAATGACTGATTCAGTCTGTTGTTTCTTGGATTGGTAACTGGTTAAACTGAACTGGTCTATTATTACTTGTCTGGGATCTTCATCAGCATGTGGACATTTTGTAATGCATTTAATAAACTTATTTGGAAATATTTGTAGTTGAAGTTGAAGATTAAACCAGCTATTTGATGGAAGTTTATTCTGTATAAATTATAAATAATTTTTCCAACAACAGTATAAATCACCTTTTGCTCTATTTATCTGTCTCTAGTGTGTTAAATAAACCCTGATCCTTCCTGAGTTTTATCTTTAGGTTTTCTGATAAACAGCCTTTATTTTAAATATTGATTCCCTCATTTTAACTAACATGAGTGCAGGATCATAAATCCTACACTAGACTACAGCTTGATAGGTAAATGTAGTTGTATACGTAAACATTAAGATAAATATTAATGAAAGATTAAGATAAAAATTTACAGTGAGTCTACATGGGGAACTATATGGTTTGTATTTGTTCTCAAACCTGTAACCAGTACACTGTTTAATATTTCAATGACTTTCAGAACTTTTCAAATGTTTATCATATTTCTAACCGGCACCTTCCTCACTTTTATTTTTGTTTTTCAGCCGTTGCTCTGCAGTTTGACCAAAAGCTGAATCTTGAGGATTGCAGTAAAACTGTCAAGAAGTGGCTTCATTACAATCCAGAATGAGAGGAAGACATCACAAGGAATCAAAGTGACGCCAACCAGAGTCAAACTGGGGTTACCAACAGGCACGTGCAGAGGGGGAAGCTGGGGGGGCTTGAGCACCTGCCCTTTTTGCTCTTTGCCCCCAAGTGCCCTTTTGGTCAATTTTTATTTTTTTGTATTATTTTCTAAGCCCTCTTCTGACACATAACATTTACTAAAACTATTATTATTATTATTTTATTTTTTATTTTTTTTGTACAACATAAGCCCTCCGGTAACCTTTGACATTTTGCCCGTGACGCATGATGCAGTTGCCTCTCGCGCAGTGAGATAAGGCGGCTAACTGGAGCCCAACGTAGCGAACGTTCAAGATTATAAAACAGTTTTTGGTGAATTATTAAAAAAAACGTTTTTGGTGAATAAAGTGGAGTAGACTTGCTACTTGTCAGATGACGGAAAACATTGAAGTATCGTTTCTGCTTCAGCACAGAGTGGTGGTTTAAGCAGAGAGGTAATGAAATACAACAGACACTGACAGGCCTCTGCGTCTGCCTTTCTCTGAAGAACTACTGAGCGGGAGGAGACAACCAGGTGAGGAAAAACTGTTATCAATTGATTCAGTATTTTTATCATACAGACATTAGGCTGTTGTTGTTGTGATATTAGCTAACTGCTAGCTAACGACTTTGCTAGCAAAGCAAGATAACTAAAAGCTCCTTCCTGTACCGTTAATGATGGCAGTCATTCTTCAGTATCGCTTATGCAATAAGGGCACATCGCCTGTCCAAAACCGATCATCTCCATAATGGTTAAATGTCTTCTAATTTCCTTTGCTGCATAATGTACATTGCATTTATTCTGGCGTTAGGTAAATGTATCTTGAAGGAGAATAGCACTTAAATAAAAATTCCCACAGGATATTCATTTAGAATTAAAAATAACTCGCCCTGAATTACCATGATAGATATAATGAATGTAATGTCATTAATGAAGGGGAAAAAACTCAAACCAAACTTTAAGTTTAGGGTCTGGTTTGCAGAGTGTGAAGTTAAATTTGTTTCCCAATTATTCAATGGAGGAAAAAAAAACAACTAACCTCAGTTAAGTAAAATAAAATTGTAATCAAAACTTTTGGAACTGTAATGATTTCTTTTTTAAAAAACAAATCGTTTTGTTTAAAAAACCTTTTTTTTTAAATTAACACATTTTTGTCTTGTGAACTTAAAAAGTTATTTGCCAAACAAACTTTTATTTGCACACATCAGAAATCTTTTGCCCACGGCAACATGTGAGAATCACAAGCAAAACTTTAGAGTCGAACAAAAACTTAGAATATTAAGAAAAGATTTCTGACATGCACAAATAAGTTTGTTTTGCAAATAAAAATTCTCTTCATGAGACAAATGTGTGATTTAAATGTTTAAAGTTTTTTAAAGCAAAACTCAGTAGGCTTTTCTCATGGTGGCATGCATTAAAAATTTAATTTTTGCTTTTGTTTTTTTCTTTTTTCTGTCAAATATATTTAAAGATCTGTCCCTCTTTTCTTAAAATATCAAACCTACGTTGTCAGTTTTAGACTTTTGTACGCAGTTTACCCATGATCTGCCAATAATGGTGTTTAACACCAGTGAAGAAACTTAGTGGTATGTTATGATGCAGACCTATCAGACCTAAAAATGTACATAAATCCTTAGCTTTCATTCAATATGAAATCAACCCAAATCTGCATGTAGATCCACATTCAGATGAAGGTTGAATCAATGTTGATTCCTAACTGATTCAATGTAGAATCAACACAAATATGCATGCAGATCCACAGTCAAATGAGTGTTGAATCAGCATTGATTCAATGTAAAATATGTGTGCAGAACCACATTCAGATGAAGGTTGAATCAATGTTGATTCTTAACTGATTCAATGCAATATCAACACAGATATGCATGTAAATTGACATACATGCATATTTATGCATGTATAAATATGCATACATATTTATATGTATGCATATAAATATAAATGTTGATGGTTGAATCAACATTGATATAATGTCAGTTATGGTTGAAACCCTAACGTTGATTCAAGTCACCGACCACTTTCAATGTTGTTTCAATGTCAGCGTTCAACGTTGATTCAATGTTTCTGGCTGACATTGATTCAATGTTGTTTCAATCATTCTGTGCTATCTGGGTAGGTGCTAAAGATGGTTATCCAAAAAGTAATTCTGCAAAATGTGACGGAGTACAGTGACTTGCAGAAATACCAGTACCACTTAAACCAGGGGTGTCAAACTCCAGTCCTGAAGGGACGCTGTCCTGCAGTTTTTGAGACACGTTTTGGTCTAGATACGCTACATATGTCAATTTACAAATTGTATGGAGCAAAATACAGGGCAGTCCTAAAAGAAAACTGACAAAGACTTTGTCAGCTGCCCCAGCAGGACAATGACCCTTAACAAAAACAAGGCTTTTACACAGGGCCGTGCAGAGACCATTAAAGGGGCAGGTGCTCAACAACAGAAAAAGGGCACATCCAACTGCATTCTAGGACAGAATATTAACAAAGCCACACAGCTTTCAGAGTTTAATAAACAATGATAAATTACAAAAATGTGACATATACAATCAAAGCCAACGAACATCTCCATATAGAGCATAACACTATGCCTATGTAAGATATTTTATTAGTAATTTCTTTCTGCAGGTCTATTTTTTATAGGAAAGTATTGCAATATTCAAACCCACAATTTGGCAAGATACGTAAATCAGAGCTGGTGGTCTAGCTCTGATTTACATATTTTGTCTTTACAGAATTACACTATTAAAAATATAAATAAGGGCACAATGCAACCTTTTAGTGACTGTAATCTATAAAAAAGAGGTGCCTGTTTGCTACACTTGCAGTGGAGATTGTTAGGTTCCAGGTGGTGGGGAGTAGTGTTTCCTTTTCAGTTCTTCACCAGTCCACCAGAGGGAGCCATTGGGTCACCCTGCTGGAGAGGGCGTGCCTGCACCTGAGGGGAATCACCGTCTGGAGGAGTATATAAGGAGCAGACAGCCAACACTTCTTTGTCAAATTGTTTGCCAGTTTTTGGTACTCTAGCTCCTCAGCGTGCTTGATCTAAAGTCGTCTTGTGTTTTGACCCGAGTTTGTTCATGCTCTCACCCTATTCTTGTGACTCTCCTTCAGGAATCCTTCGACACCCTTGGGGTTGGTTTCCTCAAGTCCACCAGTCCAGGAGAAACCTTTTCCGTGACGCCTCTGCTGTCTGCTCTGCAGCTCCCTTGTGGGGACATATCTGACCTGCCACCCTCCAACGCCTGGTCCTTTTCCAGCCTGCCTCCATTAGCTCTCTCCTCAATCTGGAACCTCATACCTCCACCTGTCATTCTCCACTTGTTTTTCAAGTAAGAACAGAACTCCCAGCCATTGGTTATCACCTTTTCTCACCCCCCTGTGAAACCATCTAACCTCTCTATATCCTTGTGTGCAGACACACTCGGACTCCGACCCGCTGACCTCTCTAGCCGAGCTTCTTTGTTTGATTTTGTATTTTGCAATAAACACCCTTTACATCTCTCTCTGTGAGTGTTTCTGCATGTGGGCAAAAATCATTAGACCCATCATGACGGAGATGAAGATGGTCCATTCAGGAAAGCAGAGCTGCATCAAACTTTAACGTGGAACTGCAGAAAAACGGAAAAAAAAAAAACAAAAGCAAAAATTTAATTGTTAATGCATGTCAAAAAAATGCATGTTTAAAAAAAAACTTTCTAAAAAAATTTAAATCACACATTTTTGACTCATGAAGTTAATTTTCTTTTTTGCAAAACAAACTTATTTGCGCTTGTCAGAAATCTTTTCTTAAGTTTTGTTTGTGATTCTCACATGATGTCTTGAGCAGGGCCTAAAATCACAACAAAATATTTCTGTGTGCAAATGTTTGTTTGGTAAAAATTAGTTATTTAATTTAAAGTCTTTTAAACAAAACTTTTTTTTTAAGGAATCCAAAAGTTCCAAAAATTCCAAATGTTTTGACTATTTTATTTTTCTTAACTGAGGTTGTTTTTTTTGTTTTTTTTTCATTGAATAATTGGGAAACAAATTTAACATTGTACTCTGTGAACCAGACCCTGAACTTAAAGTCTGGGTTGAGTTTTTTTCCCCTTCATTAATGACACACTTTTATTACATTCATTATATCTATCATGGTAATTCAGGGTGAGTTATTTTTAATTCTAAATGAATATCCTTGTTAGACTATTAAGTGTGATTCTCCTTCAAGATACATTTACCTAATGCCAGAATAAATACAATGTACATTATGCAGCAAAGAAAATTAGAAGATCGGACATATATCCATTATGGAGATGATCGGTTTTGGACGGGCGATGTGCCCCTGTCAGTGTCTGTTGTATTTCATTACCTCTCTGCTTAAACCGCGACTCTGTGCTGAAGCAGAAACGATACTTCAACGTTTTCCGTCATCTGACAAGTAGCAAGTCTACTCCACTTTATTCACCAAAAACGTTTTTTTAATTCACCAAAAACTGTTCAGTAATCTGGAACGTTCTCTACGTTGAGCTCCAGTTAGCCGCCTCATCTCACTCAAGGTCCGACGCATGACGCACGGACCTTTTGCCCGTGCGTCACGGGCAAAAGGTCAAAGGTAACAAGGTGACCGGCTTATTATGTTGTACAAAAAAAGCAACGAATTTTAGCACATGTTTTTATGTGTCAGAAGAGGGCTTAGGAAATACCAAAAAAAAAAAATAAATTTACCAAAAGGGCTCTTGGGGCAAGGAGCAAAAAGGGTAGGTGCTCAAGCACCCTCAGCTGCCCCCTCTGCACGTGCCTGCTTTTACATAAAATCAAGAAAATTATGGATGACCCTGATCATCCTCTTCATGAAACTGTCATACAACAGTTCAGTCAGAGGCTTCATCAGATTTACTGAAATACAGACCGCTACAGGAGGTCTTTCCAGGCCTTCACCATCTACAATAACTCTTTGAAGAACCTTCAATAATATGAGTTACAACATTTAACTTCCATTTTGGATCAACAAGGTATTTTTGAATTGAGTTGAATTAAAACATGAGCAAAGCTGCTACAGACTACAGTCTCCCAAAAGACTTGCAGCTGTAAGTTCAGCAAAAGGTGGTTCTACAAAGTATGAAGCCATGGGGGGTACAAATGAATGATGAATACAAATGCATATCACAATTTTCATTTGTTAAAAAATTTGAAAAATCATGTATTCTTTTCCTTCTACTTCATAAACATGCATTGTATTAGTCGGTCTTCCACACAAAATTCCCAGTAGTAGTTGAACTAAAGTTTGAGGCTGTACCATGGGAAAAAGTGAAAAATGTTTGAATTGTGAATTTATGCTTAAAGAGCACATATCTAACATGCTGTAAAGCATGTTAGATATTTCTCTTATATAGATTTTGTACCATTCCTTGCTTGCTTTAAAAGCACCTGATCTGAAAGTAGTTCATGCATATATATTTCAATGTTCTTGTGTATAAAAAAAATTTATCTTAAAATCTCTAATTTTAAGATTATAGATTTTAAGATCCCATTAAAATCTCTAATTTTAGCTGAGATTTAAAAAGGCTTCTAAAATGAGTATACTAATAGGAACAGGACAAGTTATGTAACATCATAAGAACTAAATTGAGGTTTTAGGGACCAAATGAGATCTAGATTTTTTTTCTCCCCTCTGTTAGGTAACCTCAGCTTATTTTTGGAGTCTGTCTTTTCTTCTGCACTAATCAGAAACTCTCAGATGGTGAGAATGAAAAACTCAGCTGGAGTCACTCTTCAGAATGTTTCCAAGGCAGGAAATTGGACCAGAGGCTCCCCTGAATGCATATTACAAAAGGTTTTTATCTAAAGGCAAAGGTTGCCATGATCACTGATTGCGCCTGGCTTGTAGGCACAGCATAAAACACACTGCTGAGGACTTAGTCTTTTTTTTTGTTGATAATATCTATAGCCAAACATTATTTCGGCTACTTTTGTAAATCAAAATGGAGTGATGTGAAATTTTAGAGGTTGTAGGATAGAAATCCTACAACCTTTGATATTTCTCCACCTAGTGACTCTTTGGTTCACATCAGAATTCCATTGCACATTCA
This sequence comes from Poecilia reticulata, assembly GCF_904066995.2. Taxonomy (NCBI): domain Eukaryota; kingdom Metazoa; phylum Chordata; class Actinopteri; order Cyprinodontiformes; family Poeciliidae; genus Poecilia; species Poecilia reticulata. Next base: position 2,512,761 of record NC_088844.1, on the reverse strand, counting down.
CACCTCCCCAAATGAACTGGAATTTTCTAGACAAACAAACAAGAGTTCAATTAAAGTGTACTAAACAGGGCTGGTATGATTGCACCCTAAGAGGTCGTAATGCTGCAATTTGTAAATGCACAGGGATCAATCCAATATTTTGTTTATTTGTGGTCCCCAAGAGATACATTTATCCACAGGGGAAAGTAGCTGATCTTCCCACACATTTGTTTCAGAAATAGAAACTCTGAATAATGCTATTCAGAGAAGAATAGCATTATTTTCTGCTTGTCCTACTGCTGTTGAGTAATGCCTGCTTTGTGTATGGCCCCACTCTTTGACTGAGGGATTTGATTGTATTCTCTAAGTCAGCCACATTTCCGGTGAGTCCATCGTTCTCCAAGAACTCAAGTAAGTTAGCCTATTCAAGAGAATCAGTCACGTTTGCAGGATGTCTGCTGAATCTGCTAACTCGAGTCAATGAAGTGGTTCAACTGAATTGTCAGAGTCTGCAGCATTTCCATGAGTCTGCTAACATGCTTTGTGTGCTTAGCAGCAGCCACCCAGGCTTTCTGATTCACCATGACTACATTTAGGAGCCAACCAACCCTAATGTGAACAAGACAAGTCTGTTGTGAGGCAGGAGTATGTCAAAGACTATAGAAGACTTCAATAGTGAAGCAGCAGTACAAATACTGTTCACCTAGACAGGAGTCAAAACGCAACAGTAAAAAAACATCTAAAGAACAAGTGGGAAAGAGCAGACCATTTTTCTTCAGGAAGTTTATGAACTTCAGATCCACTATAAGTCTTTTGTGAAGAGTGCAGTCTCCTATGCAGTCATGTGTTGAGGCAGCAGCATCAGAACCAGTGATCTAAAATGTGGAACAAGCCATTAAAAGGCTGACTCTGATTTGGGGACTGCTGTAGAACCTCAGGAGGTACTTGTGTAAAATACCTCTTCTTCATTATATGTAGAACATACTGGACAACCTGAGCATCCTCTGAACTAGACAGTAACTCAGCCACAGTGTCATTTAATTTCCCTTCAGGATTACTAAGCTATATTTGAAATGAGCTGAATTTAACATACAATTCTATTAATTTGATTTCAATTCCAAATCGTGAGGTAATGTTGCAATTTAGCAGTCTCTACTGCTTACCACTAGATGGCAGTAAAGCAGTACCCTACACCTCTCCTGCTCTTCACTACACCTGCTCAGCATTTTAATGCCTCTCCCTGCTACATCTGGTGTCTCCACAGGATCTTCCTGCTTACTCAATTCCCTCTCGCTGTTAACTGAAGTCAAATTTGACAAACAAAACTGTCCTTATTAAGCTGTTGGTGGCTTCAACTAAAAGAGGCAACCTCAGATTGGTGTTTTTAAAATGACCTTTAAAGGAGCTGGATGTCCTCACAAGCTGCAAAAATGTTGGAATCAGAGTCATTGCAGTTCAGTTGCTATTTTAAAACCAAGCATTCCTGTTTGGTGGTTGAATTTAGCTCATACTAAGCTAAGGTGAAGGGTTAGAAATGAAATGTCAGATTAAATGTCATGCTTAAATGTCAGAGAAGAAGTCCAAGCCCTCAAATGTAAGACAACACTTGCTTTTGTACTATTTCGTCCTGGGTGCCTTCAGATAAATGTGCCCACGTAGTGAGTTTTCCCTTACAATGACACAAACATGACATGAAAGTCGGAAGTGAGTGAATAAATGCTGAACTGAAATGATCTGGCAGCCCCCTCAGGGTGCCCGCATGTCCACTCCAGAGACTTGTACTAACAGGACTTGCTTCTTATTCAGCTGCTTTGTAAGCAAAGGGAAATCGTGCTGACATCAGACAGACCTGAGCTGCTTTAGAGTCCCAAAATGAAAGGAGGAAAAAAAATTACAACATCAGCAGGGGACACATTTCAATGTGAAACACAGCAGGGAGGAAGCTTTTTTGGATGGAAACTGTTCAAACTTGACTAAAAGTATGAGAAATGGTGACAACTGGTGCCCAAAACATAGAACTGCCATACTGTTCTATGGTATGGCATAGAACAGTATAGATTGAATATACCAACAACAGTGATGTGCGGTGAGGTTCATATCTGGTGAAGCACCGACTTAATTATAATCGGATTTACAAATCTAGACCCCTGCATGTTATTGTTTACATAAGGAAATTTATACAATGCTGGAGGGCAAAAAGGCTATTCTTTATCATGTGATGTTTAGCCACATCGCCGCAGAATAATTCCGTTATCTCAATCAAACTTAGACATGTAGATATTATTAATTTCGTGCTGAGCTTAACAGCAAAGGGAGACTCAAAACCACGTCTTTCTCGCTCTCTGTATCAGCGCAGCTTCTGTATGGCTAGCTCGCTGTTACCGTCTCTTACTCTGCAGTTGTGGAGTCACAATATCTGGGATCATGAGCGCCCCCAGCGATGAGGCACGAGAACTGCCTGCCTCACCTCGAATCTGTTCTCTGCCGTTTCTGATCGCTCCTCAGCACACAAAACACATTACACACAGAGTTGGTGACAATAAAAACATAGTATATTAAATACATAAGCTAAATCATGGAAAATCAGTTCATACATTAAATGTTTTTAACCATTTTGTTGGCGATGTACAGACAGGAGGAGCATGCTCTCATAGAATGGCAACCGGTGCAGTTAGCGAGAGGTTGCGCAATCCCAGGTGAGGCACAACTCACTGCTGCCTCACCGGCTTCGCTTCAAAGCATTTGAATGGGAAAATTCTGCGATTTTTAAGAAAAAAATAATCAGATTTGGTTAAATTAAATGGAAAAAATAGGTACTTTATAGTATAAACCACAGGGTGAAAATATCTTTATAAATTATATTATTTTTCCATGACCGCATGTCACTGACCTGCACCAACCACTAACAAAACAACATATTGTTTCACTACACAGTAGAACCTAACAGTACATCTTAATAACAGAAATAAGTTGAAATAACATTAATTTACCAAAAGGTTGTGGCAACACATTTCTATCAATTAATTAAACTTGGAAATGAATTTTTAAAGTATTAACTCAGTTGTTTCAAGTGCAGGTTTTGGGTTATTTTAAGTGGTGACCTATAAACCCATTCAGCGTTTGTAAAGAAATATGAACAAACATTGTGGCAACGGAAATATGACTTTTAATAGCTGGTTATCATGCTATGCTGGTGCATTAACCGCAAAAGACCGACTTTTAAAAATGAACTTTAACAAGTAGCAATAACATTTCCATATCTGTGGACAGTTACTGAATTGGAGGATTCAAACCGAGAGAGAGAGCAACGTCGTGCAGAGACAGAGTTGGATTAAAACGTTTAAGCTAGCTCAGGTCATGTAAAACAGTTAAAGTGGTAGTATTTCTCAATAGAACCACTTAAAGCACACTTTGCAACCCAAACTGGACTCTACTTGGACTGTTTCTCTTTTCCATTTCAGTATGATCCCGCCATCTTTAATTCTGTATCCACTGGCTGGATTTAAGGATGACCAGTGCTGCCCTCTTCTGGATGGCAGTGAAACTACAATTAAAAGAAGTCACAAGTGGACATTTTTAGATTGGAACAAATTTTATATTGATAAACTATTAAATCGACAATCAATTGTAAGTTGATTAATTGTTTGCATCCCTAATTCAAATTCAAAATTTCTATTTATTGTACAATCTGTTTGATAGCAAAACCAAAATAATTTACAGGATTCTGCTGCATAGAGATGGCAGCATTTTTCTGGAGCTTTGGCAGTTTCAGAAGGACTGTGCAGGGTTGCTGGCTTCAGAATATCTCTCAGCAGCACAACGTGAAGCTGACATCTCATACTGTCAACACTCATCCTCAGAGCCACAACGTCCCATCGGAAAAACATCTTGTGCTACGTTATGGCTGAGCAGACATATCTGGGCTCTCACTGTGGGATCTCTCCAGCACGGCCTCTTCTCTCACTGCGATGCAGGATGAACAACATGTAAACTGTAAAACAGTGAGGGGAGATAACAAATGACATATCACATGGGACACCCACATGGAATAAGGAAGGGAAGTTGGTACATGGAGACCCAGTACTAGAGATCTTGTATGCCTGTTCTTTTCTCAGCATATATGAGAAAAGATGTGCTTCTTTTATGAACGCAATACTTTTTTTTTTTTTTACATTTGTCCCTCCTGAATGTATCCTTTCTGTGCTCCAAGAATTTAATGTCTAACATTATATAGTTCATACCTAAAGCTCTGAATAATGGCTAATCCATACAGCAGTCACTTGGCCAGACACCTCTTGATGATATGGCACAGGTATTGCTCCAAAACGAGTCACTAGCACGAGCTGATATACAAGCTATCCCTCTCATCACGGGCTAACGCTCTATGAGCTACAGAAAGTTTGACAGGCGTAGATACAGCTTCTAAGGGGCGGGGCCACTTTAACATTAGAACTCTAAAGAGAACAGTTAAATATGGTCAACTGATGGTGGGAATCGAAGGATCGAACACAGAATTACATAATTCAGGATAACAACCATCGGCTACTAGCTGGTGCTTATCTCCAGCTAACGTTCTGGGCAAGAGGCAGGGTCACCCTGGACTGGTCATCAGTCTGTCGCGGGGCAACACAGAGACAGACAGGACAAACAACCATACACACAGACTCACACCTAGGGATGCAGAAAGACCCCAGGCCTGAATCAAACCCAGAACCTTCTTGCTGCAAGGCAACAGCTCTATGAACTGCGCCGCTGTGCAGCCCACAGTGAGACTAAAAAGCATGTGGTGTGTCTCAAAGCCTCTTGAGGTTCAAACACATTTTGGTTATCCTACTGAGTATGTCGCTGATTTACAAGGACACCAAATGGAAATTTTTAAAGGCAACTGGCTTTAACTGATAAACAAACCTTCATCACTGTTTGCTACGAAGCTAACCGAAACTCACTGCTATCGTAAATTAGTCAGGTTGTGTCTCATTTGCAGGACGATAATGGGTAGTTCATCGCTTACACCTCATCTACTCATTTAGGCTATTTCCACTCTGAAGAGTGGAATGATAGAAAGGGGAAGATGAGTGAGTGTCTGTCATTCAGAAAGTTCAGACGTACTTTCATGCAATGCTCCTATTAACCTGCAGCTCTGAAATGCAAGAAACTGACTGACCTGGAAAATAGATACCTGCTGGAAGTTCAGACCTTAAAAAGGGGCTTTATTATGTTTATTCCAAACTGTTTGATAGCCTTCAAAAACTTTGACAAGTTTCTCATTTAAAGTATGAATCACAAAATGCAATTTAAATGACCAATCATGCCCGTTCTTCATCAATTTCGACAAAGAATGTTTGTGTGTTTTATTTGAAAGTGAATGCCGAATGGAGTTCATGCAAGATTCTTTTGGAATTAGGTCAGTCATTCTGAAGTCTTCAGATCTTTGTCAGATTCTGAATCCTCTTTGGTAAAACTCTCCGTCTATCAGTCTGAGAAGAGATTGCCAGCTCTCATTACAATGTAAGTGGGTCAATGGCAGTCAAGAAGCATTAGTGAGAGGCGCTACTGGCTGCTGTTGACCCCTGATGTGGAACCTACAGTTCATCAAACGAGAGCGGAGCTAAACAATGCCTCCATGCCCGGTGGGGTGAACATAGCTGGGGGGTTGAAAACAAAGGAGGGAATGAAAGTTTGATGAACAACAACTGTGAAGCAATGCGGTCGAAAGAATCAGGTAAGAGAAATGAAACGAAGTTTGGCATTGAGCCGTTGACATCCTGTGATCAAAGTATTGGAAAATAAAGAGGGAAACTGTTTATACTTCCACGTCTGGTCCAATGTTTTCCAGAGACATTCTGGTCTTTTATGTGTAAAACCTTTGGGACAGGGGCAAAAAGGTAGCTCGCACTTTTCATTTGCAGTAGAGACTCACTAAAGGAGCTGGTTTGATTGACAGTGGTTGTTCAAGCGGTAGGTTGGGTAGCAGCTCCTTTTTAATGGATGAAAACGGCAGTAATTGATTATCTGTCAACAAACTTGGCAAACCGTGGCTTCTCTAATTAGATTCAATCCTCAGCTTTTATGGCGGGACATTAAATGACTGCCACTCCTCAGGTTATAAATACACTGAATATAACATAGTTGAGTGCTGCAGGGCCTTGTGAATGTACTGTATTCACAACTCTTGACCTTTTCCAGATTATGTTACAACCACAACATATTTTATTGAGATTTTCTGTGATAGACCAACAAGACAGTGTAAAGGTGAGGGAATAGGTAAGCTGGTTTTAAGAAATCTTGAAAAGTGACTGCACTACAATGGCATGTTGTGTGTGGTGGTGTTGGAGTTGGATCGAAATGCAGACAGCAGCTCGAACACTCAGCAAGATAAAACGCTAAGGAAACAAGTACAATGTACATGCAATAAAAATAAATGTATAAATTAAGTAATGCAAAGAAATAAACTAAAATAGCAAAACGAAAAAAGAATGATCAAAACAAAAACACCCAAAGATCATAACATGGAATGGTTTAGCTCAAAGCAAATTTCTGCATTAGAACGGTTCAGTCAAAGACCATACAGAAATTCAACAGTAGTGGCATCTATGATGTCTCAAAAAATAACTTCCATTGGCTACCAAGTTTCACCAAAAACTTGAGCACTATTTATTAATTGACAAAAAACAATTAAATGAAAACTTAATTGATAGCTTGGAGAACTCTCCAAGCTATCACCTCACAGAGTGGCCCTCCTCCATGACTCCCACAATCTGCTCCTTCAGACTAGCCAGGAGCAATTAGCAAACACCTGGTGGAACTGCTGAGCTCTTTATAGGAGCTACTTCTAAATGCAACGCTGGTAAAGAAGTTGTTAAAGGTTTAATAACGGAACCAAGTTTTGATGACTTCCTGAAGGCGGAGTTTCAGAAAGAGGAAGAGTTTTTAAAGAGACAGAGGCCCAATATCAAGGTGTTAAGTCAATATTTTTAAGTCACATCTAATCTACACACATTATGCTGTCCTTTTGAATTTTACCTTCAGGTTGGCACTACAGAGCACTATTTGCAATAACCAATTGTCACAGAGAAAGTATCAAATAACGGTGCTACAACATAATCCCTGAAACAACTTGAGCAATCACAGTGTGAGCATTTCAAATTGTTTGAAGTTGTTACGGACAGAGCAGACATGTTTTGATATGAAAACAAGGTTTTTGCATTGAGAGTCACAAAGGTCAAGACATGCTTCCTTTGAAATGTCACAAGAGATGCATAGTGCTGTGAAAACATATTTTCAACTTCGGCTCATCAAACAAATTTGAATATCATACAAAGGAAACCTGAGTTAATACAAAAGATAGCTAAAAACCTATTCAAACCAACCTGGCTCTATTTGGAAAAGTGATTGTCCTCCAACCATACAACTGCTCGTACCATCCTGGATGATTGTCATCAATAACTCTTTTTACAGAATAGTTTTATTTCAGCCTCATAAGTCAAGCTAAAAGTCATGCAAATGCATTTATTAAATCAGACTTTACTGGGTTACTCCAAAATCCTAAATCAATTTGTTCTTATTTTCTGAACCAATGACCTGCTACATAACCCACATGTGCTTGAGCTCAAGGTCTCACACTAAGGCACTCAACTCGGTACATTGTGAACACCAATGAAGGATATCATAATCTAACAATATGGAACTTTCCCTTATCAAATAAAGGTTTTACAAATCATGAACTGGGTATTAAATATTGTGCTTTTAGTGTAGAACAATTTATTCCATGTTCAAAGAGCCTTAAGTATTGAAGTTTATAAACTACAGCCAATTGAGATACTCAAGTAGGGTTGCCACCCATCCCGTCAAAATACGGAACCATCCCATGATTGGCTGTTAAATGTAGCGTCTCGTATTGAACCGATATGGGACGCAATTTGTTCCGTATTTTACAAATGTGGATGCGTAATAATAAAAGTGGTCCCCGAGTACTTTATATAGTAGGCTGCCCCAGTCATTGTTTGACTCACGGTGTTAGTGTTGCGATATTGTGCCCAACTACTTTCTGGGTAACACACACACTAACCGACACGCTGCCACCGCAGCAGCAGCACTCCAACCCCCCCACTTTACACATACTGGTCCCTTATTTTAATTTCTGAAAGGTGGCAACCCTACACTCAAGGTAAATGGGTTTGTGCTTGTATAGGGCCTTATAGAGTCCAAGCACCTCAAAGCACTTCACACCACAGTCATTCACCCATTTACGCACATACTCGCATGCTGTTGGTGGCAAGCTACTAGATAGTAGCCACAGCTGCCCTGGGGTAGCCTGACAGAAGCGAGGCTGCCATGCATCGGTGTCACCGGGCCTGGTGGAACCACCCTTCTGAAGCCAGTTTCAGCTCTATTTTTACAGAATGTTTGTGCTAGATGTAAACTATCAAAAGAACAGTCAATTCATCTAGTATATGCCTCATAAAGATATTGTATGCTAATCATTTCTCTTGATAAAGTTTTCCTTATCTCATTTGGCGTGGAAAATGAGAAGGAGACTACTCAGTTGTGTTACCCAAGACTAATGCTAGCATGCCCAAGGCTAGCATTAGCCACTAGCTAGCATTAGCCACTGAATTGCTTGACGTAGGCAATTCAGTGGGTGACCAGAGTAGGTATGCTAGTCATTAGCTCCTTCAAAGCTAATGCAGAGTGAGTAGTCTCCTTCTCATTTGCCAACACCAGTTACTCAGGTACCAGTGCTGGCCTAATAATTTTGGTGCCGAAAACATGCCATAACAAACTTATGGCTGGACATTGTATTGACAGCAGCAGACCACTCTCTGTCTCAGTTTTCTGTTGTCAGCTGCTACAGACTATGAAATGTAAGTTAGCATCATAGCAAATGTCACTGTACATGTGCAGTGTGTAAAATAACATGTAAAACAACCTAAATGATGTTTTATTGTCAGCTGAGCAACACTTTCCTTGTTGTGTTGCATGTGCTTGCAAAACAGCAGCTTAAAGGGGATCACAGCAAACTGGCATCATACACACCTTCTAATTCTCTACATTTATGCTACATACTTGCACCTTTACGGTGCTGATACTCAATTAGAGCTGACATCCCAGGTGAAACACATTTCCTAAATAGATCCGTGCAAGAGAAACCATCAGGACTATCAGTCCAGGGCCACCAGGATCAATAATCACTGATCTATATTTATACCAGCATGCTCACACAAGCCCTTCTCATTAGTTGTTGCGATGACCATTGATCACAGTAATTCCCATAGCCCCCAGCCCTAATCTTTGCCTTTGCTTCTCTGTGTCGCTCCCTAGTCCGCAGCAGGATCTGGAATATGATCATAATTAACTTTAAGGTTTATTGTGGTTATTCATTCAACTCTGCAACCAAAACCTCTGTCATCTTTCACATATTCACTGCTGAAGAAATTGCTTTTATTGAAAGCACCTAGAGAAACTTGCTTTCTTAATTTCGGAGGTAAGTAAATTAGTTAGAGTTTGGTCCAAGGACAAACCAACAAATTGAATTACTTCCCAGCAGGCAGCAGCTATTCAGCTTACTTCAGGCTATGGTAATAAAGCTATACTATCCCATGGCAAAAAAAGAAGGGACAGTTTCAAGGCAGCTTATAGGGATGATGGCTACATAACAGCCATTAAATGAGTTGATAACAATCAAAACGGGTAGTAGTAGAAATTACGGATTATTGATGACAAAAAAAAGTAAAAAAAAAATAAACTATTTATCATTATTGTGAAAGGATAAGGAGTACCTTTTGAGTACCTTTTAAATCCACATTTTTATGACATTCAGATGATTTTATACTCGTAATTTCTTATTTTTGTATCCTCATGTAATACAAATATAATTGGTAAGTTATTGTTGCATCCCTTCTCTAATTATTGGTGAAATGAGTAAGAATTTGTTTCAGACTCCTTTTGTTCAAAAGTTTTATTCCCTTGGTAAACTGTATGAATGAACTTAAGAAACTATAAGCAACACAAACTGTAATTATCTGATCAGTAATCATTTACATAACCAGTCTTGGAGAGGAATCACGATGCAGTTCAGTATTCTGTAAGTGAAAGTCACGAACTCACTCGTCTTCAGTAATTGGAGCACACACCCACATGTCCACATAAATAGTTGGCCTTGCAAAAGGAGACAGAAAAAAAATCTTATTCCCACCATCTTCGTGATACAGTTCCATAAGACAGTAGAAGGAACAGACAAAAGAGAAAAGTAATGAACTGAGATACGCTGAATGGGGCAACAACTCTCTTTATTGCGTATCAAACTGACCGAGAACACAAATTCGCCTTCCCCTAACATCCCGTAATGCCATGTGAACATTCAATTACTCGACAGCGTGGGGAGGATTCATTTATGCTGTGGAAATGAAGTGCAGTGAAATTCTAAACGGCTCTGTAACAGCTGCAGGACTTTTTTCCCCGTTCCAGCAGAAAATGGGGTAAATTTCTACAGGCAAGGCCAGTTAAAAAAATAAAAAAAATCATTTAAAAGCTCTTCACATTCTGACTTGCACACAAATGCGAAATGTACACGGATAATTACAAGCATAGTTATAGCAAAACAAAACATTCAGTTCCTGAGCTAGTGAACCCAAGCTTAACAAGGCAATTTGAATCCCAAGTTACACAGAGCCAGGCAAAAATACAGCTAGACAAGAAAACAGAGAACAACCAAAATACTAGAATTTGATTTCCATTGATGGATGTCATCAGGACAAACCAGAAGCACTTGTAGTAATAAATAAACCAGTCCAGGTTTGCACTTCTCAACCACATACACAGTTTTTTTTGGTGACAATAACTGAGGTCTTCATAAACCAGTATGTTCATGGACTGGGTATCCAGTCCATGGTAAAAGCCATGATGTAGAAGCTTACTTTGTGCGTATCCACTTTAGCCTTGTGTTGTCGACAACAGTGGAGCCATTTTTACATTTTATTCATGTCTGTCTTGCTTTCTCCTGACATTAGTTGTGTTTCCTTTGACAATAGAATTGTGCAAATTGAAATCATGAAAGTAAATGGGCTTAATGGAAACACATCAGTTTCCAAAAAGTCAAGTTTTTCACTAAAATGCTTTTTGCGCTAGGATCATGTGTTTTTTGACTGTATCAAAATAGATGTATTTCGCAAAACTGCAACGGAAACCTTTTTTGTTTCCATTGCAGTTGAGTCACTTGATTAATAACAAGATGTTATTACTAGCAATAGTAGGATTACTGGCGATAGTAGGATGATGGTTTGCTTTAGTTTTTTTTTTTGGGACAAAGTGCAGCTGGCTCCACCAGAGCTCTTGCGGCATCACACTTCATAAAAAGTTGATTTTGTCATTCCAACGTGTCGAATCCACAGCTCTTCTATAAAATGGCCAACTACTATTTCCCCAAAACACCGATTCATGTAGGTGGGGCTTGTTGCTCCAATACCTGAATAAGTCGCCAACGTCTCCTCTGATCGCTGCGAGGTGAAAAACACATGTCTGAATTTTGGCTATATCTCATGTAACTGTTTACATCTGTTGATGCCATGATTTATAATGACTTATCACTTGATCAAACTTATTCACGTATGATTTTCACTTCATTTCTTATTTAATGGAAACACCACAATTGCATTGTATCATTAGCAGAATAAAAACAAAGATTTGCACACATTTGTAATAGAAACACAGCCAGTGTTTCCAGTAAAGAAGTTGTTACTGAGACGAAATAGTAGAAACAGCAGTTAAATATAGCAACTACAATTGTTTTGGCCAAGTCGTTCTATTTTTGAGACTTACACTTAGTAAAAACGTGCCAACCCTTAATTTTAGTGTGGTCCTAAATGCTCTGTCTTAATTTCCTAGAAATGCTTAATTTTATCTGAGTCAAATGGAAAGCTAGGAAGGCAGATTTCAGAGAAGCTAAAGATAGAGACCTGTTGCTAAGTGGGGAACATGCTGTTGCTAGAATGCCATTTAACCAGCAAGGTGTTGTTTGCAGCTTCCTCTCGCCCAACAAATATCCGTGTGAGCCAAGTTAAAAATGCTGATCTGTGCCACTCAACTTATGTCTTATGCTTTGTAAGTTCAACCACAAAAGGAGGCTTTAGTAAAAAGGCTAATAAAGCCTGTTTTTTAGAGTTGCTCTGTTTAACAGGTTGCTGCCTGGGAGCAGCTAGACTCTCTTTTACTGTGAACGTTATAAAGAACTGAAAAGCATTTTAGTTGTAAGGAGGAAAATCCAGGTTAGTTAGACGGATGTCCACAGCTTTAAATATAGTTTAGCATGCTTTTATGTGAAATTAGGCTGATGTCGAAACAGCAGTGCAAAAAGTAGCAACATGTGTCACTAAAGCTAAAAAAACCAGACAGGAGACCCGACAACTAGTCTGCTTTAGTGGCTTTATTTGAAAGTGAAGTGGCAGTAAAGTGGATTGTGAGGGAGGGGAAGACAAGCAGCAAAGGTCAACAGGCTGGGACTCGAGCCCGTTACGGCCATGTTGTGGACTGAGGGCTCCGTCCAAGGGTCACATGCTTTACCCCTGCACCACTGCTGCACCTAATAAATTTGACCTTTTTCACATCTTAACCCTGACCTGTCTGCTGTATTCCTCGTTCTTTGTGGCGCCATTTCCTCACTAACCTTCTAACAGACCTCTGAGGTCTTCACAGAACAGCAGGGTTTATATTGATATTTACTAACTGGGCGATTTCTATGCGAAATGCTTTGGGCTGGATTTTATTTTGGGATTCCAGAATGAAGATGGCACCACACTTGTTTACATATGTTTATATATAAACATTGATGAGCTGCCTATAATTTTTCTTCCTGTTCCCAATTATGCACCACAAGGTAGCTACAATGCCCACACAAAAAATGTTTAAGTTTACATATTAATAAGACAAATACCTTTTCTAAGACAACCAATACCATTTCAAAAGTCTTTAAAAGCAAAAAGAAGCAGAAATTGTGAGTACATTTCAGATAACGCTGAATATGAAACTAATGACTTTCACTTCTCTCCATGTAAGACTTCACTCTTTTCATTGAAAGACAAAATGTCCACTCATTTTTAGTCCAAACCTGACTATGTGTGAGCGTACCAACAGTATCAACTGACTCAGAGGACCTCCCTTCTGCTCGCACACGATTATGCAGCAATTGCTCAACCCGTTGGATCTCCGGGGAACGCTTTGGCTGTCGGATCTCATCTCATCACGGCCCGGTTGTCCCATATGTCTTTGAGGCAGGCGTCCTCCTCTCTGTCACCTTTGTGGCCCGCAGCTTCCCTTTGTACCTGGAAATGAGAGGACGTTTTACACAGGGAAGCTGCACACGTTTTTTGTTGGGTACAACATTTTTAAGCAGAAATCATTTTGTTTGTCTGTTGAAGCATTTTATGAAAGAAAAGTACCTTAAGAATCTAAATTGTATGTACAAAAAAGTCTAATAAGAATATTTGGATCCAATTTTATTCAGGGGAAGGTTGTATTTTTATGTCTCCTTGGCGTCTTTCTTACATTAGATTTTTTTTCCTTGCTTTTGGGTGATAAATTGAAAGGTTGGAGCCAAATGGATTTCTGTTCTGGAAGGAGATGGTTTATTGAATTGAATTCTCTACCTGCTGGGAAGTTGTCAATATGCCAAAGTCCAAAAGACTGCCTTTGATTTGTTGCTCTATTCCATTCAACCCGTTAGTGAACAAAAAGGTCATGTTTGTGTGTTTGACAACGTGAATGTGTACGGCCCGTTTTCTGTGCAGTGGAGACCCAATTACATAAAGATTTCCCATCTAAGGTGCTTAAAGGTTTGGCCCAGTGCATAAGTAATAATAACATTTTTAGCAATTTTCTCCTTCCAGAATGTCCCTATAGAGAGGAGGTGTCGTATTTAATCCGATTTTAAGACCTGTGACCTTCTTAATATTCTGGGGGAGGCCAATCTTGGGACAGATGTTTCAGTCGGATGTCTGAGTGCAGACGTGACCCGGATATTGAGCATCCGTGTGTGTCATTTAAGGTGAAAATTGCACTGAGTGAAGATTTAAAAGCCTTCGGCAGCAGTGGTGCTATGCTGATTAAGACTACAAACTTATGGTTTTAATGCAAAAAGTGCCCTTTTCAAATTGCAAATGAATTTCCTTTTATTACTCAATTTGTAAACAGTGTTGCCTCATTGAAAGTTACAGATATTGTCAGATCTGTGCAGATGAATGGATACATGCCTTTAAGACTCAGTTTTAAAGCACATTTTTCCTTCAGAATCTTTTATTTATGAGATAAACCAACAAAAAGTAGTTTGTTACTGTGAAGAAAAGGTGTCTTTTACTAAAATAAATGTCAAATACATAGTTTCCAATTGTATCCAGACCCCTTTTTTATAAAACTCCAAAAATGAAATCCAACGTGACTAACTATGAGGTGCCATTTGTAAATTTACTCAATCAAGAAATAAATGTATTTAGTCTTTCATACTTTCACCATATTACCCATTCACTTACACGTCACAATTTAAAAATAAATATTTAACTAGCAAGCTAAATATTTAGTGTCAATTTTTTTGTTAAGCTTCAAATTAAATATTAAGTTCCTATGCCAAATTTTTGGTTTTAAAGCTCAATACTTAGCACAGTAACTAAATATTTAGCTTCAAACTAAATATTTAGCCCCAAAGTAAATATTCAATCTGGAACTAAATTTTTAGCTAATATGCAAATTTATTTGCCAGTAATCAATATTTAGCTTTCTAATATGTTGAGTTTGAAGCTCGATATTTAGCTTGGGGCTGCACAGTGGCGCAGTTGGTAGAGCTGTTGCCTTGCAGCAAGAAGGTTCTGGGTTCAATTCCAGGCCTGGGGTCTTTCTGCAAGGAGTTTGCATGTTCTCCCTGTGCATGCGTGGGTTTTCTCCGGGTACTCCGGTTTCCTCCCACAGTCCAGCAACCCTCCCGACCCCACTAAGGGACAAGGGTGCAAGAAAATGAATGGATGGATGGATATTTAGCTTGCTAATGAAATATTTGGTTTGAAACTGTAGCATTTATAAGTTAACGATGGTGAAAACATGACTGAAGAATGAATTTTGTTTCTTATGACAACTTAAATAATCCAAATTATTGCTGTTATTTTTTGACAGTGCAGCTTCACAAACAGCACCTTGAAATTGCGTTCACTGGTCACTTGATTATTACATTTGCTTGTCATCTGTTGTTATTGAATCTTCATAGATTTATGACAGCAAATCTATGAAGAACAAGCAGCAAATGCCGTCGCAGGCCAGTGAACAGCAGACAGTCGGATCTAGTTGTACAAACATTTAAAACAGGTTGAGAGAATAAAACAACCTCCTAAGCTTCAAACATGTAATAAAATGTGAAATTTATCATAAAATCCTCAGAGAACTGTGCTCTGAGGTCAAAACTCAGACATCTGTGGATTTTTAATTGAAAATCTTGTACAAACCTTTAAATACTGAAAATGAACAGACAGACAAAGTGGTTTAGACAATTTTAGAGATTAACGGGAGGAATCCCTGGAACAGGAATTAATAGTTAAATTAATTCTAAGTAACATCCCAAACCTAGTAAAACTTTCATGCAAAGTGAATGTGTAACCCTGCTAACTACAACCGTCACTTTATGCTCC
Organism: Poecilia reticulata; assembly: GCF_904066995.2. Lineage (NCBI taxonomy): Eukaryota > Metazoa > Chordata > Actinopteri > Cyprinodontiformes > Poeciliidae > Poecilia > Poecilia reticulata. The sequence continues at coordinate 2,497,120 of NC_088844.1, read as the reverse complement.
CAAAGGGCATTATTTACATCCAACTGTCTAGTTGACTCTTTGAAAACAGTCGAGCACTAATATGTAATGGGCTCTCTGTTCCCTCTGTGCCAACGCTCAGCTTAGTTTCACTGAACGTTGCATTAGGAGCCATGATGATCAGAGGGCCACAGCCTCATAAATGCTAGTAAAACTTTGAATTCTCTTGTCAACAGCTTGAACATTTTTATTAACTTTAATAATTAAGTTTGTCCCCCCAAGATGGAATAATTGTAAGGTAAACAACTTCAAGAATTTGTAAAACAATAACTTGGTGGACAGATTTGAATGTTTTGTCTAATCCACTTTTCTACACTGTAAAGGCTGACAGATAAACAAACAACTTCAGAAGAAGAAGACAATGAGTGGCAGTAGGATGACAGCGCTGCATGTTTTTCAGTGATGTATTACGTGAACAAGTTTATTCAAGTGTGATTTTTTTTACCTAATTGAAACTGCAATTGCAAAGTTGTGTTTTTTCACCATTAGCAGAACAAATTTTTGTGCACGTGTAAGGAAATGCAGCTGTGTTCCTTAGAAAAATGCCAACAATGGCTGTTTTTTTAGCCATCAGCTAGTTCCTATAATTCTTGATGGACATTTGGCTGTTTTTCCCAAACAAACGGAGTTGCTTTTCAGCCACACAAAACATTCCAGCTAAATTCACACAACAGGGATGATGTGGAGCCATCCTAAAAGCTGTTAGTCTTGATTAGAAATAGACACAAAAAGTAGTTTGTTGCATTTTGCTAAAACAGCTTAATGTTTGAAAGCAGCTCATTTGCATTTCATCTGTTGACATAGAACTTATCCAGAACTAAACAACAACCTCATGACGCATGAACGTCAGAGTTTAGGGATTTGATCAAAGAACTGATCCATCAAAGTAAATTTAAAATGAGAGAAAGCTGTAAGCCCATCAGCAGCATGTTGCTCCAGTAATTAGAGTTCAGCTATAGGCAGCATGTCTTGCTTCCTGTTTTTCAGCACAGCTCATACTCATGTTTTAACCAATAAACTACAGCAGGAGCCGACAGGCTGCTGCCCAACACGAGACAATGAGGCATGGGTTGTAATCCCACCATGTACACAGCAAATCCAGGAGGCCCAGATTAACTCTGTCAGATTTGATTTCAACACTTTTAAAGTGTCTATATGGGTCCACACCAGAAAGTGTTAATTTAACTCTTTTTGGAGAGTTAGTACCTTAACTCTTAGAAAGTGTCAAATATCAAATCTGCTGGAGTTAATAATTTAACACTTACTAACACTAATTCAGTGTTAGATCTTAATATTAACTCTCACAGAGTACTTCTTTAACTTCTTAAGAGTCATTTGTAATTAATATTAAATAGGTGGTTTATTTAATATAGTACTTCTTAGGAAAATAAACATTTAATAAAGATGCAATGACTTTCTCAAATGCATTTATTTCAAAACATGCACCATAATTACAAAACATATTACAACATGGAATAATGTGCATGTTTCACATGTCACTTTCATTCACATATCGCTTATTAAAAGGTCTAACATATCAGCTGTGCAATACAAAATGCAGTATACTTAATACATTTTTCTTCAATACCATATGCATGAAATTGTTCAAAGTACAAGGTGGAGAAAGTAAAGCCTGTATCAATGCATGCAGTTCATGTAATATGATAGAGTACATTTTCTTTTAACAGATTGCCAGACATTTTTTACCCAGTTTCTGTTTCTGTTGATAAGAGACAGTTCCTCTCTGACTCCACCAGAGAGATGTCCACTCACTAACAGACTGTCTTCAGGTTGTTGTTCTGTTCGTGATGTTTGGTCAGAGACACCAACAAGCTCCTCTGCTGCATCAGACAGTCTTCAGTCTCTGAGTCGGACAGAAAGTGTTGATCTCTGGATCATAACAAACAAAAACATAACAATGAGGAATGGAACGAAGGAATACATTTTACTGCAATTCTAACAACAAGCCTCCCTTACAGAAATGTAGAGTTTCAGAGATATTAACACTTACATAATCATTTTTGGAGCTTGAATCTTCAAAGAATCCATGGAGGGATCAGGAGGGGGAGGTTAGGCTGACGACTGGAGATTCATCCTCAACCAAACTGGTTCTAATATATACAAAAAGGCAATAAAAGGATTAAAACATGCTGCAAAACATATACAAGACAACCAGTGGTGGGAAGTAACGAAGTACAAGTACTTCGTTGTACTTAAGTACAAATTTCGTATATCTGTACTTTACTTAAGTAGATTTAATAATGGCTACTTTCTACTTTTACTCCACTACATTTTACAGTACGTATCTGTACTTTTTACTTCACTACATTTCTACAAACTGTCGCGTTACTCGTTACATCCAAGTCGCGTTGCTCTTTTTTTCCGTGAAGTTCAGGGATTTAAGGTGGCGCCGTAAAATCCAACCAATAGCGTGACGTAGTGTCTGTTGTCACCCATCCGCTCCACCTTTACTCGCGGAGCTCCAGACATGCGCAGTGGTTTCCTCTGAGCGTCAGTAATATAATAGCTGCATAAATCATAAGATGTGGCGACATGTAAAATCAGCAGCGCTTCGCTTTCACAGACGGTGGAACTTCGTCCAACTTTTAGCTTCACTTGGAAGGAAAGCTTAAAGAAAGGTAAGATCTGTGGACGTGATGCTAGCTAAGCTAGCTGTACTGAGACACATGTTGCATCTGCGATGAAAAAAGTTGTCACTCATGCGCTGAATTACTGTGTGGAGGTGTTGACTGAGGTGTCGCAGATATGGGACAACGCTGGGACCAAAGTGCAATATAGTAATATGACATTCATGGACAATCCGATTCTTCTGGACGGATCTTGACCAAGTCCTATAGTACTGAAGCCTCAGTGAGAGCCGTTCTTTGTTCTTGTAATGCTCTGCGTACACTGCAGTAGCTATTTTATTTCATTAAAATATCTTTATATTTAATTGGCGAATAAATAAAACAAGAACGTAGGAACACAGAGCATGCTCATTGCTCTTTGTTTTCGTCACCTGTCATGGTGGCAGACGTTGCAGCAGGAGGGAGGATGAGAACAGTCACGGTGCTCCTCCTGCTTGGTTACTTCTTGCTTATTGGGCCTTGGACAGTGTTCATAGTTGAGCGTTGTTAATTGCTATGTTTAATGGTGCAATTTCTGACATTGGCAATATGGGCAACCGCCCAGGGTGTTATTTCTTTAGGGATGGCAGGAGACCTCTGTGTATTGTGGCACAGAGATGAAAGCAAAACAGAATGAAGATGAGTTTGAATTGTCACTGGTTAAATTTATTTCAGCTCTAAGTATTTAATATCTAGGTGTTTTTATGGGAAAGTGAATCTTTCAGATCAATTTGAGAAGCAGTTTTGATAGGTGCACTTAATTTTATTGTCATGTAGCATGGGGTGCTGGTTTTGATTTGGTCTTGGGTTCAGTGGTCTAGACTACAACTCTGCTATGAGGCTCCTTGGTCCCATGTCCTCCTCTGCCAGATGGATTTCTTTCAAAATAAATGGTTGGCAAAAAAAGTGAGGTTCATGTTATGTTAGGACAAGAGACAAGATGTTTCCATCCCTGAAGTTATGATGCATAGAATCACATGTCTAAATCTAAACTATGTTACAGAGTAAACAATAAAAACATGCTTTATCTGTGGCATTGTTCATTAAAATGGCACATTTCTGATGTATTAAAATTAAATACGATCGGTACACTTAATGATATTAGTGATTAGGCAATTCTTTCAGCAAGTACTTTTACTTTTAATACTTAAGTATTTTTAAAAGCCAGTACTTTTTTACTTTTACTTAAGTAAAATGTTAATGTGGTACTTTGACTTTTACTTAAGTACATTTTTGTCTGTGTATTTGTACTTTTACTTAAGTAAATTTTTTGAGTACTTTCTCCACCACTGAAGACAACAGTGGGAATAATGCTCTCAATGTGAAAAAGCCTTACATTTTTTCAAAGAAAAAAAAAATCGATCAGAAAGGTTGATAAATCTGACCAATATGCATGTAAACGTTCAACATCATGAAAAAACATAATCCAGATTATTACGGATCTGTTCAAGTTAGCCAATAATTTGATTAAATGTTCACCAGCTCAATTTTTTCCCCACATTTATACTCCGCTAACATTCGGCATGCTAAGCTAAATATGCTAACACCGAGCCGTGTGGCGAAGTGACGTCTATCATACAGGTTGAGCTCAACTCAAAATAATAGTTAGAAACCATCTCAGAAAAAAATGACTTACCAAGCGCAGTAAATAACTCAGACAGGTGGAAAGTAAATAGTCCAAAGATGACTTTGCTGCTGTCGCTTCGCTTAGGTGGGAATCTGTGATTCTGGGCGGAGTCAGTGAATTAACTCCTTCAGTGTTAGAGTCGCTGTAGGTGTTCAGAGTTAAGACGTAAAGAGTTATTGATTCTATTTTAACACCTCTAGATTTGATAGGAAACACTTTGTTTTAACACTGGACTTTAACTACTAATAATATACACCGCAGACTTACATAAACAGAATGTGACTCTATTAGAGTAAAATTAACTCTGCTTTTGCACAAAGTGCACAAAGTGCAAAAGCATTTAACGCTTTTGAATTTGCTGTGTAGCGTACGCAATCTTTTCTCTATATCATAAATGTATTTTTATGTTTTTACTTCTTAAATGTTGCGTAGCGTTGTATTCTTGAATATCCGTCCTACACTGCCCTCTAGAGTGTCGGAGAATATTGGCTAAAGCAGTGACAAGTATAAATGCTAAAAAGTTTGTGTCAGCCTGATTCAGCGCATCTCATCTCCACACAGAATGTACATACATCAAGCATTAGCCTAGCTTTAGCTAAGAAACCAGTGTAAGTAACGGCTCATCGTTGTCTGGCTGCCAGTCTGCGGTCAGTCTCCAAGGTAACTGTTGCCAAAGAATCAGGTGCAGAATCAGACCTTCTGGATAACAAACAAACTTGAATGGAAGGATGTTGTCCAGCCAGCTGGATTCAGATGTGTTTCTATGGAAACAGCAGGGACAGTAATGCTGCTGTCTTTTCCTTGGTGGTACAGGTTGCGCTCGTGTACTTGCAGTGGTAAATAACCCGTCCTTTGGTCCAGGGGATGAACAGTGAAGTTTGCAGTGAAGTAATTGTTTGATTACTTCAGTTTTAGTTGATCCTCTGTAGTTCAATTGGTTCACGACCTTTAACCCTGGCACACTTCGATTATGAGTAGCACAGTTCTGAAGCACACTTGCAAGTTCAACTAGGAATGACTGAACAAAAACGCTGGCCTAGTCAAAACCCTGTCTTAAATCATAATGAGGTGCTGTAGCAGGATCTTAAACTGTGTGTCAGAATGAAATAATTCTGAAAAACAGGTGAGACAAATTCCACTCATTACATAAAAGACTCATTACAAGCTATCAGAAATGCTTGATGGCAGTTGTTGTTGCCAAGGTGACACAACCAGTTATTAGGTTTGGGAAGCAAATATCAGGCCCATAGTGAGTGAAATCAAAGTTATCAGTTTTATTTGATGAGGTTCTGTTTGTCTGATATTGAAATTTGCTTGATGAAACATTTTGGTGCGACAAAAAAGATAAAAGGAGAACTAAAGGAGAAAGTATTTTTCACAATACTGTAGCAACATATGAGTCAGTTTGCTGTCATCATGACATGAGTCAGAGACAAGATGGAGGCCTGCTGTGAAATGTGAAAACGCCTTCACTTATTTTCTTAGCGTTGTGGTTGAAATTACATTTGAATTAGTAGTGGTGAATTTAGATTGTATTTTTGAAGCAGAAATATGTCATTTTAATACAATAATCTGAACTAAAAGCAGTTAGATCTCAACGGGTTTCACTCCACAGTCTATAACTGAGAAGGTTTCAACAGGGACGAACCTGAGGCGTCTGATTTTGACTTTACAACCAGTAAAAGGAAAACAGTGATTGGCTGCAGAATGCAGAATGGGAGAAAAGACAGAAGAGATTCAACTAATAGATACTGTAAAGTGAGAGACAAAAGTGCTTAATAGAAGCTTTATTGCATTATTTCATCACATAAAAATGTAATTCCTTCTATTTTCTGGTGCTTAAGATTGTCAGTGGCATTTGTAGTGGAAACAAGTACAAAAAATAAATTAGAAATGCAGTAAGGTGTCGGGTGGTATTTTAGCACTTTTTTAGTGGCCACAACTAGAGTTTTTCCCTTTGTTTGGTCATAGTTGTTTTGGGGGGCTGTGAAGCAAACCCATTTATCAATGTCAACAGTTATGCCAGGAGTAAAAGCACTCTGGACTGACTTATGAGCTTTGGGGGTCTGGTGGGAGGGAGCTGGAGCTACCATTTCTCTGCCTAAAATCTTCCACTTCCAACTTTGGACACTTAAGCTCAGGAGAGAAAGAAAATGTCACAGGTTTATGTAAAAGAAAAACCGAAAGTGGCAGCCTATCCGCTGAGAAGGGCACCGATCCACAAAACCACATCTATTCTTGAAATTTTATAGCAACTTTTCTACATGAGAAAATGAGAAGAAGCAAATATTAATAGGAATAAAAAAAGATGAGAAAGAATGCAGGATGCATGGAAGAACAAAGCTGTTGAGAAATCAGCCGGTAGATGTTGAAGATTGATTCTGGTACATAAGGAAGACCAAACTCAAAAACTGATACATAAAATTGTGAAACTACTGAAAGAGGAGAGCAACAACACTGAGGAGGAGGAATTCAAGTAAACAGTTGTCAGGGAGGCAGTAGTTCGGAGAGGTACCATCTACAAAGCTGGGGTAATACCAAACTACGACCTGAATCCCAGAGGACTTGAAAAATAGGCTTAATGGATGCAGAGAGAGAAGAAGGAAGTTCAAGTAATCACTTCCTTCCACCATAATGAGCAAAGATCCCTAACCACGTTTCTCTGCCCAGGTTTCTAACCATACAGGTAGATAAAGATTCAAAGGGTAGTGGCAAAAGCAAATGGGGTGGATTAGCAGAGCTTGCCCATAACTGATGGTGTCATCCAGGACATCTTAAAAACATGGAAAAACATCTTTGCTGCCTGGTTATTAGCATGTTAGCATAACAAATCCTCCCTGTCTATGGCATCTACAACTTTATGACAATAAATAGATGATATGAGTTCCAACAACATTTCATTTGATAAAGTGTTTTTTGAATTCAATTGAGCTAAATTGAGTGAGTTTGTTCGGTGTAATTCAAACTCTTTTCAGTGATCTGAAGAAGCTCTCTGGTTACTGTCAGAAGCCTGCTCTACATTATCAGTGGTTATATGAAACAGTGATTGGAAAGAACTGGAAGCTCAATTTTCTACACAAAATGAGGGTTTTTGTTACCGTTTGGCTGCAATGTAGCTACCATTATTTCATTTGCAGACATTTGTGTCACTCAAACTATATCAGTGCTTCAATAGTTAGTTTTTCACATGTCATCAGGCCCCAAATCCCTTCAGTCTAATTCTACACATGTAGTGATCAGAAAGAAAGCTAAAATATTAAAAAATGAGTTGTTGCTGCAGATAACTTTTGTCGGTAAACCTGGCAGAAGAACATTTGAAAAATAAAAAAACCTGCTATTGACTTTTTAAAATAGTCTTATTTTTCTATCTACAATTGGCAGTCAAGCACATATGGTAATGATCCAAGATAGCACAGAATGATTGAAACAACATTGAATCAATGTCAGCCAGAAACATTGAATCAACGTTGAACGCTGACATTGAAACATTGAAAGTGGTCGGTGACTTGAATCAACGTTAGGGTTTCAACCATAACTGACATTATATCAATGTTGATTCAACCATCATTTGTATGTCAATTTACATGCATATTTGTGTTGATGTTGCATTGAATCAGTTAGGAATCAACATTGATTCAACCTTCATCTGAACGTGGATCTGGACACATATTTCTGTTGATTTTACATTGAATCAGTTACGAGTCAATATTGATTCAACTTTCATCTCAATGTGGATCTACATGCAGATTTGGGTTGATTTCATATTGAATGAAAGCTAAGGATTTATGTACATTTATATTTATTGATAGGTCTACATAACATACCACTAAAAGCTTCTTCATTGGTGTTAAACACTACATTATTGGCAGATCATGGGTAAACTGTACAAAAGTTTAAAAATGACAACATAGGTTTGATATAACATTTTATTTAAGAAAAGAGGGACAGATCTTTAAACATATTTGACTCCTTTTTGACTGTCAGAATAACAGTCTATTGTCCACAGAAGAACAGAGTCCATGAGGTTAAGCTTTGTACTGTATGAACCAGGGAAACAGTACAAGTTGTGGTAACCCCAGTTTGACTCTGGTTGGCGTCACTTTGATTCCTTGTGATGTCTTCCTCTCATTCTGGCGTGTAATGAAGCCACTTCTTGACAGTTTTACTGCAGTCCTCAAGAGTCAGCTTTTGGTCAAACTGCAGAGCAACGGCTAAAAAACACAAAAATAAAAGTGAGGAAGGTGCCGCTTAGAGAGATGATAAACATTTGAAAAGTTCTGAAAGTCATTGAAAGATTAAACAGTGTACTGGCTACAGGTCTGAGAACAAATATAAACCATATAGTTCCCCATGTACACTCCCTGTAAATTTTTATCTTAATCTTTCATTAATATTTATCTTAATGTTTACGTATACAACTACATTTACCTATCAAGCTGTAGTCTAGTGTAGGATAGGCTCGATTCCTGGCCTTGGCAACCTTTGCTGCATGTCTTCCCCTTTTCTCATTACCCCCTTTCTTGTCAATGAACTATCAAATAAAGGCCACTAGAGCCAAAAAAATCTTTAACAAAATAAAATGTGAAAATTTAAAACCCTGACCTAAAATTAAAATGATTTCACCCGGAGCCCAAGGAGGAGGGGAGGAGAGTGGAAAGGGGGAGGAGATTGAGGGGTAAATGGGCCCAGTGGGTGGTGGGGGGAAAGGGGTGTGAAAAACAGCTTACATTGATTGAATGTAACCTTGTCCTCAAGGCAAACTGACCTGCGTGTTTTCATTTCAGCAAAACCCCGTTAATCAAACATCAATTAAAATCATGTGTGCCGAATTAGGGAAATGCCTAAAACTTGCAGGGCTTGGAGGACCAGAGCTGAAACACACTGGATTCACTTTGACTTCACTTGAAATAATTAAGTTCAATACCACGTTTGTATCCCTCATCTGACACAATGACTAAAGCTAACCAGGGACAGGTTCTCTACTAAGCCACCGTGGCTCTGTGGGTTGTCTTATGATTGGAAGGTTGACGGTTCAATTCCAGCTCCCTCCTCCCACATGTCAATGTGACCCCTGGGCACTTAACCCCAACTGATCTGTGCATTAAATAAATGTGTGAATGTGACTCTAGTGTTAAGTGCTTTCAGTGGTCAAAATGACATGAAAAGTGCTATGTAAGTTTATTTACCATTTTTGAAGTAAACTAAATGATTTGAGTAAGACTGACTTAAATCTGTTATCTTAAACATACTTAATACATTTGTTAAAAATAAATTAACAAATTGAGTTGGATGATTATATTAAATTGGTTAAACTTAATAAATTAAGTTGGATAAATTTAATAAATTCAGTTGGATAAACTTAATTGAATTGCTTGTTACCTACAGAAGCAATTCGATTAAGTTGGTTCAACTATTTTCCTTTTAGAGTGTTTTATAGTTGATCCCCTGTTAGTTGTTGACCTCAACCATACATGCAACCTTTGTGATAATAATTCAACTTTGAATTAACATCTTTTGCCAACAAGCCAACAGCGAAGCAGCTGGTTGGACCATCCCACTCATGTAAATGGTGGGGGTGAACCGCTCCACTCCTTGTAGTAAGTTGTGGATGTTTTTGTGTCAATATATCCCACGCAGTCAGTGAGAATTGTTATGAACAAGAAAATGTACAGAAAGGAATCAGCACTGACTATCTTCTGCAGTGCTTAATTTAAAACATGATAACCCCGCTCAGTAATAAAATGCTCTGACCCAGAGCTCGGATGAGGAGGAGGGGAAGGGGTGCGGCAAAACAGCTGACATTGATTCAACATTGATGAGATGTCAATCAGTCATTAGATTTCAACCACAAAACAACATTGATTCAATGACACAGTTTCAACGTTAGTTACTTGGCTAGAGGTGGATGGTTGTTTGATGGTTGATCCACCGTTATTTGTCGACTTCAACCAAAATCAACGATTCTAACTATTTTTCAACGTTGATTTAACATCATGTGCTATCTGGGATGTTTTGGTTTTAGAAGGAAGGACAATGATTCCTTCAGAAAAGTGTTTTAAGATTGGTCATTTGCCCTAACACACAATAGAAATGTCAATAGTGACTCATTAATGTTTCATGTTTGCAAGTTTTTCTGACTCCAACATTTGATAACTGCTTTTTAAGTTGTCCTGAGAAGAGGAATATGTAAAATGTTTTTCTGACCTTTTCTTTGCAATTTGCTTAGGGTGTAGTTTGCTATATTGTACAAAAAAAGAAGCAAGCCTTAGGCATGAAAACATGTTGTGTCCTGGTTCCTGCTGATAGACAACAAAATGAGAGATCCAGAAAGTAGATATGACTGAAGCTGCTTTGCTGAATCTTCTCGGTTATTATTCTTTTTGTAAAACTGCAACACAAAGAAACTTACATTAATGTTTCAGGTACATGAACTATGCTCAACAGTCTTTACATTCCAGTAAACACACATAATCATCCTATGAATGCACTCACAAGAAAAAAGCATTACATAAACTCTATTGGCGAATGCACATTTACCAGTGCAACTAAAATGAAGCTTAACAATGAACAAATTAGCCTTAGAATCCTAACTAGCCTCATGGTAGTGGTTAGCATCCGATTAGCATTGCCATTGTTTTGTAACTCAAAATAACCTCCTCCAATACACTATAGCATAAGTGTATGTTATGTTATACACTTAACATACACATTAGTTTATACCAACTAAAATAAACTTTACCAACAAAAGTTTATTTTAGTTGATATAAAACAACTAAAATAACTTATTTTATGCATACTCATTGTTGGTTCCACTCAAAGAGTCACACGCGGGCATCATCTTGTGATGTAATGAGGGTAAGTCAAAGCATAAATACACAGAAGCGGATGTTGGATGTCTGTAGTTTTGGAGAATGAAGCCAGATGGAGCGACGAAGAAGAAGAAGCTGCTTAGAGATAACGTCAAGATGGCACCAGCATTTGACCCCATTACTACAGACAAAACAGCGACACTCTGCAATGCTGGGGACTTTATAGCAGTCTGTAAAAAATATTTACTATTAAAAGCTTTTGTTTACACAGAAAGCACAGTAGTTCATCTTTTTAAATCATGTAAGTGGTTTTATCGTGTGAGTGATACTTTAAAGGTGCAGTGACTCAAAACCAAAACTTACCAACTGACAGAAGTCAGAACAGAAAACAAGAAAAGAAAAGCTGTTGAAGAATAATAACACTCCTTATGACAAGACAAAAGTTCTGACCAGCATTGTTACTATGATTTGCATCAACATACTCAACTGTGTTGACTGAGTAGTCTTCTTTATATTAAGTCTCACTTTTTTACACATAATCAGTGTACGCTATAGGCTTTTAATGAGGTCTTCTCTATAGTAATGTTGCTGTAAAAACATTATTCTAAGGACATCGTCTGTCATGCCTCTCAGACTGGCTCTGAAGTTAGGTTACTTAGAACGTGTATTAATGGAAGGAAGTTAAAATACTCATATACCGTCAGACAGCAATTGCAGTCAAACACTCAGTGATTAAGCTCAGACATGCCATGCTGTGGCTAATTATCTCATAAGCATGCAGTAGGAAGGTTGCAGAGATCAATGGAAATTTGTCCTGATGTAGAATGTATTACAAGAAAACACAGCTGTGAAAGAATCCACTTTTCTCTCTGGGAAATGTGTAAAGCTTGTCTATTTCTATGTTTTGTGCCCTTTTCTTTCCGTTGAATCCAAGATCTTTGTTTACATCCCAGGCAAGAAAGTGTTTGGGTCTGCTTGTTGTTGGTGATACTTCTACACCTGTTTACTTCCAGGAAGCTCAACCACATTTCTTGCATAGATTATGTCTGATGTGAGAGTAATCACTCTATATTTTCTGTATTGATCATAAGCACTGACAAATACATTTAACATATTGTAGAGTATTAAAAAAAAGTTACTGTAAGAGATTTCCAGTCGGCGCTGCTACTGACCCAATTTGAAAAACAATGGAAGGGTTCATCGTTTATTTATGTTTTGTACCGTTAAGATATTTAGTTTCTTTGGCTTTAAGATATGATGATAAATGCTCTTTGAACAATACTGTCAAACATAAAAAGCAGGATAACCAAAGCACCCTAACACAGTAAAGAAAGTTACAAGTATAGAAGAAAAAAGAAAAGAACCAAGTCTCAAAGCAGACCATGCATCTGAATGTGAGGCAGGGCTTAAAGCAGTTTATTGCTGCAAAAGAGATGAATCAAAGCTTGCTTATTTTTGGAGGGGGAATGTGTCAAAAGGATAAAAAAATTTACCATTATGTGATCATCAAGTCAAGAAAAATTGCCAAACAGATGTGAGCTGTGCAAAGAGATTCTTCAGGTTCATTTTGAAAGCAAAGGAAGAGGCACTGTGGTGAACCAGGATAAAAAGTTCCTGTGCGATATTTGTTTTCGGGGCAACACACGGTGTGCAGCTGTGGATCAGGCTATGTCAGCACTGGTACCAAACCCTAGACTCAGAGAAGCTTTTCCAGCTTAGATAGCAATGGGAGACGCAGCTGCTGGAAGGAAACCTTTACTCTGTCCAACCATGGCAGGCTGAGTGTCTGCTGCTGAATACATGAAGGGTTATTTTAGTTTTATATTTTACAAAAAATATGAACTACGTTGGCTCTTAACTTTGACCAAATATTTTATATTGCTGACTACATGATATTGATTTTTCTTCTCATGTCTGTGTGTCTACATGAATGTGTCACAGAGTCATCTCAAGTCCAGAGCATTCCCCAGAGGTTGTGGACCAGCACCATGTTAACTGAGAAAGGTCAGAGGTCAAAGTCAGATGAGCTTCCCACCATTTAAAGCACATTTATCCTACTGACATTAAACAGTAAACAAAAGAGCAACCATTCATATTTATGCCAATAGAAGACAATGGCCACTGTTATAAACCTGACCTCATTTAAATAAAATTCAATAGCAGTCCCACAAATAAGACAAGCATTATAAGAATGAGACATTAAAAATCAAGATATACAAAATAAAAAAAACTGTAATCAGTGTTGAATTCAGCCCAGTTTACATTCTTTTCTCATTCTATGGATCTATTGCCAAAAAAGCATAAAAATTATTTTTTGTATGTTTTTCCAAATAAAGTGAATGTTTCTTAAATCTTAAAAGCCCAGTATAATGTGTTTGCCATGCATACAGTTCAACTCTACACCAATATCAAATAACTATGTCACCTTCAGTTGTTCTGTTTCAAATGGACCTTCAGTCTCTTTGAGGATTCACTGTTTTTAGAACACATTTTACAATGAAATCACTGATTTATAAATACATATTTATTCTCTCAGGTGTCTCTGTGGTTGTTGCCCACCAAAGTTGAAAATGTTTGCTGCCAGCACATCCCAAAGCTGTATCCCTTCTTCTTTGATAAAATGTTAAACATCATTCAAAATGAACTAAAACAAAAGTTTTAGTCATTAATAAATATGTATATATTATTAACTTCCTAAGACTGTGAGCAAAGTTAATTCTGTATAATCTGTCAAATGTTCATACACAGTTAGAAAGAGAAACTAACAACCAGTGGGGGTTTCTGATATGGATAACGGGCAACCGTCCAGGGCAACATCTTGTGGGGGGAGGCATGACAAGCCTACAAAATAAACATCTTTACACTTTTGTCATACACTCATAAATCAGACCTTTTATGACCTTATATCATGATGTAAAGCTTAAAAAAAGATTTTACATGATACTGCCTTGTTACGCTGCATCTTAAAGATTCTCGGCATTGTGTACAATCACCTGGTTCAGGTTTGTTCAATGTAAAAATTTTATATTTTAAACTGGGGCAGACCAAGTGACTTAAACTGCAAAAACAGCCTTTTATCTTGGCACTAAAAGGAAGCTGTGAAGCCGGTGCAGTATTCTCACAGTGCTCATGATTTGTTTAGATCTTTTTATTCACTCTTTCAGCATTGCTTTTCCCTTTCCCTTTCCCTTAAGCCAAAGACATGATTTAGAGGCAGAGGAAGAATTTTCAGAGCTTATGTAACTGAGTTGTTGGATGACCGTTCTTAATTAGGGGAAATACACACAGGTGGTGGAAAGCTAGCACAAAAGAAATATACCCAAATAGCACAGAATGATTGAAACAACATTGAATCAACGTTGAACGCTGACATTGAAACATTGAAAGTGGTCGGTGAATTGCATGTTGAATCAACGTTAGGGTTTCAACCATAACTGACATTATATCAATGTTGATTCAACCATCATTTGTATGTCAATTTACATGCATATTTGTGTTGATATTGCATTGAATCAGTTAGGAATCAACATTGATTCAACCTTCATCTGAATGTGGTTCTGCACACATATTTCTGTTTAACATTGAATCAATGTTGATTCAACACTCATTTGACTGTGGATCTGCATGCATATTTGTGTTGATTCTACATTGAATCAGTTAGGAATCAATGTTGATTCAACCATCTGAACGTGAATCTGGACACATTTCTCTTGATTTTACATTGAATCAGTTAGGAATCAATGATTGAACCTTCATCTGAATGTGGATCTACATGCACATTTGGGTTGATTTTATATTGAATGAAAGCTAAGGATTTATGTTCATTTTTAGGTCTGATAGGTGTACAAAACATACCACTAAAAGTTTCTTCACTGGAGTTAAACACTATATTATTGGCAGATCATGGGTAAACTGTGTACAAAAGTTTAAAAATGACAACATAGGTTTGATATAACATTTTATTTAAGAAAAGAGGGACAGATCTTCAGAACAACAGTCTATTGTCCACAGAAGAACAGAGTCCATGAGGTTAAGCTTTGTACTGTATGAACCAGGGAAACAGTACAAGTTGTGATAACCCCATTCAGTCTGGTTGGCGTCACTTTGATTCCTTGTGATGTCTTCCTCTCATTCTGGCGTGTAATGAAGCCACTTCTTGAGAGTTTTACTGCAGTCCTCAAGAGTCAGCTTTTGGTCAAACTGCAGAGCAACGGCTGAAAAACACAAAAATAAAAGTCAGAAAGGTGCCGGTTAGAAAGCTGATTGACTTTCAGAACTTTTCAAATGTTTTTGAAAGATTAAACAGTGTACTGGTTACAGGTCTGAGAACAAATACAAACCATATAGTTCCCCATGTACACTCCCTGTTAAGTTAATTTTTATCTTAATCTTTCATTAATATTTACATATACAACTACATTTACCTATGAAGCTGCAGTCTAGTGTAGGATTTATGATGCTGCATTCATGTTAAAATGAGGGAATCAATATTTAAAATAAAGGCTGTTTATCAGAAAACCTCACGATAAAATTAAGTTAGGATCAGGGTTTATTTAACACACCAGAAACAAATAGAGCAAAAGGTAATTTATACTGTAGTTGGGAAAATTATGATTTATACACAATAAACTTCCATCAAATAGCTGGTTTAATCTTCAATCAACTACAAATATTTCCAAATAAGTTTATTAAATTCATTACAAAATGTCCACGTGCTGATAAAAGATCCCACACAAGTAATAATAGACCAGTTCAGTTTAACCAGTTACCAATCCAAGAATCAACAGACTGACATGTTTTAAGTGTTTCCCTTCTGCCTCACCTGGATTTAATCTGTGGATGATTAACAACCTTCTGCACTTCTTGATGGCTGCAGACTATCATGCAATCATCTAACTCAGTTGTTCTGGAACAGTGACACATCTAAGCACATCCCTAAGCTCATCATAATAAAAAATTAAAAACAAGTGATTACTATCACAACAATTTAAAGCCCACGTGGAGCAGCCAGCCTTACACTTCCTTGTCCACCACATGCTCTCTCAGACCAAACAACAGGCCCCGCCCTATTTTAAAAACTCAAATCTCATAAAATCTCGCAGAATTTCATACTTAGGCCTGGAGTTGTGGGCAGGATGAAAATAATACAAAATGAGACATGACCTCACCCCACTGAGGGACAAGGGTGCAGGAAAATGGATGGATGGATGGATGGAGACATGACCTCAATTATTAAAAATATCTGTTTTGCCCCAAAATAACCAGGATTACTATGGGCACAAAACAATGCCCTTCTTTTTCAATAAACACCTTTAAGATCAAAGTAATATTGAAAAACTTACCATAAAACTACTCAGAGGAGAATTCGATTCAGAAGCCGGTTGCAAACAAACCAGCAGCAAAGTGGGTGTTTGGTTGGGACAAACCACTAGTGTAAAAAGGGGGAGTCTCGGGCGCTGAGGACTCGGCATTTTATTTCAAGACCAGTCAAGACTGCAACTGTGAAAATATCACTAATCATACAGAACACTGACCAGTTTATTTGATAACATCTTTGTTTTCAGTGGATGCAAAACGCACCGATTAAAATCCAAGCAATACCGTGTTTCTCCCCCTCCTCCTCCACACCTTTCACTCGCACTCGGAGCTCCAAGACATGCGCAGAGGTTTTCTCTGAGCAGCAGAAGATGTCTGTCTAATTGTCAGTAATAGAATAGCGTTGCATAAATCATAAGAAATCCGATGGCGACAGCTAACTCAGCAGCGCTTCGCTTTCACAGACGGTGGGGACAACGTCTAACTTCTTTCGTCACTTAGAAAAGTATCTCAAAGAAAGGTAAGCTCCGTTGACGTGATGATGGCAAAGCTACCTGTACAGAGACACATAAGCATTTGTGATGAAAAACAGTTGTCACTCACTGCGCTGAATTATTGTGAGGAGGTGTTGACTGACTTGTCGCATATATGGCACAACGCTGTGTCCAAAAGTCTGCAATATAGTGATGTAACATTCAGGAACAGCACCAATTCTTCTGAAGGGCTCTTTACTTAGAAAATAGGACTTGAGTGTCACTGAGAGCCGTTCTTTGTTCTTGTAATGCTTTGCGTACACTGCAGTAGCTATCATTATTTTATTTAATACATACATTTATAATAATACATACATACATTTATAATAATACATTATAAATAATACATAATAATAATAATACATAATAATACATTTATAATAATAATAATAATAATAATAATAATAATTTATGTATAATACATTTGTGCATTGATATTTTTTTAATTAACAAATAAATAAAACACAAGAACGAAAGAGCACGCAGAGCATGCGCATTGCTCTATGATTGTTTTCATTCAAAGTGGCAGCTGTAATAGCTGTAATGTGTGCCATGGTGTCAGACTACCTGGCTTCATGTAGCGGGAGAGAGGGTGAAAACAGTCACGGTGAGCTCCTTGTGCATGGTTACTTCTTTGTTGCTCCTTGGTCAGTGTTCATTGTTCAGCGTTATTTACTGTCCAGGCATTGCCTCAATTGCTATGTTTAATGGTGCAGATAGTGATGGTTTCTGACATGAGCAATATGGGCAAACACCCAGGGTGTTATCTTTTTAGGGATGGCACGAGACCACCGTGGATTGTAGCACAAAGATAGAAGCACTTCATTTTAATATTGGTAAAATTTATTAAGCTTTTAATATCTAGGTGTTTGTATGGGAATATGGATCTTTCAGATCAATTTGAGAAGCAATTTTGATCATATTTCACATTTTATCATGTCATTTAGCGCAGGCTGGTCTTGGTCTCTGACTCTAAAAGTCTTGGTCTTGTCTTGGTCTCGATACGCTCTGGTCTTGGTCTTGTCTTGGTCTCGGGTTAGGTGGTCTTGACCACAACACTGATAAATACATCTGGGCTATTGGGCATCATCGTTTTGTATGTGTAAATTTTTTCTCTTTTTGTTTCCTTATGTAATCTTTTGTAACTCTTTGGGCATTTGTTACAGAGTGTCCACAAAGATTTAAGTTAAGTATAATTTTTCTTAATGGAAAATCAATAAAGTTCAAGTCATAAAAACAGGAATTTTCTGATTTGAAGATATTAAAAAATTTCCCCCAAAAAATCTGAGAATCTTTTATGAAGCAAAATTGGTAATCCTGCCTGACCAAAACCAGAAAAACAAATGTAGTACCTGAGAATGAAGAAAATAAGTTTTTCATTTAATTAAAAGTGTTTCTATTCGTACAGCACCTGAAATGTAGCTATTTTTCCACATAATTTGCATTTCTTCAAACCCTTTGCAGTCACATCTCTTATTTAGAAAAGTTCCATAATTAAGCAGCCGTGCGGAGTCTGCTGCTGTTTGTTCTCCAAAGGAAATGTTCACAGCTCGGCAAACTGTAGTCTTGGAGCAACAAAAGCCCAGCTTGTCCCCCTCAAAGCCTTTTTCCATATTCAAATCTCCATCAAGGTCATCCTTATTCTGTTTTGTGCATTTTTCTTTATCTCTGCAGGAGAAGATGTGCTTTGTTGCTGCATTTTGCACAGTGAACGCCTGAACGTGGCAGTGACAGCTGATCCCAGAGGCGGTTTGAGTTAAAGATTAACGGCTGCTGAACTCCAGGGCAGGAGGCACATTGTGCAAAGTGGAAATGTTTATTGTTTTGAATATTGATTACTTGACAGCTAGTGATTTCTAAAGCCTTTGTGTGTGGTATTATAAACCATAATGTTTAATGGGCTGGTACTTACTGCTACGGGGAGAGAAGAAAATCATCTCTGCTTTAATCATCTCACATTCTTTTTCTGCTTTTTTAGTACCATGTCTACAGGAAGAGTGCTTGCACTCGTAGATTTAATAACTGGATAAATGAGGGACTGGACTAAATTTAACAGCATAACTTTTTTAGCTGTTGGCAAGGTGCGGCTACTTTCTTAAAAGATCACAAAGTGATTTTATTGGACACACAGGAGTGGTTGTTATATTAGGGATCTGCAGAAAGCATATGGATGGCAGCAAGAAAAGCTACATGGTCCACCTGCTACTTTACGGCTCACTGAAATGCCTGCGAGCAAATCCACTTTAATCACTTATTGTAATGCTTCATAAATTACAAATTGACTTCATAGGCTTTTGTTTGTTGCTCTTGGCAACTAAGAACTGCTTTACAGAACGTCTGTCATTTGCAAATGATCTAAAGCAGGTAGCACTTTTTATTAGCTTTTTGTGTGTGCATTTGCCTGAAAAACGTATACACATTGATTACAGGTTTAGTAAGATTACTAAACAGATTTTGATGCTGTTTGTTTTACCAGGGTGACATGATTATAGATCATCTGCGAAAAGTATGAAGAAGAATTGAATGTGCAACATCTGACTTCATGAGGCTTATCTCAAATCCACGCACAGCCAGTTTGTTGTAGGGTTGCACACCATTTTGCTCTCAGATTTGCCTTCAGTCTTTGTGGCAGATTCATCAAGGTTCCTCAGAGATTTTGGTCGACATTGACATAATAGCATCACACATCTGCAGCAGATTTGTTGGCTACAGTTGCATGATTCCCTTTCAACCGTTTCCTAATGGGGCTTCATTGGGTTGAGATAATGGTGACTGAGGAGGACACTGGAGAACAAAGGACTTAATGTCAGGTTCAAGAAACCAGTTTGAGATCATTTAAATCATTATCCTGATTGAATCTTCCATCAGAAAATGGGTAGACTGTGCTCTTAAAGTATAGACATAGACAACTCAACTCAGGTAGGTTGTGGTGTTTAAGTGGTCTTCATTTGAGGCTAAAGCTGGGTTGATACAGCAAGAAAAGTATGCCAGTTTTTTACCCAAAACAATCAACATGTCGGATTGTCTTGGCTTATTATCACAGGGCAAATGACCTGTTGAATGTGATGGTAGCCAATCAGAATACAAGGTGAAAAAAATAGGAGCGGGATCCAAAATACAGACAACAAAACATATACCAGTCAGCACCAGAAAGGAGATGGCTTTTTGTCTTGTTCTTTATAATCCACAAATCATCTGCATTGCTTCTTTCTTGTTGGCCATGTTTGCAAATTCTGAACTCCTGTTCGGTCTGCAGAGATTTTGCAAGATTTTCCACCTGACATCTAGTGAGTGAAATCTGTGTGTTTACTCCAGGCTCTAACAATTTGAATTTGCTTTGTGTACACAAAATCTCTCATTTGTTTATAATGTTATTTTAATAAAGTTGTGAAAATGTACAACAAATTCTTCTAAAGTGGTAACAGTGGTGAGGTTAAACTTTGTCCACATTTTGACAAAGCTTTTAAAAAAATAATTCAAAGGAAAAAAGCATAAAAACATCTGAATGTCGGAAGTATGATGATATATCAAACCTAAATAATAAAAAAGTATCAGTATCGATATTTACTTGGTATTGGATTGTGTCGAGAAAAGTCGAGCTCATCCCACTTCCCCATGCTGGAGATTTTAGTTTAATAGTAATAATAAATAAAATTACCTTAAAATTAATGACATAGGTGACATCAAGACCCAACAATAGAGTCAGACTGTAATAAAATTAATCTGGTTGTGTGTGTTGTTATTGTGTCCTGCAAACTTTGCTTTAATTCTACTTTTTTCTATTTAATCATAAAAAATCAAAGTCAGGCAGAAAGAGAGTCATGAAACAGGAAGAGCTCATTTCCTTAATAAAGAGGAAGTTTCTTTCTTGCATCAGTCTAAAAATAGTTCAGACCATTCCTTATTTTAAAGCATTAAAGGTTTTTAAAGAATAAAATCTAAACATTTTGAGAGATTGGATAAAACCCAGAGTAAAATACTTAAAATAATGACTTATAATTAGGCCAATAATTAATATTGGTTTAACCAGTGGTTGATGTTGATTTGATTATAAGAATATTTACACTTACTCTTACACTTGTGGAAGTACTTAAAGGTGAAACAAGTAACTGTAATTTGGTATCAGATAATTACAATAATGGATTATTATTGGTTTCTTTTCAGAAATGTCTGTAATAACTCACCTTATGATTATAATAAGAGTAACTAATAAGTTATGGTTATTATAACATTATAAATGAATGTTAAATCAGAGAAACTAAAAGGTTATAAATGTGATTTTGACATTGAACTTGAAAAGGTGTAAAATGTTGTAACTGTAATTAAAGGTCACTGATGTTGTGTTGGAGGTAGATGGTAGGTGAAAGGTCAAGGGAAAAGAGGAACTGATGGGAGAGCGGAGGTGACCAAGGCCTTATTGCTAAACTTCAACTTGCCTAAGAAAAGGTTGGGCAGGAAACAGAGGTAGGAGGACTGTTGAGCAACTCGGGGACATTAGAACAGACATCAGGTCATGAGGTCTCCAAGGTGATGGATATGAGATCATCTGTCCAAGCAGTCAGCCAATGAGACAGGCACAGCAACAAAGCTAGCCAATGTAAACGCACCAAAAGGTGGATAAACCCTTTATAAGGTGGGTGCAAAAGAGGAATCGTTGGTTGGATCCTTCAGGCAGCTTCGAGCCAAGACGGAGATGGACAAAGAACTCTGCAGCTGAAGAAGAGCCGGGGCCACAGAACCGAAGACTGTTCTGCACATGGGGACCAACCCGTTAGCCCCGCAACATGTGGCTTCAAATCGCACTTCTCTCAACAGCTGGGTTTAGACCCCCAAAGACAAAGACCAAGGCAAAGATGAAGATAAAGACAAAGGCAAAGAACAAAGGCAAAGAGGAAGAACTGGTATGTTCCTTCCGTGGGACCAGAAAGATCGTGAGACGAGGAGAAGGGAGCTACAGAGCTGCAAGACAAGAAGCTGAGGACCGCTACGCGCATGAGGAAGTTACCCTGAGGCCCGAGACCTGCTGCTCTAAGTCAGTACTCTTCCTGTACTGGGAACCTCCTGCTGCTGCAACACCTTCTTCTTCATCAGGCCAGTTCTGGGGTTCAAAATGCCAAACTCTGTCCGTCTCTCTCAAAGTTTCCCTTTTTTAGTTCTCAGTGTCAGCATTAGGGAAAGATAGGCTAGATTATTGATTTTACTTATTTGATTATTTCTGCTACTGAATTAAGCTGTACTGACCCTTGCAAAATTGCCTTACTAATAAAATAATTAGCATTTAAGAAAATCTAAAAGATGTTGTGGACATTCAATTAATGAGTCACCTTAAAGTTCTTTGATGGTTGTGAAATAGCTATGAAGTTTGATTCTGGGAGGAAAAAGTAGGAATGTTTTATAGGTTGCTTTTAGCCAAAACTAAAATAATGACCTTGGGACTTAAATCTAAGTCACTAAATTTAATCTAGCCGTTAACAAGTGCCGTTATTTTAGGAAAGGAGCTACCGTTAACAGGAGTGGTTGTAGGGGTTATGTCGCTGTGAGGGCTACTCAGCGGATTGCTCCTCAACTGTAAAAGGTCATAACTTCTGGATCGAAGGTAGTCAGAGCTAGACGAGTCCTTTCCGACCCCAGTTTAAACAGATAACTCTCCACAAACTATCTCTAGGGTAAGACTCGAGTTTCTGGGGGTTTTCCGGACCTGTTAGACAGAGAACTGGGCCGTAGTGAGTCCAAAGAAGTTGTGAGGAGTGGGCGGGACTTACTATTGGTTAGTAACAGACAATTGATACCACAATTTGCAGTATCACACATCTGTAGTTTCAGTCTAAATCTTGTTTGTCTGATTTCTCTGACAAACAAGAACCCTGTGTCTGACGGTTATGTAAAAATTCTAGCATTTAGGTAATAGCTAGATATAAATATGGAAAATTAAAATAGCACTAGCCTTACTTGGCTAAAATGTTTATGTGAAATCAGACAGTTAAAAGCTGTCCATGTGAGATCACACTGCTGACTCCCAGTACTTCCAGTCAGTCCATCTCCTGTCTTCTGACACGCTGCAGCTCCGACATGTTTACGCCACAGGACCTGTTAGCGTAGCAAAGCTGCCTCTTGCATTTCTGACTCCTCACCGCCCCTCTTTGCATTTCTTAATGATGTAGCAAAAAAACCCAAAAAAGCAATAAGTGCACATGCAGTTGGAGAAAACAAACTCCTCATGGCTATCTGTCATATTGTTTTCCACTTCCTGTCACCAGATCCAAGCAATTCCGTCTGCACACATGGACTCACTGTCATCTGTCTTAATGTTGAAAGCAACAGCACTGTTTGAAGAATGATGAAGAGAAGATGTCACGCTCTGCTGATCTGTTCTAAACAGAAAATATTGAGATAAGTTTTATGGAGCTGAACAGAGTTTAACAGATACAACCAAAATTACAAAGATGTAAAACAAGGTAACATGTTTCAAAAGGCCCAGAGCTCGGATGATCAGAAAGGTTTTTGCATCATTCTGCTAGGTAAATGTTGACTCAACTAGCACACATAGCTAACATGCATAGCGCTGCTTTTCTTCTCTCTCAGGAGAAAACATCAGAGATAGATGAGGGCAGTGTGATTATAGATTCTCTTTTTGTGGGATGAATCTTTTACTCAAAGATTCCTTCAACAGGGTTATTTTTGGCCAGAATACAGTCATTAGTTACCCACAAATTCGAGAAAAAAAGGATGGTCATTTTTTTAATTTCAAAAGTCGAAAATTTTCAACTTTTGAAACTGGGAAATGTCCATGTTTTTTTTTTTTTAAGAAAATGTCTGAATTTTTTAGTGGGAATGAACTTTTTTTCAACCTATAATGGCTTTATGTCAGCATCTCAGGTTGTTTGAATTTGTTAGGGGTTTCGTTATTATTTGTGCTCCTTAATTCTTCTACTTCTGCCTTATTTCTCTTTTTACTTCAGTTCCTTCTTAGTTATTCTAGTTATGTATATTTATTGTGTCTTGAGACGCAAGAAATATTTCAGCACTTCCTCTTCCTCTCTTCAGCCTGCATTCTGTTCTCTCCCCACACCTGCAACCCGTTAACTCATCAGTCCAGGTCTTTAATTCAACATTCACCTCCCAGTACTTAAGCACCTCATTCTCACTTCCTCCTCGCTGGCTCCTCCCATCTATTCTGTTAAATCCCATTATTTCCTGAGGTTATCTTGGTCTCTTTACTGGCTTTTTGGTTCCTGGTTAATATGTTTTTGTTCTTCTGTGGCTCCCTGTGCTCCCTGTGATTTTTGTATGTTTTGCTTTTTCCTTTTATCATAAAATCTCCAACTTAAACACATCTCATCCTGCTGAATTTGAGTCCTCATCACCAATACTCATCATGACACCCTGATACACCATCATTATCATCTTATGGAAATTTTTCTGCCAAAATCACTTTCGGCAAAAATGACTTATGCCAATATTTTAGGAAGGTGACATACTGAAAACTGCAGTTGTGAGACAAGAAAATAAGAAAAAGTTCAAGTGTAGCAATCAAGGGTGTAACTTTGTGTGGCAAGTTGGTGGGGACGAAGAGGAGCGGGGGGGTTAGGGTGCTAATAAGTCACTGGAAAGCCTTTTCTTTTCTAGTGCTAAGAATAAAGCCAAAACTTACATGTGAATGCCAGACAGTCTTATTCAATAACTTATGATATGATGTGTCTTTAATATAGCAAATAATAAAGACACAAAACCTTTTTTGGGGAAGTTGGTGAATAGAGTGACCATCGATATTACTGGATTCTATAAAATGTGGCTTAAAGCTGAGATGCTGATGTTTGGATGTGTAAAATATATATTCTCTTTGCTATTAAATCTATAGTTTGGTTTCTGTCAGTTCTAGAAACAAGAGAGAACAAAGCAAATTTCTCTTTATAATGGCCCATAATTACATTTTACTTATTAGGAGCCATAATTTAAAATTTAACAAACTTTGGCTCCTATATGCTTTATGAAATATTTCATCCTTTTTGATGATTGTTCTGAATATTGCCACATTCTACGAACAGATGATGCAATTTGTCCTGGGAAAAATGTAGAAAAGCGGGTGGTTATATTATTTTTTGAAATGTGATCCCTTTGGACCTCGTTATCTTGCTATCGTAGTGTTGACAATATCAAAAGTTTGTGTCCCCTTCTCAGATTCTTTGCTTGACTGTGTAATTTTCCCGACCACCGATATCACTGAGCGGACTTGCCATTTATGTTTTACAAAGGAATTTTAAAAAGCATTACCTGCCTGTTAATGCTTTGAGTACAACGTGTTACATAGATTCAGGCACATAAAGAAAAAAAAGGTGCAGGAAATATTGGTGGGGACTGTCCCCTTCATGCCAGAGTTGGTGGGGACAGTCCTTCAGGAAGTTACAATACTTCTGTAACACTGTATCACGTGACTTTAACCATTGGCATGTCTTGGAAGTCAAAACATTCTGAACTGGACCTGTAGATCATGGCACAGCTTATTAATAAATAACTGAAGAAAGCAAGAAACTACACAAACTGGAGTGTGTATTTTAACTGTCTGGTAACATAAACGTGATGAAAGAAAAAGTATTTTAGTTGAGTCCCCTCTCACACACATTACTACAAGGAAAAACCCATTTTCACAAATCTTTCTTGAAAGCTTCCCTAAATTAAATCAGCATTTATTTTTTAAAATGTCTCTTTTTATTATTCCTTTTGACTTTGTGAAGCTTTATTTTCTTGGATCAGAAGAATTTTTTTTATGGCAAACATGCAAATAAAATCTGACAGACTGCAGAGAAAAATGTGCTTTTCATTAGATGTAAAGGTGTTACAGAAGTAAATATGTGAAAAGGAAAACTGGCAGTAATGAATTTAGCCTCAAGCCAAGTTTTAACTCTAGTTTTACACTCTGTGGGAGTAATGTATGTAACATGGTTGAAGATTTCTGGCATGAGAGTCTTGCTTTACCTTTTGGTGCAAATCCTTTCTTGTACGGCAATGGTGCAATATTAAATATTGATTTTGTTTTTCCGTACACCATCAACTGCAAGTTTCTTGCAATGATTTCCAAACATTTCCAAGCTTCCTTTTAAACATCTCGGGCCATAAAGTGTTTTCAGATCATTACTTGCTTGGCTGATCGGTTTTCAAGTTCTGCTTGTGGCAGGTGAAAATAAATACCCATTTACTTTTTTTTATTAAATCATTGCACCTTGTCTTTTTTAAAGCTTAACTCTCTTTTTCCCTATGCACTTTGCCTTGCAAGAAGGAGAATATGGCAAAAGACACATTTTCAGCTGAGTTGATCAGAGGGTAAGGGAGTTCAAAGAACTAAGGGAAATATAGTAAAAAAATAAATAAATAAAGACAATCAGAGCGGAACAGAAAATATAGAAAAGGAGATCAATGAGCTGTAAGGATGAAGGAAATGCCAGCAGAGGGAACCAGAACAAAGACCCATGTGAGGTCATGGTGATCCTTCTGGACTCTTTCCAATGTCACTACCAGGTCCTTGGGAGCGTAGAGTTTCATTCCATCATTCACATTGGACTACTATCAAGTTAACATCTAACAATGTTATTATAGCAAGCCTAAAATGGCTGCTAATGTGTAAAATTTGAAGATTTAAAAGAAAACCTAGACTGAAAGTTTTCTTGAATCCCTAAATCAAAACAAACAAAAAAGTATTTTTTCCTTTATCCTTTGGAGAAAAGTGCTTGCGCAATCAATTTTTCTGTACTGAAAAATAGATGGCAACAAAATCTGTTAGAAAAGTCTATTTTGTTTTAAAAACATCTGTAATCAAACCACTACCAGAAAAGAACAATCTGGAAAAGTCACTATTGCAGGATTACAGGCTGATCTCCTTCCTGCCATCAGCAAAATTATTGAAAAAACTGTGACAAAGGTTAAACAACTTAGTGATGATGACCAAGCACTTTGATGTATTTCACTCTGGTTTCCATGGTTACCACAGTACTGAGACTGCTCTCGTCAAAGTGTTAATTGACATCCACATGGACACAGACTGAGTAAAAACCCCAGAGCTGGTTCTGTTGAACCTCACTGTTGACCATGACATGTTACTGAACCGACTGGAGAGTTGGGTTGGATCTTCGGTCCAGAACTCAACTGGTTTGAATCTTATTATATTTGGACTTAAAAAGGAACCATCTAGAATTATAGATCTAGAGTCAAGTTCAGTTATTACAGCTGGAAACTACAGATCAATCTGAACTCCGACCTGAACCTTCAGAGCCACATAAAGACAGTCACAAAGTCTGCCTTCTATCACCTGTAGGACATTTTCAGGATTAGAGGACTGATGTCTCAGTGAGATCTAGAGAAACTCATCCATGTGTTTATCTTTAGTTGCAATGATTAGTGGAACACCATCTTCACCATCTTCAGGTCTGGATAAAAAATAAATAAATCCTCCAGTTGCAGCTGATCCAAAACACTGCTGCTGGAGTTCTGACTAAAACACCAGCAGCAAAGAGAGAGAATACTTTAAAATATTGATGTTAGTTTATAAACCACGGACAGTTTTAACATCACAATACATTTAAGATCTGCTGTTGTATCAACCTTCCAGACCGCTCAGGTCTCCTGATTCTGATTCTGCTCTGCATCCAGAACCAAACATGGAAAAGCAGCATTCAGCTTCTATGCACCACAAATCTGGAACAAACTTCCAGAAAACGGCAAAACATCCAAAAATGAAGGCTAAACGCCCAGCTGGTTAGAGTTGAATTATTTTACTAGTAACTGGAACATTGATCAATATGTTTGACGATTACTCTTGATAAATTTAACAAAATGTAATGTTTTATGCATGTTTCATAATTGGATATTATCAGGGGTGAAAGTATTTTTAAATTCTTGGGGGTACTGACAAAAGTATATATATATATATATATATATATATATATTTTTTTTTTTTTTTTTTTTTGTTTTTGCTTCTATGTGTGCTTTGGAGTTTCTGTGCTGATCAATTTTTTTGCGAAGCGATAAAAGCTGGGTAGCTCTTGAATTGCTACAAAATAAAGCTGTATTTCCCTCTTATTGACACCACGAGATGTCATGAGACCTAAATTCTGAACATCATGACATGGAGTGCATCACAGTTTTCCATGTCTGGTATATAATAATTCATTTTAGCTTTTAAACTTGAT
Organism: Poecilia reticulata; assembly: GCF_904066995.2. Taxonomy (NCBI): domain Eukaryota; kingdom Metazoa; phylum Chordata; class Actinopteri; order Cyprinodontiformes; family Poeciliidae; genus Poecilia; species Poecilia reticulata. The sequence continues at coordinate 2,469,010 of NC_088844.1, read as the reverse complement.
CCTGTGTCCAGACAGAGGGATAATCAGTAGCTTTGCATCATGACCTATTTGTTCTGAAGATGCAGCTTCCACTTCATCTTCCTAACATGGCGCCTCCTCACCCTGACTCTCATACTGATAGGAGGAACCACAGAGCTCTGTTAAGTTAAAGCTCATCTTCTGAAGTTGGGATATTTTTCCTCCAACAGGTTCCAGAGGAATCACCTCAAACCAGATGTTGGACTGGATTTTATTTCAATGTCATTTGTGAATGTTAGAGCCTCATTTTCAACAGTGGAGCTATAAAGGTTGAAAAAGGTTATTTTGGAGAAAATCTTAATATTTCCACTAAAGAGGCAAAAAAAAAAAAGTCTGATAAAGGAAAAGGCTCAGACTGAGCTCAACGCGAAATGCCGCAAGCCAACCAGAGATTACGTTAAAAACATAACATTCGATCCATTATGACATTAGGTTTACAGGCTTGATATTTATTTTGCAATTATTAATAAGCGCTCCCTGAACACAGTGATGGTTGATTAGTTAATTTTAAACTCCTGCTCTGCTAGTTATTTTGGTAATGGAACCGAAACCCACAGATTTGCACAACACCTTGTAGAAACAATAATTACTGATATTTTTGTTGGGTCATTAATTTGAACACGTTTTGTTGATTTTTTTGTTGTTCTTTAATAAAGTTACGAACGTTTTGATAAGGAACCAGAGGAGGACGTGCTGCTCTCAGCGTCCTGGCATCAGGTGTTCTGCTTCTAGCAAAGCACGAACAGTTCAGAAACAATTTGAAATGGGAAAAAAGCTATTTATTAACTGATTAAGTCGTGTTTTAGATTATTCTTGAAAAACTAATCAGTCACAGCTGATTAGTGGGTGCACTCACGGCTGCACAGTGAACCCATTGATTTTTTTTTTTTACAGCAGACAGCCGCTCCCCTCTCTTCCAGGTACTGCGTACCCCCGCTAAATCTTTTAGGGGTATGCAGTACCCTACCACCCTACTTTCACCCCTGGATATTATGCTTTGCTTTGACATCTAAAGCACTTTAAAGGGCCATGGTGAATAAATGTTGAATATAAATAAGCTTGATTTGACTTGACCTTTTGTTTTCTGATTACGTCAGGAAACAGAAACGGTTTCAGTCTGTCCAGTTACATATAAACCATCATCCATATATGGAAGTGCATTTGTGGTTTTTGCTGTGTGACTTGAACCACTTATTTAAATCAAAAAAGATCATTTTTAAATGACTCATCCGCTTTGTAGAAAAGGCCGTTTCATGTCTCACACTTAAAGAATTTTTACTTTTCTGACTGTAAATTGAACTATTTGACCTTGAAGAGTTTCCTCTCATATTTCTGCTGCTTTCGTCTGTATTTATGGACATAAATATTGTGACCTTGGGTATAGCTTTAGATCCTCTTTTTACCAGATCACACAGATAAGTTTGTAAAAATTGACAGAGGCACTGCTGCAGATTACAAACAGTTTATTGAATTCACAAATGTTTCATGAGCAAAAATAGTCACGATTTATTTTATTATACCAAGTGACCACACTAAAAGTGGGAGTCTATGCTGACCCTGGGATCCTTAAAGCTGAAAAATAATTAAAACACAATTAGATAAAATTTGACTGTTTGGGGGAGGAATAATAATAAAGAAAACACAAATACAACTAAAGGCACCTAAGTGTTCCCCAACAAAAACACACTCACACAAAAATCCTTCGTGAATACAGCAAAGAAAAAAAGAAAAACTCTCCTTCCACTAATCTCCTCAATCTAAATAAAACAGCATAGGTCCCAGTTTAAAACAAGCCAGGGGGTTACAATAGAAACTCTCTTTCCCTAAACAAAACCAAAACAAAGAAAGTTCTTTTAATCAACAATAACTATCTAAAAAGAAATACTGTATTTTCCGCACTATAAGGCACCTAAAAACCTTCAATTTCCTCAAAAGCCGATAGTGCGCCTTATAATCCGGTGCGCCTTATATATGGACCAATATTGAGCCACAACAGGTCTAGCAACTATGGTAAGCAGCCGCTGACTTCATTTTCCCCCGTAGAAGAAGTGCGCGGTGCATGCTGGGATAGATGTCAGAACGCTCGTTTGTTAATAAACACTGTGAGTGAAACAATGACTGGGGCAGCCTACTATATAAAGTACTCGGGGACCACTTCTTTACAAATGTAGATGTGTAATAATAGAGAACGGCACAAATTGGCAACCCAAACTGTAGCGTCTATTCTATGCGCCTTACATATGAAAAAAGTTTTAAAATAGGCCATTCATTGAAGGTGCGCCTTATAATCCGGTGAGGATAATACGGTAAACTAAAACAAATAAAAAAAACTGAAACAGTAGCAAGCCAACCTACACACAAAAGAAATCAAGTTAAACAAGAACATCAACCAGCCAGATAATCATAAGAAACGGCTCTTGCTTTCTCTAAAGTGAAACCAGTAAACGGCGCTCTTGACGTCACTCTCTAAAGCAGGGGTGTCAAACTCAATTTCACAAAGGGCCACTTCAGCATATTGGCCACCCTGAACGGGCCACATTGACGGTACAAATCAGGAGTTTTCAGGTGGAGTCCTCCAGACTGCAACTTTTATATGCATCCCTGCTAAATCACACCCCAGACAAAAGGTTGACTTCCCTCATCAGCAGCAACTCAGTTCTGTACAGGCTTATAATGAGTCAATGATCCAGGTGTGTTAGAAGGAACGCATCTAAAGTTGCAGATGGTAGCTCTGGAAAACTAGACTTGGGCAGCCCTAGCATAAATGTATGAAAATATAATGTTAAAAATAGATTAAACAACACCTCATATTGTTAAATAATGCTTTGGAGCTTCTGGTTAGGAAGCGCATTCAAAACCTTTGGTTGAAATGGCGCGTTAAATTCAAGTCTCCATTACAGACCAGAGAAAACTAAAGAGAATGCAACGTTGTGTTCATCCATTTGAGGAGCTGGGAGTTTATCTTGAGGAAATAAATGACGACGCAGAAGTTAATGGGGTATATGCCACGAGAGGTGGTGACGTATTTCCGTTTGAATTTATGCCACATAGATTGGTTCCGGGTCCTGCTTGCTCCTATTGTTTTTACCCAAAGCTGCAAGATCTCTACCATGAAAAAGACGCAAAACTTAAAATATCTGTGAGCTACTGGTACAACAATCGAGTTTTTTGGTGTGCCGATGTGTCCAGTAATTAGCCGGTTCCACCCAGTGCTTAGTTTTTTTTTCATTTTCTTGCTGATATCAAGGCGACACGGGACTGCAGCCAAAACTTTGTCACTACAGCTAACACACGGTTTGTAGCTGCCTGCTATTTCAAAGCTTGAGGATATTGAAGATCCAGCGTCAGAAACGGGAAGACGGAGGTTAACAGGGAGCTGTACGCGCTTCGTTCACTGGAATAATTTGTTGGAGAAAAATAATGCAGGAGGAAATCCACTGCTACGGAACAGGCTGAGAACAGAGGCAGCGATTCGGCACAAAGTGAGTCAATACGTGTTGATGTGCGTTTGTGTTATACGGAGTATGAAATTATTTTTAAGCAACTCCTTAGTTTTTGTTTATATGACAATTATATAAAATACATTTAACATGCAGTCGGAGCGACGAGCCCCTCCGATACCGAGCAGGTAATTAAAGAACAGCCGAGAGCAGCAACGCTTCAGCCCGATCCAAACCACACAGGTAGTCAGTCAGATTAAGATCCAAAACCTTCGCTTTACAGCCGTTTAAGTGGCACCGATACACATAAAAAACCCACAGAACAAATGGTACAAATCACATATTTCCCGAATCCCGAAAATATGACATTACCTTTGCTGTTTCATAATTATAATCCACGTTAGAGTGAATTTTTCCAGTTGGCTGCTATAATCTGTTCTTGCGTTACACAACGTAATTTCTTTTTCCTCTGAGATTCTGTTTAGAAAATAAGGTTATGAAGTTACATCCTCCTGCTGCTTTTTGTTTTTAAAATGGTAAATTTATGTTTGTCTCGACTTTTATAAACTAATGCCTCTTATATGCATCATTTTTTGTGTTGGTAATGAGCAAACCCTGTGCTTTGCCTGCTAGTAGTTTAAATTAATTTCAGCTGCACACTTTCAAAAGAGTATTCAGATTTTAACATGCATTTTCTAAGTAGTAAATATTTAAGTTCACTCTTTACTCAGTAACTTCAGTGATGTTACACCTCTGAAACATTTTTTGCAGTTTCTTTGTGATACCAGAACTATTTCACTTAAACGTTTAATTTCCTGAGATATTGTCAATTTATTTTCAAGCAAAACTCTCAAAAAGAGCTGAGGATTTATTAGTTTTGATTACATTGTATAACTAAATATGGACGCTTATTAGTTTGTTTTTAATTTTTCAGGTTTGCATCGTAACACCTCGTGATGTTTCTGAGCCATGATTGTTGCGCCGATTACCTTTCCACTGGATCCAAACACCTGGACCAGCTGACGGCGTCCATCAGTCCACGGTCTGCCGGATCATCACAACCTGGACTAACTTTTTATTTACAGTACTTGGTTAAACTATGATCTTGAAACCGGAGCACCAGATATGCAAAAATCTACCTGCAGACTTTGTTGGCTACCCTGACACTGCAGTCATCCTGGACGGGGCTGAGCTGGACTTCCTCTCCTCCAGAGTGACGAGTTTTCATCACCAGTAAAGGCAAAACAAGTCTGATGTCTGATTAGCTGCTAGGAAGTATATTATATATATTCACTGTTCATTTTGCTATCCTGTTTGTACCTACAATAAAATTGAATCTACATTTCACAAACATTGTTTTCCCCATTTCTCTGTGTTTACGTTATATCCAGTATTTGCATTTAGATCAAGAATTATGAGATGCGAGATGTTAAAATGCAACACATTTAGGTAATACCAGCAAAGAAATGTGAATATTAAGTAATATGTAGTTAGTCATATAATTTAATATACTGAATAAGGCTGGATGATACAAGATTTTTTTTCATACCAGATTTGATTTTAATCGATTCCTCTCGTCCTCAATTTCTATAATAAAATCACAGAAAATACTTTCAAAAAATGTCTTTATTTCAATCATCTGTTCTGTGAGTTGTATAAGGGAGCATTACGGTCAGGATACAAGAAATTTTAATTGCAAGAATGAGTCATCGTTACAGCAGAATAAAGATGCAATTTTATAATTATGTCTTAAAATTACAAGAAGTCGTTTTAATGAGAAATAAAGATTCAGATTGATCTGATGTAACCAGCTCAGTCCATGTGGTTCTGACATTTGTCAGTAATCAAGAGGATGTACATTTCCACAGAATAATCTAGTTAGGTTTGAAATGTCTAGGTGTTGTTTTTAAAGTACAACACATTAAAAAAGATCAAGATAGTGAAAAATTAAGTGTATTTCCGAATAAGATGCTACATTCGGAAGCTAACTTCAGCTTCGACTGATAGGTTGGGCACAATATAGACAGATCTATATATGTTTATATAGATATATATCTATCTATAAAGCATATATATGTAGATTGCACAGATAATCAAAACACTTAACTTTTACATAGCACCTTTGTAAGCTTGTCCCTGTCAGCTACGTCAGACATATGAGGCATTATGATGAATACAAACGATTTATTAACTTACCTTCAAAGTTATTGTGAAGTTTTGACACATCCAGCTTAAATCCTTTGTTGTTGTTGGAGCGTTTCAGGACGTCTGAATAATTATATAAGCATCATTAATAGTCCTGCAGCGACTGAGGAGCCATTGTTAACATATTGTTGTCTGTGAACCGGAACCATTCTATGTGGCATAAAAATGCGGAAGTGCTAAAACGGAAGTCCGTGGCATATACCTCATTAGACTGTGACATGCGCAGTCAGCTGCTCAACCACTGCGGACGTGGCTACGCCGCTGCAAAGAGTTAAAAACCGCTGGAAGTAACTCATCCAGAAGATTTAACAAATGAAGCCTCGGTGCACGTTACCCAGGAGAGCGGCGTTCTGGGGGAGCGCTGCAGACGTAGTATCTGTCCGTTTCGGAGAAGCGAAACCACGCAAAAAAAAAATATATATATAAAAATAATAAAAATCTGGTAAAAGCACACACAGAGTTTAGTTGATCAGTTTGGACCAGACAGATCCAACTGACTGATGAATTAGAGCAGACTTTTCTGCAGATGGGAACCAGGAAGAAGTGCATTCAGACCCCAGCTGGTCAAGTGCTGGTAATTTAAGTGAAGTCGCTTAATTTAATTTATTAAAAGTTATTGAGGTCACAGTCAGTGGTTTTTGTCACTACGAAGAAAAATATAGATACATTTATCTGCTTAATTTGTGATGGGATCTGGATTCACGGTGAATATTAACTAAACCGCATGAAATGCGGCTAAATAGCCGATGTTAATATGATTGTAATTTCACAGATAAAAATAGTACATGACCGATTTTTTTTTATGTTGTCGGTCAAGATGACGGATAACAAAAAAGTCTAGCGCGACCTGCCACCCTGACACCAACTCACACACATCTTCTTTCACAGTCTTACTTGTAAATCGATTTTTCTTTTCTTGGACATTTTGATGTTAGCTTATTGATGTCTCAGTTTTATTTGCTGGGAAAATCAATATGCAGCTTGAGGTGACTCTGCTGCTCTCTAGTGGCGAGAAGCCGTAATGTTGGCTGGTAACAATCGGAATGCATTATGAGAGATGTAGTTTGTAGTCAATTCATGCTCAAAACCTATTTTAAGTCAATCATGGGCCTATAAAACGCTGGGGGGGCACATAAAATAACATGGCGGGCCTTGAGTTTGACACATGTGCTCTAAAGTATGTTTCCTACAACAATCAGTGAAGGAATCAGAAATAAATTCTCAACCCACCTCACGATCAATGTTAAACATACCTCTGCACGAGTCATCAGCCTGCATGACTCGTGCATGCAGGCTGATGCAGGTAGATCTGAGGTAGATCTCCTCAGCGATCTACCTGCTTTTAAATGTAAATGCCGATTACCTGTCTCCCTAACAAGCCAGCTGCGCTCCGTCACAGCGTCTTCCATATATGGACAAGAGGAAGAGGGCGCAGCAGCACACATTCCGGGGGACAATATGCCCCGGCTACAATCTGATTCACAAGAAGGCAATGCAGCGTGGCATCGATGTCAGAATACTCAACTTTAAATTGTCATCTACACGCATTGTGTCCGTCTTTCGAAAAACAAAACTTGTTTCATGTAATATAAGAACAAAAACGAGTGATGAAACCAAACTTGTGTCGTGTCTGTCAGAAACCCCCTCAGGCCAGTTGAGAGTAATTTTCCTACCAGTATCAGATACGAACAGTGACTGCCTGAAGGCGTCTGGCCGCTGATGAGATTCTCCAACAATCAGGCTCAGTCACCCAAGAATATTATTATTGATTCTGATTTTTAGCTACGGGCCGGTGAACGCAGCACCTTGTTTTGTTGAACCGGGAAACAGCAGCAGCGGGAGCTATCGTTCAGCGCTAATGACACTATTTTCTGAGGATGCCTCCCCCCTCCTGGATAAGTGCTATAAATGTATTTATTTGTCTGTTTCACAGGCAAATTCAGGACTGGGAAGGAGATTACCTGTCGAGATTACTCCCGATGATTAATGCTTGTTTTGGGCAGCGTGAAGTAATGCAAATTTGATTTAATGACTAAAATGAAGCGTTTCAAGCAACTTGCAAGTCTAAATGGCTTTTCTGTAAATGAGGAGAGTAAAAGATGGGAATTTCCAAACAACATAAAGAAATTAACGACTTAATAGAGTTTTTCTTCATATGCTCCTGACAGTAATGCGTATTACACGGTCATGTCGTTGAAAGAAAAACAAATGTATTTCTGTAGGAAAAAAATAGAGAGAATACTGTGAAAAAGTAGAACCTTTATGAAAACATACAGGATAATTTTTCTCTCTCGTACTTTTATAGTCAGATTGTTTCACTTTTATTTTTGTCATTTCTCATCTCAAAGTTACAGAATCAGCAGCACTGGCACTCCTAACAAAAAGGGTAAACTTTTTCAATTTAGACTTCTGTTGAAGAAAAGTTTCATTAAGCTGCTCTGAAGATCTCCAGACATTTTACTTGATTTGATTCATGATTTCCTGTTTCCCTGAAGTACGAGCTCCATGTGACACACACTTGTTTCTCTCTTCCCTCTTCAAAATGTGGAAAACAAGAGTACATTTTTCGGCTACTCGGCTACTTTTCCACACAGGAAGTGGCATTTCTTTGTCTTTCTTTTGGTCCGGTGACCAAGGTTTTGCCTTGAAGGGACAGTAATTATGTGTTTTTCAGGCACATAGTGCAGCGTTATATCACAATCAAGTCACTATGTTACCGTCAGTTGTTATAACATATTTTATATAGCAAATATGACTAAAAAGAAATTTTACTTCCTAATTTAATGCTTTTAAATTTGACCTCCGTCTCTTTAAAAACCACCTCATTCTAAAACAATGTTGTGTTTCCATTAAACTAATTCATTTCATAATTCAAATTTGTGAAATTATATGATCAGTGGAAACACTGTCACTGTTTGCTATCAAGGTTAAGTCCAGAACACTCACAGGCCACAAAATGTAATTAAAAAAAATTATGAAAAAATGATTGCTGGGAGTGGAGGGAATTGGGGTCTATTTACTACAAAACTATAGCATATAGAAGGCTAATAAAAGAAAAATACTTAGTGTTCTGGCTAATTTTTATTTTAAGGGGATTTCATTTTTTTCTGTAAATCGCTCTCCTTAAAAATATAAACCAAAGCTTCCATCTGCATAAACCCTCTGTGCTTCAGGTCAGATTTGATCCATTCTTGAATTTTGGTCGGGGCAAAAAAAATAAAAAAATTCAATCAACTGAAAATGGCTTCCGAGCCACGTTACAGACCTTTGACATGCAAAATCTCATTATAGTGAGATTTAGTGAAAGAGCTTAAAGCAACAAATCTGCAAAAATGCTGTCCAACTTAGAGGACAAAGTGAAATGACCTCTGATGTTACATGTAATAATCTATGATACTAAGTTGACTAAATAAATGTTTCCCTGCAGTGTCTACATGTTCTGTTCTGTAGCTGCTCAAACATCCAGAGAAACACTCCCTCCTCATTTGCAAAGTGATTTCTTAATAACTCCTAGTTGGGTATTGCTAAACATAGAACAGAGACATTCCTGCTAAAGCTAGAGAAGAATTACAATTTCATTTGCATTCCCACTCATGTGAGATGCTGAAAACTAATTAAAATCCAGGAAATCCTTTTAGATGTGCGGTCAGACAAGAGGCTGAGTCCCAGTCAGGTCGCCTGCTGCCTTTGATGTGAGCAGTAAGCAGGGGTCACCAGCCCAGCACAGGGCCGGTTACCTGCCCACTGCACAGTGGACACGTGCAATAAAACCTAACAGACATAAGTGAGAAATAAAACGGTAGTTCTTTTTCCCTGTATGACTCAGGGTCACTCATTGAACTTTATGACATGAACGGCTCTTTGAATTACATGAAGATTTCTATAAAACCTGGTGGCATTGAACAGTAAACTAAAATGAGTTTCAACAGGATATTTATCCAGTGTGACTAAATCAATACAGAAATAATTTAGCAGATGTAACATCTATAATTGGGCTGCACAGTGGCGCAGTTGGTAGAGCTGTTGCCTTGCAGCACGAAGGTTCTGGGTTCGATTCCCGGCCCCAGTCTTAATGCATGGAGTTTGCATGTTCTCCCTGTGCATGTGTGGGTTTTCTCTGGGTACTCCGGTTTCCTCCCACAGTCCAAAAACATGACTGTTAGGTTAATTGGCCTTTCCAAATTGCCCCTAGTTGTGAGTGTGTGTGTGCATGGTTGTGTGTCTCTGTGTTGCAGCAGCCCTCCCGACCCCACTGAGGGACAAGGGTGAAAGAAAATGGATGGATGGATGGACATCTATAATTATCATCTGTCCTTAAATCTGATAAAAAAACTAAATGCTGTCTGACTCAGAATTCTGACTTTAATCTCAGAGTTTTGACTTTTTCTCAGTTTTTACTTTATTCTCTGAATTCAGATTTTTTTCCCCTCAGAATTTGCACTTTAAGTGTGTTTAAAGTACACACTTAAAGTAAAAGTAAAGGTTAAAGTACTGTATTTTGGTAATTGTACCAAGATACACTTTTAATATATTAAATAAAAGTATACTTTAAGTGAACAAAATATTAATGAATATGAATGAATTTTTAAGTGCCTTAATAATCTTTTACTATTTATTAAAATTGCATACAATAAAAAAAGGATAATCACGATGTAATTTTTAAGAAAGTACCCAATAAATGTTCAGATGTGTGATGTAAAACCTTATAATCAACTGCATTAGCTCCAGTTCATACTCCAGACCAGATGGTGGCGGTATTGCACACTTTCATTTATTTAAAAAACGCCACAAAGGGAAGAAAACTTGAACGCAGGGAAGATAACAGACGCTGTTCAAATTCGCCATTTTTACTCGCATAATATTGCCTTAAAAGTAGAGAAGGCCTTGACAATAGTTACTAATTTTGGTAAATTCAAGCTGGTGACGTCATAGTCCGAGTTAGACGACAACACAACGGGACAACAACTGATGGAAATGAAATGTGTGTCACAAAAGGAGCCCGGGGGGACGAAGGCTGCTAAGTGTTGCTAGCTGGTGGTAAGTTTGCTTATTAATTATCTTCATTTAACTATAAACAGTGCAGTAAAGATATAGAACTTACGTTGGTTTCTTAAATAATTATTCTATCAATTTTATTGTGACTTGTATGATTATTACTATAGCAATCATTCAGCTTCATGTTATAACTGCATGGAGGCTGTTTGTTGCAACTTATACTTTAATTCATAAACTAACCTGGTTTTAATTAAGCTCCATAAGACAGAGAGACTTTGATATTGTGAGGTTGTTGTTCTAACTTGTTCATCAATGATTTTATCTTCAACATATGTTTGCAGTCTGAGCAAATGAAGATGAAATATGAAGCCAGAGAAATCAGGTGTTAGGAAACCTAAAGACTTTCTGTCTCAGAAGAAGCTCTGACTCCACCAGATCACCAACCAGCTCTAAGGATGAACCTCCACATTGTCTTCATGATGTAAGTTTGTTTTTTCAATGCTACATTTTCAACAACAAAAACTGCTGTGTTACCAACACTAAGTGCTTAATAAACATGATTTGATTTAAAGGTAACTGGAAAGAATTTTTCTCTTCTTGTTAATCTAGCATTTCTCTTTCATACATTTTATTTGTTGTTGACTTTCAGGGCCCTGTGATGGACTGGTGACCTGTCCAAGGTGAACCCTGCCTCTCATCTGATGGCTGCTGGAGATGGGCACCACCAGCCCCCCTCACCACCCTGCAAGGATCAGTGTGTTCAGATCATGGATGGAAAGATTTTAAGGTAGTTTGTCTCCTTAAGTCCACACTTAAAATAGCTTCATAGTTAATGCCAACATCAACTGATTCTATGACATTGCTGACTATTTTTTTTCTACTTCTAACATAAACAGGCAAAGAAGACACCCAGAAATGTTTTTCCACCCCAGGCATCCGGTCCCAATCATCATCAGTTCTGATGTTACATACATGGCGAGTCCACAACGTCTTAAAATCGTAAGTTTTATTTTTTTATTTGCCATTTTTCTGTTCTCTTTAAAATACAAATACTTTCTCTGTTTAATTGCTCTATTGTTCGTTTTTGTAGGATTCTGTAAGGTGCAGTGAACGAGAATGTTGTCGTTGATCCTCACTCATGTTATTAACATACCAACAGTGTCATGAAGTGTCATTCAGTAAATAATGACAATTTTAATGAGAATTTGCTTTAAAAGTTGGATGAAAGGTTTTATGTTATGTTTATGACAGTGTCATGTCAGTCTCATGCACACCCCATCAAATAAAGTGTTACCAAAATGGTAATATATTGAAAGCACAATGTAATTTTAATTTTTGTTCTTTAAAGTAATAACTTTCATGTTTTTTTGTCGCACTTAAATTTTCATGTTCATGTGTTCACTTTTGATGTGTAAACTGATAATTTATGTAAAGTTCATAAAGTTGTGAGTAAAATTGGACAATTGTAAAATGTCGGTAATAAAACAAAATATTTGAATTACCTTGAACATCTTGTGTAATTAATCTTTCCATGTAATTGTAGCCTAAAACAATGTAAGTACTGTAGTGTAGTTATGCATGTCATGTACAAAATAGAAAAGTAGGGATAAAGACTTTCATGAGCAATTAAAATTGTACTTTATTAGCAATAGCAATAAATCAAAACTAAAAATTAAGTGTTATTTAGCAGTATATTTAAAATATATTTAAAGTATATTAAAAGTATATTTTTAATATAATTCTATGACAGAATTAGTACATTCAAAATATATAAATAGTACATAAAAAAGTATTCTTAAAGTATACTAAGTACAACTTGAAGTTGTTCCAAAAAAGTACGTTTAAGTATACTAAAAATTGTAATTTAATACTATTTAAATGCTATTAAAATATACTAAGCACAAAAAAAGTTGTTCCAACATAGTACAGTTTAAGTACATCAATCAAAGTATGCTAAAGTATGTTAAAATTTAATATACTAAAGTATACTTTTTTTACTAGGGCAAGTTTTAGTGTGAAAACTACGCACTATTTTATGCATGAGACCCCAACTCCTTCTGGAGAAATATGGTTCAAAATTTCAGCAAAACATTTTGAGAAACCACTGAAAAAATGCTGAAATCATTTTTATCAAAGAGAAATAATTTTACAAGAAATTGACCTTAATTAGGGAAAATGTACTCAGTAATGTTATGGTGGAAAATAAGTAATTTTTTACAGTGTATGTAAACATTCAGTTTCAGTTGTATTCTATTCTTAGATATAAGGCTATATATGCACTGCAAAAACTGAAATCTTAGTAAGATTAAATATCTTAAATTAAGGAGATTTTTCTTGTTTTCTTTCTGACAAGATAATTTTTCTCACCAAGAGGGATTTATGTAAGAATATTTTTCTTATTTTAAGTGTTTTTGTACTTAATTATCTCAGTAAGATATAAAAGCTTAATGTTAAGAAAATATTACTTATTATGAGTAAATATGTGCTAGAATCTAGAATATCAATATTTACCAATCAAACTTCAAGTCTAGAACTTATTTTATATAAGTAAAAATTTCTTATTTCAAGCACAGAAAGCGAAATCACATACTTAATTAAATGTATTCAGATAATTAAAACAGACTATGTCCAAATGGAATCCTGTGTGTTATTGTCAATGAAAAATTAAAAAAACCCCATGAATTTATATTCTTGTATAAGTTGGCAGAGTGTACAGGAAATTATAATGTAATATTTAAACGATTGACATTTAACACAACAATTTAAGAAACAATATCAGTTTATATATCAAGATAATTCTTGGCATGTTTCCATCTGCTAAGGACCTTCTTAATTTGATCTTCTTGATGCAACCTCTTACTGACATGTCATGACATTTCTATTGATGTGTGATTTGAAATGGCTGGTATTCCACACAATGAGATTAGAATCAACAATATTGATTAGCTCAATGTCATGATAAATATTTTAACTTTTGGTTTATATTTCAAATTCTTACTTTATAAGTTACTAATATTAGTTTGAACAATATTTTATTCATCATGTTTGTAACCCCTTTTATGACATCATACAATCCACATGGGAAAGCGCCCAAAATGTCAGTGAGATAGTATTAATGTTCGATACAACAGATTTTCTTTCCGATCCAATACCGAGTAAAATTTAAGCTGGTATTGGCAATACAGATCCCATACTTTGTGCAAAAGACAATTAATTTGTTTCTTAATTAAATAAAAAATAAATGTAATCCATATCTTGGCTTCATAAAAAGAACACAATGTACTCTGATGCACTCATTTTAAACTCAGAAGTACATTGAGAACAATCTCGTTTACTATAAGCTATTTTAATTCAGCAGAAATATACAAAACATATGAAAATGGAGTTGCAAACTAAAAAAAAGAAAATTAGTAAAGTAATAACCCTACTAAACACATCCTTGTTTAATTATTAAAACTACTATAAAATGACAGCTGAAATGGCTCCATGTCACTTTTTTAATAATCTGTCAACATGTTCATTTCTGAGTGAGTGAGCGTCAGCAGCACGCTGCGCTTGGGCATTACGTCCTTACACATTACATACTCACCAGGCGGAAGAAAAAGTAGTTCCCATTAACAACGTTTCATTTCGGCAAGATCTCAATAATTTAGTTACTTTCTAACTTGCTCTTGTTAATCTACATTATCTCAAATTACTAAAGTGTTGAAAGTATTGATCCTTGGATCTGACAATAGATTTTAAAGAATTAAGTTCTGGTATCGGAAGAATCGATATTTCAGTATCAATCCGCACATCACTAACGGCAACGCCAGAGATCATTTAACTGCCCTGATTAACCGTTAATTCAGTTGTAACAGCCTAACTAAGATTTTATCTACTGTACTTTTATAAGATTTTCTTTTGGCAAATTCTCTAATCTCGGTTGGACATGAATGAAGATGGAGGACTTTTTTACGTGTATAGACCCTACAGCTGCTGTACTGAGAGGTAAGTTTAAAGTTGTCTGTCTTTCTAAGATAAGCTAACTGTGAAGCTAGTTAGCATGTCGTGATATGCCAATTTTCATCCGTGGTTAAAGAGCCGCTCTTGTGAATATGAGCTTTGAACAGTTATTAACCACAATAGCTGTAGCTTAAAAATATCGACACGAGTCTTGGTAGCTTCCGTTTTTTAACACAGCTAAGGTGGCTTCTCATTCGTAGCTTCTGATCTGGGAAATAGTTAAAGAGCAATTCCGCCTAGTATTTCACTAACTGAGGGTGTTTGATGTGCTGTAATTTAAAAACTTAAATGCAATGAGTCTAAAAGCCTAGGTTAGATATTCCACACTGTTACCAGGATATTTTAAACACTATTTTTGATTAATGAATTTAAGTAGTCCTAGTTTGATTTAATTAAAATAACTTTCTTGCCATCTTGAATTCATGTAATATTGTAATTGAGCACATGAACTAAAATAAGACTTGTTTTATTTTTCAAGTAAACCAAACTGTTGCCATGGTGAAGCCTATGCCAGACACATCTCCAATCACGTATTGCACCATCTACAAGAAACTTTGGGAATTGCAAGTGACGACGTCCTTCACATTCTTGAGGTAAGAAATTTATGATACTGATTCATCATTACACTGATTAGTCCCTAAAACGTGGTTTGTTTTGTGACTGTTTTTCTGTCTGTGCTCCAATTAGCAGATGACCCAACAACTTCAAACAAGACCACTTTTCAGCTCTGTGGTGATCGTGAAACCAACTTTCTACTGGCCATTGGAACCATGCCTGCCTGCCCTGATCTTCTGAAAGGAGGACATCACAGCTACTACACCTTTCAGCATGCGTGTGTGTGGCCACTCCTCTCTGTGCTGCTGACAGACGTCTTGAGAACGCTGTCCGTAACTGAGGCAAGACTTCCACATATAAAAGGCTATGGCTTATTGGAAGAAGTTCATTGCGGAGGAAGCTCCTATTGTTGACATCTAATCCCAAGATTTTTTTTTGCTTTGGACAATTTGGTTTGCTTGACTCTTAGTGCAGCAGATGTGTCAGATCGTCATTGTTCTGTCATTTTACAGGATTGTTTCAGAATCAGATGCCCATCCAGACTTTAAATTCTGACCAGTAGTCATGTTTTATTGTGTTTATGTGAAACTTAAACGTAATAAAGATGTTAAAAGTAATTGAACTTATGTCTTCATTTCAGCAAGCCAATAACATCTCTTGTTCCAGTATTCACAGGATCAATTTTTGGATTTTTGTCTTAGCATAAGAACCTTGAGTAAAGCTGTGACAAAATATATATTTTAATCCTATGCAACAATAAAAATAAACTAGATTTAGGTATACACTGCAAAAAGTCCCCTTTCAAAAACAAGAAAAAAAAGTACAAAAATAGGGTATAATTTTCTTAAAATAAGAAAAATTATCTGCCAACAGAACAAGAAAATTTATCTTGTCAAGATTTTCTAAAACAAGAAAAAATATCTTACCAAGATAAACCTACAATATCTTAAAATTAGTGTATTTTTACTTAAAACAAGCCAATTTTACTTATACAAGTAAGATATATTATCTTATTTTAAGAAAAATTATCTCAAGTAAAGAAAATGTTACTTTTTGCAGTGTGCTTTTGCATATTTACATATTTGCTCTTGCATCTGTAGATGGAAACGTGAATAAAAGGCGAGGAACTTTATGTCAAAGCATTTTAAAAAGTAACAAACTAGGTCATAAACATTAACACAAGTGCAAGTGTCTTTAAAGGAAATCAAAACGCTAGTTGAGATTTTTAATGGTAATGTCAAGTTGAAAGGAAAATTTCTTATCTTCCAAAATCTTATGATTAGAAGTTAACGTTTTTCCTGAAAATGGCAGCAGTGGCAGGGAATATTTTAGAAATGTCTCCTTCACAGTTTGAAACTTTATGAACTTGTATGACAATTTCAGCATAAAATTCACAGCTGATCATTTTTAAAATCCGTTCTTTGTGCAGACTTTGATAGATTCACAGCTACGTCATTCTGCTACAGTCTTGCATGGGAAACTCAAAGTCACAGGGAAGGAATATTTTTCCAAAGTGTATTATTAAAGGAGATTCAATTAATTTTTCATAGCAAAACAACAGGGGTAAAACACAATGTGGAGCTTTTGACCACAAAAGCTCCACACATTGTCCACAACCCCTGGAAGGCTGTGTGGTTTCAATACAACATCGCAAATGTCTGAGATGGAATTTGATGAACTGAACTACAGCTCTTCATGGGAGGCTTACAAGCTGTCAGGTTTTGTTGTGCTTGTCTATAAAACTAAGGTGTTTGAATTGTTGAACCGAAAAGATATAGAATATCATTTTTCAGGGTCTTCTGCCCCGCTGCTAACTGCCATGTTTTTAGGAGTGGGCTGTTGTGGGAGTAAAGCATACCTTCAGTGAAAATTCAGTCTTGCCCTCTGGATGTTTTTCTATCTAAACACTAAAAACGGCTCACTGGAACAGGTGGTCAAAGGATAACATGAATCATTAATCATTACTTGCTTTCTGGTTCTTCACCTTTCAAGAAATGTTCCCTAAAAAGTCTTTAAAAAGATTCTAATTCACCAGTCACAAACATATCCCTGAACTTCATTATTTATGTCAATTTTTATCTCCCTATCTAAGGTTACGCTTCTTTAATAATGAGCCCAACTTGGAAATTTTAGCCGGGTTTAGACATCACACAATGCGAGTTATTTTCCTTCGCCTCTCTGCTGCAGCTCCAATGAAATTTGACTTAATATCCAGAACCATGATTTCTTACCTCAGCCCTGGGTCTCAAATGGTTCAGATCACGTCCTGCTGTGAGGCAAGTCTCTGTTGTTTCAGAGACTCCATCATTTTCTGAAGTCACAGTGTTGGCCTCCCAGTGGACTCATTCACAGCTCTACTTTTCCTTCACTTTTACAATTTCCAACTCCTACACAGAAAGAACGGATCTAGATGCGATGATGTGCTGTAAGCTGTATAAATGCTGCAAACACATTCAAAAGCAATAGGGCTGGGAGGCTAGTGTTCTAATTGCAATTAATTAATTACATAGATTTTACCAGGTTAAACACAGTCGCTTTTTTTCTTACATGCAAAAGTTGAGAGCGGAACATCTTAGTATTTGCGTGTTTCTAGTACGATGGTAAATCTGATGCACAAGCATCATAATATTTTTTCTTCTCTGGAAGTTCTTATTTAAACAACTGTTCTAGGACCTCATGCATAAAGCCTGTGTGCGCGCAAAAAAAGTGCGGTCCCATATTTTACGCAAAAGTCGGCATTTATAAAAATTAACTTTGCGTCAAGGTTAATGTAAATATACGCACATTTTTTCGCCAAAAATGTGTGGCAGCCACGCAAACTTTTTCTGTGGAAATATCAAACTATAAAGCGTCAAAAGTCTGACTAAATTCTGTGTTATTTAGACCAAGAAGCATCAAACCGATGTTTTTCATGATTTTAATATTTTATTGCTTAAACATAAACGATGAAACTGAACCGCATTTATCCTCAGGCAATAAGCTAACACGCACACAAAATAAAGAAAATAAAAATAAAAGTATGTGAAAACCTCACTAGAATGTAATACTTTCCTCAGTTTTTGTCTCATAAAGATGTAACAAATTGGTCCGTTAGCCGAAGCGCATGAATTGCATCTGCGGGGTAATTTCATTCTCACTAAAAGAAGAAAACAGGGTTGGATCAGCAGATTAACTCAAACCTGCTGATTAAAAATAATCAACAGGTTTGATTATTTTTAAGGTGATCAAGGTGCGTATGCAGTCACACGTATGTAAGTAGCTGCATAAAGGTGAGCCACGTAATTGTGGAGCCCTTTGGCTCTGATGGAGAACATCGCCAATGAAAGGATTCAGAGGAAGCGTTTGTTCAGAGATCATATTGATCTGCTGGGAAATGTTGATGATGGTTTAATAGTGTTGAGATTGCTCAGACTGATCATTCTGGATCTCTGAGCAAAACTTAAAGAAGGCGTGCCGGTACCGGTCCAGCTGCAGCCATCCTTCAGTCGAGACGCCCGCTTTGTGAATGCGCCTTCACATTCTTTATTCTGTAAATATACAACTTACACACATGATTCTACTATTTAGAATAAACGTCCACATTCCCACTCAAATGACCCTCTGACTCTGACTGTCTTTAACTACCTGCTGAACGCGCTGCTGTTCTAAGAGGCTTTTGCACGATCTCATTATTTTTTATTTTTTTAACTTGGATTTTTTTTTCTTTAAAATGTATTTTTATTTTTGTGAGGTGATATTATGTGTCCTCAAAGCACCTTTTAAATACAATATATAATTATTATTATAATAAAAACTTATACTGCTACAAACAAGGACGTTGCTATGGTCATTGCTTCATGTGGTGGCAGACTTCCAGGTATATATACTAATATGTATTTATGGGTGGCAACATGGCGGACCAGCAGCTGTGCTCTATTTCCCGCAAATTAGGATTTATAAAGGAAAGGTGCGTGGCCACGTGCATGCGCACGGCTTTATACATCTGATTTTATTTGTGCGCCGCACTTTTCAAAATTTTTCCGTACTCCAAGTTTTAATGTCAAAACTGCGCAGTCTTTTATGCATGAGGCCCCTAATCTCTCCTGTCAAAAGCTCTTTAAAAATCAGACTCAGTTTTGTGACAGATGGTGCTATCTCTCTGCCTTATCACTTTGCTGCCGTATACAAAACAGTTTGATATGAACCCCGCTTTCCACCCAGTAGCTAATAATTTAATTTAAACTTATTGTTTTATTAAAATTTATGTAATGGAAACACAGCAACTGCAAAATAGTGTTGTTTTTTTTTTCGACAGATGTATTAATTAGCAACCACAGCCCAAAATAAAGTGTTTCTGTAAACACCTGAATCCAAACACCTGTGTGTTTCTGTGTGTGTGTGTATGACTGGGCTTTTGTATATAAACACATTTTAAGTCAATTTGCGATTCAATTGTTTAATAAAATTTGCTCTCGACAGCACTCATTCAGACACACTTGAGAAGTGACTGTGGAGGCTTTGGCGATCTTCTAAGATGTTGGGACGGGATGCAGAGGCTGCTTTGCTCTGAAGAGAGCCAAATGACAGACCAGACATGTGATTTTCTCTGATGGCTTTCCAGGCACTTCTAAGTAGGAAGATACCATTTATAGATCCAGAACAAGCTGGAAGAATCCCATATTCCATCTGAGCTGGAAACATCTGCAGAGCTGCAGGCAGAACCACAGGATGTGGTTGGGGGAGAACATCTGGTCCGTCCAGCTCAGCCTGCTGCTGCTTCAACCTGACTGTGAAAATACGTGGATGTGATCCAAAAATGTTTGCAGCTGTGCCTACTACATTATGGGGAACAGTGCAATTAGCTACAGATGGTATGAGATTCTGACAGTATGACAACCTCAAGCAAAAACACATTGGTTTCAGTGATAGGGCATTAAAATAATTGCTGTTATAAAAAAAAATATATATATATATATATATATATATATATATATATATATATATATATATATATATATATATCCATTCATCCATCCATTTTCTTGCACCCTTTTTCCCTCAGTGGGGTCAGGAGGGGTGCTGGTGCCCATCTCCAGCCAACGTTTCGGGTGAGAGGCGGGGTACACCCTGGACAGGTCACCAGTCTGTCGCAGGGCAACACAGAGACACACAACCATGCACACACTCACACCTAGGGGCAATTTGGAGAGGCCAATTAACCTAACAGTCATGTTTTTGGACTGTGGGAGGAAACCGGAGTACCCGGAGAAAACCCACGCACGCACAGGGAGAACATGCAAACTCCATGCAGAAAGACCAGGGCCGGGAATCAAACCCAGAACCTTCTTGCTGCAAGATATATATATATATATATATATATATATATATATATATATATATATATATATACGTCACCAAACATCAAACTGAATTTTACTGAACTGAGTGTTGGAGATGGGCACCAGCACCTCTTTTGGCCCCACTAGGGACAAGGGTGAACTGAGTGTTGCCAAAATTATAACCGCTAAACGCCACAGTGAAAGAGAGAACTTTTTCATTACTTTTTTCAAAAATAGACATTTCAAAACCCCAGGTTCATGTTTCAGTGTAATAATGCAACTTTTTAAAACAATGACATTGAAAAGCCATCTCTCTCTCTAAAGGCGTTTTCGCACTGCAGGGAACGGAACGGAACGGTTCCAGCCCTGTTGTGTTTGCTTATACACTGAGGGCGCCATCGAAGCGGTACCGGACGTCATCATTGAAACTAAACCATGGTTTCAATGTAGCGGCCGGCTGTACTCGTTCATCAGCGAGTAAGCGGAGGAAAAAAACCCCCTCATCATTAGACCAGGTGATTGCACTATATTGAGACGAATCCATTGCTAATTAAAACTAATAATACAAATATTGAAAAGAGCACTCTTTACAAAATAAAATACAGTTTAGTGAGAGCCAGCTGACAACGGAAAATCAACGTCTGACTCCATAACAACCAGGGGCCAATCAGCTGCTGGTTCTAAGCAGAACCGCTTGGCCGGCCCGATTGGAACCACAGCTCTTGGGGGCCGGGTGGAACCGGTCACAAGTTGTAATGCAAACACGCTTGGAACCGTTCCGTACCGTACCGTTCCGTGCAGTGCGAAAGCGCCTTTACAACACAAACATGGCTCCATTCTGTGTTTTTTATGTCTTTCTGTGGCAGTAGTACAGCACCACCACCACTGTGGCGCTGCATCCTGTTGTAAGAATGAAAACTTTTTTTCTCAGTTGATTACAATAATGTACCATGGTCTCATTAAAAGGGATACATTAAAATACCAGTGGAAAAATGCAAAAAACTGGACATCTTAAGACTATTGTGATGTTTTGATGGCTGGAATGGCAATTTAAATATATTTTTATCTTTATTTATTCATGTTTATTTTAATAAAACAACTCTATCCCAATGATAGCTGGACACACACACCAGGACTCCAACAATAATGCAACGATAATTCACTCCAAAAACACAAAAACTGAAGTAGTTTT
This sequence comes from Poecilia reticulata, assembly GCF_904066995.2. Taxonomy (NCBI): domain Eukaryota; kingdom Metazoa; phylum Chordata; class Actinopteri; order Cyprinodontiformes; family Poeciliidae; genus Poecilia; species Poecilia reticulata. Next base: position 2,447,282 of record NC_088844.1, on the reverse strand, counting down.
TAATCTGGTTTCTAATATAAATATTAGAGGTGTGCCGATCGATCAGTCACCGATCATAATCGGCCGATTTTCGTGAAAAATTGCATGATCGGTGATCGGCGATTGGCTCTTGTTGCCAATACCGATCACCTGCATCTCATTTCGCAGCCTGCCTGTGCAGCTGGTCTCCTCTTTCCTTCACTCTGCGCAAACGCGCAGCAACAAATCCTAAGCGATGTGGAACTATAACGCACTAAGTGATTGGGGAAGTTTGCGTGTTGAGGCGGAAAATTGAAGCAGGTCAAAATGCATCAACACAAGAAGCTAATACGCAGTGGTGGAGAAAGTACTCAAAAAATTTACTTAAGTAAAAGTACAAATACACAGTCAAAAATGTACTTAAGTAAAAGTCAAAGTACCACATTAACATTTTACTTAAGTAAAAGTAAAAAAGTCCTGGCTTTTAAAAATACTTAAGTATTAAAAGTAAAAGTACTCGCTGAACGCATTACCTAATCGCTAATATCATTAAGTGTGCCGATCGTATTTAATTTTAATACATCAGAAATGTGCCATTTTAATTAACACTACCACAGATTAAACATGTTTTTATTTTGTTTATTCTCTGTAACAGTTTAGACTTAGATATGTGATTCTATGAATCATAATTTCAGGGATGGAAACATTTTGTCTCCTGTCCTAACATAGCATGAACTTCATTAGTCACATTCATTTAGAAAGAAATCTAACTGAAAGGGGATGTAAAGAAGGTGTGGCAGGGTGGAGGACATGCAACCAAGGAGCCATGTAGCAGAGTTGTAGTCAAGACCACCGAACCCAAGACCAAGACCAGCGCCCCGCGCTAAATGACACAATAACATTAAGTTTACCTATCAAAATTGTTTTTCAGATTGATCTGAAAGATCCACATTCCCATAAAAACACCTAGATATTAAATACTTAGAGCTGAAATATATTTAACCAGTATCAATTAAAACTCACTTCATTCTGTTTTGCTTTCATCGCTGTGCTACAATCCGCAGAGGTCTCCTGCTATTCCTAGAAAAATAACGCCCTGGGCGGTTGCCCATATTGCCCATGTCAGAAACCACAACTGAAACATCGCAATTAACGGTAAATAACGTTCAACTATGAACACTGTCCAACGGTGCAACAAGTAACTAAGCAGAAGGAGCATCGTGACTGTTCTCACCCTCCCTCCCACTGCGATGTTTGCCACCATGACAGGAGACGAAATCAATCAATGAGCATGTTCTGTGTTCATACGTTCAACTTTTACTTATTCAGCGATTAAATGAATGTCTATATATATATATATATATATATATATATATATATATATATATATATATATATATATATATATATATATATATATGAACGGCTCTCAGTGAGTCTTGCAGACTTTGGTCACAGCGTTGTCCCATAAATGCGACACCTCAGTCAACACCTCCACACAATAATTCAGCGCATGAGTGACAACTTTTTTCATCAGATGCAACATGTGTCTCAGTACAGCTAGCTTTGCTAGCACAGATCTTACCTTTCTTTAAGCTTTCCTTCCAAGTGACGCTAAAAGTTGGACGAAGTCCCCACCGTCTGTGAAAGCGAAGCGCTGCTGATTTTACATGTCGCCATATCAATTTATGCAGCTATTATATTATAGACAAACATCTCCTCCCGCTCAGAGGAAACCACTGCGCATGTCTGGAGCTCCGAGTGCGAGTAAAGGTGGAGGCGATGGGTGACAACAGACACTAAGTCACGTTATTGCCCGGATTTTACGGCGCCACCTTAAATCCCTGAACTTCACATTTTAACGGAAGAAAAGAGCAACGCGACTTGGATGTAACGAGTAACGCGACACTTTTGTAGAAATGTAGTGAAGTAAAAAGTACAGATACTTACTGTAAAATGTAGTGGAGTAAAAGTAGAAAGTTCCCATTATTAAATCTACTTAAGTAAAGTACAGATACACGAAAACTGTACTTAAGTACAGTAACGAAGTACTTGTACTTCGTTACTTCCCACCACTGCTAATACGACATAAAAACAATGCCATACTTGACGGAGTTTGGCTATATTGAGGCTCACTGCAGTAAAAAAAAGACATAAGGAGGATCAGATAGCAGGTAAAGCAGAGCACAGCTACAAACACTCACCCGGATTAGCATGACGGTCAGAAAGCTAAACAAATAACCCGCAAAATGATTTAAGTCTTCGAGCTGGGATGTGGTTCTGCTCTCACTGTTGAACCGCTGCTACGCTACAGGTAGTAATATTTCTCAGACGGAGCGCCGCTTCTGCTCCACCTGGTAGTGACTCTCACACCGAACTTCTGCTTAAAGCTGCAGCATCTAACTTAAAAAAATACATTTTACATACGTATTAAAACTTTCGCTGTCCTAACATGAGACAGATAATCTTTAAAAAATAATCAATCTCCTCCCTGCTCTGCATAATTACTCTGCTCAGTCAGAAACAGCCACTCAGAACTAGCAGTAATCAGCTAGCCGCCATGCTAACAGGAAGTTTTCATTCAGTAACTCAGGATTGTTTATTGTAATGGAACCTGTATTTGCCTTTGAATGTTAAGTTTTATACTTGAATTTTTTTGGCAATGTTGAGAGGTTTTATTTTGGCTCTTTGTATTATTTATCCTCTTCAGAGCCTTCATATGTTATCAGTCTGTTAAAGATAGTATTACTGATAGCAGTACAATTTGCAGAATGCCTGTTTTGTTTAGTTTTCTTCTTGGAAAAAGTTATTAAAAACAAGTTTTTGTCTAAATTAAGGTGAATTCATGGTTCCTTTTTCCACATAATGTAACCGGTAGTGTTTATGATAAAAAATAATAATAATAATTATGTGATCGGTATCGGTGATTGACCCTCATGGGTGATCGGTATCGGCAGGAAAAAACCTGACCGGCACATCTCTAATATATATCTTTGTAAACTTCAAATAAGACAGAACTAAGTTACAGGCAAATTTTTAGCAAAGGTATAGGAGCTTGTTTTAAGTCAATAATTCCTTAATATTGATTAAAAATGTTCTAGTTCCACTTGGAAATTCCTTCACCAATAACAAGAATTTTTTTCATGTTACAAGTGACATAATCTATCAATAGAACAAATACTTTTTCATCAATATTAAGAAATGATTGACTTAGAACAAGCTCCTATATCTTTGCTGAAAAGTGACTTATCAGTTACTTTTGTCTTATTAGTTCAAGACAAAAGTAAAGTATTTTCACTAGAAATATTTGGTAGCTTAATGTTTTTGCAGGATGGGTGGATGGATGGATTTTGGGGAAACATCTCTCAGGGGTGTGAATAACTTTGGATTTAAGCATAAGATAAGACATAAAACATTTGTATTGCGCCAATAAAAATCTGTCTCAGTTTATTCATGATTAAAGGTTTTAAAAAAGGCGACTGCCTGATGAGCATCATTGAAATGATGTTGACAAAGAGAAAATTCCAGCTCTGGAAAACAAGAACATGGAGAACACATGAGCAGTCTCGTCTTGAAACAAACAAACATGCAGCTTGGCAGAGATCTCTCACCCAGAGGCCTTGCATTTCCACCAGGGATTAGCTCTGCTGTCACACTCAAGAATCCTGCTTTTTAAAACGAAACCACCCCAGATTGCATCTGCTTGATGCAGAGAAAGAGCATCAAGCTCTTTCTCTGCTTCTCTTTCTCTGCGACCAATCCATCCAATCCGCTGAGCATTCAGGAGGAGACCAGTAGGCGTCCGTGAGGAACTAAAGAAAGCAATGTTTGCTCACGAGATTAAACCAAGGCACACAAATAATCATCTGGACTGTGACACTGATTTGGCTGCAGTTCAGATGAAGTCTGACGGGTTTGGATGTTCTGCCAGCAGAGTGTTTTTGGAGGATCAAGCTGTAGCTCTTATCTCTTTGGCCTGATGCTCTAACCTCTATTGCTGCCATCAGTGTCTTTCACACACATGCATTGACAGACAGTATACAGATGGTTGACACTTTTTTTATGTGAATGAGGGGAGCTGAAATAGCAAAACTCCAGTTGGGGCCATAAAGCTGTGCGTGGATTCAGGAAAATGAAGTCAAACAGCCAGAGGATAAAATTGTGGTAAAGCTTAACTGAATATCTCCTACAAATACAGACAGGTGGAAAAATTTATGGAAAACCCCACATAAAAGGTCTTGGAAGCGTGGCTGTCAGAACAGCTTTAGTCTGCCGTGGCATTAACTTTTGGAGAGTGTTACGATTCAGGAGGAAAACACTCTTACTTCAAATATTTGCTTACTTGGAGTTTTGATAGTGGCTAAGAACAGTCTTTAATACCTGTTTACTGACTATCCCACAAGAGTTCACCTGGGGTTGAATCAAATATCTGGCAAAATACTAGAACAGGAGCGGTAGTGCATGAAGGGCACAGAGGTCTACTGCAACTGACTGTAATCAGTTATAAATTAAGACTGGGACTTTGAGGCATTATTTATAACATTCATTTTGATTAATTAAGAGCAGAGTTTAACATGTTACATTTTTTTAAACATATTTATTTATTTATTTTTTTACAAATAAAAGTCTATAATGGAACCTTTGCGTTTGCGTATTTCAGCAGTGATGGAGGACAAACAGCTTCTCAAGGGCCACTGGGGTTAATTCTGCCTGTAAACTGATCTGATGGAGACTTATAGACTGATTCTATGTGCTAGAAGGAGTTAGCTGAAAATAGCATCTGAATGCTAAGCATGTAGCAGCAGCACAGACGTCCCCAACAGTGTTGTGGTCAAGATCACCTAACCCGAGACCAAGACAAGACCAAGACTTTTAGGGTCCGAGACCAAGGGAAGGCTGAGGGAAGTCGAGACCGAGTCAAGACCAAGACCAGCGCCGTGCTCTACATGATATGATAAAATGTGAAATATGATCAAAATTACTTCACAAATTGATCTGAAAGATCCATATTCCCATAAAAACACATAGATATTAAATAATAAATTTAACCAATGTTAAATTTAACAAACTCTTTGTTCTGCTTTGCTTCCATCTCTGTGTTACGATCCGCGGTGGTCTCATGCCATCCCTAAAAAGATAACGCCCTGGCTGTTTACCCATGTTGCTCATGTCAGAAACCGTCTGCACCATTAAACATAGTAATTGAGGCAATGGCCTGACGCTCAACTATGAACACTGACCAAGGAGCAGCAAGCAAGAAGTAGATACATGCCAGTGGTTCCCAAACTTTTTGTCCTGCGCCCCCCCCAGTGGTTTCCAAACATTTTCTGCCCCCCCCTACAAATAGCTGTGTGGTTGAACGATGTGTTCAACCACACAGCTATTTGTAGCTGTGTGGAACTGGATACCCAGATAGCACAGAATGATTGGATGGGGGGAGGGAAGAAGGGATGAGAGGGGTAAAGAGGGGAAGGCTGGGAGGAGCAAGTGGGTGGGGCGAGTTGAGAAGGTGATGAGGGGTGCAACAAACTGCACAGATTGCACACATGGAGGCCTTAGTCCAGGGGTGGGCTATCCTGGTCCTCGAGGGCCCGTGTCCTGCAACTCTTACATGTCTCCCTGGTAGAACACACCTGGATCCAATAGCTGAATCACCTCCTCTGTTCAGGCAGGTTCTCCAGAGTCCTGCTAACAACCTTATTATTTGACTCAGGTGTGTTGAAGTAGAGACACATCTAAAAGTTGCAGGAGACCAGCCCTCTAGGCCTGGAGTTGCCCACCCCTGCCCCAGTCCCCGATGCAGCCGTCGCAGGTTCGATTCCCGGCCTTGGCAACCCTTGCTGCATGTCTTCCCCCTTTTCTCATTACCCCCTTTCTTGTCAAATAACTATCAAATAAAGGCCACTAGAGCTAAAAATATCTTTGACAAAATAAAATTTGAAAATTTAAAACCCTGACCTAAAATTAAAATTGTTTCACTCGGAACCCGAGGAGGGGAGGAGAGTGGAAAGGGGGAGGAGATTGAGGGGTAGATGGGCCCAGGTGAGGGGTGGGTGGTGGGGGAAAGGGGTGTGAAAAACAGCTTCCGTTGATTGAACATTTAGATCATGAGTTCTTCCCCAAACCTTGTCCTCAAGGCAAACTGACCTGCGTGTTTTAATTTCAGCAAAACCCCGTTAATCAGACATCAATTAAAATCATGTGTGCCGAATTAGGGAAATGCCTAAAACTTGCAGGGCTTGGAGGACCAGTGCTGAAACACACTGGATTCAATGTTGGCATTTCAATCAATGGATAACGACAATAAATCAACATTGATTCAATGACACAGTTTCAACGTTAGTTAATTGGCTAGCTGCAGTTAATTTTATGGACTTATTTACATTAATTTCACTTAATTCTTTTGCTTTTGCTATGACAACTTACTTTTGTGTGTTTATTTAACTCAAAACTTACAAATCTTAACCTAAAGGAACTTTTCACTTTGACTTTACTTGAAATAATTAAGTTCGATACATTTGTATGAGTCAAGCTAACCAGGGACAGATTTTCTGGTAAGCCAGAAAAGCCACCGTGGACAAGTTGTTTCAACTATCTTCTTTTTAGAGTAGGTTTTATAGTTGATCCACCGTCAGTTGTCGACTTCAACCAAAAATCAACCATTAATCAGCCCTCGGCCTTCCAGTCATCAGATTTCAACCACAAAACAACATTGATTCAATGACACAGTTTCAACGGTTTGATTGGATGGTTGTTTGATGGTTGATCCACCGTCATTTGTTGACTTCAACCAAAAATCAACGATTCTAACTATTTTTGATTTAACATCGTGTGCTATCTGGGTAGTATGCTGCATGTTTAGTGATATTTTCACAGTTGCGGTCTCGACTGGTCTTGAAATAAAATACAGAGTCCTCAGTGCCCGAGACTGAGACGAGACCGAGACCATCACAAAATGGTCTCGAGACCAAGACCGATCTCGAGTACTACAACACCGGTTCCCAACGCTAATGTCGGCATCTATAGTTCATATTTCTAAAGTTCCATGAATGATCAGAGGTTCCTGAAACACTGGACGGGTAGAACAGCACTTTGTACCAACCTGATGGTTGAATAACCTAAATAACAGAATAAAAACAATAAATATATTTGTTGTTGAGGACATGTTTATTAATTTAGCAGCAAAAAGATTTTTGAATCAAAATGTTGGTTATTTTGTCAATATGAAGCCCTCGGCGTAAATTCAACCTGTAAGACTCTTCCGGCATCACATATCATCACTCCTTCACCCCAGCCAACCAGGACGCACTGCCACTCCACCTCAATCCAATCACCTGGGAAGAGCTCCTTCAAAAGGTGAAGCAACCACAGATCCACCCGCTTCAGTTGTGCTTTAACCCACCTCCTCCCCGTTTCCACCACCAGACTCCCGGACGCCTCCAGGTTCCCTCAAGACTCCTCTCTCCAAGCTCCGCTCCACCACCAGTGACTGGGTCCGGGGGAAGACCTACCTGAGCTTTGTTCGAGCCGATCATTCAAGCTCGCTGCGATTCTCAGCACGCATGTCTTCCGCCGGTGTCTGAACGCCAAATTCTCGGTCCAATAAAATTGTCTAACTGTTGTTTCTCTCTCTGTTTGAGTCTCTACAGATTGAAATGTAGTTTCAAAATAAAATGTGATTAATTGCAGACCCTCCAAATAACTAAAATTTTATCTAGTCCAAAACTGTTATAAAGCACAACAAAAATCATGTTACATTTCCAGAATTTCTGCATAAAGTATGAAAAGTGTCACCATTAGAGATCAAAGGAAAATAATATCTGGTTGAGATTAGATGATAATCATGTTTCAGAAAAGCTGCCGACTGCATCCTTTTGATATGAGACTAGTGCTGGAAACTACAGACCACTGAATCAAATAAAAGAGTTTATTGCTGACAGAAATAATAATAAAAATAATAATTTGTTTTTACTTCTTGATCCACATGAGGTTCACTGTGCAGGTGGCGAGGGAAAGATGGAAAGATTGGTCTGGTTCTGGTGTGAGGATGGAAATGTGCAGAAGAAGAGAATCTTTCTGTTATTGTTTTTTAGTCTTACTTGGTGTGATGATAGATCGTTGAAGAGTCGGTACTTTGTGGCTGAGGTTAGCAGAGGGCATGATGGGGTTGGCATTCTTCCTTTTTAAGTTGTTTCTCGATAAGTCCTGTGGCGGGGGTGTCAGTGATGGAGGGCAGACAGGTAGAGAAGTGGCTTCCAGGAAGCGGAGTGAGCAGCTGTGTAAGACCCAGGAGAATCTGCAGTCAAGTATGTAAGTGTGTTGGTGTGAAGTCTTCCAGAAATCCATGAGGTGATAAAACAAGGAGGCTTTGAGAGCAGAAGTGGGGCTCAGAGAGAAAAAGACAAGGGATAAGTAACAAGTAGAAGCCAATAAGTTAAGAAGAGGATGATTACCAAAATATCTGGCAATTCCTCTCTAGTCCTGCCGCTCCTTAAATATTGCCTCCTGATGAGCTAAAATGAGCAGCAACAGGTGAAGCAGCACCTACAAGTCTCTCTCTGCAGCAGTAGAAAAGACACACACACACAAAATGTGTCTGGACTCAGCTCAACATGATATGACAAGGAGTAGATGGCGACTCAACAAACGAGGCGCTGCCAACTACACCCTAAAGACTGACAAGAATTCCCTTATCAGACTCTTAAAAGCTGCCAAGTCTTTGCACATCACATTCTGGAAGACTAGAGAGGCAATACAGATTGGACCTTCAAAGGATGGTAAGACATTACCAATCACTCTCAAAGAGGTGTGAGGTGTTGCTGATCATGTCATCCAAGGGTTGCAATGTTTTGCCAACAGGACCCTTGAAGACCATCAATGCATTGACCTTGATTGAACAAGGTTCAGTGGGTGGAGTAGTGGTCTTATGCTCCAAAAATTTTGGGTTTGATTCCATTGTGAGTTGGTATGCTGATGGGCAAGGCATATAATCCAAGATCCCAATCAGTCTGTGTATGACTGAATAAATATGGCTACGTTTGTTGGTGTGACTGGGTGAAAGCGATTAATGTCTAATGCTTTTTCAGTTCTCAGTATGACTAGAAAAGCTGATTCCAACTGGAGTGCAGAAGATGAGTAACCAAACAGGGGATGAAGAGCAAGAACATAGATCTCTGGAGAGACTTTGATTCCACTTAAACCACACAAAGTTGGTGGTAGCAGACTTTTAGATGCAGTGGGACCCCTGCAGGCTTACAGATGTCATGGCCCAAATTGTCCAGACAAAAAGTCCAGTTTAGAGAGAACAAAGTTTGGTTATGTTTAGGCTCCCACTGACAGTCTATTTTCAGTGACTGTTGTCAACACATTTCACGCATAATGACCAGCCTCCCTCCTGTATATTTTAATGTCTTCTTTCTTTAAATATGACATTTATTTTACTGGTGTTTGATAAGCAAAGTTATTTTCATATTCACAGTCGTGCATAAGAATAAAAATAGTCATAATGAAATCACCAAAGCAAAGAATACCTCCAATCTGCAGTGTGTGCATTTTTAAACATTTCCATTTGCACACATACAAACACACACTCCTCTCACAACTCATTACACTTTAAATAAAAATGATAACATAAAGAAAGGCAGATATGCTCTCTAAATTTGTGACTAAAAAAAGAGAGACCAATCTGTTTTCCTAATCAAATTCACATCTTCATTCCTTCTTCCACTGTTTCTCATCATGTTAAACCAGCAGGCTTGAATTCATTAAGTTCAACAGCTCGCACATCTAACATGTTTTATAGAAGTTCTCAAAGGAAGGAAGAAACGTCTTTTGTGCTGGAAATTAGCTTTTTCCTCCACACTTGTATAATTACTGATACTCAAAGACATACTGTGCTGATGTTCCTACGTGACTGCAGTAATAGTTGTTTCTCTCAAGATGTTGTAATAACTTTTTGTCATGAAATGTTGACAATAAATGCCTGCCTCTCAACGGGACATGACTCATTCTCATATTTTGCTTGGGGAGTTTTCAGCCTCTCAGTTTTTCTTGAGAGCGTTCTGTAAATGAAAACCCAAGAAAAGGATAAAGAGTAGCAGCAGAGGTCATACATTTAGACAATTGTCAGACATTTATCAAGTCTTTTTAAAAGGTCATGGTAATGTACTGTTGTTGTACAGTACGTGACAATCAGCCCACACAGTAAGTCACCGTCAGAAGCATTGATAATTGGGCAACATTTGTTACATAGCAATGCTAAACTTCAGCAAATAGATTAAAAAAAGCATTATTCAAAAAAAAAAAAAAACATTTGAAAAAATGTAGGCGAAGGGTCAGAAAGACAGTGTTGTGTATTGAATAGTGTCCTGATTCAAAGTTTAGTCATTTTTAATTATAATGAAATTATAAGAATTTGTTTACACAATGCTTTGCAAAAGCATTCACACCCCTTGTTCATGTTCAGCCAGCTGTAGTATAGCAGAGAGCAAATGCCAGGGTGTGAGCAGCATATATCATACATGTGGGTGATTGACAGCACTAAGACCCTCCCCCTCGCTCTGATTGGTTGTTTTTGACCAAGCGATGTATTTCTGTGGTTAGTACTGAGAGAAGGCAGAGGAGCTGAATCTTTTCACAGGTTATCTCACAACATGGTGACAGTTTTAACAAATAGGGGGAAACATTTTGAAAAATTTACATACTGCAGCTTTAAGAATGTCAGACTGATGACATGAAGCAGCTTTGTTTACAAGAAAGGATTTTTAAAAAATCAGCAGTTTGAAACAGACATCGAGTGATTTGATTGAATTGACTGAAAAGCACAAAGCTCATCTCCCCAGACGAATATGCTTTGCAAAAATTAATAAAACTCTTCAAACACAGCTAATGAGCTGAACTGATGAGGAACCACGTTAGATGTTTTCACCCTGATTAAATCTCTGCGCCCTCAGGAGACACAGCCAGTCCGACTAGTCAGCCAAGAATTAATGAGCCGTGGCAAACTTTGCCTTCAGACTCCAGTAAGGAACAAACTCAAGGAATCGGTGGCACCTTTTGGTTCTAAAGGATCTCTGGACTTAATTGGTTGAAGAGAAGCCCAGGTTTAACTGGTTGTACCACCTTGACTCTGCAGTGTAAGCCTTCATTACAAACTTTAAACTAGAGAAGCAGCTCTTCCACTGTAGAGCCTGAACGAAGCCCAGCGTGGATGGCTCTACGAGTGAAGCTGGTGCAGGGCAGCCATTACATACCAGGTACGAAGGGAGACTGTAATAAACAAGATGTAGAAGTTGGAAACTAGCATGGATCACACATCTCAGAAAAATGGAGAGTTCTCCACTGGAAGCTGGAGGTTTGGACTGCGGTCTGTGCCTCTGGTAAGACATTTAGTATGTCAGAACTTAACCTCAACTCAGCATAAAACTTAGTTTTTTGAATTTTGCCATTGCCATCAACCTGTTCTAATGAGATACTACAAAAAAATTAATAAAAAACATTAATGGAAACAAGATTACTGACATCAGTCCATCTGGAAAGAGTAACAAACCCATTTTTAGACCTTTGATTTCTTTAAAGAAACCAAGAAACCTGTGGTGAACCCTCATTGTTTATGATTCAACAATAAGGAAAAAACTGGGTGAAAATCACTGGGATACATCAAAGACAAAAACTTCTTACTAGGATTAACACTATTCAGCATTTATTGGCTAATGTTCTGTTGATGAGATAAAAGTTCACTTTTATCTCATTTCTATTCTCTTTTGGAGAATCATATTCAGTTAAATCTGACATTTTGATGATATGTCAGAAAATGAATGCAGTATCTACTCTTACCTTACACTTAACTGAATATAGTAGTTGTTGGTTTTAAGTGTAAAAATGTTGCACTGAAAATGTGAAGTAAATGTTAGTATTATCAGTTTCTTCCACATCACAGTGTTGGACTAATTAGGGTTGGTCCATCCTAAATAATACCAACTATATGTTTTTGACTTTGTGGTCCTAAGATGACAAAATGGGAAAACTTTAAATTTGTAGTAAGAGTTACGGTATGTTGTTTTTCTCTGTATTGTGGTTGAAAAATATGCTTAGGTTAACTGGAGATAATAAAATGGACCTCGTCTTTAAGCCAGAGGCTTAAAACTTGTCATTATTGTGGACATTCGTCTCAATCAATCAATCATCCAAGTGATATTTTGAAAAATCTTTACCAGAACTGGAACCATTTTTTTGACACCAGAAACATTGGGCTGTGACTTCTTACAGAAATTCAAATGCTTCCAATTCATACATTAGGATACAACATAGAGACATTTATTTCTTGTTTCAATACCAAAACGACATGGTTCATCCCCCATCAACCACAGAAAAGCAGCATTGTTCATTAGTAACTAAAAATGGACGACAAACTAAAAAAATATCAGATTAACTCCTGTGATCTGTCCGTCTTTCACCTGCAGTTCTTTTCATTCACCCAGCCAACAAAGTAAATAATGCATGAATGTGTGTGTGTGTGTGTGTGCCTCTGTGTGAAAATATCGTTTGTAACAAAAACGGAGAAAAGAAGCGGTAGTTATAATCCTCTCCTCTCAGGAAGCTGACTTATCTCCCCGATTCCCTTCATGTTTTTCTCTTGTGCCGTAAATCCTGAAAAACGTTGAAAACCACAGAGGGCAGTAGTGTAATTCTTGGCTGGGTCACAGTTTTTTTTAAAAAGGCAGAGGGGGTGAGATCATAGAGGAGATTCCTTCTTCGACGGTGACTTCCTGGATCCTGGACGTGCGGCGCAACAACCACGAAGCTGTTCATTACCAAATGTGTGACTAGATACAAAACAAAGGGTGGAGAAATAAAGACTAAACCAAAATATCATTCCTGTGTTCTTCAACTTTGTACTCGGTCACTTTTTAAATTCCATATATTTATTTTCATATATATTTATATATATATATATATTTATATATTCTTTTTACAGTTAAAAACATGGATTTGATAGACTATTTGGTTTCTTTTCGTCTAAGTAGAAGTGTTTTGTTGATGAAAGCTTGAAGGTATTTTTTTCTCTTTTCCATACGGTCAGTCAGTGGAAAGTTGGCAACTCAGAGTGTTTGTACGCTTGTATCCATACAGTATGCATATTGATAGGATTTCCCTTGATGTATTTTTCTTTTTTCAAATTGACATTTTCAATTCACATCTTACAGATACAGAACACCAGGTCTGCCAACAGTATCAAACCAAAAACAAAAAAATGTGCGTGTCCCGAAAACGGAGCAGCCTCATTGGGCCGGGTCTCTGTGCAATAGTAGCTGGGTCTGCGTTGGTTCGCTGCAGCCGAGTCCCACGGCGCTTCCGCCGCTAAGGTTCAGGAAGCAAACAGTTTCTCGAGGCTCCGTTGGCGCGGCTGCTGCCGAGCAGCTCCCGACCTCTTCCTGCTTCCTGTGGGCAAGAGCCAACGCTCTGAGCTGCTCCTGCGCCTCCTCCAGAAGCAGAGCCGCCGCCTCCTGCCGCTGCCCGATGGCGGAGGAGCACAAGTAGGATGAGGACGAGGAGGGCCGGGTGCGCGCTGCCTTGTCCCTCCTCTCCTCCTCGCAGGTTATTGACATCTCAGTGGTTTCTGGGCTGGTTTGCATACACGATACCTCGTTGTCGTGGTGACCCTGAACGGAGGGAATGATGGGGATGGAGCAGGAGCGAAACGGAGGCAGAGACGGGGACAGGCTACGGCGGCGGCGGCCGGGCCTTCTCAGGCTGCGGCTGCTTTGCGGAGGGGAGCGGACCTGCGCGCTACCGCACCAAGGCAGGGCCGACGATTGTGTCTCCATGGAAACAGGAGTTTGCATATGTACAAAGGCATCTTGTTTGGTGTCGCAGCCCGGGCTCTCCTCCTGGGAGTGGACTCTGAAAGAGACAAGACAGAGAGAGAGAGGAGAAGGGGAGAAAAGGTTATTCAGCTGGAGAAAACGTCCACCCTTCACTTTGGGGAAAAAGTCATCGTGTCTCTGCTGTGTTTTCAACTCAATCGCCTTTTCAAACTCCCACGCCGACTGCAGAATACAGCTCTCCGCCCTCAGCCGTCTCACAGGCTAAAACCAAAGATGTAGAGGGGAAGAAAATGAGTCTGACATCTTTCATCTCTTTATATCCGAGTGTACATACACACACACACCCACACCCCCACGCACACACTCACACACAAGCACACACACACACGCACACACACACACACACACACACACACACACACACACACACACACACGCACACACACGCACACACACACACACACACACACACACGCACACACACACACACACGCACACACACACACACACGCGCACACACACACACAGAAAACCTCCAAAGATTCTCACATAAAGACAAGGAGGAGGCAACAGAGTTCTTCTCATTATTGATTTTAACAAGTTTTAAGAGAGTGGAGTTGAGGCGCTGAGCCTCCGCCAAGGACAGCATTGTGTGTTGATTTGTGAGAGCGGGGTAACTTCAGGTCAAGAGTTGCTTTAAAATGCTCTGTGAGTTGGTTTAGAGACTGTGTGGCTGCAAGAAGGGCAGAAGTTTTTTAATCAGACTTTTCTGTACGTATTGTTCATACTTTGACCGCTGGTGGAAAACCTGCCCACCATCGCGTTTGGCATTGTCTCGAAAGTCTTAATATTTTTTACTTTCTCACATTTGAGCTGTTTTAAGTCTCTGATATTGGAGCTATCATCTATGATTCCATGTGTACATACATTTATCATGAAAAATTTATATGACAAGAATTGATGTAACCGTTTTTTTTAATCTTTTGTTATAATTACACAAATGTCGTCTTTTTGTTGTCATTTGGATTGTTCCTTTATCTGACTGTAACACCTTTGAAAACTCTGTCATAGTTATAACCGTGTGACTTTAAGATCAGGAGCCCCTCCTCTTTATTTCTTCTTCTGTGGTATTATTGTTAAATTATTTGTCATGTTGTCCTGCAGGAGATGGGTGTTTATTTTTTTTTATCTAAATGTATCCAGTTTATTTATAGATCTATAAAGTTAGTATTTAACATTTCCACTGTAATATATAAATCCATTCCTTAATGTGAATATTTAAATGAACTAATGATTGCAAAGTAGCAGGAGTTAACGTTGGTTTTGTGTAGGACTTGAATGGCATGGTTATGTTCTGTTTGTTCTTGTCATATTAATCAGAGAAACCACTGCGTGACGGCTCAGTCATTTACTAAAACCATCACAAAACAGAAAGTATCCGTTTACATTTAGATTTATCGTTTTCAGCATGAATTCCAGTTGGTGCTGTTTAAATCCACCCACAAATATTTTTGGGATTGTTAATTCTACAATATTTTCCCACTGTTTGTTCAATGAACTTAAAATATGATGAAGTACAGTAACTGTACAAAGTGTAGTGATAAAAAGTAAACACTGATGTTATGGTCATACTAGCTGTGTTCCCATTACAAATGTGAGCAAATCTGTCAGCATTTTGATAATATCAAAAGAACACAATTTCACAATTGCAGTGTTTCCAGTAAATAAAAAACACAATTAAAATCCCGCGAATAAGTTTGTTCATGCGATAAGTCATTAAAAACATGCCACACCATCATCCTCCAACTACTTCCTGTCTTCTTCTTCGGGGTTTGCACCAGTAGCAACATCCAGTTGTTGATCATGTGAATTGTGTGATGAGAAAAGTTTCCATTGCAGTTTTGTGAAGTAAACCAATGTCGATACGGCCAAAGAACCCCTTCATCACAGCACCAAACAAGTTTTTTCAAAATTGTCATGTTTCCATTAAGCAAATTTATTTTGAAATGTCAAATAGTGCAAATATTGTGCAATTTGGAAACGCAGCTAGTGTTACTCTTGTCGCGGAGGACATTTGGCTCAAAAAGTTCAAGGTGTTGTGACAAGAGCAAACCAAATTTTCTTGCACCAGATAAACATGACAAGTTTAACAAATGATGCCATCTAGTGGTGAAGCTGCTGGCTGAACAAAGATAACCCCTTAAATTGCCACCTTATGCCCACAGAGCCAGCTATGTTGTCTTCAGATAATTAAATAAGTTACTGTGATTTGTAAGATAGCACTAATGAATGCAGTGTCTCCTTCGGGGTCCCGTGAAGTTTGACCCATTCATCCAGCTCAGTCTTAGGCCTTTATCAGTTTCATTACGAGCCCAACTGACTTTCCAAAGCTTTTTTTTTTTTCCAACCCAAATCTCCGCTGCCACAAACTTCTCATCTCTGTATCTAGGTGCCGATCTGGCTGCACTGACTCCTGGAGTAATCTCTTTCTAAGACCAACCATTTCCCGCTGTGTTATCCGTGTCTAAATCCAGTGTTAATCTGCAGGACAGACTCTTATCTATGTCTAATCATTTATAACACTCCTCAAAAACAACGATGTTCACTCTGTTGCCCTTGCAAATTCTCATCTTCGTCACAAATTATTCTTTTTCCATCTTTGATTTAAAAATAACACTGTTTTCTAAAGGTAAATTTTTTAGACTTTGGCGAAATCACTTCCTCGTTTTATCCCTGCTGTGTGTTTTTTCTTTTCTCCATCCGACATAAAAAAAGCAGAGTGGAGATTTGGGGGAGCCCACAGAGAGGATCCTGCAAGCGATAAGAGAGGATGGTGCGAAGGTGCTAATTCCCAAGATAACATTCACAGACAAATCTCTCTTTTGATGTGTTGAAACATAATCAGATTGCAACAATCTATGAAGAGCAGTTTAAATATAGACCCGCAGGGCAACGATGGAGCAGCTGGAGCGAAAAGAAAAAAATAACTAAAACATGGAGATTGTGTCCAAATGAGGAAAAGATAAGTGACCGGGCTTTTATCTTAAACGGGAGTTCATTACGGGTTAACACATACAGTTTCATTCATCTGTTGCCCTAAAGATTATTTTGGAATGTGTGAAATAAATAAGAGGGCTGCACAGTGGCGCAGTTGGTAGAGCTGTTGCCTTGCAGCAAGAAGGTTCTGGGTTCGATTCCCGGCCTGGGATCTTTCTGCATGGAGTTTGCATGTTCTCCCTGTGCATGCGTGGGTTTTCTCCGGGTACTCCGGTTTCCTCCCACAGTCCAAAAACATGACTGTCAGGTTAATTGGTCTGTCTCAATTGCCCCTAGGTGTGAGTGTGTGTGTGCATGGTTGTGTGTCCTGTGTGTCTCTGTGTTGCCCTGTGACAGACTGGCGACCTGTCCAGGGTGTACCCCGCCTCTCGCCCGGAACGTTAACTGGAGAGACACCAGCAACCCTCCTGACCCCACTGAGGGACAAGGGTGAAAGAAAATGGATGGATGAAATAAATAACAGTGAATTTGTGGGAAAAAACATGTGATGGTTTCCACAGCTGCACACACCAAACACGTTTGTTGTGCTTTACATTATTTGCGAAATTACAAACGAAATTTGAAGTACCGTATTTTCCGCACTATAAGGCGCACCTAAAAACCTTCAATTTCCTCAAAAACCGACAGTGCACCTTATAATCCGGTGCGCCTTATATATGGACCAATATTGGGAGAGAACTAAAACATGCAGGATGCCAGCCCTCGTGGACCGACTTTGGGCACCCCTGATCTACAGCCTTCTGCATTTCCGATCTTGGGGGTGCAGCCAATCAGTGCCAATAAAATTGAGTGGTGCACCTGGATTGGCTGCTTTGCAAAACCAACCAATAGCGTGTCATTAGCATTGTGCTTTGATGGAAGGCTTTGTAAAGATCAGTGATCGACCAGAAAACTTCAGTTCCCTACTACTCTTTCTTTCCAATCTGATTGAGCTTGAAATATTTTGGAAAAATTAGTAAAAACATTCAATCTTTAGATGTGCAAAACCTGTTGAAACATACCCCAAAAGACTTGGCGGTTGCATTGAAAAGGACTTCTAAAAGTGTCACATTTATAAGTGATGTGCCACTTAAAATCCCAATAATGTGTGAGAAAATGTAAATACATTTAAGTGCATGGGGCAGACTTGCATAGAGAAAAACTATTCCTTATTTGAAAGAAGAAAAAACAAGCATATAAAGAGCCACCCAACTTCTTCATCAGCCAGTTGGGCAAAAGATTTATCTTAAAATAGTCGTAACACTTTTTCTGTCTCCCTGTCAGCCATTTTGCTGAGATAACACCAGGCTTGTAAATCGGGGATAAAAAGAAACCAGCATCATTTTTAAATTTCTAAGCACATTTTCTAACTGTCATAAACTATCTGCACACTCCTCTGTTACATCCTTCTTTGAATGTTTCTGTATTTTTGGATTTTCTCCTCCCTTCTATTTCTGGATCTCTATGTTTCTCTGTTTCCACGCAGTCGCGGTCAGATGCCTCCATGGCAACCCCGGCAACAATGCTACAGTAAAGGGATTTGGCCGTCTGTCCATCCATCTGCCGTTCTGACAAATCTTGTCTCAGAGAGAATGAATGAGTGGATGGTTGGGCCATAGATCCAGAGTGTGTGGGTTAGTTGTGTGATCAGAATAAGCGTGCATGCTCATCTATTCGCACAGACTATATGAATTGGGTGTGTGTTTTTGTAACTGCCATTTTTTTCCTGATGTGCCTAAATGTCAATAACACCTACAGGACATCCTGTCTGAAACAGAACCTTGAAGTAAGCATTGACCATAACATTATGTTTAAACTAGAAAATTCCTGCAGAAATTTTACGGGGCATGCCAAAGTGTGCCCGTCGGATTTTTAATAAAGCGTTCTGATGCTAAAATTAGCAATAATGCTAAAGAAAGCTGCAATGTAGTAAATAACCTGTGGGGAGTGAGAAGCATGTTCACTAAGCTGTACTTGTACTATTGAGTATGTTGCATAAGCTAAAATTTGCCAAAATGCTAATAATAGCATGAATGCTATCAGTACCATGCGAAGTATCACTAGCATGTTGTCGGTCATTACTTACTCCATTCAGTATAGAAAACATTGCTAATAAGCATTCTGATGCTTAATATTAGCATCAATGCTAAGCTGAGCTAAATTTTTTTCAAAAACCTGTGGAGAGTCAGAAACATGTTGACGAAGCTGTATTGATTTTGTTAAAATTAATGCATAAGGTGAAATTAGCCAAAATGCTAATCTTAGCACGATTGCTATCAGTAGCATGTTTGGCATCACTAGCATGTTATGTTGTCTGTCATTACTTACTCCATTCAGTATACAAAACATTGCTAATAAGGAAGAAAATCATTCTGATGCTTAATACTAGGCATTTATTAAAGCTCAGCTGGGCAAAGACAAAGAAGACTACTGCTCTTCTGTTTTATGGTCAAATAAAATAAATGTAACTGTTTCCAGTGTTTTGTTTTGTTTGATACACAGCTCCACATCACGATGTCACCAGGTGACTCTGAACCCATCCAATCACTGAATAGATGCTTAGAACAGATAAATGTGTGGATGTGCCAAAACTTTCTCCAGCTGAACAGAAACGAAACTGAAGTTATTATCTTTGGACCTAAAGAGGAGCGAACCAGAATCAATGCACAGCTTCAGTTATTACAACTAAAAACCAGCGATCAGCCCGAAACCTGGGAGTAGTGATGACCTCTGACCTGAACCTTCAGAGCCACATTAAGACAGTCACAAAGTCGGCCTTTTATCACCTGAAGAACATCTCCAGGATTAGAGGACTGATGTCTAAGCGAGATCTAGAGAAACTCATCCATGCATTTATCTTTAGCCGCATTGATTAGTGTAACAGCGTCTTCACAGGTCTGACTAATAAATCAAACAGCTGCAGCTGATCCAGAAGCTGCTGCTGCTGTTCTCACTAAAACGAGGAAGATAGAGACATAACACCAGTTTTAAAGTCCCTACACTGGCTCCCTGTAGCTCAAAGAATAGACTTTAGAATACTGATGTTAGTTTATAAATCACTGAACGGTTTAGCACCACAATACCATAAAGATCTGTTATTGTTGTACCAACCGTCTAGACCCCTCAGATCTTCTGGTTCTGGTTCTGCTCTGCATCCCCAGAACCAGAACCAGACGAGGAGAAGCAGCATTCAGTTTCTATGCACCACAGATTTGGAACAAACTTCCAGAAAACTGTAAAACAGCTGAAACACTGGGTGCTTTTAAATCTCAACTTAAAACCCACCTGTTTAGAGTTGCTTATGGCTAAATTAGGGTTAGAGTGCGGGATTTGATGTCTTCCATGTTTTTATGTCTTTAATGTTTTTAATTTATTTTTCTTTCTTTTCGACGTTTTAATGATGTAAAGCCCCCCGGAAAACGTCTCAGTTAAACCACGTTTAACTCAAGTTCTACAGGGTTTAGAGTCCCAGTTGACGGAGTTTCAACTAAAAACCTAGAGGTTGGAGTCTTTGTCAAACGGTGTTTTTGACTAAAGTCCCTGAGGGTTAGAATCCCAGTTAAACAGCGTTTAACTGAAGTCCTAAAGGGGTGCGGGTTTCAATGTTTTTTTTTTTTATCTCTTTCTCACTGTTTATTTCTGTTTTTATTTTAATTATGTAAAGCACTTTGAAATGCCTTGCTGCTGAAATGTGCTATACAAATATAATTTGATTGATTGATTGATTGATTGTCATTGACTTAGTCCTTTCAATATAGTAAACATGGCTAATAAGTTCAAAAATTAGCTCAAAGCTCTTTTAGGTGCAATGCTAATAAGGCTATGGCTTGCACAAGCCAGTTCTATATCTTGAGACAAAATGCCAATGCTATTGCACTGTCTATGGTAGTGTACAGACTCGCACAGCTGGACTTGCCCATTGTAAGTCAGTATTATACATACTAGTGGGTTTCAGTCATTTAACCAAAGTGAAATGACTGAAGCTCTTGCCAGATCCACCACCATATGTCTAGATCACTGCAACAGTACTTACTAAAGTAAGAGAGTTATGGTGCTGTGTTTAAATTATCAACCACCGTTGTGTTCAGATAAGGTAAGGTAATTTTATTTATATAGCACATTTTCAGCAACAAGGCAATTCAAAGTGCTTTACGTGAGTTAAGAGGAAATACAAACAAAATAACAAACCAAAGGAAAGGAGGAAAGGACACATTAGGGCAGATGGCAACATTCAGACATTCAGACAAAACAATGGGCAAAACAAAGACATGAGTGAAGGCGGAGACGTCAAAGGGCCATGAAGCCAGGTGGCTGTGGCCCCTGGCATAGTCCGATAGAGGTGTTTGTTATCGAGGAATGTCCTTAGGAGCGCTCAGCTCCACAGCTCCATGGAAACAGGAGGAGGTGAGGAGGGAAGAGCGTTGAGTTTACATATCTTCAAGGAGATTAGAAATATGCAGCCCTTCCAAGGTCACACGGGGACAGCCAATTCAGAAACAGAATGTCTTAGGTCGGGAAGATTATGAATTTCAATCTTCTCCAAAGTCTCTCCAACACGTCTCAGTTCCCAATCATCCAAATTAGTTTGGTCATTCCACTGAGCTAAAACTAACAACTTCTCCAAGATCGATTCAAACTCGTTAGTGAGTTTTAGAGTCCTCTTCTCTATCCACACCAACAGTCTGAGTGTTTGCTAGTTCGGCCAAGTCTGTCACAAATTTGTTGATAATCCAGGAATCTACAAGCTCCAAACAGCAGAAATCCTGTTATGAATAAATCCAAGGTGAATCTCCTGTGCCCAGACTTCTCGTCGAAAATTTTATCAATTGCATTGAGAGATCGGTTGACCAGATGCATAATTTGTAGATTTTAATGATGTGCAAAGAAAGGTTCCAGAAATATAGAAGAGAAAAAGACAGGACAAAAACAGCGCCATCAGGGCAGGCATGGGCAGGGAGGGAGCAGAGGAAAAAAGTGTCCGCCTTCATCGAGAGCAGGAGAGAGAAGATCTCTCTCATTAATAATTGCAATATAAACATGAAGCCTGAAAACATAAAATTGTAACAGACTAAATGTTCTGTTCTTTGTGTGGAAAAAGTCTGCATGTTCTCTGATGATAAATCTGACACATTAGTGTCATATGTTGGCAATAGTTGCTACGGCAACAGGTCTGTGTGTAGCACATCCAACACAGAGAGCAAGAAAAAAATTTGAACAGATTTGAATTGTTCTTCAATGTTTCTTCTGTGCGATTTCTACCTTTGCCTTGGTGCCCTGCACTAAATTAATAATCCCTACATTTCCAGATTTCATTTAGGTAACAGATTTGTTGTACCATGGCAGCGTGGCTACGGATGGCAGGTAAAAGAATGACCTTTTGGCCCAGCATAGTGCGCACACACAAAATTTCTGTATGTAAACAACATGTAACATGTCTACATGTCAGGATGTTGGAGGGTTCAACTATTTTGTTTACCTACTAATCTACAATTTTAAATATAGCTGTGTTGAAAATATTTAGGAGATTAACAGTAAGGTCTAGTGTGATGTCTTCTGCTACTATTCTTTTCAGAGAAAGGGTAACACCAAGAAACGGGGCTTAGCCCTGATGTCCAACAATCATACAATTTGCCAAGTCCTTTTTTAACCTTTTAAAATTTCTGTTTCTACAGTTACAAAACAGAAATACAATAAATTGGCTGCTGACTCATTTACACCTTGATTTACCCTGACAGGTTGGCAGGGAAAAACAGAAAAAAATCAAATTGGTTTTGTCAGTGAACTCATCACACCCAAGCGATAACGGGTCATGCTAGCACACAACTCCTCCGAGGGAAGAGTTGTGTGCTAGCTGGACAAAGAAATGAAGAGAAAGAAACTATTTAAAAAACTTATTTCTTAAGGAGATCAAGAAATGTCTGCCCAACCTGACAAGTCGAGACTCTTCCTAATCATAACTGAATGATTTAGAAAACGGTATGAAGAATTCTGTGTCTTTAGACATCGGGTTTGTACCCAGATATATACGGCTGGAAAACTAAACTATGAAAGCCACACCATCTATTTATTGACTGAGTCAAATCGCAACGTTTTATTGAAATTGAAAAATTTTGCGTCAAAGTCTTTAATATTTAATAAAATTTAGTCTTTTTATTTAATAAAAATACAATTATTATAAAACTTCTAATTAATTAGATACTTTTTAAAAATTATGTACTGTCATTATATTTCACTACAAACAATTTTACGGTCACAACCAAAATTTATTAAAGGCCAATAATAAGGTACTAAATTTGATATTATTGCATTTCATTTTTAACAAAGAAAAATAACATATAATTGTTTATGATATGTTGACATAGTGTTCCTTAAAGGTGTGTCCCATTTCACAGTGGAATATTAGCAAATAAAAAATTTTCTACAAACAAAAATATTTGCAACACTGACAAAGAAAGTTTCACTTGACTTTCTGTGGCAGAATCTCAACTTTTTTTAAGACTCGTGTCCCAACGGAGAAAAATAGAGCTGCACACACTTTAGCTAGCAATCCGAGGGGAAAGCAGGCAGGCAGGCTGCCAGAAGGCGAGGGGATGAGCCCATCTTTTCTCTGCAGGTGGTCCCGACACAAATGGCTTGGAGACCAAGAGGTTGTTTCATTTATCTCAGTCTGAAAGAAATAAGACTCATCACTGCTGTCAGTTGTTACTCGATGAAAAAAACTGATGGATTTCTCTAGGCTGTTGCATTTCATTTGGCAAACAAGTTCAGACTTCAAGTTCAAGTCTGAACTTGAAGTCTGCATTCAAGTTCAGACTTTTTGATCTGAACTTGAATGCAGAGCCTGGATTTTATTCTGTGTCATTAAGATATGGCTTATTTACATAAAACTAGAACCTGGTTACATAACATTTTCAACTAAAATTTAACTATAAAGCTTTTTTCTACAACGAATGAGTCTTGTTTTTGGTTCGGGTTGTGATATATATCATTATACTTTTCAGTCTTTCCGATCACACATTTTCAGCATTGTAATTATCAAATGATATCCCAGAATAAAATCTAGTTTCTGTGTAATAGACTGCAGTTTATGGAGGAAGTTTGGACAAATATCTCAATGGAAAGTCCTGCACCAATGATTCTTAACCAAACTATTGCACTTTAAGTTATGTGAAGGATCAGAGAGCTTTTCTGTAGTTAAACCTTCAATATTGAAAAGTTACTTTTATTTCCAATGGTTTGCAATAAAAAAAATTCTCTTGGCTTATTTTTCTTTTTACCTGCCTAAGGTTAATACCCACCAGACAGGTTTTGGCATCTGATGTGTCAGAAAATCGGGTCAGATGACATTGCAGCAATTAGAATATGTTATATTTATTGGGGCCTCGCAGACCGCAAGTGGCTTCCTATGACTATGTCTCTAACAGACTGATCAGGATCGACCCGGCGTATGCTTCAGTCAGAACTATGCAGGAATTTGACAGGAATTTCATGAGTGATACGGGAAGTGAGACATGGTGGCAAAGAAAAACACATCCAATAAGGGAAAATGCAAATTAAAATTTTTATTTTGCTAAAACAAATAGTGTACTTACCTATGATAGGAGCTGAGAAATACAGAAAATTTAAAGGGTGAAACAGCTCAGCAGCTATGAGTTTACTGCTGACCGGCTTTTGTTCATGGTGGTGGAATGTCCAGTAGATCTCATGTGAAAGCTCACTCTCATAAGTCTGGTGATCCATAGAAAGATCCCGTATGTCAGGAAAAACAAAATTGCGCATGAGTGGGAAGAGTCCGTACTCTGCAATATTAGGTCTTTTTCAGGCTCTTGGAAGGTTTTTCCCCAGGATCGTTTTGTATCTAGCTACATACATGTATTTAGATACATGCTACAACTCCACTTAAATTGGAGTTGGTATTAAATTCACCAACTCCAATTTAATACTTTAACAGCATTATGAATGAAAGACCTGTTAAATGGCAAAAACATGGCAGAAATGTAAATATATACTTATTTTTTTTTACCTTTACAAAGCATTTGATGTTTGTATTGTCATTGCACTAGGATGTGTAGCTTAATGCTATGATCACTGGCACCTGATATTCACTGAAGGAAAACGGTCTGAGTGCAGCAACTTTCACAAGGAGTTGATTCCACACAGCTTCTTTATGCTTGCTAACCAGGTTTATGTGAAGTGTGATTTAATTACTGTTGCTAAGCTAGAACAATGAGAAAAAAAGCTGATCCTGTTATTTAAGACAGGTGTAACAAGAAGGCCCAAAGAAGTAGGCAGGTGCTCTGTGTCCCTTAAAGCACCAGCCTGAGTGTTTCCGCTCAGCCACATCGCCACACGTTGCCTGCCAGACTGCAACATGAAGTCACCCCGTTTCCACCCAGGCTCAGGAGAACAGATAAAAACAAAAGGATGAGGAGGAACAGAGGGTGCTAAAAATTCAGATTATTCTTAAAGTTAAAAAAAATATCATTTCTAAAGGATTGACTTTAAAAATATTCATGCTTGAAATGAGATCCAAAGCTTTGTGCGTGACAGGTCTGTATTTTTCATTTAATGGCTTTCGTTAGACTGAGTCAGCGTCGAGAGGAAACGGCACAGAAAAGCGGCAGAGACATAAAGACTGGGAGAGGGAGGTGTGAATAGAACCTAAAAATGTCTTCGCCTTAAAAGCTGCTCTTACTTCCAAATCAGCCCACATATACACAAAGATATATTTCTGAAAAGGCCTGTGGTCATTTTGTGTTACTCCAATAAATTAACAGCAGTGAAAAATAATACAAATAGAAATATTTCTAAAACTGAGTGCACTGAAATGTGTTTGAAAGATGGCGAGAGATGACAAAGGTGACAGATCTCACCTTTTTTGTGCTTCTGCTTCCTTTTCAGACGGCTCTACTTCCTGAAGGTGTTCGTAGGCAGGACCTGAAAACTTGGATCCTCCGATTGGGTTTAGCCGTCCTCTGGTTATAGGAGGCGTTCTGCGAGGAGTTGACCAGTGAGCTGAGCGGGTTCTCTGCTCAGGGCTGTGGGACAAGGAGCCGCTTCTGGAAAGGAAATAAAATATCATTAAAACTCGACAATTAAAAACATATTTTACATGGAATAAGTGTAACTTCTTGGATAATGGTGGAGTTTTACCTTAACATGTAAAAACTCTCCCAATTATTTCACACCTGTGTACAAAAGCAACCAGCGACGTTACCAGGGAAACAAATCTGGCACTCACAAATTATGATGACACCAATGCTTCTGTGAAACAGCTGGAAAGTAATTTATTCTAAGGAGTGTAAAAAAAAATTCAACTCATCTTTAAATACCACATTAAATTAGATTTTTTTCCTGAATAAAACATAATTAAATAGACATTTTTCTTAAATGATGGTGAACAGTAGAAAATTGTTCATTTGTTAACTCAAGCTGTTCATAATTTTTCTCTGTTGACTCTGTGATATTACATTCTAGATGTAATATCAGATTACATTTGAATTTCACCATGCTGCATTTGATTAGTATTATGTCCATGGTTTCTAGCATAATAATTAATGATCATGTCATTCTGTGATTTTTGGTTTTGTTGTAGAAGTTTAAATCAATGGAGTAATTTGATGAGAACATGGCGTTTCTGACTTTTATATTTTTAACTCAAATTTCACTGAGTTCATTTAGTTTTATTAATTTGTTAATCTTAGCAAATCCTAATAAATGAACTAATATTTTGTTTGTTCTTTTCAGTATTAGTCTTCTTCATTTAGAAAAATGATGAGAGTGTACAGGTTGGTACCAGTTGCTGGGCAACAAAAGAAATGTCCAGAGAATAGTTGTTTTTTTTTTGTTCAGCTTCACACCTGGACAGGATGTATCTGTCAAGATGTCAGAGTAAGGCCAGCGTATTGCTTCGAATGATGATCAGGAGGAGTAGATGAACTGTGGTTAACATTCTGTAGCTTCGTTATTTCTTACAGGACAGACAGGAGTTTGGGAAGCCTTTCCCTCTGCAGCTGCACCTCTACAATCATCGTTACCCGGTCATCCTGAGGTTGAGTTTGGATTAATTTAACAAGAAACAAATACATAGATGACAGCTTCACAGTCATCTATCAGCCAATCAGAGGAGACGTCAGCATCTCATTCAAGTGTTGGAGCAACAAGCTCCTTGTACTTGGGAGTGGCTACATGTGCGGCATTTGGAGGAAATTTTAGTCAGCAATTTTATATTCAATACATTAGAATGTCACACATTTTTTTATAAACCATTTGAAATAATCAAAAAAATAAATAAAAAAACATCTTCTTCCCACCACTTTCTGTTGTCTTCTTTGTAGTTTTTGTCAGTAGTAACAGCTGGTTGTTGATCACATCAATTGTGGGATGTGAAAAAAGTGCTTTGGTTGCAGTTTTGCAAAATACATCTATTTTAATTCGGTTGAAGAACCACCTCATCCTGACACAAAATCTTCTAATTGAAAAATGTGTTTGTTTTTAATTAGCGTGTTTCTGTAAAGCATTATTATTATTTTAATAGGTAAAGGACACACTGGTGAGTAGCAGCTGTTGTCACAAAGTTGTAAGTCCCCCCAAAAATCTGATTTTTCTAAAATGTGCAGAGACCAGTAATAATAATTCAACCAGTAAAAATAATTCAAGCTCAGGTTTGTCTGTTTTAGCAGCTGTAAAGTTTTCATAAAAAACTTGTCAGGATTCATTTACTGTGAACTGAAGATCAAAACACCTCTTTTGGGAAAATAAAACTTTATTGGTTGTAGTTATATAAACCAGTTAAAACTTTAAAATATATTATGCAATACATTTTATAATGGTAAAAAAAAATCATCTTTGTTGAGATTGGGTTTAATTTTTCCAACTGATGTTGGTTCCTATTAAAAGCAGCGATTGGTAAAGGAAGTATCCACTTCAGGTGCAATGCTAACTGCACCATCTGCAACATCACAACTGCAACATCACACTTCAAAAAATATAAAGTATGCTTCCAGTGTTTTTCTGGAGTCAAACACATTGAGTCTACCTTTCTCATCTTGTGGGCTGAACTTGCTTTTTTTATACTTCTGCTAACTACTAAGAACTAATGTGGAGTACAAACCACATTATTATGCTGAACAACCACTCAGCATGTTGAGTTTTTATAAAACGTTACTATGTTGCATTATCTCAGCATCACAGAGGGTCAAACTGGGAGAAAATGTTTGATTTGGTTTGTTCTTATGCATTCTAACAGAAACCTTGGTTTGATAGAGGATGTCATTTCCAGGGCTTAAAGTAAAAAAAAATCCTGAGCCTGAAACTTATAGTTATGATAGAAATTAACTATAGCGTTGCTATTGCCACAGTTTAATAAAAAGTGTCTTTGAATAGTGCAAACAATTACTTCTAACAATACAATTAAGCTAAACACTCAAACTTAAATAAGACTTCAGTACATTTCAACTCAAAACAAAATGTAAAATGTCTGTGCCCTAAAGGTTTGACTAACAGGCAACAATCCCTCAACATTAAATAAGAGTCCTTTCAGTCAATGTTTTAGAACATGCAACATTACCAACTAAATCAGTGTTTCTCAACCTTTTTCAGCCCAGCGCCCCCATCCCATATCCAGGTCCCTCACCAAAGAATCTGTAGGCTACTTTGCACTGACTATTATTTTATTATTAATATAACTATCACTATTGTAGATGTTTTGATTTTTATGCTTGTTTCTGTATTTATCATCAAGATCATTTCCCAGAGAACAAAAAAGCCATGAGAATAGAAATTATTTTCACAGGTGTCTAAGAAAAATTTAATGAACATTCAAGTTAAAAACAGTAGGCCTAACAGCAGCCAGTCAGAGTGGAAAAAATATTCTTGTTCTTTGCCATTTTCTAGTTGTTAAATATTCCACAAAATGACCAGATAAAAGATGTTCAACATGCCAGTTTAAACTGAACTATTTGCAAAACGACTGAGCTCTGCAACATTAAAACATGGATAGAACTGTAACTACATTAATCATAACTCTTCTTCTCTTCAGTGTTTGTCAGTTTCTGGTGGTGCAGCTCTGTGCTGCCTTCAGGAGAATGGGACATCAGAGTATCAACCATAAATTTCACCCACATGGTATTTATTGTGCAAACCAGAGCTTTCAGTGGAAGAACTAAAGTTCCAGGTCCTTTTAATGCCATACAAATATGAGACAGAAACATGAATTACATATTTATATAGACCTGTCTATTGATTTATAGATTAATAGTTTTACTGGACAGAAATTACAAAGAACAAATCTGGTTCTTAATCAAATCCTAATGAGTCAAATTGAAAGTGTCATGGAGTCATCAGCCTCATGACATTAACACTGACATGAAAAATATATTGAAGAAATAAACATATCAAATCTAGTTAAAAACATAAATAAGTGATCAGTTCTTTACTGTTATGGTCTGTAAGATATATTTATTCTCAGTACTAGATGTGGTCTCAACAAACCCATGGCATTTCAACAATATTATTTTACCTTTTATCTGGAAATAGTGTCTGTTTATTCTTGCCATACAGTCTCTGTATTAATTATTGCTCGAAAGGTCTTGCCATACCAGTTTATTCCTCTGTATTTACTTTAGTTTCTTAGTTTATTCTTGCATTTTGTTCTTCATTCCTTTCCATTTAGTTTCCTTTGATTAGTATTATCCTCTCTTGGTTTATTGCTATGTCCACTTTAGTTTCTTTCTTGATTTTATCATTTATTGAAGCTCACCATCAGTAATCTTCACTCATCACCTGCTGCGCCGCCTAATCGTCATGTGTTTCACATGTGTTGATTTTTCACTGTTCAGCATCCGATTCTCTGTTTTTATGCCATAATTCACATCTAGTTCGTCGCTCCGTTTTATGTCCCGCTTCTCCTGTTTCAGAGTTTTGCGCAATGTACGCGTCGTTTTTTTTTTTAAGCCCCTAAGGTGCAGGGCGGTCGGGAAGCGTATCGATGGGGAAAAGGCAGACTGACATAAATCTTTTAAAACAACGGAAACAATTTCGGTATTTTGATTATTGAAATTTAAAAGTGCTGTGTTGTTCTATGACCCCCGTTTCATTACGGAACACTTACAGCTCCGGTGTTAATGCTATAAAATGAACGCTCTCTATCGTGGTAGAGAGCGTTCATGGAATTCCATGGAGGAATTTCTTTATTTAAATGGGTTCATTTTTCAGAGGGATACAAAGTGAGGGTATCGTGATTTTAGTAATTACATGTTTATAAGAGAGATTTTCTGTTGTCCTTCCATGGAAGCGGGCAGCATCCAGACGGACAATAAAACACTTTTTAATATAAGTTGCTGCTTTGACATGATCACAGAACTGCCAAAACATATGTACAAAAATCCTCAATAAAACATAAAATATTAGAAAATCAGACACCAGACAAAGTGAATCACAGCAACGTCATCAGCCGGTGTAATGCTGACCTGATGCGGTGAAGCTACTAGCAGGAGCGGAGCTGCGCCAAAAGCTACAAACACTGAATAGAAGAAGAGCTGCCATCGATACAGTTGCAGCCAGGCATGATTTAATGTTACACAATACAGTTTTACCAAGTTGTTCAAAGTCTAAACTGGCATTGTTGTGCATTTAAGGTGTAAAGTTTACCTTCGACCAAACACCCCTTTTGTAAAAATTCCCGCCAGCTTCCCGTCTTGTCCTCTTTCCTCTAGCCATGCCCAGCGCCACTTGTTTTTAATTCCTTTCTCAAGTAAACGTGTTTCTTTACCGGGTGAGACAAACTCCATCTTCTTTCATATCGCATTTGATTTAACCGCTGAAACGAACGCATGCGATTCTTTTCTAAACAGTCATTGGTCAAGAACACGGGAGCTAGAATTCTGATTGGCAGACATCTTTGTCTATTATCTACAGTTTAGTTGAGGCAGGCCGTTTGGTCCAATGCTCGCTTTGCTTGAAAGTCTGGCCCCCAGACGAAGTTACGCCTAAGTTTCAAAAGTCTGACTAAATAAATCTTCCTTATTTTAATTGTAAGTAGTTCTTTAAGTAGGTACCGGCAACCAATTTTCTTTCTGTATATTCTTTGTACTCTGAATGCATTTTTCTATTAAGTGTACTACCAGAAAAGAGCAGAAAAAATTTCAGCCCATTATCTCTAACGGTTTCCGAGATTTTGGGGGGTAGGTGTACCTTGCCACAAACCCACCTTTGAGTAGAAAAAGATGGGATTTTTAAAAGCCGATTACTTAAAAAATAAATAAATTTGACATTTATTCGTAATGACATCCTTTAAATATAAATAAATCATATTGAAAAACATGAATATGTACAGTATAAATAGTTTACTTTTAAAATGAAGGTTCTTTAAAAAATGTAATTTTTAAAAATAAAACAAATTTTAATATTTAACCTGACAGCAGAGATGGCATGTTTGGGATACAATATTAAAAAATATATGTTGAAACCAAGCCCCAAAAGCTATTTTCCCATCTTGCTAATGTGGTCTTAACATGCTAAATTTTTTGTAGGGGTCTGGGACTGTTCAATAAAGATTTATTAGACCGCAAAACTGCTTCCAAAGCCAATTTGACCGACGGAAATTTTTTTTCAAAAATTGACAAAATTAATTATTTTTTGACTACTCCCCAAACTTGTATTTTTCATCAGATTTCAATAAAACTTCTCTACTACAGATAAATTAGGCTGCTGAATGACATAAAGGCATCCATTTTTGGCCACCTTTAATAGTTTCCTTGATATTGCTGGTAGGAAATAGGGATTTTTTGTTTTTAAAAAGATCTAATTTTAGAGAATTTTTGACTTGCACCAAAATGTTTATTTTTTTTATGCATTTCATTGAAACTTCCGTCCTAGATGTAAATTAGGCTGCAGCATCATATAAAAACATTTATTTATGGCTATCTTCAGTAGTTTTGTCTATATTGTTGGCAGAAAATAGAGAGTGTTTTTTTAGATTGTTTTTTTTATGCAAAATTTCCTACTACAGACCATCTGAAAAAGTGCCAAAGAAAGTACAGTTTTTAATAAAAAGTGTCTAGAATTGATCATTTTAGTATAGATACAGTCACTTCATCATGCCGCCACCCACATAATGATGCCCTGGGCGGTTGCCCATGCCTCCCATATCAGAAACCGCCTCTGAGCACGTCTGCTAACGCGATTCATGTCCTTGTTGCACAAATCGCACAAAATCTGCACAAACCTAAACCACACAAATACAGGTCATCATGCATATTTCCCGTGGCCCATTAAAACAGCGGATCTAATCCGCCTTTTTTAATTATTATTAAATAATAAGGACAGGGAAGCAAAGCATACCTGTGGAGGAGCAGGAGGGGAACGAGGATGAATAAACCCACATTCAGGTGAGGAGGTGAAGGGACCATGTTTGCTTAGTTTCTCCTCTTTTGTAAAAGTTTCCACTAGATTTAACTTTAGATTTAACTCCTCTCGCAGTCTCTGCGCGCCGCTCCGGCAGATCGCGTTATAACGCTGTGGAGCTCGGCATAACGCGGTAGATGTCAGGATCAGCCAGCCGGGCGGTCCGTCCGCTTTTCAGTTTGCAAAATAAAAAAAAAAAACTTGCTAAAACAGCGTCCCCGCTAACTAGCAAAAAGTAAAAAGCTCAGGAAGGGTTCACTCGATCCGCTCTTAGAACTACCGGGGGCTTAAAACTCCGGTTATTCGTTTTTAGCTAGCTTCACCATGTAGCCACATTTAGCTTACAGAAGGAACGAAAAGCTGGAAGGGGCGCCTCGGGGAGGTCCGTTCGTGTGTTGATATGCGTGGGGCGTCACGCACATTGATTCTGCAAGTGTGGTTCCAGTATTATATTACAGCTGACAAATTCACCTTTATTTTTATAGCCATTTTGTCGGGTTTATTTTTTATAATTCGTTCGCTATTTCACGAAGATTTGATACTTTTATGATTTACAAAAAAACTAAAAAGATAACCCTTGACAAACCGGGTATGTATAGAAAGCCTATAGTTTGAGGTTTAATATGATATCACTGTTGGCTCATTTCGTCATGTGTTCATGACGCCCGAAACGATTTTCTTGGACAATGTTTCAGCGCCTTTCAGGAGGGGCGTTCGAATTAGCATAAATAATGCGGCTTTTCAAAAAATTATGAAAATTACTGGGCAATTTAAAAAGTTTTATTTACTTCAACATACATAAAACTGGTATCGTTGGGAAGGAAAATCAATTAACTTTAACACAGCAGTGTTGCTTTTGGAAAAAAAATATTCTGAAAAGGACTTTTGATGGTGGGAAGTTAGGGCATTTTCTGTGATCAGCATGCGTTCTCTCAAATTCCTGAGTGGAAAGAGCGTCGCTGCCGTGTTACGTCAATCCGCGTTTCCCCATCAGACACGGTTCCCCCGGCGTCTTCTTGCCGCCCCGCACCGCCCACGCGGCAAAATACGCGCGTGCTCATGCTGAGCACTGAGAAAGCACGCGTAGGGAACTACGGACACCGTGAAAGCTCAAACAATATGTTTCGGCAAAGTTGTCACTTTCTTCACGTTTTAGCTGGAAAGTAATAATAATAATAATAACAATAACAACAACAATAATAATAATAATAATAATAATAATAATAATAATAATAATAATAATAATAAATAATAGTGATAACCGTTCCCCCTATGTTAAAATAGGTATCTGATGGGCTAAATATGGCCATCAGATAGGGTTCCCCCACTGTAAAACAAGGGGAACGGTATCTGATGGGTAATATTGAGCATTAAAATGCATTGCTAGGCCTGTCACAATAACAAATTTTGCTGGACGATTAATTGTCTAAAGAAATTATTGTGATAAACGATAATATTGTTTCAAGACCTTTTGACACTGATTTAATGGAAATGACTAATAATACATGCGATTTCCTGATATTTATTTTCAAAAGAACACATAACACTGGAACTGATAAACTAAATAAACAAAACGACCACAAACAAAAAGGATTCTCAGGATCTACAAAAAACGTACTTGAATAAAAACTAAAGCCAAAGTTGAAATAAATACTGCATTCAACCAAAAGAGTGCAGATTATGAAGTCTGTATACTATATTGTCCTTCAGTAATCACTAGATTTAAATAGAGAAGATGGGCACATCCCACTACCTAATGCAATAGTTCACACTACATCATTTTTTGCCCCTATTTTCCCCTTATGACAATCTTAGATCGTTGGGCGATCTTACCGATCATCCTGCAGTGTGTGGTGTGTTAGATCGTCGTTGCCGCTCCGATCTAAATCAGGGGTTTTCCCCGACTGGGAGCTTAACGCTGAATGTGACAGGTAGCCAATCAGAAAGCCGGATTCTCCTCCTGCTTTCTGAGGGGAAATTACGGAGGGGAATCCCAAACAGCTCACACGGCGCAACCCGAAGTCCAGCGGACATTGGAGATGATATGTGGAAACATTAATATTTATTCAACATTTTGTGCGAAGAATATAGAAATGACGAGAGGAGTTGGAGCCAAATTGCTACTGCAGTTAATAAACCCGTAAGTTTTCAGCTGTTCTTCCTTAAAGTGACATAAATAGGTTATAATGATTTTCATTCAGTCAGGACTTTATGCTGACTCTATAGCCACATGCATCACAGGTAGATTCTAGTAAAGCATTGATTAATGCCTGATTTTAAAATTTGTTAACTGGACTTGGAGCCATTATTTTTGTGCCCATGTGGCTGGACACCACACGGCACGACGAACCCCATCGAACCATTATACCTAGGATTTCTGTCGGCTAATGTGACTCAGGTTTAAAAAATGGGCCGACAACTCTGTAATGTGCGCTGGACATTAGACTAAGGAAATGAGGAAGGGAGGGTCAGTGAAGACCACCGGAGCTGAGCCTTTTTCATTCAGTGTCATCAACAGAAGGAAAAAAAAGGCAGGAAGAGACGATAAAGACGATAATTAAAATGAGGTCGATAGGCGCGTATTTTGCGCGTGGTTGGGGCGGAGCGGCAAGAAGACGCAGGGGGAACCGTATCTGATGGGGAAACGCGGATTGACGTAACACCGGTACTTTAAGCCCGGAGTCTACAGTTTGGTTGAGGCGGATCGTTTGGTCAAAAGCCGGAAATCCAGCCACCGGCCGGAGCTCTTTAAGCCCTGCATTTCTGTGTGTGTGTGTGCATGCATGTGTGTGTGTGTGTGTGTTTTTTGCCATGCCAAAGCCCAGCCAGCAGCCTGAGAAACGTTTTCTGAGCTCTTACATGTCTGCGCTGGCCGGCTCTCGTTTCATCTCTGTTCCATTTCCACTGCACTCATGACTGCTATAGATATGCTTGTTAAAGTGTTTATAGCTTTAATTATAATTACCACCATCCTTCTGAAAATCAGCAATTAGCCTTGCTGGCACTGTAATGCGGATAATTCAATTTCCCTTCTTCACTGAGTCCATGCTGATTACAAGGGAAGACACAGAAGTTCCTCATTGTTGGTAAAAAAATAAAAAATAAATCTACATTCCTTCCTGAAGCGAGAAGAGTCACATCCGATACAGAATGTTTGAGCAGCTAACTGGTTTACCGGTGATGTCTGGCTGCGCCTCTGGCGGGGACAAAGCTGGACTCACACACACTTCCCTGGTGAGACGTGGGGGGACGCTTGCAGTACTAGAAACACAACAGAGAGAAAACAAGTCATCAGAAATCCTGCAGATCAATTTCAGATTTCCTCAACCGTCTCTGGTTTCCTTGTTTCTGTGAGTGCAAATGTGATAGGTTGAAGGATGATTATTTTTTCACCTTTGCTGTCCTGGGATATTCTAAAACTTTTTAATGATTTCATAACATTAAAAAGGTTTAGAACAAATATTAATTCATATAAACAATTTAAATACAAGCATAAATGTTGCATAAATGTTTATTATTTTATTTATTGAACGTTCAATCTGTACAGCAGTAATTGGCTAGTAAGCCTTTTCTGGGATTGATCAGTAGTACCACATCTCCCCTACCTGCATGTGTTTAACACAAATGTAACCATTAATTAGAAAGAGAAAAATGTACCTCATTCTTACCCTTTTATATTCTGAGCTAAGTGAAAATGTGTTTATTAGAGGAAACAGCCGATAGCTGAGAAAACAAAAAGCACGAGAGCATGAGGTTGAGTTACAATTCTTTGAGAAATATTTATGACTTCAGAGATGACAGCAGCTGCTGTATATGCAACAATTTGGTAAGAAAAGAAAGACATTAGAACTTTGACTACACAACAAGCTGTGGGTAAAAATGATCAATAGTCCTCAGTCGTTCATTTTTGTTCCACAAAAGAAACTAATTTAGTAATTAAATTTAGATAAAATTGCATATTTGTGGCAATGGAAGTAAGAGAAATGAAAATTAATCATACAGCCAATGCAATTATTTTCTAAAAGTTGTAAAATCAGGTAGCTTTTCATAATTATAACCAAAAAGGTTTAGAATAAATTTAGATTGTTCCATTGCTAAGTAGTTGAAAACAGGTCAAAAACAGCATAGACATGAATTTATGTTTATGGTGAATTTATGTTTTCTTTGTACTGTGAAATATCCATCCAGCCATCCATTCATTTTCTTCCGCTTATCCGGGGTCGGGTTGCAGGGGCAGCAGCTTCAGAAGGGAGGCCCAGACTTCCCTCTCTCCAGCCACTTCTTCCAGCTCATCCTGGGGAATCCCAAGGGGTTCCCAGGGCAGCCGAGAGACATAGTCCCTCCAGCGTGTCCTGGGTCTTCCCCGAGGCCTCCTCCCGGTGGGACGTGCCCGGAACACCTCACCAGGGAGGCGCCCAGGAGGCATCCTGACCAGATGCCCGAGCCACCTCAACTGGCTCCTCTCAACGTGGAGGAGCAGCGGCTCTACTCTGAGTCCCTCCTGGATGACCGAGCTTTTCACCCTATCTCTAAGGGAGCCCAGCCACCCTGTGGAGGAATACCATTTCGGCCGCTTGTATCCGGGATCTCGTTCTTTCGGTCATGACCCAAAGCTCATGACCATAGATGAGGGTGGGAACGTAGATCGACCGGTAAATCGAGAGTTTCGCTTTTTGGCTCAGCTCTCTCTTCACCACGACAGACCGGTACAGCGCACGCTTCACGGCAGACGCTGCCCCAATCTGCCTGTCGATCTCCCACTCCCTTTTTCCCTCATTCGTGAACAAGATCCCCAGATACTTAAACTCCTCCACTTGAGGCAGGACGACCCCCCTGACCCGGAGAAGGCACTCTACCCTTTTCCGACTCAAAACCATGGCCTCGGATTTGGAGGCACTGAGCCTCATCCCGGCCGCTTCACACTTGGCCGCGAACCGCTCCAGTGAGAGCTGCATATCACGATCTGATGAAGCCAACAGGACCACTGGTTGGGCGAACTCCCATGCACCCTCCGGGACCCTGCTGAGGGTGTAGAGCTGGTCCAGTGTTCCACGACCAGGACGAAAACCACAGTGCTCTTCCTGAATACGAGGTTCGACTATCCGACAGACTCTCCTCTCCAGGACCCCTGAATAGACCTTACCAGGGAGGCTTAAGAGTGTGACTTTCCTGTAATTGGAGCACACCCTCCGGTTCCCCTTTTTAAACAGGGGGACCACCACCCCAGTTTGCCAATCCAGGGGAACTGCCCCCGATGTCTATGCGATATTGCAGAGTCACGTGAGCCAACACAATCCTACAACATCCAGAGCCTTAAGGAACTCTGGGCGGATCTCATCCATCCCCGGGGCCCTGCCACCGAGGAGCTTTTTGACCACCTCGGCGACCTCGTCCCCAGAGACTGGAGAGCCCAACCCAGAGTCCCCAGGCTCAGCTTCCTCAACAGAAGGCATGTTGGTGGGATTGAGGTCTTCGAAGTATTCTGCCCATCGGCCCACAACGTCCCGAGTTGAGGTCAGCAGCGCACCATCCCCACTATAAACAGTGTTGGTGCTGCACTGCTTCTCCCTCCTGAGATGCCGGATGGTGGACCAGAATTGCCTCGAAGCCGTACGGAAGTCTTTCTCCATGGTCTCTTCAAACTCCTCCCACGCCCGAGTTTTTGCCTCAGCGACCACCCGAGCCACATGCTGCTTCGCCCGCCGGTACCCATCAGCTACTTCTGGAGTCCCACAGGCCAAAAAGGTCCGATAGGACTCCTTCTTCAGCTTGACAGCACCCCTCACCGAAGGTGTCCACCAATGGGTTCGAGGGTTGCCGCCACGAGAGGCACCAACAACCTTGTGGCCACAGCTCCGATAAGCCGCCTCGGCAATGGAGGCACGGAACATGGTCTACTCAGCCTCAATGTCCCCAACCTCCCCCGGAACGTGTTCGAAGTTCTGCCGGAGATGGGAGTTAAAGCTCCGTCTCACAGGGGACTCCGCCAGACGTTCCCAGCAGACCCTCACTACATGTTTGGGCCTGCCAGGTCTGACCGGCTTCCTCCCCCACCACCGGAGCCAACTCACCACCAGGTAGTGGTCAGTGGACAGCTCCGCACCTCTCTTCACCTGAGTGTCCAAGACATACGGCTGCAGATCCGATGAAACGATGACAAAATCGATCATCGAACTGCGGCCTAGGGTGTCCTGGTGCCCAGTGCACATATGGACACCTTATGCTTGAACATGGTGTTCGTGATTGACAATCTGTGACGAGCACAGAAGTCCAACAACAGAACACCACTCGAGTTCAGATCGGGGGGGCCGTTCCTCCCAACCACGCCCCTCCAGGTCTCACTGTCATTGCCCACGTGAGCGTTGAAGTCCCCCAGTAGAACAAGGGAGTCCCCAGCAGGGGCACTCTCCAGTACCCCCTCTAAGGACCCGTCCCCCCACCCGTAGGCGGAGGGAGGCTACCCTCTC
This sequence comes from Poecilia reticulata, assembly GCF_904066995.2. Classification (NCBI taxonomy): domain Eukaryota; kingdom Metazoa; phylum Chordata; class Actinopteri; order Cyprinodontiformes; family Poeciliidae; genus Poecilia; species Poecilia reticulata. The sequence goes on along the minus strand of NC_088844.1, from coordinate 2,408,590 downwards.
ATTCACCGGGGTAAACCCCAACGTACAGGGGCCGAGATGGGGGGCAACAAATATGCCCACTCCTGCCCGGCGCCTCTCACCATGGGCAACTCCAGAGTGGAAGTACGTCCAGCCCCTCTCAAGGAGACTGGTTCCAGAACCAGAGCCATGCGTCGAGGTGAGGCCAACTATTTCTAGCCGGAACCTCTCAGCCTCGCACACTAGCTCCGGTTCCTTCCCCACCAGAGAGGTGACGTTCCACGTCCCAAGAGCCAGCTTCTGCAGCCGAGAATCAGACAGCCAGGGTCCCCTCCCTCGGCTGCCACCCGTTACACACTGCACCCGACTCTTACTGTACATAGTTTTGATGTATAATCCATGCCCGAGTGACAGTCTTCTCTGTTTAACAAGATTTCACCATCATTCTCTGTGTAACTCCTAGAAATATGGCAAGTGATATGTTTTTGTGCTATTCCTTCCTCCAAAGTACTTTTTCCAACTTCCTTCTTGTCAGTTTTGATCTCTGACTAATTGGGCTGTCACTGACACAATGAACTTTGAGGAAACTCTGCAGGACACCAGCCTTATTAACATCACACATGCTGTCATGCTGACCATGATTCAGGCACTTGGAGGATAATTTGTTCTTTAAACCAGTGGTCCCCAACCACCAGGCCGCGGACTGGTACCGGTCCGTGGACCAATTGGTACCAGGCCGCACAAGAAATAATTAAATATTTCTGTTTTATGTATCATTTGAGTCTGGAGGATCTTTTATTTTGAACATCCTTTAACCGGATTCTCTCGGTTTCGTCTTGCACGCCAACACTGAGCCCAAAAGCAGCAAAATGAGTAAAAAACAGATCAGGTGTCTTTGGAAAGTTTCTTTGGGAAGGGGAAAAGGTCAGAGAAGAGACAGGAGAATGGATTTATCCCAGTAGGTGATTCCCACATTCCAAGCCTGCTACGCATGATATTGGGTGACTGGCTCACTAATGAGGGAATGAAGCTTCCAACTGCTTCCAACAGGCAGTAGTGATAGTTTGTGGAGTCATTTTAATGACGTAACAAAAAGAAAAGGCTTTGGATAAATGACGGCGGGAGCAGCCGCTCTATCTGCTACACTATGATTTGGAGGTAAGTTGTGTTTTTTCGTAGTTAACATTTTTAACTGAATAAACATAACCACATATAATAAACATATATAATAACGACCTTTACATATAATAATAAACACTTCCACATATCTCAGATGTCCACCGGACTCTCAGTTGCGCCATGTCAGCTGTTTGGGATTCCCCTCCGTTCTTATGTCACCGCGCTTTCTGATTGGCTACCTGTCTCATTCGACAGGCTGCGTTCTCGCTCCCAGTCAGGGAAAACCCCACACGCTGCTGTTATGGGGCCAAGACAATGTTGAATATGCTCGATGTTAGATCGGGCATATTCAACACCACCACGTAACACACCACACACGGCAGGACGCTGTAAGATTGTCGTAAAGGGAAAATTGTGGCAACCCCCCCCCCAAAAAAACCGGCTTTATCGGGAACACCAACATGCAGAAGCCTTATCTGACAGTCACTACTCCATCTTCTTCCCCCGGGCAACAGCAAAATTACCAAGTTTTGACCGGTCCGCGGTAATAAAAAAGTTGGGGACCACTGCTTTAAACCATGAAGACGTATGTTCTCATTAAAGTCAAAAATGTGTTTGTAAGATGGTTTGGTGTAATTTCTAGAAGGTATGCAAGTAAAATTTAAGAATCCAATTTTTTTGGCTTTCACAAATTGAGAAAATCACATTATGTGTTTTAAATAATCTGTATTGAGGGTAAAACAATTAATTCCTAGCTTGGTGTGTTTGATGTGGTTTTATGCTTCTCTAAATTTAAATTGATAATAATGACATAAATAGAATAAAGGCCATATTGAATTATCTGGAATATTTGTTTCTCTGCAGTGGATTAAAGCATGCTTTTGCCTTTTTACACAGCCACAAAAGTTCTTATGTGAAAGCCCAAAGTTCACTGAGATCTATAGTTTCTTTTTGATGACTATTTTATAGTCATTAGGTATAATTGGCTCCATAAAAAAACATTTAATCCTAGCACCCTGAAGACAAATAGAAAAAATGCTCCACATGTTTATAATGTTGATCTTCCCAACTCTGCCATCCACTTTTCACATGTGAATTCTGTTACATCCTGTCTGACATTTTCTATTTCATCTTTGCAAACATGAAACTCTTCATAAAGTCAGTCCATGCTGATTGCCTCTGACATTTTGAAGGCATTAACACCCTGTTCTACGTCACAGAAGGAGAGCTCCTCATAAAGCCAGTTGGTTTAGTTACTGTTACATTTACTGGTGAGTAGTCAAACCATTTACTGATGGTAAATCAGTAAATGGTTTACCATTTACCATCAGTAAATGGTAAATGGTTTGTTTGTTGCAGCTAATGTTACTAATGTTAGCAACATTAGTTAATGTTGCTAACATTAGCAATGTTAGCAAAGCCAGTTAGCTAACATTAGCTGTCTGCTTTTGTACCAAAACTTGTTACTCAGTTGTCACACAGAGATTTTGTGATTATTAGCAACATACATTAAGTTAGCTACATGTGTACAGTATATATTGTATGTTTTAGGGCACAGTTTCCATTTTATGACAGTTTTTTTTGCTACACCTAATATAGTTGACATGTAGAGACAGAAGCTTCATAAATGATTGTGGAGATGCTGTTCTTTGTTTCTGACCATTTAATAAGTAAATTAAAAAAGATTTTTAAAAAGTAGCAGCTGAACAGACACTGCAGAGGACAAATCAGAGGAACAAACAACAGAAAATAACCTAAAAATAATAGAAAAAACTACTGAGACGACTAACATTGAAAACAAAACATCTCACAGTTCCACTTCCTGTTTCAAATAAAACTGTTAGTTCAAAATAATGTATTTCAATAAATTCTAAATATAATTAGCTGATATTCCCAAATCAGTCTTGTAATCTCTATTAACAAATTAATCATTTATTTCCTATAAAATGTTTTACTGGTTTTAAGTCTAAATGTTTTTTAACAAGGGAAGTAAGCGAATGCAGTGTTGAGACTGAGGGAACAGGGCATGTGGTGACAACTTGTTCCTAAGTTTAACTTTTTCTTATGATAGACAATAATGAGACATAATATTAAGTCACATCAACATTAGCTGATATCAACTGCGTACAACTCCCCACAGTAAAGCTACATGCTGAGATGGTTAAATTTATTTGAGCTTTATCTATCTAGGTGTTTTTAAAGAAATATGGATCTTTCAGATCAGTTTCAGAGACACTTTTCATAATTTTATTGTGTTGTTGTGTGTGGCGCTGGTGTTCATCCCGACTTTATCTAACCCCTGAAAGTCTTGGTCTTATCTCAGACTCCTTGAGTTAAATGCTCTTGACTACCATACAGCAATTCACATGTCCAATTATTCAGTGTTTCAGTACTTTTTGCACAACTCACTGTTTCCTAATAAGGAACTTAACAAAAAAAATCATAACGAGAATTCAACCAATGAATTGGCTAATAGATTTGCTACTTCTGTCAGAATTGCTATTCAAACGGCCCTCCTCATTATGCTGCTCACATTTTGACTTCATGAGATGAAGACGACTCCCAACATCTGATCAACAGAACCTCACCATGACCAGGCTTCAGACAGAAGTGGCCCTGGGTTTACAGTGTCACAAAGACAAAGAGTGATGATTCAAAGAACCGTATGTAAAGTAAAAGGTGCAAAATAAGTAAAAAAAGAAACATCATTTTAAATTGCATATTGGTTTGAAGACAGAAGGAACACTGGAGTACATTATTAGACTGTGAATAGTTAACATTGTTGCGAATAAAATATGCCTGAAGAAGACAATGTGCCGACTCACTACAAAGAAATTCAGAAAAATTCCAATTAACATTATATGGCCTGGAAGTCATCGTCAACCCATGTGCCACCATAATTGAAACCGACCCCAAGTGTCTGGTAGTACAGCATAAGGTGTCCACTCTAATAAAGCTTGACCGATAAGATTCACAAGCCTAAACATCAAGACTGTACAATAAATCGTACAAGACAGATTTGTCAAAGGTTGCTTGGGATGATAAGAGACAGACTTTCAGTGGAGAAGTTTGAGGAATAACTTGATGTCACTTGGAACAAAGAAAGTTTAGAGGCAGTCAGGGTCTTTTCTGACCCACATGCAGGATGATACGAAATCAAGATTTTTATTTACAGTATGTACGAATTTAAAGGGGCAGTGTTGTGTTTACCAGCCATGTAGTATCATTTTCTTGCACAATCAAGTAACTTGTCTGTACATATCAAATACAACTTAAAATAAAATTTACCTTATAATTTAATGCCTTTGAAGTCTCTTTAAGAAACTCCTGCTCTTTCTGAAACTCTGCCTTCAGGAAGTCATCAGACAGTGGCTCCTCTACTAATCCTTTAAGAACATTTTTACCAGCATGAGAAGTAGCTTCTATAATGATCCCAGCAGATGAGCTTGGTGTTTGCTAATAGCTGCAGGCTAGTCGAAGGAGCTGAGTGTGGGGAGTCATGGGTCAGGGCTGCTCTGTGAGGGGGAAATTCGGAAGCCTTGAAACTGTAATTCAGAAGAGGAGCTGCGACACGAAGGCAGGACTAGGTCCACCCCGGCGTTTTGAACAGCTGAATGATTGCTATGGAGATTAAACAATTTCTCAAACATGCATGAAAGAATTAAAGCTACACACCTGATATGTTTTTCAGGAGGGAATAACATAACACAATGTAAAGCTAAAAAAAGTTGATTTGACATGGTACTGCCCCTTTAAGACTGAGATGATCGTTGACCTTGCAGCAGGACAATGACCCTGAACATAAATATACTCCACTTTTCATTAGTCTGTAGCATACAGCTCCTAAAAATGCATGGAATGTATCCAAATCTGGCAAAACAAACAAACAAATAAAAAACAAAACAACACATGTATGAATACTTTTAGTTCTGTGCAGAATTTGACTGATTTTTGCAGCAATGCACCTTTATGGCCCTGGTGGTTTAATTTGAAACATCCCAGAGAAGGATGAGACATCAAGCACCATCTTTTTGGCTCATCTCAGTTTCTCTCTGGTGTTCTGACACCACACAAACCTCGAGCTGCTAATTAATTCTGAAACTTCCAGTCAGGAGATGTTTTTCCTTCCGCCTGTGCTAAAATGGAAACTCTAAGTTTTTAACAGTGGGAGGATGCATTGTGATGCCAAAACGTCGGCTTCGTCACCAGCAACAGATCCGTTCATGCTTCAGCGAGTTAATGTTTTGCAAAAATGGATACAACTACAGTAACCTTTTGAGTTGTTGATGAAAGTTCGGAGATTGATTAGTTTTGGTCATTTTTGCACCTCCACACAAATAATGAGCTACCGGGTTTCATTCTGTTTCTGTTTGAAAACAGATTTAGGCTTCAGAAAGATTGCCTGGGGTAAAAAACTGGAACGTGTCTACACAAATTGTCCTGCTCCACTGACAGCTTTTAAAGAGCATGAACATAAATGTATTAAAAGAGCAGATTCAAAAACATGAGCAGATAGATTCAGCAGGAAGTAATCATCACTTTGACTAGGACGTCATGCTCAATCTGGACATTGGTGGCAGACAAATGGTGCATGGAATGGCTTGTATTGATGGAAATGTTTGCATGTCTGCATGTGGTGTAATGTGATTATTAATCTCTAATAGGGACCAAGTCTCACTGCATGGCTGTGGAAATGTTTTTAACACTCTCAGACTATCTGGTGCAAACAGGAGATGGCTTTTCTGATTTGTGTATGAATACACAATAGCAATAATAATTATGATTACTGTGAAGTTAAATCAGAAAAAATGGTAAAAGAAAAAAAAAGGGGAAAAAAAAGTCAGGCGCTTCCACACGGACCTAAAAGAGGGACGGACAAGGGGGGAAAAAAGAAAAGACGGAAGAGAAAGCCGTCAAACAAAGAGGGCAGGAGTTTGCGGACTTTTTGAATCCCAGATCCAAGTCAACCTGTGTAAAATTGGATGATCTTGTAGATGAGCAGAGAGGCAGCTGGTAAGACATAAACTGTATTGTTATGAAATCGGACCGCAAAGTTGTCTACATTCCTACATTCCAGTTTGGTCGATCGGATCATTAACACCTAGTGACAGCTGAACTGAAGTGGCGGTGACGCTTGCCGCTCATTGATTGATGGACTTTTATGATTGAATTTATTGTATTGATGAAATGGATTTGGGTACCGAGTTCAATTGTTAATTAATTTATCATCTACTTGAAAGAATAATTCAAAGCTAAATTTATAATAAATATTTATGATTAATGTTGAGAAGCAGATGTTTGTATGTTGAGAGATATATGAAATGTAAAAATAAATATTAACTTGAAATGCACTTTAAAGCTAAGTTTAAAGTTATAAGTTTAGTTACTTGTGTAACTAAACTTGGAAATGGAAATGGACTCCAAATTGGGCAAAGATGAAGAAGCTGCATTGACTGAGCAGCAGAAATCTGACATGAATAAAACTGCAAATGAATGTGAAGCAAAAGTGAAAGAAGTCAAAAGTTTAATCCAGGAGACCCTGTGGAGAACTTTTGGAAAAACTGAACTGTTAATTGCAATTCAAGTAGCCACTGCTACTTGAGAGCACCCTCAGTCATCTGAAGGAACTTTTAAAGGCTGCAAAAGAAGTTCATTGTCGCTGGAAAAGATGGATCCCTCATGACTATCGGGATGAAATTCAAGATCGGCTGAGAGGATTGGAACTTAGTCTCCCCAAGCTGGTCTCCAGGACAGCAGAGTTCAACCAACATTTCTACCGAAGTTTCATGGAAACAAACGTGATTTTTACAGATGGAAAAGGGACTGGGAAGCACTTCAAAAACAAGGAGAACCAACTGGTTCACAGGAGGTGAACAAAGTGCAATTACTGGACAGTCTAGATGACAAAATCATGAGAGACCTTCGCTTAACCTCCTACAGCTCTGCAGAAGATGTTTTTCAAGTCCTTGAGAACCGCTATGGAAATCAGACAAAGTGGGAGGAAAGATTTCAACAAGCAGGATGAAGTGAAACCAAAGACCATGGTTCTACCAAACCAAATGCGGGATGAGGACAATAAAGCACTTGGCCTGGGGTATATTGTAGAGGAGGATAAACTCCACGTCATGGTCAGTATAAATTTTTCAAAAAGAAAAAAAAAGATGCAACTTGGGCAAAACCTCCAGTTGGACCAAATCAGAAGTCAAACACCAAACCCTTTGACAAGGCGATAGCTCCTCAGTCAGGTGTCTGGTCTGTATAATCCAGTTGGCTTAGTAACTCCTGCAAAACAGAAAGGTGCAATCCTGGTGCGGAAAGCTTTCCAAGAGGCAAAGAATGTGAGCAACCAAGTAAAAGACACCTGGGATTTAGCACTCTCAAAAGATCTTAGAGAAGATGCAATAAAGCTCTTTGAAGAGTACACCCAGCTTAGTAAGATCCAGTTTGACAGAGCATTAACTCCTTTTCAGAACAGCAGTGACTGTTTAGCAATTACATTTTCAGATGGAAGTGAGAATGCTTATGGAGCAGTGTTGTATCTGAGGTGGGGATCAGTTCAAGACCCAATCATCAGGCTGGTGGAATCCAAGGTTAAACTAACTCCATTGGATCAAAAAGGTGAGGCTGTTAAAGCAGAGATATGTGGAGCAGTGTTCGCATCACGAGTAAAGAAGTACTTTGAGATGCACAGCCAAATCAAGATTGATCTCATCTCATTGATAGTCAAACAGTTCTTGGAGCAATTCAAAGAGAGAGTTATGGGTTTCAAACATTCTTTGCAAATAGAATTGGAGAGATTCAGAGCAACACAAGAATCCAAGATTGGTGGTGGATTCCTGGGGATCAAAACATTGCCGACATCATTACCCGAGGATCCAGCCCTCAAGATCTTGATATTGACTCTAAGTGAATCGAGTGAAATTAATTTATACAGATTAGTAATTATTTTGTTAGGGTTTATTTAAAGGTTTTTACCTGCATCTTGTGGATCAGCGGTGAACTTGTCTATACACTGAAATAAATGGAAGTAAAAGCAAGCAAAACTGTTTGATCCTTCGAGTAAATCCCTGTCATTAAGAGTCTGCATGAGGTCATCCATCCCTTTTCAAGTGGGAAATTTGCACAGTTTAAAAATAACTTGACAATTACCGTATTTTCCGCACTATAAGGCGCACCTAAAAATCTTCAATTTTCCCAAAAGCCGACAGTGCGCCTTATAATCCAATGCGCCTCATATATGGACCAATATTGAGCCACAACAGGTCTAGCAACTACGGTAAGCATAGACATGATATAAGAGTAGACCCCGCATTGGCTGCTCCGGCGTAGGAAATACGGCGGCCATCTTGGAGCGGTATACCCTAATACTTTGCTCAATCAAAACAGCAGAAGATGCCTCAACACTGAGGGATATTGTTGTTCTGATCGATGTACTATTGATGAGAGGGCTCCACAAACAACATGTCACAAGTAAAATGGACATATTATTGTGTATGTATTGTGATTAGAATATTACTTTACTGTATTTATGTCCACCGGCGAGAAACCAGCTAATATTGGCTACAGTGCTTGGTGTAATACGGGTTCAGCCACGCTATGAAGGCTAACTGAGATTACGTCAATCTAAAAAATATTATTATTCTCTAACATTGATTTAGATTATCTGACACAAGAGCCTATAATAGAAATGAAACAATGTAACATATATTATAAAACTTATTTGTTATAACATTCACCAGCAAAGTTTACACAGGTGGTAAAGACTATTATTTATATGTAATTCTTTCACTAGTAAGATACATCCCAAATCTTCCGTTTTTGTTTTGAAAGTTTCCTAAAGACACGATGTGAGGAAGAAGTGGGAAATATCTATAAAGAGAGATGGATTCACTGCAGCACGGATGAATCCCACATCGGATTTTGGACTCAATCTCAGCTGCTGAACCACTCTGAAGCTGGAACTTGTCGGCTGAAAAACACACACACTCTAATATATTTATTAGAGGTGTGCCGATCGATCGGCCAACGATCATAATAGGGCCGATTTCCGTGAAAAAGTGCATGATCGGTGATCATTGGCTCTTGTTGCCAATACCGATCACCTGCATCTCATTTCGCAGCCTGCCTGTGCAGCTAGTCTCCTCTTTCCTTCACTCTGCGCAAACGCGCAGCAACAAATCCTAAGCGATGTGGAACTATAACGCACTAAGTGATTGGGGAAGTTTGCGTGTTGAGGCGGAAAATTGAAGCACGTCAAAATGCATCAACACAAGAAGCTAATACGACATAAAAACAATGCCATACTTGACGGAGTTTGGCTATATTGAGGCTCACTGCAGTAAAAAAAGACATACGGAGGATCAGATAGCAGGTAAAGCAGCGCAGAGCTACAAACACTCACCCGGATTAGCATGACGGTCAGAAAGCTAAACAAATAACCCGCAAAATGATTTAAGTCTTCGAGCTGGGATGTGGTTCTGCTCTCACTGTTGAACTACGCTACAGGTAGTAATATTTGACAGACGGAGCGCCGCTTCTGCTCCACCTGGTAGTGACTCTCACACCGAACCTCTGCTTAAAGCTGCAGCATCTAACTTAAAAAAAATACATTTTACATACGTATTAAAACTTTCGCTGTCCTAACATGAGACAGATAATCTCTAAAAAATAATCGATCTCCTCCCTGCTCTGCATAATTACTCCGCTCAGTCAGAAACAGCCACTCAGAACTAGCAGTAATCAGCTAGCCGCCATGCTATCAGGAAGTTTTCATTCAGTAACTCAGGATTGTTTATTGTAATGGATCCTGTATTTGCCTTTGAATGTTAAGTTTTATACTTGAATATTTTGGCAATGTTGAGAGGTTTTATTTTGGCTCTTTGTATTATTTAGCCTCTTCAGAGCTTCATATGTTATCAGTCTGTTAAAGATAGTATTACTGATAGCAGTACAATTTGCACAATGCCTGTTTTGTTTAGTTTTCTTCTTGGAAAAAGTTATTAAAAACACATTTTTGTCTAAATTAAGGTGAATTCATGGTTCCTTTTTCCACATAATGTAACCGGTAGTGTTTATGATAAAAAAAATAAAAAATAATTATGTGATCGGTATCGGTGATCGGCCCTCATGGCTGATCGGTATCGGCATAGGCAGGAAAAAACCTGATCGACACATCTCTAATATATATATATATATCGTCGGCTGAAAAACATATATATATATATATATATATATATATATATGTGTTTTCCAGCTTCAGAGATTTGAGTCCAAAATCTGATGCGAGATTCATCCGTGCTGCAGTGAATCTGTCTCTCTTTATATATGTGTGTGTGTATGTGTACAAATGTATGTATATACATACATATAAACATGTATCCAAAATATATTATTCAGTATTAATCATTATTTGTGTTTGTATAGTTATATAAATATGTATTGATATTACTAAATAATTTATTAAATTAATTATGAACGGCTGTGTGCTTTTTAATATGCTAATCATACATCAATATCAGAATATTCCATTCCTATTCTATTGTTATAGCCACTAAGCATATTTAAATATGCTGAACTATGTATTAAAATATACTTAAAAAATACAATTGTTTATAAATGTAGCTTTGATAGATGTTTGAATATGGTTTCCAGTAACAAAAAAGCGTGTTATGATCGATTAAATGCGCTGATGTCATTGTGCCTGCTAAACACATAAGCTGAGTGGAGTGGTGGACCGCTCCAAGATGGCCGCCCTAAATCTCGTCAGCGACAATAGGCGAGAGCGGTGCATGAGGCGTCTATCCTTATATTATGTCTATGACGGTAAGCAGCCGCCGACTTCATTTTCCCCCATAGAAGAAGTGCGCGGTGCATGCTGGGATAGTTGTCAGAATGCTGGTTTGTTAATAAAGTTTGATAATACATTTAAAGTCAAGGGGGGCGGAATGGCGGGGAAAGAGAGACATAGACTGCAGCGGCAGCGTGTCGGTTGGTCTGTGTTACCCAGAAAGCAGTTGGGCACAATATCGGAACACCAACACCGTGAGTGAAACAACGACTGGGGCAGCCTTCTATATAAAGTACTCGGGGACCACTCCTTTACATTCTGGATGTGTAATAATAGAGTACGGAAAAAAGTGGCAACTCAGGCGTCTATTCCATGCGCCTTATATATGAAAAAAGTTTTAAAATAGGCCATTCATTGAAGGTGCGCCTTATAGTGCGGAAAATACGGTAACATACATTTTTCATATATTTTCTTTTTTATCCATCATAATTTATGTGAGATTTACCATCTCAGCTACTAAAAATATTTTTTGCCTTGTGAAGATACACAAGTCATCTAGAATCCATTCAAATGGTGAACAAAGTCATTAGTATGCTGAACATGAAACATGTCATTTAAAATTTAGAATAATTGCATTCAACTTTTGCAATTAAGATATTGCACATATCGATGATGTGAGGACAGGAGTCATTCGGTATATTGCTTAGTGTTAGTCAGGGTCTAATAAACCCAGACTCTAAACTACTGGGCTATAATTCCAGACAATGTGTGGTACAAACTCTGTGCATCGCCAAAGGAACACCCGAGCCTAAGTTAGAACTTGGGAAAGTAATTCCAATCACAATATATGATGCTTACTGTATCTTCTTGGCCTCTTAAAAGGGTCAGCAGACAGAAAATAAAATTAGACCAAAGCTTGTGTGCAAACAAGAGGATTCACTTCAACATAAACTGTATATGTGTCTCTGGTGAAATTTGGTTGAAACTAGAGCTGGGACTTTGACACATTAATTTTGATTGATAAATTACATAGATTTTTATGACACTTGCCATCATGTTGTTTTTTTATTTTTATTTTTTATTTTTTCAAATAAACGTCCAGAGCCAGAACTCTTGCTATGTGTTTCTGGTACATCTGTAAATCCAACGCACAAGCAACATCCACTTACTGGCAATGGATGACAAGTTAGCTACTCTTGGCCAACTTAGTTATTGCTTCAAAACGATCCGAGAGGACGCTAGAAAAGACAATTATTGTGTTCAAGTTGGACTAAAAGAAGTTAGCTTATCAGCAACACTTTTTAAGCCTAAAAAAGCATCTCAGTCCTAAACATGTGGCAACAGCACAGACGTCCCCAATGCTAACATCCATATTGCTAAAGAAGTTCCATAAATGATCATTAGATCCTGAAACACTGGAATGGGTAGAATCTGATGGTTGAATGTCCTAAATAACAGATTAAAAAACAATCATATTTGCTATTGAGCTCATATGTCTATTTATTCAGTAATTTAGCAGCACAAAGGGTGTTTCAACTGAAAATGTTTATTTTGTTGATGTATGATTTTTTTATTAAAATATGATTCATTTCGATTAATCAATTACAGAGCCTGCAATGAACTGGGTGGGTAGAGTTGCAATACTTCATAATAATATTACTCAAGTAAAAGTAAAAAGTACAATGCAGTACATGTACTCCTAAAAGTAAATTTATTTCTCTAAAAAGTTACTCAAGTAACTGAGTAAATGTAACTACCTGCTACACAAACTGCCCTGAACCCTCCGCCAGGTTTAAAGACATGAACAGTTCCTGACTGAGTGGTATAACATGACTGATAAAAACGAGTGATGACTCGCTCAGTGCTGCTCTTTTATTCATTGCCTAATTAAATCCTTCCAACAAAAAAGCCCAGCAGTGCTCATCAGACAAACTCGTTTTTTTTATCCCCTCAACTGCCTGTGACATTCAGCTGCCTCTTTTCATGATTTGAACTATCTGGGAGTGTTTATCTACTGCAGGATGCTCTCAGAAATCAGAATCCAAATGACACCCTTAACTATGTCAAAGGAAACCAGTACCTCATATGAAAGCACATGCTATGATCACGAAGAAATTCAGCTGGCTGTGTATGACTAGGAAGAAGAATTTAGTTGACTCACTGTCAGTGAATTTGCTTCAGACAAACAAATGTAGATCATTTGCATTCGAGATCCTTTATGCTGAAGCTAATTTTTGATGTAAATGAGCTTTGTTTTTCTGAACAATGTGTAGTGTCAGTAAATGCATCATTATTTACATATTCCAAATGACTTGCATGACTGAATTTATTTACAGTTACAAATAAGTTGGTATGTTTACTGCTAAAGAGACACTGAATTAGGTACAGTATTAGTCTGAATGTAGAACATACAAATGGAGGCTTTCTGCATTCCCATTAGAAAAAATCTGAAATCATTGGGAACAATTCTGTTCACTAGATGGCAGTGATGTGATTCTAATACAAAATCTTGTGTGTGTAGAATATGCATCAATCAGCATACGATGAAAACATATTCCACTTTGCCTCAAAATGTCTTCTGGTCTCATTGTAGCCACATTTGGTGAAATAAAATTTATTTGGATGTGTTACAGACAATCTTTAGAGCATTTTTTGGGGACCTTTATACTACTGACCAATAAAAATTGGAGCATGTTTATGTTCAGGGTCATTGTCCTGCTGGAAGGTGAACTCCCAGCCAAGTCTTAAAGGGGCAGTATCATGTAAAATCAACTTATTTTAGCTTTACATCATGTTATAATGTTATTCCCTCATCAAAAATATAATAACTGGAGTGTTGCTTTAATTCTTTCATGCATGTTTGAAAAATCCTTTAGTCCTTTAGTCTCCATGGCAACCATTCCGCTGTTCAAAAAGCCTGGGTGGACCTAGGCTTTTTGGTCCACCCAAAGGGTTTGAAGCTTCGTCTCAAAGCTTCGCCTTTGAGACAAAGCTTCTTCTCAGAACTGCAGTGTCCAAGTTCAGCTCCTCCACTCAGCTCCTTCAGACTACCCAGCAGCAATTAGCAAATGTGCACATGCTGAACTCATTATAGGAGCTACTTCTCAGTGAAAGACTGGTAAAAAAGTTTGTTTTAAAGGGTTAGCAGAGGAGTGATGTTGTGATGACTTCCTGACAGCGTTTTTTTAAAGAAGCAGAGACTCAATCTCAATGTGTTAAATATCAAAGTCAAATTTCTTTTGAGTCACATTTGACATATACAGCATTTTATAACAACTGAAGGTAACAGTTTCCCGATTGTGCTACAAAATGTTACCGAGTTTCTGAAAAAAATATATAATAATGCCCCTTTAAGTGCTACAAGAGTTTTTAAAAAAGCCAGACACACTTTAACTAATTAATTAATGGCCAGATGTTCCAGACCAAAAAGGATGTTGACTTTTATTTTTCAGCACACATTAAGTGCACATAATCACTTTTTTTGGTATTCACTGTATATATGTGAGAAAACACTTTGTCTTTGACAGATCCTTCAGGTGGAGGGTCATATGAGGAGATACTCTGACGTGCGGTCCACACAAACACCAGATTTTACAGATTATGTTCAGGCCCTGTGTAGCTCTGCTCCTCACCATATCTCATACATCTGAAACTCAGGAGCAGAGCCTCGGGCAAGAATGTTCCTTTCCTTTAAGTTCTGTCTGCCCGGCATTAAAATTGACAGACTCTGCAGAGTCCGGCTCCATTCAGGCATTTGTTATTCAATGATCTGTTACGTCATTTCAAACATTTTATATGGAACGATCTTACCTTTATTGTCTCTACATGCCACAGTTTATTATATGTAAGATTCCATGATTTTGAGTCTGGCATTATAGCTCATATGCTAATGTGGCTTTCAGGGGTTTGAAACTCAATGCATTTCTAGCCTTAAAATGAAAAGAAATGAAAAACATTTACTGCGTCAGGCTAGCAACCTCTCCAGGGTGAACCCCTCTCGCCTGGAACGTTAGCTGGAGATCGGCACCAGCAACCCTCCCTCCTCCACTAGGGACAAGGGTGTTAGAAAACGAATAGACGGAAAAATTTACCTTGAGGAATGTTCCACCAAGCTACTGCAGCTAGATTCCAGTTCTGCAGTGTGGTGAATGCTTATATCAATACTTGTTTGGCTTCTTGATCAAAATAGATCTGCTCTATTTTAAAACCTAAACACTTATCCTAGACTGAATTAAATACAGATTCTTTGACACCTCCATTCTGTTTTGAAAGAAGTGAAATGTCCCTTTTATTAAATCAGAACAGGTTAAACTATCCGAGAGCTCTTGTGCAGAAGTTGTTATGGAAGGAAGAAGAATGAAACTCAGGTATTTTCAATATCAGTGAAAGCTGAAGAGTAAGTGTCAAAGCTATGCTAACATACCTGCATAATCATAAGAAAGTAAGAAAGTTAGAATGGCAAAATTGCCAGACCAGCTACACTACGCCATAGAAAAGAATTAAGAATTAAAGGACATTCTGATTTTCCTTCACCTCTTGTAGACTTTTGTTGTAAATGTGTCTCAAATTGCTGACGGCCTCAATGGGATACATTAGTGTATGTACTAAATTATAAAACCCTAGAAGAAATTATAAGTCAATTAAGCTCCAGTTCCTGCTGTCTGGATGTCCTACCCACACATTTCTTTTAAGAAAGTTCTGCCTGTTGTTGCTACTGATCTGATCCAAACAGTGAACTCATCGCTCTCTTCAGGTGTTTTCCCCCAGGCTTTGAAAACAGCAGTTATCAAACCACTGATTAAAAAAGAACAATCTGGACAAATCCCTACTGCTGAATTACAGGCCGATCTCCAACCTCCCATTCATCAGCAAAATTATTGAAAAAGCAGTTTTTAAACAATTAAATAACTTCCTAACAATAATGAATCACTTTGACTCCTTCCAGTCTGGTTTTCGTGCTCACCACAGCACGGAGACGGCCCTTGTAAAAGTGTTCAATGACATCCATATAAATACAGACTGTGGGAGAACCACAGTGCTGGTTCTGTTGGACCTCAGTGCAGCTTTCGACACTGTTGACCACGACATTTTACTGAACCGGCTGGAGAGTTGGGTCGGACTCTCCGGTCCAGTGCTCAACTGGTTTGAATCTTACATAAAGAACAGAGATTTCTTTGTTTCAATCGGAAACTTCTCATCAGAAAGGTCAAAGGTCACATGTGGGGTACCCCAAGGTTCAATCCTAGGACCCCTTCTTTTCAATATTTATATTCTCCCACTGGCTAAGGTCATAACAGGACATAGGATTAGCTATCACAATTATGCGGATGATACACAGCTCCACATCACGATGTCACCAGGTGACTCTGAACCCATCCAATCACTGAATAGATGCTTAGAACAGATAAATGTGTGGATGTGCCAAAACTTTCTCCAGCTGAACAGAAACGAAACTGAAGTTATTATCTTTGGACCTAAAGAGGAGCGAACTACAATCAATGCACAGCTTCAGTTATTACAACTAAAAACCAGCGATCAGCCCGAAACCTGGGAGTAGTGATGACCTCTGACCTGAACCTTCAGAGCCACATTAAGACAGTCACAAAGTCGGCCTTCTATCACCTGAAGAACATCTCTAGGATTAGAGGACTGATGTCTCAGCACGATCTAGAGAAACTCATCCATGCATTTATCTTTAGCCGCATTGATTACTGCAACAGCGTCTTCACAGGTCTGACTAATCAATCAAACAGCTGCAGCTGATCCAGAAGCTGCTGCTGCTGTTCTCACTAAAACCAGGAAGATGGAGACATAACACCAGTTTTAAAGTCCCTACACTGGCTCCCTGTAGCTCAGAGAATAGACTTTAAAATACTGATGTTAGTTTATAAATCACTGAACGGTTTGGTACCACAATACCTTAAAGATCTGTTATTGTTGTACCAACCGTCTAGACCCCTCAGATCTACTGGTTCTGGTTCTGCTCTGCATCCCCAGAACCAGACGAGGAGAAGCAGCATTCAGTTTCTATGCACCACAGATTTGGAACAAACTTCCAGAAAACTGTAAAACAGCTGAAACACTGGGTGCTTTTAAATCTCAACTTAAAACCCACCTGTTTAGAGTTGCTTATGGCTAAATTAGGGTTAGAGTGCAGGTTTTGATGTCTTCCATGTTTTTATGTCTTTAATGTTTTTAATTTCTTTTTCTTTCTTTTCGATGTTTTAATGATGTAGTTTTTTGTTTGTTTTTTGTTTAATCTCTTTCTCACTGATTATTTCTGTTTTTATTTTAATGATGTAAAGCACTTTGAAATGCCTTGCTGCTGAAATGTGCTATACAAATAAAATTTGATTGATTGATTGATGTATCCCACTAATGCCGGATGATGCAAATTCTACACATTCCAAGATAATATTGGAAGCATTCTGCTGCCATCTAGCAGTCAGAGCTTCAACTAATTCAGCTAAATTTGCATACTAAATATTTAAATATACATTTACAGACCCATCTAATAAGTTAATATACTAGAAAAGCCCACAAGTTTTAGGAACGTTATCACTAAGTGAAACACATTACATAGATTAACTACACTCAGACCGGAGTTTGTAAGCCTGAATTTCTGTTAACTATGATGACTTTCCATGTACAGCTACTGAAAACATGACATTTAAAATGATCATATTACATGAGACAAATAAAACACTATGTCCACAAACAGAAATGCAGGCTTAATTAAATCTATGTTTAATACCTGTTTGAAGGTTGTTATTTTCAAAGGGTACTTTTAATCTGACAAACAAGAATGGCTCAATTGGTGTAGAACTATTTATTGAATCAAAGTCAAAGCACACAGCAGTTGTTAACCCAAATTTAACCTCACTAACCCTCCCCAACACAAATAACGAAGAATGTTTATTATATATATGTTGCACACAAAGTCTCAACTAGTTTATGAATTTCAGAGTTATGACCAATGACAGTTACTTATATGTTGGCCCACATTGACTGTGAGCCAACACACAATTTCATTACTATCCATCAGGACCTCAGAGGAAACACACCATTCGATTAAAGTCATAAAGGTGCAGATTCTTTACATTTTGTTATAATGAACCTATAAAATCAAATTTCTTCAGAGCAAATATGTTCAAACTCTCTGAAGCCGCCTCCTTCTTGATACATTCATATGAGAATATGATTTCCCATGCCACCAAATCAGAGAGACACAACAGCAGGAGATGTAAGGAGATGATGAATGATTTCATCAGTCAGCACTGAGCTCTCAAACCACTGAATGGTTGCTCTGCCACAGACCCATGAGCCTGACGCAAGTGGCTGGGCTGAGATAAGGGAATACCAACAGAGCCACACGCTGACAGACACTACAAGCACATTATGCATTTTGTGATGATGATCAAATGTGTTTGGTTTGTCTTTTGTTTGAGGACATGAAACAAGACATTGATGTAAGGGCAAAAATCACCTCATGCATTTGCAGGTTGGTGTTTGGGACCCTCATCTTGGCTTCTAGAAGATTGATGGGATTGGTCGTGTAGCTTTTCAAACTGCGACTTTCCTTCAGGTGGGCCTGGAGCTTCTCCCTGCGCCTCCTAAAGGATGATAAAACAAACAAAGAAACAAAAGAATTGAGAAATGATCATAAAAATCATTTGCAATTTGTGGTCTGCAATCTGATTTTGATTGCAGACCACAAGTTGCAAAGACAAGTATGGAAATCGAAACTATCATCCAGGAGCCAATAGCTGCTTCCTACTACTGTTGATGCACCTGTACAATCAGAAAGATATATCACCAATTCGGTTTCCACTAGATATTTGAATGAAGGACAGACTGAAATTTACCAGACAGAACAAAGAAAAGACCAGGACCTCTGGAGCAATGCTGGAGTAGAGCTAAATACAGCCCAGAATTGGTTTTGGATTTATTAAAACTTTACACAAAGAGGAAGGAAAAATGTTTATTTTAACTCCATTAAAATTACTGCAGATGTTTGAGGAAAATATGTAAGTTTTGCCTTTTTTTTTTTTTTATAAACTTTGTATAAAAAAGGTTAAACTGAAGCAACTGGGCCACCAAAATCACACAATAATCCAAAACTACTACAGTCTGGTTGAGAATTAAGTAAAGGAAAGACCTGGAAAAATGACTAGCGGTGTAATCGTGTAAATTTTATTATCACTAGATGGCAGTAGGTACAGAACATTTTACATTAAAACAAGAGAATTAGTGATACATGAATGTTACTATTCATGCATCACACACGACAGTGTTGTGGCTGTTCAGGTGTATTTTTGAAGTGGACATGTTAAGTGCAATTTGAAATAAGAAATGTAAAATATGATAAAAATAATTTTTTGTGTTTTATTCCTATTCAAGACACTTTGATAAGAATAACTATATATGTAATATAGGCGGCTACAGAGTATCTTTGTTTACATTTTTGATTGGTGGTGTGCCTAGTGATTTTTTTCAATTAAAACAATGTACCTTGGCTCAAAAAAGGTTGAAAAACACTGGCTAATAAGAATGATCGATCAGCCATTATTATCATGGAAATCCTCACTGCGCCGCGGATTCTGGCTGCGGGTTTTTCCTCTTCGTCTTCCTGCTCAAACCACAGCGCCGCTGCTGCTGCGCGCCCGCTTCGGATGTTATCAACCTAAGCTAAAAGCTAATTATGAAGTGAATGCTACCAGATGAAATTTGCATTAATTTCGCGATCTCACTGCTTCTGCAGCTGCTCCGTTCGCGCCGCTGCTCCTTTCCGCTTCTCTTTCACGGTTACTTACACAACTTTACTTCGTTTCTCAGCAACAAAATACAGCCCATCGTTATTTATTGAAGATTTTACATTTCCAAAAACACAGGAATCTAATGTTTTGTTTCGTTTTGTACGTTTGGAAGCTCATTCCCTCTCACATAATCGGAAAAACCGGGGAATGGCGGCGCTTTTGACATTCGGAAAAATATGGTTTACTAATTTCAGCATAACTCCGGTTATACTTGGCCTATTAACACAATTTAAAAACTGGTGTGTAGTTTATAATGTGCACTTTAAGCTCAGGTTGAACGTGAAACTGAGGGAGGCGGAGTCTTGCTGCTACGCCGTAACAAACTAGACGTTAAAAAGAGCTATAAGGCTTAGGATCCCTATGGTTTAACGGATCGATACTCGCGGATGAAAAATCAATATTTTCCGAGGGCGGAAAATATTGATATATATTGCCGAATCAATTTATTTATACAGCCCTATAAATGATAGTGAAATAAAATCCAGTCCAACATCTGGTTTGAGGTGATTCCTCTGGAACCTGTTGGAGGAAAAATATCCCAACTTCAGAAGATGAGCTTTTAACCTAAGAGAGCTCTGTGGATCCTCCTGTCAGTATGAGAGTCAGGATGAGGAGGCGCCATGTTAGGAAGAGAAGTGGAAGCTGCAGGATCTTCAGAACCAACAGGTCATGAGGCTGGGCTACTGATTATCCCTCTGTCTTGACACAGGATCAATAGAACCAGTTTAAAAGCTAAAATAAATGGTTATATGCCAGACATGGAAAACTGAGATGCACTCTATGCCATGATGTTCAGGATTTAGGTCTCATGGCATCTCAAGGTGTCAACATTGCAGCCAGTGGGCTGAAGGAGGAAATACAGCTATATTTTGTAGCAATTTAAGGGCTTCCTTAGCTTTTATCGCTTCGCAAAAAAATTAATCAGCACAGAAACTCCAAAGCAAACAAAGAAGCTATATATATATATATATATATTTTTTTTTTGTCATAGTACCCCCAAGAATTTAAAACTACTTTCACCCCTGGGTATCCCTGATAATGAGACACAGGAAGAAAATTTGTTTCCTCAGAAACGCTCTGCACAGAACACTCACTTCTTCATTAATTTTCCCCCAAGCATCAATTAAAAGAAATGGAAGAGAAGGAGTGTTTGAGTTCATGTGTCGCAACTTGACTTCGGATGATAATTTACGTTGCAATCTATTGAGTCAGGGCCATTTCTAAGACGTTATTTAATTAGAATCATTCAATCTCAATCCTCTCTCACGTTACAGGCGAACACGCCAAAAGACTAAAGTCGCTGACCGACAAACTGATTAGTTTAACCCTAACCTTGCGCAGGCGCAGCGCAGACCCTCATGATGAAAGGTCAAGAGATAATCATGTTAGAGGAAGTGGAATAATAAGACGTCGTGGCATGGAGGGGTGTAATCTGATTTCTTCTATTCATCTGAAAAAGATTCTTCTGGTTTGTTGCTCCAACCAGTGCACTTTACATGCTCTTAATTATTGTGACCGGCTGCCCAAGCTTGTGCAATTACAGTGTCCTGGAGGAAAATGCACAGAAACCCCGTGTATCACGACTTCATTATGTTGTGCCAGAGGTATGCTCATTATCAGATTCAGCCGATAAAGCCTCTACTGCCGCTGTCTGGGAGATTCTCTGCTGCGTGACAGCAGTGTAATGAAGTGTTTGCAAACAGCCTCATGGCAAGCTCCTGAGCTTTCCACCTCTGTGGCACTTTAATTATATCATGTCAGATGAATGCTGAAACATATGGAACACACTATGGAACTTTTGGAAAAGTTTTCACTGAAACAAGGAGCCATGTAGCCTTTCTAAAGTTCGGTCTAAACAAACCGAATGTCTCAGAATGCAAAACTTTGTGACGGATTCCTAAATTAGTCTAATCAATAGATTAGACAAAAAGGTGATGTGTCACTTTTTTGGGTGACACATCAAAAAGGTGTTACCCAATGTTTCTGTTTAGATTACTATTTTAAAAATGCTGGAATTAATTCAGTTTATTTGATAAGCAATCCAGAAATGTTGGATTTCAGGTTTTCTGTTGCTACAAAACCTTTTTAAAATTTGATTCTATGTAATAAATCAACACAAGACAGTGTGTAAATTGGAAGGTAGGTTTGGATTGTGTGCGTGTGCATGCGTGTGTTTGTGTATTGCGATAAAAGATGTATAATATACACAATTTCTCTACCCCATGATGGCTATGAAAATTGAATGTTTTATACATAGTTCATATATTGTCACCTTTGTAATGGCCAGAGTCACTATTTGACTAAATTTATTTAGGCAAAAAAAAAAATATATATATATATATAAATCCCCACCTCTTTCTTTCCAAAAGATCTTTTATGAAAAAACAAACAAATAAAAACACACTATTGGCAAAAAATAAATTCCGACATTAGGAAGGTGTCTTTAAGCCAGAATTTTCATTAAGGCTAACCCTAACCCATACAACAACGACTCAACATTTTCATCAACATTAGCTGTTTCTCTAGAGCAGTGGTGTTCAAAGTCGGTCCTCAAGGGCCAGCATCCTGCATGTTTTAGTTCTCTCCCTGTTGGTAGTAACAACCTTTTCAGCAAGAAAATGTTCCTCTTAGGCCTCTAACGAGCCATCATTTGATCAAGGTGCATTAAACCAGGGGGAGAACTAAAACATGCAGGATGCCGGGCCTCAAGGACAGACTTTGGACACCGCTGCTCTAGAGTTACCAAAGGCCTGTCTAGTTTTGTCTAATTTTGCCATTGCTCATCATCTCAGTCTACATGTCTTGGTAGGTATGCAGTTGTACCATATTCTTTCCATGCTGGATTAAACAACTTGAATTATTCAAAACATGAATTATGGGTAACACTTTATTTGAATGGGGGTGAATAAGACTGACATGACACTGTCATAAACATGACATAACACCTGTCATAAACATGAATAAGCCTTCATGAAAATTTATATTTAAGATCTGTGGACGTGATGCTAGCAAAGCTAGCTGTACAGATTGAGACAGATGTTGCATCTGTGATGAAAAAAAGTTGGCACTCATGTACTGAATTATTGTGTGGAGGTGTTGACTGAGGTGTCGCATATATGGGACAATGCTATGACCAAAGTCTGCATTGATATGACATTCAAGAACGATATTATTCTTCTGGATGGATTTTTTAATGATTAAATTTATTTCAGCTCCAAGTATTTAATATCTAGGTGTTTTATGGGAATGTGGATCTTTCAGATCAATTTGAGGAGCAATTTTGATAGGTAAAACTTTATTTTCTTGTGTCACGTAGCATGGGGTGCTGGTCTTGGTCTTGACTTGGTCTTGGGTAGGTGGTCTTGACTACAACTCTGCTACGTGGCTCCTTGGTTGCCTGTCCTCCCCCACCCACTTTCTTTCCATCCCCTTTCTGTTGGATTTCTTTAAAAATAAATGCCACTAGTGGGAAAAAAAAGTGAAGTTCATGCTATGTTAGGACAGAAGACAAGATGTTTTCATCCCTGAAATTATGATGCATAGAATCACATATCTAAGTCTAAACTATGCTACAGAGAGTAAACATAATAAAAACATGCTTTATCTGTGGCATTGTTCATTAAAATGGCACATTTCTAATGTATTAAAATTAAATATGATCGGCTGCATTACCTAGGGATTAGGTAATGCGTTTAGTAAGTACTTTTACTTTTAATACTTAAGTATTTTTAAAAGCCAATACTTTTTTACTTTTACTTAAGTACAAATGTTAATGTGGTAGTTTTACTTTTACTTGAGTACATTTTTGGCTGTGTATTTGTACTTTTACTTAAGTAAATTTTTTGAGTACTTTCTCCACCACTGAATATACTGTAGGTGGTCTCAGTTTATATCAAACTATTCAACAGACTTTTAAAGGCAATAGGTCACACTGAATTCTTTAGGGTCATTTGCTTTTCAATTGTGTTGGTCTGTCAAAAAAATCTCAATAAACAAATTAAACTGTTATTACATGACCTAACGAGGACAGGTTCAAAAGATCTGAATCATTTTGTATGGAACTGAAGAAAAGTCAACATCTTGAAACAGCTTAAGGTTTCAGTTGAATAAGAATGTTTGAAAGCAGCATAACTAACCAGTTTGTACAAAAAAAAATATTTTATCCATCATGCTAAGAAAACACATGAAAAAGCCATCATTTGATCCCTGCAGTTAAGTGGTACTAATTATGCCTCTTATCCTGTTATTTAATCTTGGAGCCATTTTGTGGAGCGATGTCTTATCAATAGATGGTGAGATAGAGAGCAGGTCCTGGGGCAGACACAAATCAGGATTTATGAAGTGAATCCTGCTAACTAAAGTTCTCATATGAATAAAAACGGATGAAGAGATGTGAAACTGTCTACATCACACACAGAACCAGAGCGAACCTTTTAAATGACAGATGGTTGTTGTGTAGCCTGGAATCTTGTAGCAAGATTATTTTTTAAATGTCTGAGATATCTTCTAATCTGGTTCTGTATGGATTATTAAACTGGAGTTTATCACTGATTGACTTTCATTGAATTCTTTTAGTTTTCCATTTGGCGTCATGCTTCCGTTACTGACATCCACGTTTTGCAATAATTTATGGGGTTTTGTTTGTAAAGCATGAAACATAAATATAGTTCACACTCGAGGTAACTAGTTTATTAATACTTTAATGTTTAAATAAACAATAAAAGATATGGTGGAATGAAGTACATAGCTGGACTGTATAAACATTCCATTATATTTGTTCAAGGAGTGTGTATGAGGTTAGGTTGACCAGTGAGTTAAAGAGGAGTTTAGTCAGGTTAATTTAACTTTTGCCACTTTTTAATTTTAAGCTGCACATAGAAAATATTTCAATTGCAGTTATAAAAAGTTTTAGTAAACTACATGAAGACTGATGAGAGATATCAAGCACTGAAGCATGGATGGCAGTTCCACAGTCGGAGTGTTAAACTCATTGTGCGTCTGTTGGCAGAGACACAAAAGGAATGAAAATTAGTCCGTCTCTGAATGCATGCACACTGCAAATTAAGGGGCACAGGCGAAGGCACGAACTGAAGAGTAAGCTGTCTTTTATTCAGTAGTATTTGTGTCAGAATCTTTTCTTGTTTGTGTGAATAAAAAAAAAAGAAACGTCGACTTCATCGTCATTCAGGTCGTTTGGAGTTGCTCCCCCACACCCTCCTCTTCTAGATCTGCATGCATCTTCTCGGCTGAACAGTCAACTTCCCAGACTCAATTATAGATTCATTGAGAGCGCCTGTCCATCATGTCTTGATCCGATTATCTTGTTGTCAGGCTGCTCACTCACTCACATCATTACAGTGGAAAACCTATGGAATTACAGTTCTATCTATCAGCCTGCTCCACAGTATTTATAATACTCTAACACAGTGGTACCCAACCCCCCAATTGGTACCGGGCCGTGCAAGAAATAATTAAATATATTTCCGTTTTAGGTATTATTTGAGTCTGGGGGATCTTTTATTTTCAAAATCCCTTAACCAGATTCTCTGGTTTACGTCTTGTGCGCCACCATTGAGCCCACAAGCAGCAAAATGAGTAAGAAACAGATCAGGTGTCTTAGGAAAGTTTCTTTGCAAAGGGGTAAAGGCCCAGAGAAGAGACAGGAGAATGGATTTATCCCGGACCGGTAGGTGAGTCCCACATTACAAGCCCGCTCTGCATGATATGGGGTGATTGACTCACTAATGAGGCAATGAAGAGACCAAGCAGGCTGTGCATAGAAGCAACACTTTGGGTGTTATTGTCTCCCATCACTCCCAGATGGGATCGTCTCATTGCAGAGAAACAAGCTGAGGGCTCCCATTAGTCGCTATCGTGAGTTAAAATTTTCACGAAAGTAAAATGTTTCGGCCGGTTTTGTTGCGCATCTGTATCTTATTTTGAAGGGATATGTAAACGTTACCATAGCGAATTGAGTCAGAGCGTTAGGGCAGTGGTCAAGAGGAGAGGAGTAGAGCTTGTGAGTCTGAAGTCTGGTTTACATGGCACGATTTAAGAATTGTCGGCCGATTCTCCAAATCTCTGTGACCACAGAGCTGATAAAAGTACAACAAGTTCGATTGGTTTGTGTGTCCAAGGCAGGAGCAACACACCACACACCAACTGATTCCACTCATAAACATCCCGGTTACAGAGGATAATCCAGTAAAATCCCCAACATAGCGGGAATTTAGAATAACCAAACACGGATGACGATATAGAAATAGTGATAGTTTGTGGACTCATTTTAAGTGATAAAAGACGTAACAAAAAGAAAAGACTTTGGATAAATGACGGCGGGAGCAGCCGCTCTATCTGCTACACTATGATTTGGAGGTAAGTTGTGTTTTTTCGTAGTTAACATTTTTAAAGGAATAAACATAACCACATATAATAAACATATATAATAACAACCTTTACATAAATAATAAACATTTCCACATATTATGTCCGATATCCACCAGACTCTCAGTTGCGCCATGTCAGTTGTTTGAGATTCCCCTCCATTCTTACGTCACCACGCTTTCTGATTGGCTACCTGTCACATTCAACTGGTTGCGTTCTCGCTCCCAGTCAGGGAAAACCCCACAGGCTGCTGTAATTGGGCCAAGACAATGTTGAATATGTTCGATGTTAGATCGGGCATATTCAACAAAAAATTAAATATGTTTAATTGTGTTAGTTTAGCACCTGAAAATAGATATTTCAAAAGTAATGTTTGAGAGGATGCTGCTGATCAGTAAAATCATTGCACTTATAATTCTATTGGTGAAAGAAAATTTATATATATATATATATATATATATATATATATATATATATATATATATATATAAACACTTTATTAGAAATTGCTTTGTGTCGTAATGGACACAGAAATGAAAAATAAAAGAGAAAAGAGGATAAAAAGTTTAAAAGGAAAGGAAATAGGAGTAGAGGAGAGAAAGAAGCACAGAGAGAACTCAAATCAACACCTCTCTGAAGTTGATGTCTGCCTCTACACCTGCATAAAGAAAGAAACCAGAACACACAAGTTGAAGAAAAGTTGTTGATAGACCCAAGATTTTTCAGGGTTTGTCACTTAGAATCCAAATTTATCAAATGTTCACCTCAACTATGAGTCATACTTTGGGATTTTCTGATTTTTTTAAGATTCTGTCTGTCACAGTTGATGTCAGACCTATGATGGATTTACATTTTTTAAGTGGGAAAACTTGAAAAATCAGCATTGAATCAAATCTTTACTTTCCCCACTGTAAAGATGACAGATTCTTACAATGAAAAAGTTTGCTGCTTTAGCTTTACTACTCAGCAATCTCCTTCACATGAAAATTATATGAATACTGTCTGTTACTACCCAATAGTAAGTCCCGCCTACTCCTCACAACTCTTCGGACTCACTACTGCCCAGTTCTCTGTCCAACAGGTCCGGAAAATCCCCAGAAACTCGGGTCTTACCCTAGCGATAGTTTGTGGAGAATAATCTGTTTAAACTGGGGTCGGAAAGGACTCGTCTAGCTCTGACTACCTTCGATCCAGAAGTTATGACCTTTTACAGTTGAGGGGCAATCCGCTGAGTAGCCCTCACAGCGACATAACCCCTACAACCACTCCTGTTAACGGTAGCTCCTTTCCTAAAATAACGGCACTTGTTAACGGCTAGATTAAATTTAGTGACTTAGATTTAAGTCCTAAGGTCATTATTTTAGTTTTGGCTAAAAGCAACCTATAAAACATTCCTACTTTTTCCTCCCAGAATCAAACTTCATAGCTATTTCACAACCATCAAAGAACTTTAAGGTGACTCATTAATTGAATGTCCACAACATCTTTTAGATTTTCTTAAATGCTAATTATTTTATTAGTAAGGCAATTTTGCAAGGGTCAGTACAGCTTAATTCAGTAGCAGAAATAATCAAATAAGTAAAATCAATAATCTAGCCTATCTTTCCCTAATGCTGACACTGAGAACTAAAAAAGGGAAACTTTGAGAGAGACGGACAGAGTTTGGCATTTTGAACCCCAGAACTGGCCTGATGATGAAGAAGGTGTTGCAGCAGCAGGAGGTTCCCAGTACAGGAAGAGTACTGACTTAGAGCAGCAGGTCTCGGGCCTCAGGGTGACTTCCTCATGCGCGTAGCGGTCCTCAGCTTCTTGTCTTGCAGCTCTGTAGCTCCCTTCTCCTCGTCTCACGATCTTCCTGGTCCCACGGAAGGAACACACCAGTTCTTCCTCTTTGCCTTTGTTCTTTGCCTTTGTCTTTATCTTCATCTTTGCCTTGGTCTTTGTCTTTGGGGGTCTAAACCCAGCTGTTGAGAGAAGTGCGATTTGAAGCCACATGTTGCGGGGCTAACGGGTTGGTCCCCATGTGCAGAACAGTCTTCGGTTCTGTGGCCCCGGCTCTTCTTCAGCTGCAGAGTTCTTTGTCCATCTCCGTCTTGGCTCGAAGCTGCCTGAAGGATCCAACCAAAGTTTCCTCTGTTGCACCCACCTTATAAAGGGTTTATCCACCTTTTGGTGCGTTTACATTGGCTAGCTTTGTTGCTGTGCCTCTCATTGGCTGACTGCTTGGACAGATGATCTCATATCCGTCACTTTGGAGACCTCATGACCTGATGTCTGTTCTAATGTCCCCAAGTTGCTCAACAGTTCCTCCTACCTCTGTTTCCTGCCCAACCTTTTCTTGAAGTTTAGCAATAAGGCCTTAGTCACCTCCGCTATCCTATCAGTTCCTCTTTTCCCCTGTCCTTCCACCTACCATCTACCTCCTACACAACATCAGTGACCTTTAATTACAGTTACAACATTTTACACCTTTTCAAGTTCAATGTCAAAATCACATTTATAACCTTTTAGTTTCTCTGATTTAACATTCATTTATAATGTTATAATAACCATAACTTATTAGTTACTCTTATTATAATCATAAGGTGAGTTATTACAGACACTTCTGAAAAGAAACCAATAATAATCCATTATTGTAATTATCTGATACCATGTTACAGTTACTTGTTTCACCTTTAAGTACTTCCACAAGTGTAAGAGTAAGTGTAAATATTCTTATAATCAAACCAACATCAACCACTGGTTAAACCAATATTAATTATTGGCATAATTATAAGTCATTATTTTAAGTATTTTACTGTGGGTTTTATCCAATCTCTCAAAATATTTAGATTTTATTCTTTAAAAACCTTTAATGCTTTAAAATAAGGAATGGTCTGAACTATTTTTAGACTGATGCAAGAAAGAAACTTCCTCTTTATTAAGGAAATCAGCTTTTCCTGTTTCATGACTTTCTTTCTGCCTGACTTTGATTTTTTATGATTAAATAGAAAGAAGTAGAATTAAAGCAAAGTTTGCAGGACACAATAACAACACACACAACCAGATTCATTTTATTACCATCTGACTCTACTGTTGGGTCTTGATGTCACCTATGTCATTAATTTTAAGGTAATTTTATTTATTATTACTATTAAACTAAAATCTCCAGCATGGGGAAGTGGGATGAGCTCGACTTTTCTCGACAATACTAAGAGGATTTTTTAAAGACTGTGTAGCTGCATGGTCAGAACCAGATAAAACAGTGGGAGCAGGATATAATGATATGCCACTTTGAGGTGCAGCGTTGCCACAACCCAAGAGTTGCATTAATCAAAATCAGGTTGTCTTGTTGAAATTCCTGGGAGAAAAAATATCAGCTGTTGTCAACAAAACAACAGGATAGATTGCAACACCCTGAACATCATCACTGGGGGACTGAGTCACACTAATGAAGATCATGCAATACTGATGAAATGTAGTGTGAATTTTCAGTTAAAACAAAAAGGCTTTTTTTTTAAGAAAAAAGAGTGAAACATACCTTTTTATATCAAACAAAAAGTTACTCTTGATTAAAATGATTTTCACAAAAGTGAAACTTTCAGTTCAGCTTCTTCTGAATGTGAATTAAATTAATTACATATCAAACATTTTCCTCATTGATCAAGATTGGACTTTTTTGTTATAGAAGTCATTTAAGAATAAGCATTGAGCTTTTTAAGGTCAAAGTGTTTATCTCAGTTACATAATTAAAGTAATGCCTTCTATGAGCTTGAAAACATCTTTATATAAGTAACAATACATTTCAATAGTATAAGAATTCACTCAACGATGACAGATTCAGTTCAGTTGTTTTGTCCCAATGCGATGTTTTCGAACACAACAGCTGGAATAACTCAAAATTCTGACTATATACGGGATTTTTTGTAGAGCATTTCTAAAATGTTAAAAGACAAAATGCAGCTTGGGTAGCTGAAGCATTAAGCTACCCAAGCTGCATCAAAAACAAACGGTGTTTTTGACTAAAGTCCCTGAGGGTTAGAATCCCAGTTAAACGGCGTTTAACTGAAGTCCTACAGGGGTGCAGGTTTTAATGTTTTAATGTTTGTTTGTTTTTTAATCTCTTTCTCACTGTTTATTTAATGTCACATGCCGTTTTTATTTTAATTATGTAAAGCACTTTGAAATGCCTTGCTGCTGAAATGTGCTATACAAATAAAATTTGATTGATTGATTGATTGAAATACCGAGACTGCTTGACACATTACTGGCTGGTGCTTGAAAAGTACCCAATCCATTAGCTCCATTCATTTCCCTTTTTTGATTGGCTATACCCTCCACAGCATAGATAAGGAAAGACTGTGGAGGTCAGCTTCTGCTGTAATGCCAAAATGGTTTCCATTGTACATATTGTTGCATATGAAGGTGTTTAAACCATTATAATAGGCAGCTCTGAGCATTTTTGAAGCGTCTAAAGTTTTTGCAGATTTCAGTAATTCATGGATGGTTGAGGTCTCTAACCTCCATGAAAACTGGAGCTTAGCATCGAAAGCCTTTTATAGCTGAGTTTCTGTTGTTCCCAATCAATTCTACTTTCTTATGGTACAATGAAATCCCCCCACCTAAGAGGGATTTCATAGCTGGACCTATTGCATCTTTTCATGGCTCCAGGCTGAAATCCTCTCCTTTTAGGGTAGCAACCTAATTTTTCACAAACATTTGTAAAAGCAGTCAACGAGCCTAGGTTCTAAATGTAGTGAGGCAAACATCTGTAGTCATGCTATAGAACTTATCAATTAGTGTTTCAACTGGTTTCTGTGCAATAAAGGTGGGAAGATTGAACCAAAATATTGACAATATCAATACCAACTCAGCATCAGTATCAGATCCATGGTAAGAGCAATACTGTAGTTTCAGATTCCATCTCAAAATTTTTGCTCATTTCTGTATTGTAGTTTCTCAATTCTACCTCAAAGACATTTTGTTTTGATTTGCTATCAGATGATATTTTTTCCACTTCATTAAGAAAAAATGCACACAAAGTTATTAAGGTATTTTGTAAACACCTAAAAACTTTGTCCAAATTCTGTCCAAAATAACTAAAAGCAAAAAAAAAACAAAACAACAACTAAAAGTCAGAAGTTTGATGATATACTGTATTAAACTTAAAACGTATTGGTATTGGCAATACTGGCCCTGTATTTACTGGGTATCAGATCGATACCTAAGTTAACAGCAGCTCTCTTTGCTCCACCAACAGCTACCTGTTGATGCCGGAGCCACCCCTCTTTCTTCGTAGACGTCTCAGATGGTAAGTTGAAAATTTATCGTGAAAATAACGTGAACCAAGCCATCCATCTTGCTGCGGTGAGTTTTGTCAGGGAGTCCTGATAATGATTGTTTCAAAATGCCACGATAGGGCCGTACTTTGTTTCAAATCGTAGCCTTCCCATTTTAAATATTATTCATCTAATATTGTAAAACAAGCAATTTAGAGAAACAAATATGGAAACAACCTGATAGGGACTGCAGAGTTTCTGGTTTTATTGTTGATGTCATTTTCATGCATTCCCAGTTCTTACCAATAAACCTGACCTGCTGGGGTTTTTACTATAACAAGGAAAGAAATAGGGTTGTTTGTGTAAGACCCAGAGGATGAACAAAGGCTCGCTCCCAATCCGTCCCTCCACTGAATTTACCTTAGAAATATCTTATAGTATGTGTGCGTGTGTGTGTGTGTGTGTGTGTTTATTGTCATACTTGTTGCGGCAGTAGAGTGCCATGCACATTGTTCCCAGAAGACTGATTGCCATGGCGATGGACGTGATTGACAGCACCTGTCTCTTGTACACAGTTTTGCTCTCTGTGGAGAAACAAAAGCAGGAGAAGAAGAAGACGCCATATTAATGTTTGAACAGCACACTCTCGGGAAATAAAGCTGTATTTGTTGTACATATTTGCCTGCATATGTGTTTCAGACACAAAAGACAAAAAAAGAGGAAGGACGAATGAAAATTTTTTTGTCCTCTCAGAGTAAATCTGCCATTCATGGGAGATGTGTTCGCACTGAACCAATACACCATTCACAGGATTAAACATTGTTATTGAAAGTCGCTCTTAACCGCTTTTAATTTCTAATGTGTTTCTCTAGCAGCACCCAAACACCTATTTAAATCATCAAACAGGCAGTTATTGAACAAACAGCTCCCTGGAGCTTTTTTACCCCCTCTATCCCTCTTTTTTTTTCAATCTGCCTCGATTCTTTTCAAGAGTAATTACTTCTGTGATAAACAAACCAAATACAATGGACATAAAATAACTCAATTCTCATTTGTACAAAAAACCCAGAACATATTTACAGCTTCCTTTCCCGCCACACGGGGTACTCCCGAGTTACGGTTTCAGCCCCTTCGGCTCGTTTTATCAGCTCTGCCACGTCGAGTAATGGTCCGATAGACACCAGACATTGCTTTTGAAATGGATGCCACATGTAATGGAGCCTGAACACTTGGAAACAAGAAGAGTTATGGTACGGAGGGACGCCATTAGTGGAGAAAAATGGAAGCTGTCTTGTTTGTTCCGAACAAGTAAATCACGGTTGCCTTCGGAAACATTAACAGGCGATCAGTCAAGGTTTATTTTTGCAACGTTCGGGCCTTGGGAAGCTGTAAAGACGATGGGCATAACGGGTTTTACATTGAGAAGGGCTTTTCTAAAGGATTTTATTTGTTGTGCAAAAGTATAATAATTACTGCTGGAAGCCACTGAATACAACACGATTACTATGTGGTTTGGAAAAGTTTGGGAAGCCATGGAATTTGATTTCAGTGCTCTTCAGATCTGGATAATTATGGAAGTAGATTAAATTATTGTTTTCATTTCAATAACATACTTTTGTTTCCAAACTTGTTTCTTAGTTTCTTTCCTCTTCTTGTGTAGTTCTTCCTTTATACATTATTTCCTTCTTTTTGTATCCTTCTCTCCCTCCTTCCTTCCTTAACAGATTTAACATTTTAAAATGACACTAGCAGAGAGAGAAGTGCGGACAGTGAAGTCTGTCACGTTTTCAGTGAAACATCTGGAGGAAACCTGACAGTGTTCAGAGCAGCTCCACTGCAGCCTGCTGCTGCGTCCATATTGCTCTGCAGGATCCTGGCATCGTCTCAGCTTACATAATTCACTACTTCCTGACCTCATCAAGATATTCCTGAACTTATCGTAAGACATCTCTTTTGATATCTCAGTCAAAGAGAAACATCCAGCTACTCTGCTCCACACAGATATAATCCATCAGACACACATGGCTTTCAATCCTTTATCTCCTCTAAAACAACAGATGCTGCAGAATCTCTCAGAGTGATGCCATACAACGTTTCCCTCCATCTTTCTCCACCTATGTCTAAATGACATTTCAGGCCGGCGTTATCCCAACGCTGCTAATCAAACTGCGGCATCACACAGACTCAAAGACTGTAATACGTAACTACGTAATCAGAGGAAGATGAGAACAGTCCTGCAGAGACGCACTGACTCATACAATGTGGGGAGGGCAGACACACACTCAGAGCAGGACTGGAAGAGAGAGATGGTTGGGGGAGATGTGGCTCAGAGAGATGAGAAGAGATAAAGTAAGGAGGTGCACTAACGAGCCGAGACGTTTCACAGATGAACCCAGCCTACTTTTCTCTCCTGATAGATTTGAGGCATTGTCTGACATAGTTTTCCACTTTAGCTGTTTTAAAAATTGCCTGTATAGCAAAGAGATTTTTATTACCCATTATTAAGGTTTGTCAAGATTTTAAGCTATTTGTACCCTAAATGGTTTTGTGATATTAACAAGGTAATTAGCATAAAAGGTAAAGCCAGGACAACAAGGAGCAGCACTGACCCTTTGCACACTTTCAAGAAAGCGTCCTATTCTATTCCACCAAGATGGGCGACAGAACAGTTGGTCGCCTAATATCGCTTTTATTTGGTTGATTTCACAGTAAAAGCAGTAATAGGATGATGGGGTCGACTTCACAAACAGGCGAGGAGGCAAACGTGTTGATAAGAGAAGCAGACAGAGATGGATGGCAGCCGTTAATTGTAAGGACTGGGAGACCTCGGTGGAACTGCGAATTTGCAGCAAACACTTTTTACTAGGTAAAAAGACTGACGTTCATATACTTCTGACGTAAGGAAGATTAATAGTATGTAATCAAGTATTGAATTATAGAGAAGATACACCTTAGTAAGCATAGAGCAAATGCCCTGCCATCACATAGCGTACCATGTATGAACAAAACTGGTTAGCATCGAGACTTTCGTACTTTTAAGTCTACTCTGGTGTAAGAGAAAACTGCTTATGACATAGTGATAGGAATCATATGGTGTGCATTCAGGCAATTTGATCAAATCAACGAACGCATCAGGATGGAGAAGGTGTGGATTAGTTTTCCAGTTAACTAGTGAGCTAACACCATTGCCATGACCCAGCTTGGTGAGCTACTTCCACAGAGAAATTATCTCAACTTGAACGAGCAGATATCATGGCCGTTTTAGCAAAAACAACAAGTATAAAATAAGGCTCGTGTGAGCTATCATGTTGGAACATGTCAAATGTACTGACTGAGGTACTTTGCAAGACTTGGTGGTGAGAAATGGATAGTTTATCTAAACCAGTAAACAGGGGACAGGATCATGATCTCAGTATGTCTTTTCTTTAGATATTTCTTCCAGATAGCTTCATAAAAAAGTTGCTATCTCTGTGAAATTATTTCTAAACACTTCACTGAACAGAATATAGCATTGTTGGCGGCCTTTTGGAGAGTTCAGATTAAGAGTCCACATTTTCTTGAATGTAACTCATGAAAACAGTTGGCAATACTAAACAACGCTGTACAAATTATCAATATAAGATGTTAACACTTCAAATCAGAGCTGAACACTGTTTTACAGCGGCTTCTTTCTCACTCACACAATGTGACCTCGTCCATGTTCCCTACATGGCATGTGCTCTTTCTGCATGAGTTGAAAGAGTGAGATCTCCCCCTCAATCCCCACCACCCTGCAAGGATAACCAGTATAGACAATAGATATATAAATGGTACTAGCCAGAAACCAAAGATTAAAAACAGGCCACAGAATTCTGATTGGGGCATCTCTGTTCTTTGATAAAACTTCCCTGTTAAAATACAGAGTTATCCATTTAATTTTCATCCTCCATACCCACAAATTGTGTCTGTCCCATACTGAGCCTCACTGTTAAACCCCAGGCACATAAAGTGGGTGAGCGTAATGCTCTCATAACTCAGTACTGGCTGTTCTTGCTTGGTTTCTCTTGCAGGTTTGGTGTAAAGGCCAATTAGTGGCAAGACCTACACCTGCACCAGCTGTGTTCCTCCACCTCTCTGTCTGTCCATCCGTCTCCTTCTCCTCTCTGTGCTGAGAACCAATCTACTGATGGAGGCAGGTTTACCACAGGCCTGAACACACTTTACACTACCACCAATGTGCTGATTTTTTTTATACCTGTCACCCTAACTCAATCTGCTCACCGGAGCCAAGTCCAATCTCTTGGAAATGATGTACAAGTGGAAGTGTGAGTATGATCTGCAATGATTTGTTAATGCACACCAAAAAAAAAGAAAAAAAAATCTGTCAAGAAAACTTTTTCTGTAAAATTTTAAAAAAGTAAAGAAAAACCATTTTTAAAGGACTCATTACAAGTCATGCCTGTGAAATTGCATTTTAACTCAAATCTTACCATTTGCTGGTATCATTAACAAAAGGTGACCTAAAATATTCACTTCAGCAGAAACAAATATGAGGCTAAACACAAACTGAAAACTTTATTTTTTCTCCTTTATTTTTAAAGCCGTTTAATGTTTTTCTATGGTAGCTTTTACACCGAAGGCTTAATTTAGATTGAGCTCTGTTGGCTGAGATTGAATAATGGATTACATATTTATTGGTGAAGAAACAATTTATTTAAAATATAATATTGAGTTGTATGAAACAAATTTAGATGTAAATCCATTCACATTGCGTGAATGGATTTAGTTCCTGTGCAACAAGCAGCTTTATCCAAGTTGTTATTCTTAGCTTTTGATCATGTTGTAGGAATCGTCTATCGTTTATTTAATAAGATTTCTTATTTCCATGCGTTTTCTTTGGGAGTTTAAACACAGGGTAGAACATAATTATGAAGTAAAATTTCTTTTGTTTTAATTTTTTCTTTTGTAAATGAAACTGATAAATGTGGCCACAACTATTAACCAGATAACATTAGTAAATGATATGGAACCACCTTTCACTGCTGCTACAGTTACAAGTCTTTTGGGGTAGCATCTTTGAAGATCTAGAAACTATTTATCTTTACAACCTAGCTCACACTCAGTCGCTTTAAATTTAGGTCTGGACTTTTACAGAGAAAAACTAGCACAAAACATGGATTTTATCAGTAGTGGGCACCGCTGACTAAAAATGCAATATTCCAGTGCATTTTCACTCTGCACTGGAATAAAAGTATAATAATTTTTTTTAAAGGTTATTTGAATGCTTCCAGTTCATGCTTGAAAGCACGAATTAGAATATATTGTGTCAACAACACAACATGTGTTACAAAATAATACTGCCTTCAACAGGGTCAAAGTTGTTACTGCCCACCTACCTGAAAGGTTTGTGTTTCAGGAAGTGATTCTTTGGAACAGATCTTTCACTGATGGTCTCAGTTTTATAGTTGTTGAGTTTTGCTAACTCAGGTGGTGATTTTGTCTTATTGATCAGATCAGAAACTAAGCAGCATATAAGTAGATTTTAAACTGGTTACAGCATTGCATTCTGGGTACATCTGATGTACCACATCATGGGTGGGGAACATGAGGAGGAAACGGAACTGCCACACTGACACTATTCACCAACTTCAAAATAAGAGCACAAATATAAATGTCTAACTGCTTGAATTCTTGACTTTGACACAGTTGTCAAACTTTATTACACATGAGATTTATTCAACAGTCACGTTCTTTATCGCTTTAGAATTTATCTGTAAAAGTTAACTTAGGGGAACCTAAGGGCACTAATCGTTTCCAAAGTTTGCAAAAATGTTAAAGTCCTAAAAAAAACAACTAAGCTCTAATATTAGGGTATTAGTGGAAGTTTGGTTTCCATTGTAGCACTGACTACATTTTAAGAGTATAGTTCTACAACAATATTATCTTTAACCTTAGCCTAAAGCAGGGGTGGGCAACTCCAGGCCTGGAGGGCTGGTCTCCTGCAACTTTTAGATGCGTCTCTACTTCAACACACCTGAGTCAAATAATGAGGTCCTTAGCAGGACTCTGGAGAACCTGACTGCACTGAGGAGGTGATTCAGCTGTTGGATTCAAGTGTGTTGGACCAGGGAGACATCCAAGTGTTGCAGGACACTGGCCCTGGAGGACCAGGATTGCCCACCCCTGGGCTAAAGCCTTTATCAGCCTCTTACTATTTTCAGTCAAAACAATGCATATTCCACATTTTTAATATTCACTGCAATAGAAGTATAATTTATTTTTAAAGGTTATTTACAGGCAAGGCCCTGATAAAACATTTGGAGAACGATTGTTGGACTACGTAAGAAAGAATAATTTCCAATTTTGACAGAAAATGGCAAAAACAATTTTGCCGTTGCTTAGCGTAAGAAATTATTTTTGACACAAAAAGGTGATGACAAAAAGAGATTTTCAGGTTGGGGAATTGGATTTAAAATGTTTTTTTTTTTTTTGCATTACCCTAACTCTAATTCTGAATATATTAGGAAGATTCACAATTAAGAACTTCATTACATCCAGGCAGATTAAACTTAAATTACTTGGTAAAAGTTCCCTAAACCCGGGACAGAGTGACTTAGCTCTTACCCGTACTGTGACTCAGTGTGAGGTTAATGATGTGAAGGTCAGGCAGCGCTTAAAGCCTCCCTCTTGTTTGCACACACCTAATGCTGTCTGCACTGGCAAAGTCTCTTGATGTGAATAAATCATTCGACTCAAGAGAGGGAAAGCCTGTTCTTGTTCCATCTGCGCGACCTTGGGGTCACGTCTTCCATTTATTCCCACTTCAAACCCCCAGATCTGCCCTGCTGGTCAGTTATTCGCAGCAACTTTAAAAACAACTGTGATTAATATTTTAAACTCAAGGTGACAGTGGCTGTAACTGTAACTGTGTTTCTATGTGGTGATCTTATAAATTGATGTGGGTCTAGTTCAGTAATGGACATGTATGTCATATGAAATTGGGGTTTTTAAGAGTTCTTTTCCAGGGTGAAAAAAATACATACAATTGTATATGTTTAGGGCTCTAAACTATTCATGATTTAGGTTGATCTTTTCCTTTTATGAATGCATTTCCTGACTTGATTTCAGCTCAGTTTAATTCAAAAATATTTTATTTATGCCAAAAGGAAATTAATTGTTGTCTTAACTTATATCATCCAAGTGTCTTCAAAACCTAGTTGTGGATGGTGATGTTGAGGATGAAGGATCTCCAGACAATCCAGACATGTTAGCAGCTCAATATCCAGAAACGACATTCCCCAGTATGTCCTGGATGGCATCATCAGTTGATGGCTAGCACTGCTAATCCACCCCATTTGCTTTTGCTGCTTATCTCTAAATCTCTGCCTGCCTGTATGATTAGAAATAAAGGTGCAGAAAAACATTTTTATAGATTATCATAATTGCTAGTCCTGGGAATTCTGAATTGTTTCAAAATACTCAAAAATCTATTTTAGTTTAACGTTTTTTTCACTGCTATATACGAGTATATTGCTTATCACACATCGACTCAGCTGCCTCACCCACCATATGTATTTTGAATAATTCTTTAATATTTTTATAATCAAGAAATAGTCACCTAGGCAGCTAAGCTAACCTAAGAATTTAGGCCACAGAGTTTTATGCACAAACTCTGTGTTTGTATTTTTGTTTAAATATAAACTGATGGCATTTGATGCAGTGTGAAACTTTTTAGAATCCTTTTCATCTCCTCTGGGATTTGGGCCCATAGTTCAAGTTTTAACTGAGCTTTTGCGATGCTAATCAGCTGCTCCCTGTTGTAAAAACATACATACAGCATAACAAAAGTCCAAAAGTATATAAAAACATAAAAGCAACATTCTTTCCAGCTGAACAGAATCCAAAACTGAAGAGAAAAACTGCATAACATTTCAAACAGCAACGACTAAACCAAAAAAATCTAACGTAACAGAGCTACTCCAATATTCTGCCAGCAGGAGCAACAGTTCTATTGAGTAAATCTGTGGACATGACAGCTATCATAAGAAAATGCATTATTGTAGTGACAGAAAATTCAGTGGCAACATTTTTCCACGCACATACCGCTGCATAGCACTGAAGTCCTGATGAGTCTCCATGATAGCAAACTGCAGTGAGCCAAGTAATGAGCTTTAGCTTCTCAGCTTTGAGAGGAAGATTTGAAATGCTAAGGTAATACTGGCTTTACTTCCACCTTCAGCTCACACTATATCAGATCTATTGCCCACTAGTGTACTGGCCTATTTTTTTAAAATTGAAAATTAATTTACCAGTACAGTAATCCTGCCAATCTGTACAACACTTGGAGCTTCCTCAGTGGCAAAGGGTGTTTGTGTGCTCCTGTTTTCATTAAGGATCATTTTCAGTCTAAAACCCAATAAAAACCTCACATTTGGTATTTGTTTCTTCTAGCTGCTGTCAAAAGAATATAAGCGGGATAAGTTGTTCTCCATTTTATGAGTCATTATCAGCCTGTAACTTCAAAAGAACATCTGCACCTATCAACACACAGAGCTGTTGGCAGCAAACACAGATAATCACAGAGGTGACAAAGCGTGGCGACAGAGTGAGGTGGCGTTCTGACAGAACCTCTGAGGCGTGCTGGAGTGAGAGTGCTTCAGTGAGCGCTGGTGGAGTTCATGACACAAAAACAGAGGTGCTGGACAACACCCTTCACAGCACTCAATCTGAATCACTGGTGGCTCCCTCTTCTTAGAGACTCCACCATCAACGTCTTCAAGTCAACTCTGAATTTCTTCCATTAAGCTACACTCAGCTTTGCTTTTTAAATGTATCTCATACTTTCTGAGCCCATGTACAATAAATCACATGAATCACTTTTCAATATTTGACACATTTAGAGTGCGTTCACACCAGGCCGGTTTAGTCTGCTGTAATTAATCTCCAGTTCGCTTGCTTAGAAAGTTTGATTCGTTTGGGGAAGAGTGAATGCACAATTGAATCTTGAGGCAACTCTGGTCCACCTACAAACCTTGATTTGTATCATATGTTTCTTGGTTCGGCTGCAGTGAACTCTGGCATGATTTCAATGCACATATAAAAACGTCAAACAGACCCTAAAGCAGGACGCGGACTGTAGTGCAGTGCATGCTGGGTAAACACCACCAAAACAAAAGTGCATGCTAACACTAACAGGAGAAATGGCTCATGGTCCTCTTCTCAAATACAGACGAGAATTCCTACAACTGC
This sequence comes from Poecilia reticulata, assembly GCF_904066995.2. Lineage (NCBI taxonomy): Eukaryota > Metazoa > Chordata > Actinopteri > Cyprinodontiformes > Poeciliidae > Poecilia > Poecilia reticulata. Next base: position 2,368,040 of record NC_088844.1, on the reverse strand, counting down.
TCAAATATGACTCTGCTCCATTTAGTGTATGAGGAAGTTATGCTCAGTGTCTTCTTCAGAGGTTTCTGTGTCATTTCCTTCAGTGGTTCTTGGTGCAGCGCCACCACAAGCAAAAAGGGGAACAGGTTTTTTAAAGGAATTGATTGTTTTTACAGTGCAGTGTGAAACGGAACCTCTAGAGCTGAAAATGTAACACATGTTGCAGCGTCTACTGCAGTGGTCCTCAATCCCCGGGCTGCGGACCGGTACCAGTCCGTGGACCAATTGGTACCGGGCCGCGCAAGAAATAATTAAATATTTCCGTTTTAGGTATTTTTGAGTCTGGAGGATCTTTTATTTTGAAAATCCTTTAACCAGATTCTCTGGTTTACGTCTTGTGCGCCAACACTGAGCCCACAAGCAGCAAAATGAGTAAGAAACAGATCAGATGTCTTTGGAAAGTTTCTTTGCGAAGGGGAAAAGGCCCAGGAGAAGAGACAGGAGAATGGATTTATCCCGGACCGGTAGGTGAGTCCCACATTACAAGCCCGCTTTGCGTAACATGCAGCGACTGGCTGCTAATGAGGTAATGAAGCTTCAAGCTGCTTCACCAGTAGAAACCAAGCAGGCTGTGGATATAAGCAACACTTCGGGTGTCATTGTCTCTCATCACTCCCAGATGCGACCGCCTCGTTGCAGAGAAACAAGCTCAGGGCTCCCGTTATCGTGAGTTAAAATTTTTACGAAAGTAAAATGTTCGTTTTTGTGGCGCATCTGTATCTTATGTTGAAGGGATATGTAAACATTACCATAGCAACCAGAGTTGGGCAGTGGTTGAGAGGAGATGAGTAGAACTTGTGAGTCTTAAGTCTGGTTTACATGGCGCGATTTAAGAATTGTCGGCCGATTCTCCAAACTTCTGTGACCACAGAGCTGATAAAAGTACAACAGGTTTAATCGGTTCGTGTGTCCAGCCACACGGCAGGAGCAACACGAACCTATTTCACTCATGAACATCCCGATTCCAGAAGAAAATCCAGTAAAAAACCCCCAACACACCATACGTGAATTGCCAAGCCTTGACTGGTCCGTGGTAATAAAAAGGTTGGGGACCACTGGTCTACTGGACTATGAGGTGTGAAGACACTCTCAGAGAAGTCTGTGAGGATTTACCATAATGTTACAAAATTGACTTGTATGAGCAGATTTGCGCTTGCTGCCAGAACTGTTTGTACATCTTTAAACTACCATAATCTCTGCAGTTATATTAGCGTTGCTGTCCATGGATTTGATGTTTTGTTGCGTATGTTATTGTTTCCTTTTGAGAGTCCAAAGCTTTTAGAAAACCTTTTACTGAATTATTGAATCTATCAGACTAGACTGCTAACCAGTTTCACTGTGAAATAATTAAACACTACCAAATCTATGGTCTTTCTAAAGAGTGTCAGGAATCATGTAGCAGAAAATCTTTCTACTTTATGCGAACTTATTTGGGATAGCAGAATAGCATAGATTCGCTATCCACCGTGTTTCTCTTCATTGTAAAATTATGAAATCACAGCCACTGCAGGCACAATCATTTCTTCCCTGAATGTTTTTGTCCGCATGACTCATATTTCATTTGGCAACAGTGGCTGGAGTGGACAGACTGTGAGGATAATTGTGTTGTATGGTGAAAGATTCTGTTTTATTGTCATTTAGCTTTTCTTTAGTGACTCCTCCTGTACTGTGGTATCCAATTCTGAGCCATGCAAAACAAATCTGAAGTTAACCTGAGGAGTAATGTGAAAAACAAACATTTATTCAAATTAAACACATGAACAGTTCATTAAGTTTAAACTTATTTGGATTGTGTTGACACTGAATTTCTGGTTCAGTATCCCTGTATCTTACCGAGTAAGCTGGGAACAATTTAACATATTAAATATGTGTTTAATATAGGTCTCAACTTAAATACATGACTATTTATGAGTCATCCCTCATAAAACTACTGCACACACTTACTTGTCATCGTGAGATTTATTCATCTACTTTACTCACTGACCATGTTTCTAATTCTGCCCCACCCTTGCTTCTCGCTCAGTGAGGAGTGTTTGCTTTTTCCTTACCTCAGTATTCATGATTTTAGTAATAAATGATAACCATACATAATCATGTTGTCTGTTGTTAACTCAAAAGTATAACCTTCAGTTGTCCATAATGTAATAAAATCAACTGATTAAGAGTACAGAGCATACATTATTATAACATTCACTTGATTAAAAGTACATAATATATGTTTTGATCATACATTACAGACATTTCTTCATTGGCATATGTATTATCACTTTAACCTGTTACAACTTATAATCATCATCAAATCATTATGCAGGGTATACTGTTATTTCTCAGGCCTTTATTCCGTTTTCTGCGTGCACCTGGAAAGATCTCACATGCTTATACCAGATTTCATGACACAACACATGTAGAAAATGTTCCATAATGTCAGAAGGATTTTATTATCTATACCTCAAATAGAGGCTACAGCAAAAAATCTAACAAATGTGATTATTCCCAGATGAAGCTTCGGTTGATTCCCTGGGGTTCCAAGGATGAGTAAAATATAAACTTGATTATGCGATATTAGCAGCTCCTTTGTACAGAATATGATGAATAATGTCAACATTGTACCATGATAAGTCTGTGACAAGTACAAGATTCTCCTGATTTTTCCTCCAAAACACTTAACATCTGTATTTCAGTGTTCTGATGGTGCATGATACAAACGTGCTCTGTTGCCTGGTTTCAGTCTATTCTTATGCTTCTCTTGACTGACTTTGTGAAGCTAAATGGAAATATATTCTTTCGTCAAAGCAAAAGAAAACTGTTTTCTATTTTTCCACTTGTGCCACTTTCTCTTGTCTCAGGATGTAAAGGATGATGTGCTGGTGTATTAATTAATTGCCAGTCTTATTGAAAGAGAGTTATTAATTCCTGTCATTTTGACAATTTTTCAGGCTTTTGTGATTTTGGTCATTTCATACCCAAGCATTTTAGACATGAGAATGATCCATCTGTTGGGTGATGTTTCATACTGACGTGTCAATTTGTACCGACGTTATGGATCCTATTAGAAACAAATGATTTGGTTAAAAAAATTATTATTTCACTCAGCTATATTATCCTTCCTGGCAGGAGGAACACAGGTTTGACTTTATTTTTGAGACTTGACTGTCTCAAAAATGACAGTGGAGATCAGAACAATAGAAATACGATGATAAATACGACCTGCACAAATTAAACAATTAAGTTTCAGCATATTTATGATTGATGTTGCCCAGAAACTCTTAATTACCCAAAGTGAACATCTTGAAGTCTTGAAGATTGTCAGGTTGCTCGTGGAGTCCAGCGAGATTTCGCTCAAAGGTAGAATCTTTACATTATATTCACACTGCACTTTCAATCTAAAGCATATGCTCTGAAAACAAGGTACTGCAGTCCCTTCTAAAGGTACAGAAAGGACTTTAGTTAAATGTTTAAACTGAGAAGAAAAAGAAACCAAACTGATAAAACAGATTTCTAGAGCAGCAGATTTAATTCTTCTGTCATATTATTATACATATGTAAAGATGAGTTATGCTTGTTGCAGCTAGAGTTTTGGTTTATTTGAAGGAAACAAAACTTTCCACAACAGGACCAAAAACTTTCTCACCCAGATTGCTCTTTTCTCTGTTTCTTTTCTTTGTTGTTTTGTTCTGTGTGACATTCAGCAGCTTTCTCGGTATGTTTCAAGTTGTCAAAAATCAAGATGAGTGAAATAAAAATCACCTCACTTTCACATCTACAAGACAACTAAAATACACACCTCTGCGTTCAACACTAACAAAAAGATGACCCTTTTAAGGATTCAAACAGGCAGACTGAGGCGCTGACAGACTGATGAGTCCAACAGTGGTTGGTCAGGAGTTCCTAGTCCAATCCAAGGGTTAAATGAGTCCCTGTGTTGGTGTATTATGTGTCAATTCTTATGTCAACCCAACCCCAAAAGGGTCTCTAACAGAGCAAATACAGTAAACACTAGGGATGCAATAAATCCATTTTTTTTACTTCTGATATCTGAGGTTTAGTATAGGCTGATACCGATCCGATACAGGAAAACAACTGAACTGATTTAAAGCACAAAGCATAGAATTAGATTGAACTGATCTGTCCTTATGGGTCAGGCACATCTTGATCGATACCTGATCAAGAATTATATTCAATATCAGGACCAATACAGATATTAATTATTGGATCAGTGCATCACTAATAAACACATCTGAAAACACTGGGCTTAACGCCTTAAAGCTGGTTAATATAATCATGCCAGTCTCTTCCTCTTCAGAGATTGGAAAAATGATGAAGATGGCCTCTGATTACATATTTAGCTGCTTTATATTATTATTACTTTCTTTTCCAGATCTCTATCACTTTTTGACATGTTCTTGTTCTTAGACATAACATCAACAAATGTCACTGTTTTACCTGATAATTTGTCAGGTAAAAAAAAAAAGAAAACACGCTGCGTTCAGGATTCAAAACACTTTAAACCATCCCCATGAGCTAAAGAAACCCCAACATTCACCTGAAAGAACTGAAGACCACATTTTTCTTGGACGTCAGTTTAGATGTGTCAGATTTGGGCACCAGATTTCCAGTCAGAGGTCCCTGAGCTCTGATGGAAAGGAAATATTGATGGGTGCCTGCATGGCTGCCTGATGAGGAACAGTGAATTTTTCTCCTAATCACTTGTCCTGATACATTAAAGATTTATAAAAGGGAAAGGCAGAATCGGAGAAGTCTTAAATATATTCCAAGCTGTATTAAATGAGTTTATGTCCCGGGTGGAGAAACCTTAACCTTTATATGCTTCCTTTCTAATTTTAGCCACAGAAGCTGAAGGTTGGAGGTGGAAAATGCACTGCTTATAAATTCTTGATAGAAATAAGGACTGTCTTCATAGACATAATTTTACAATTGAGCTCTCCAAGTAATGTAGATTTGCTTTAATCAAAGACATGTGATACAAGTCTCACCACAACAAACAGGATGAAAGTTAAACCCTGAAGCTCTTTATTTCATCAGGAAGTTAAAAATGAACCACAAACAAGGACAATATGATGGTCATGTTGCATAAAACAGATAAATTCACAAATGCCTAATGAATTGTAAACCAGGGCATGAAAAACAGAGCAAAACCTTTAAATACTCACATGGACTCATCATCAGGGCCGTATTTACAAAGATGTGGGCCCCTGGGCCAGAACCAGTTTTAGTGCCCTATCCAGCACTGAAAGATTATTTTACTCATTTAAATGGTAAGTCTTATATATAAGTATAAGCATGAATTAATGCATTGTAGGTTAAATCACGCCCTGAACAGTAGCTCTGTGTTATTCCCCAAAAATATAAACTTGAGTTTTGTTTACGTTCATAAAAATCCCAAAATATCGGGCTGTGAGTATGAAATGAAGTACAATGCAAAACATTTACAAGAGAAATATAGAAAAGTGTATGGAAAAGCTGGTTTTGGTAAATACTCTGAAGAACTTAAGAACTGTTATGCTTTCTTGAACAAGTTAAGATAGGATAAGTGTATGAGCACATATCTGAATGTTCATTAAATCTGTTGCTCAAAATCTTTTTTAGATAATGATATTTCACCTCCACAGTTCTGTTTGTTCTGAGCTCCTTTTAGAACAGGCTGTTTTAGGGCTCTGGTGCTTTTAAGCAAATAAGCCGCTGCTGGCCACGCCCCCCATCTCAAAGTTTACACTCACAATTTTACAACCATGCATCTTTGAAAAGCAAAGGTAGAGCCTCCTGCACAACCAACAAGAATGCAGCAAGTGGTTTCTGGATGGTACATCAACACCAAAACACTTTTTCTCCACTAGCCATCATGTAGCACATCCAGCTGACCAGACATGCTGGAGCTCTGCTTGGGTTCCTAGGTTACAGGGCTGGGTTCGGCTGGGGTTCCAAAGTGAGGGGGGGTGCCCGCCAAGTGTGACGTCATAATCAGGAGGTTTTTGAAATGGTTCATTTTCCAAACAACAAAACACATTGAATTATTGCCAGTAAAACGGCTGGGTGGTTTGGAGTATTTCTAGAATGGAAGTATAAATACATTAAAAAAAATAATTTTAAGTTGCTTTTAAAATAAGGTTAAAGGAGAGAAAACCAAACAAATGAGCTTCAACTTTCTGGGGTCAAATATCCTTCCAGAACAAGACAGAAGCATGCTCAAAGAGAAAAAAGAATGTGAGTTCTCTACAATTTGGATTTGATAAATATTCTAAATATCAGTGTGGGTTAATGTTTGGACCTGTCCAGGGTGTACCCCGCCTCTCGCCCGAAACGTTGGCTGGAGATGGGCACCAGCACCCCTCCCGACCCCACTGAGGGAAAAAAAGGGTGCAAGAAAATGGATGGATGGATGGATGGTTAATGTTTGTATTAGAGCTTGTATGTTAAAATATGAACTTGTGTGTATTAGAGGAAATTACCATCAAATCCAAAGTTGTAAACCTAAAATTGAAGACGTTGTTATGTAAATCTCAAAACTCAATTTCTATTGAAGATCGGAAGAGAAAATGTAAGATGTGTATTCAGATGTTCCTGTTGAATGTTTTCCCTTTTCTTTTTGAAAGTAACTCACAAAAGTCTACTGGAGAGCACCTGCAGATGATTTAAATATTTAGCTTTTTTCTCGGGAGAGACAGTTCGCCAAGCCACAGACATTGAGATGTTACCGTTAAGTGTGGGAGACGCTCGTCTTCGCGTGCACTGCTTAACACAATGCCGGCGAGGATGCTGGCAGGGCTAGCGAGCCCCTGGCGAGGTGAAGAGAATGTGGCAGCCTGAACAATGTTGCAAAAGGCATGAAACCTCACAGCTGAATATAAATGGGAAGAAGAGAGCTCTACGGTAAAGATCATCTGTCACTGCCAAGTTTGCAAAGTCTCAGCAGGCTTCACAAATGCAAATGTCTGGCGGGAAATGGGAGGGTAAAAAAAAAAAAAACGGGAAAAAAACAGCTCTTCTTGCTCTTTGAATACAGTCATAAAGTGGGAGGTCATTCTTTTGGATTTAATTAGGTTTTGGTTTTTTTTGCGATCAGAGCTTCTGGAAATGGTCCTAGCAATTCCGACTGAGAGAATGGGGCGAGCCGCGGCTAACGACGAGCTTCCAGGCCGTTAACTAGAGCTCCTCGGCTGCAATACCCAGCACAAAGCGCGCAGAGCAGAGCCAGGAACACAAGAGAGGAGCTTGGCAACGGCACTGTGAATCCGCTGGCCTCCACCCATCACAGCCCACGGGCATGTGCCTGGGAGAGACGCTTCAACATTCACTCTACAAAGACTGGGGGAAGAAAAAAACCTCCACACAACCAAACATTTGTACCAAACTCCGGCTTTTTCAGATTCATGCTTTTGAACTTTTGCCATCAACGTGCACGCAAGTACTAATGAGGAATTCATTTGCCAACACTGCCAACGTCACAAAACGAAAGGAAAAAAAAAGAAAACAGCCACACTGCGCCCTCTCTGTTCTCCCCGTTTCCAAGGAGACTGCAGCACATTGGTATTCTGAGGGGACACTTCATAAGCAATTGCGAGTGAAAGAAAAGTGAGATAGCACAAGATGGAGAACAGAAATGGTAAAAGATACATAAATGTGTTTGGGTAAATAGTACAGTGACATGTTTAAGCAACAAAGAATTCCACAAAGAAATAAGATTCATCATGCAGACATGGAAGAAAACATCCATGTCAAGCCAAATAACACTATGTGTGATTAGACGTGTGTGTGCGTGTGTGTGCGTGGCCTTTCGCTGGGCGTCGATCCGTGTTCTGTGTATAAGCAATCACGCAGTGTAATGTTGATCCAACATGAAACCCCTACGATGTTTACAGGCGTGAGTCATGTATATGTGAAGACAAGAAAAGCTTTCTTACCCATGAACTCAATGCCCAAGTGGTCTGATGTTCCAGGCAGCAGGAAGGAGAGAGAAAAAGAGAGAAAAACAGACGTTACTGACGATAGACTCATTGTGTCAAAATACAGAGCTAGCCACAGTGTGAACTTCTGCAACAGTCACATAGAAGAAGCAGCTAGATGTTAGTATTGTTACAAGGAAGGACACATGCGAACACAATCTAATGGTTTTATTTTCTGTCCCATCTTCACCTTCACATTAACATTTCTGTTTTTACACCAGAAAAACCAGAAAAACATAGTTCCTATAATCTATGGGAACTATGTTTTTTATATTTTATCTGTTGCTTTTGCATAGTTTATTCGTATTGTTTATACATTGTTGAAATTGATGGATAAATTAATCTAGGTTAAATTATTATGATTCATTAACTGATTTTATCATTTTACCCAACCTCACAAATCTAAGATTTCTACTTCTTGAGTTTTATGGTGGTTGGTAGACCAACTGAGATAGTTTATGACCGGCACCAACTGGACTGGAATGAAAAAAGGTCAAACGCAACGCAACCTCATATATTTTACTCAAAACTATATTCGTTGAATATATTTCTTGAAATTGTACACCACAGTTAGAATTGGTCAAGCTTTTTTTGAAAGCACAGTCGGTAAACTAAGAGGCTAATGTAGCAGGTGTGCTTAGCAGCAGACTGTGCGCTAGCTAACCAAGTACATGCTAATATAGTCTTGTTAGTCAGTTTTACTGACTGTCTACAAAGAGCGGAACAACAGAGATAATATTGTCTACAATAAACATTTTACTGAAAATCACCTCAGGATATTTATTCAATATTTTGTTTTGTGTTCCACCATGTATTTGTTCAAAATATTTAAAATGGCGGAACTTTTTACAGTTACCCACTTACGTCTTGTGACTAAGGCAGAATTTTAGTCTCAAAGATATTATATTCTATATTACTTAGAATACGTATAACCAAAATGATCAATGTATTATTTTATTTTAACAGCAATTAGACATTTATTAATATTTGAGTTAATATAACACAGTTAAGCCTACTGCAGACAGATAATAGAGAAAAGTGGGGAAAAAAAATTCTTTGTGTAGAGAGGGACAGTGTCAGATGAGCATGAATGGCCAAGGTAACAGATCAAATCATATTGCATATATATTTTAAAGGAGATTTTAGCTGGAATCTGCCTGGCTATGGTCACAGCTAAGGTCATTGCTAAGTGTCAAATGTATGGAGAATGAGTTTTTTTCAGCCTTTGTTGAAACTTGTTGAACATTTTCAGCTTAAAGTAAAAAGAACTTTTTTATGGTAATCTCAACTCACTCCCGGTGTAATTGTAGCTGTAACCTTGGTGTTTGCGTTCAGAGTGGTGTGCATTCAAAATGAAATAATTTAGTGCATGTCTAGACTTATTCATTTTTTCTGTCTCCTACAATTCTTATGTAAAAAATTATCATGTAGTGGAAGCAGTAGGGTGTTCATGGATTGTATCAGACATTAATGTTTTTATGTTTGTTGTGTTTTTGTCAAAATGCAGGTATTTTCTTCATGGTCTGAAAACATGCTATATTTAAATAATAAAGTCAAAGCTTAAACAATGCTGAAAAATGTGTTTTGTGAAAAAACAACTTGGTCTGACAGAAATGAGTTCCAGTTTAGAGGCATAATCCACTCAGCATTGGAATGAATGTCATAATTTTTTCATGCTTTTTATAATTTATTTGAAACATTTATAAAGGTAAAGTTAACATAGAAGTTCAATGATATTTGAAATCAAAAGTATGAAAGTTTGAAGTTTGAATTCATGGAGGATTTTTCATACCTCATGCAAGGTCAAAACAAAATATACAGATTAATACGTATAAAAGTAAAGTGTCATGATATCATGCTGCCTGGAACATCATGATATCATGATATCACCATGTTGAGCTTACATGTTTCTTTGGAAAACTCACATTGACAAAATATGCCATTGTGCAAACATAGAAAATAAAGCTAGAATGAATGTTATGCTACATCTTTAAAGCCAGAACTTTCTCTGAAACTCTACATCAGTGGTCCCCAAACTACGGCCCGCGGGCTGGATCCGGCCCGCCTCCAAATTTGGTCCGGCCCCCTTAACAATACCAAAGAGCATTGAGATTTCTTTTTCATATACTGTATTTTCCGGACTATAAGCCGTTTATATGTGGATTTTTATTCAACCACCAGGGGGCTCTTTAGCAGGAAGTGAATCATTGGAAGTCAAAATTGGAAATAAAAGAAGAAAGCACCCATTAAAACGGAATTAGGTTTTAATAGGGAATTGAAATTTGAGAATGTTGTTGATCAGTAAAATAGCATTGAGGAGAAAAAGAAGATTTTTTTTTTTTTAATAATACTGGGATCATTATGAGAATTTGAGGCCATCTACTGTATGGCACTACTGCCATACAGTAGATGGCAGTAGTGCAACAATAATGGATACAAGCTGCTGTTGAAATCTAAAGAAGAAGAAGAAGAAGAAGAGGCCCATTTTCATTTAGCACATGCTAGTAGCAACACGAAGGATCAGCACTTTTACTGTTACTGTTACAGTTACAGTTCGGAAACTACCGTAATCAATTCAGTTAAATCTAATCTTGGCAACTTTTTCTTTTTCAACCATAATAAATGTGATATTCAATTGACCTGTTATGACTCAAATTTTGGGTGTCCGCCCCCCTCTGCTGCTGCTGCTGCATCGTTGTGTAAAACCTGGAGCGGCAGAGATATCTGAGGCTTATATGTGTATGTTGAATGGTTTTTTTAATAAAAAAACAAAAAAAACTTTGGGGTTGTGGTTTATAGTCCGGTGCGGCTCATAGTTCGGAAAATACGGACTATAATCCTTCCTGGATTTTTTCTGTGAAGAACCCAGAGAGGGTTATTTGATTGTGCTTTCTGGAAAACAATAAATTTTTACATTAAGGCACGCCTGCAATCGTCACACTTTTTCTGTTACAAACTGACTCCGGCCCAGCAGAGAAGGGAAAAGTTATGTGGCCCTCACCAGTGGTGGGAAGTAACGAAGTACAAGTACTTCGTTACTGTACTTAAGTACAATTTTCGTGTATCTGTACTTTACTTAAGTAGATTTAATAATGGATACTTTCTACTTTTACTCCACTACATTTTACAGTAAGTATCAGTACTTTCTACTTCACTACATTTCTACAAAAGTGTCGCGTTACTCGTTACATCCAAGTCGAGTTGCTCTTTTTTTCCATTAAAATGTGAAGTTCAAGGACTTAAGATGGCGCCGTAAAATCCGAGCAATAACGTTCGTGTCTGTTGTCACCCAACGGCTCCCCCTTTACTCGCACGCGGAGCTCCAGACATGCGCAGTGGTTTCCTCTTAGCGGGAGGCAATGTCTGTCTAATCGTCAGTAATATAATAGCGCTGCATAAATCATAAGATATGGCTACATGTAAAATCAGCAGCGCTTCGCTTGCACAGACGGTGGGGACTTCGTCCAACTTTTAGCGTCACTTCGAAGGAAAGCTTAAAGAAAGGTAAGCTCCGTGGACGTGATGCTAGCAAAGCTAGCTGTACTGACTGAGACACACATGTTGCATCTACGATGAAAAAAAGTTGTCACTCATGTGCTGAGTTATTGAGTGGAGGTGTTGACTGAGGTGTCTTATATATGGGACAACGCTGCGACCAAAGTCTGCATTGATATGATATTCAGGAACGATCCGATTGTTCTGGACGGATCTTTACTGATTAAATTTATTTCAGCTCTAAGTATTTAATATCTAGTTTTTTTTATGGGAATGTGGATCTTTCAGATCAATTTGAGAAGCAATTTTGATAGGTAAAACTTAATTTTTTTGTATCACGTAGCGCGGGGTGCTGGTCTTGATTTGGTCTTGGGTTGGTGGTCTTGATTACAACACTGCTACTGGCTCCTTGGTTGCCTGTCCTCCCCCACCCACCTTCTTTCCATCCCCTTTCTGTTGGATTTCTTTAAAAATAAATGCCACTAGTGGCAAAAAAGTGAAGTTCATGTTATGTTAGGACAGGAGACAAGATGTTTCCATCCCTGAAATTATGATGCATAGAATCACATATCTAAGTCTAAACTATGTTAGAGTAAACACAATAAAAACATGCTTTATCTGTGGCATTGTTCATTAAAATGGCACATTTCTAATGTATTAAAATTAAATACGATCTGTACACTTAATGATATTAGCAATTAGGTATTAATCAACAAGTACTTTTACTTTTAATACTTAAGTATTTTTAAAAGCTAGTACTTTTTTACTTTTACTTAAGTACAAATGTTAATGTGGTAGTTTTATTTTTACTTGAGTACATTTTTGTCTGTGTACTTGTACTTTTACTTAAGTAAATTCTTTGATTACTTTCTCCACCACTGGCCCTCACAGGAAAAAGTTTGGGGACCCCTGCTCTACATTGATCCACTGGAGGGAAAACAATGAAAAATGTTTGATTTCAGTTGTAGAACTTAAAAGAAGATGAACTACATTAATTTCTCTGATTTTTTTATTGATGCGTTTTGTTGCTCAGTCATTCAGGTGTATGAACATACTGGCAACATGTTGGTAAAATGACATATTGTTGATTTTAGCTGATAATACAACAACAATCAAGAGTATTCTTTTTACTATTATGTCTCATGGTTATAGAAAGAAATACAAATGATCATAAAAACACCTGTTTGGAGACTTATTGAGTCTCCAAACAGGTGTTTTGTGACTAACTGTAGTAGCTAACTAATGCTAGCTTGTACATAGACAAGCTAGCATTAGTTATGCTTAAATTCCGTAACAAAAGTATGTTTTTATCTTTTTTTTTTCAAAATCTCTTTCTCTTTCTTACTGTTTATTCAATGTCACATGCTGTTTTTATTTTTTATTTTTTTAATTATATAAAGCATCTTGAAATTCCTTCCCGCTGAAATGTGCTATACAAATAAAAATTTATTTGGTTTGATTTGATAGACAGAAATTGGAGACTTGGTTTGAACCTTGTTATTTATTCTTTCTTTTTTATACTCTCATGTAGAAATTTTGCTTCCATTTTAATTTTTAAATGTAATGTTTGTGGAGTTAAAATCAAGCTGAATCCATCAGCTAGCACACAGGCGCTAATGGAGAGCACTTAAAATATTAGGATGGTAAACACCTGCTTTTGGTAGCTGACATTTTAAGAATTGCACACACCTTCTATTTTCAAAGCCACAACAGAGAAAATAAAACATCAGCTTGTATTGCTTCAAATTATCTCAGAGAAACCAGAGGTTGTTAGTAATCATGTCAAAAGTTGCTCACATATTTGACATTAAATGCTTCATTGCATTTCTGTTTGCACAGTAAAATAGCTTGTAGGCTTCCAGTGCTAATTGAAACACCTAAAACATGGAGAACCTGATTACTCTCTTGTGTGTAGTGCAATTTCTCTGATGAAAAGGAAGAGGCAAAAAACCCTTTACTGCTCTTAAAGGTTGTGCTTTTATGCTTGGAAGCTATTTGTGACCTTGTGCAGTTAGTGTGCAGAATTTCCTTCTGCACACTAACTCATTGGTTTGTCCCTAAATATAAGTGCCTGGCTTCACTTGAAGAAGTTCTAAAAAGGAAAGGCAGGGAAACGTTTGCAGTAAGCGGCTGTGACATGTTTTGCACTTGCTGCACTGGAAATATCCCGCTTGCTGACATGGTAGGATATAATCTATGGGAAGTACAGACGTTTGGCTTTAACCACACTGACAGAGAGTGACTTTATCTCCTGAGTAGCCCTGTGTAACATGGTGGTGGGTGAGCTGGTCTTTCTAACGCCCAGTTCAATCTGACCTAAATCTTATCAGGCGATGTTAGCCTATGTGTAAGTGAATCATTTTTCATGTCACCAGTGACGCAGAGAGCGCCCTCCGATGCCTGAAAGGATCCACTGAACGTGACAGATATTATCTTCACTCTGAAAAATATGAGTAAACCGTCAGCAGTTTCTCTCTGTTAATAAAACAGGGAAGGGATACTAAACCAATGGACCGCAGCAGGGTTAATGATTGATCTAACTCTGGAACAGCTCTGCAGGCTACTCATCTGGTCTTTGAGGTCACCCTGGTGCCCACGGACGACCTTTTGGTGACCCCTGATCAAAAGTATTCCGTTGTAGCTCTAGATGAGTGTTTAGCTTCTCAAATCTTTGTGTGTTTTCTTCCAGAACTTCACCAACCCTGTCAGATGTGTTCCATGGTCTTCATGATGCTGTTTGTTGAAAAATGTTCCCTACAAATGAACAACTGGTTTTAATCCATCAAATTCCACATAGGTGAACTATTTTCCCAAATAAGATGACTTCTAGAAGCAACTGGTAACTTAGGAGTATAAGAGTAAAGACTTGAAACATCTTCTAGTGAACACAACTGTGTGGGTGCTGTATGTTTAGCCTCTGTGACCTTAGCCGCTTCTCTACAACCAGAAGAAATAACGACATGATCTGTTCTTTGAAACTCTGCACTTTTTAGTGCTTTTGGGTGTATCTGAAAGCGCTGCCGTTGGGTTTGCAAACTCAATTTCCCATGGAGCTCAATGAGTAGAGCCTAGCACTAAAGCTGCCAAGGTTAGGGATTTCATTTTCTGCACAGCTCTGTGGGTGAAGTATATATCAGCGGCGGTACTGTCGAGATATGAAGCTTTAGCTCCCATTGGGGCCGGCTGTACTCATGATGTATGCACTCTTGCTAGGGTAAACCTCTTTAGATGGAAGGATCCACAAAGTGTCAAGTCTTAAATATGGTTGGTGGAAAATGAATCCTTGCACAGCCAAGAGATGCTGCTGGGAAATAGCATATCGGAATCAAAAGACATCATGGCCAGATCAGCAGGGGACATGCTTTAAATAAAAACTACATTACCTTAACTCACAAAAAGGTTTTTCCAGCACGTCATGTAGGGGTAAGAAGGATCAGGGCTTTACTATTGGAAAAACTCAGTTGTAATTATACACCATCATTAATAAAACCTCTAATCATTACAACTAAAAAATAATACAGAATGCTTTTTCATGATGCCTTCACAGGTTTCATGTGTGATTGCTCAAGAACACAATGAAAGTATCATAATGTCAACAGTTCAAGACAAAATGATGATTGAGTGTTTGAGGTGACGACTGAAATCAGACTTGCGAACAAGAAACACTGCAGTTGATCCCAATGTCACAATGTTTCAAAGTGTCAAGAACTTTAGTGAGAAACACCATCATGAAAATTCAGAGCTTGGCAGAGGCAGGAAGTGAAAGATTTAAAAGACATCAGTAGAAATCTGTTAAAACTCCAGAGCAACCGGAGTCATGTGAACTAATAAATTATTTAGGGACCACTGCTCTAGGTGCTTGCAGGGCTTGGCCGAGGTATGTACATCAATCCGAAGTCCCAACAAGTAAGCTGGAGAACGGTTTTAAGATGTGCGCCTTGTTATAAATTCACTGACACTAAGGTGAGTTTTACTTTCTTAAACTTAGTGGCTAACATTAACCTTAGCTTATGCTAGTAGGCAATATTCTCGGACATTGTTCTTGTAAAAATGTGCTATTTAAGTATCTAAACATTCTAACTGACAATGTTTTACGTTATTTTCAAGTTTATTGCCGTTAATGTCAGAGACTAATTTGGAGGTTATGGTTTGGGCTTTTAGCTTCCGAAGCATGACGAAGCACAACAAGCCTCATTGCTTAACAGTAGCGCAGCTCTGGTGTCAGAGATCTGGTTCAGCTGACTGTTCAGGTTCATAGTTGTTGCTTTTAGAAAAATATGACCGTGTTGCTTAATGTCTCCGTGTTATTTCGTTTTATTACCTTTGCATGTTTCTTATGAAGAGCTCAGATAGGACGGTGTTTACAGCAGTGTACAGGCGGATCAATTGCTGGGATGTCTGGCTCTGGTCTGCTCTCTCGTTCCCATAAACTCGCTCTTTCAGGCTGAATACAGAAGTGATTCCATGGAAATAACTCAGGGATGGCTCTTTTATTTACCATCCGTCTCCTCCGGTAGTTTTAGGCTGAAGAAACTGATCCGGAGTGAAGTGAAGGCTGCAAACTTTGCTGTGCGGCGTTAGTTTTAACTGGTAGCGACAAATATTTACAAGCCACCATCATAATTCAGGGTTGCTTGGAAATTAATGAAAACTTAAAAGCCCATATATTAGGAAGACAACAATGTTCATAGTATTGCTCTTTTTGCATCTGAAATACAACTTTGTCTTTTCTAGCTGTCATGGTAACTCAAAGCGGAAACAAGTGAGCCGCATTAGCTCATGCAGATGTGACCTTATCGCCGTACGTGCAAAGACCCCATGGACCTTACCAAGCTCAGCCCAGAAACGCCCCTCGAAAGTCCCACTTGACTACATGTCTCACAAGCAAAGCCTCACCGTGCTTAGCTTCTATGTGTAAACATGGCATTTTTCATTTCGACTGACTCCCTGCAGAGTATTTCTGAGTCGATTAGTTTAGCATTTCTGCCGGATTTTCACAAAATATCAGCCACGACAATAGACAGGGGAACCAACAAGTTCATGTCATCTTTTTTGGACGACATCAAGGTGTTTTAGCCAGGCGATGCCTCCAACATTGTGCGCGTCACAGTGAAAAGCTACAGGTGTTATGCCCAGAAACGCATGCCTGCCCAAAATTGCATCCCCTGTCGAGGGAGCGCGCATCGCTCTAAGCTCTCGCATATTGACGACATAATGGACTGAAATATGACCGAAGAGGAAATTTTAAAGATATTTGTAACATTATCACGTTACTTAGCCTAAAATGGTGGGTTTTATTTTGCAAATTAATTTAAATAAATACGTTTTTTACACCTTTATTGACACATATGAGTCGAACTTTTTTCAGTCCGTGTCTGTTATAAACGTTCTCCGCAAATGGTTTGAAATTCTCTGCTTAGTCTTTTGATACGATAATAGCTAAAATAACTTTTTCCACATAATCAGAGTAGTTCCATGAACTGCTGATATAAGTTTTATATCAATAGGATAATATTTGAGGAAAATAGAGAGGTGATGCATATTGTGGCAGGCTGGAAATCCATATTGCCAAAAAATGCATCCCTGTGCTAATTGGGGGAAATAAAGAGCTGAAAGGATTTCACCTTTTCTACGTAATGACACTTGTTCTCTGAGCTAATGCTATAAGTTTCATATCAACAAGACGGATGCAAATATTTTCAGGCTCATAAATTAAAATGCATTCCCTTCTACATTAATAGACTAGAAAGTTAAGCATGATAGAAAATGTTCTACTTAATGGGCCTCTGTTTTGTAATGCTTTTAAGCTATTATGGTGTCAAAAGAAAAAGCAGAGAATTTCAAACCATTTGCGGAGAACGTTTACAACAGACACGGACTGAAAAAAAGTTCGACACATATGTGTTAATAGAGGTGTAAAAACCGTATTTATTTAAATTAATTTGCGAAATAAAACCCACCCTTTTAGGCTAAGAAATGTGATAATGTTACAAATATCTTTAAAATTTCCTCTTCGGTCATATTTCAGTCCGTTTTCTCATCAATATGCAAGAGCTTAGAGCGATGCGCGTTCCCGCGACAGGGGATGCAATTTTGGGCAGGCATGCGTTTTTGGGCATAACAACGGTCGATGAGGAAAACAGCAGATTCTCACACCCTCAGCATAAATATAGCTGTGGACAAGTGGACAAGATCACTGACGCCTATTGTTCTTGCAAGGCTGGGTAAGTCGGGCATTCATGGTTTAGAGGGTTCGACTGTGCCTAGGTCTTAATCACGGTACTCGGTGCTAGTGTGGCTAAAACGATTACAGTTTAGTAAAAAGCCATTTCAGGTGAAATAAAATCTTTAATGTATGTCAGATATGGTACACATTGCATATTGATCTGTTCAGCTAACGTAAGACTGTAACTGACAGGCTTCAAGGTGGACAAGTTGTATCGGTACTGCCATTATGCTGTACTTAGCTAAAAGGTTTTCATAATGGATGTGTTTATTATTGACTTTCTTTTTTTCATTCACTAAGCACAAAGAAAGCAAAGCAATAATACTTACACCAGCAGACACTCGTTTGTTCTTATTGATCCTACGACGGTTGAGCTGCAAATGCGGTCGTGCACAAGCTTTGATCCAAGCAAGGCTTTCCGTTTCAGATTTTAGAAATCTGTGAATTTTAGTTCCCCAAACACGATCAGGATACCTGACATCGCCTGTACAGATACCCCACTGACGGTGGAGAACCATTCTTTTTCGAGTCCTGACACAAAAACTTTCTGCCGGCAAGAAGACGCCGGGGTAACCGTATCTGATGGGGAAACGCGGATTGACGTAACACTGGTCTGCTAGTCCACAATGTACATTAGCATGTATTTACTACAGTAGCTTCCATTTGTGAGACGGTCAAGCATGTGGTAGCTGCGCTGTGACGTAAAATGGGCATTAGCCAATGAAACGCGGCCCCTGTGGTAGGGTCCATTGACAGGGAAGAGGGTAATGAGAGAAGGGGGAAGACAAAGACCGCCAGGCCGGGAATCGAACCCGCGACGGCCGCATCGAGGACCAGGGCCTACATACATGGGCCGCACCCATATACAGTATGTAGGCCAACCCCTGCGCCATCTCAGCACCCCACTGCAAGGTTAAAGTTTAAGAAAATCTCCACTGCAGCAGAAGAGACAGTGAAATCAAACTGAAGAATGCTGATAATAGACTGGAGAAAGGTTACGTGTTCTGGAGAAATGTTCTTTGGTCAGTGGAGAGAGGACCACAGCTCTTGGATGAAGATCTCTCAGTATTTGAAAGAGTTTGTGACACCAAGTACTTCAGGAAGGTTTTCATGACCTTCAAATGAAAAAGAGGCCCACAGCACCACAGATACTCCGACATGCTTAACAGTGGGCATCAGGTACTTTCCCACATGTTACCACGTCTGACTTCTTCTGGTGCAGAATTATGACGCACATCTCATGTAGATGACGTGAAATTTGGATAAAATACAACATGAGTGTTCAGATTGCAGATGCTTTGAAAACAATCAGATCTGTATCTGATTTAGTTCCACATATGGAAGTGGCACAGATCAGATTTTTTTTGGTGTGTGAAAAGATTAGAACTGGACCATTCAGACTGCGGTGAAAATGGACCAGAGACATCGGATTTAGGTTACACTGCCTGCGGTGAGAACGTAGCCCTGGTGCTAAATTACATTGGGGTTATCTCTTAGCAAATTATAGTCTGAAAAAAGTTCTTTTTTACTTTTAGAGACAAATACTTTATCACAGCCCTGAATTAACTTGAGTGTCATTGTTGAAAATTGACTATAAAAGTAAAAGTATGAAAGTTCACATTTCCTCTGGTGTGTTTTGCTCCAATAAATAAATGACAAAATATTAGGAATTAATTTGGTTCTTCTGGTTAATCAAGGACGGTGGAGGCCAGAGTCTGACCTCCACACACACACACACACACGCACGCGCGCATGCACACACACACAAAGAGAGAGAGAGGGGCGTTGAAAAGCTGCCGGTTTTCCAGACAAAAACAAGGATGCAGCAAACACAGTTATTCTCCCTTTGCTCAAGGCCGTGGTCGTGTTTGGAGCCGCTTGCAGTGTTGAAATACAAAAACTTCCACCTGATTTTTATTAACAACACTGAAAGAGAAGGTGAGCTAAGGATAGAGGTCATCATCTTTTTACTGGAGAATATACAGTTAGACTCATTTAGAGTTATTAATAATCCGCTGAATGCAGAATAAAAGCTGTTACTAAATATTTGAATTTAAATTGTTTAATGTGCTGAGACTAATCTCCATATGTTGGCTCTCATTTCCTGCTACCTTTTGGTTGATATAAATTCAATATATTATCAATATGTTTTGTGGTATTCACTGCAGGGGTGCACAAAATATCGGCATCTGCATTGGTATCAGTTGATGTATGTGATTTTGTATGTGATTTTGTAACATATCGTGTTGCTCTGATAAGTAAAACTGGGCCGATATTAACGACTAAAGTTTATTTTCACTTGGTTGTAGTTTGTGTTTCAGGATGGGAAGGTTAAGGCTTGACGATGTGGTATTTGTTCAGTCGTGACAATAATAGTGAGTTACTTAATACCAATAAATATAGGTTATTGATACACATTTTCATATTGGCACATGCTTCATTTATTATACTAATGTTTAAATCAATAGTAATTAAAAAATGTGTCCCAATCTTTTTGGCAGTACATTTGTCATACATACATTTGTCATTCAAAACTCACAGAAAACAAAGACTGTAAGTAGTGCAGATGCTTTTAATAGCGCAGTTAAACAGCAGTTGCGTTTAATTATTTTTCTAAATATAGTGATATTAATTGATGTCCCAGTGGAACCAACAATGAAAAATATTCAAACTCTCTGTTTTGAGAGTTTAGAGTCAATCAGACTTTATAATTTTCATACTTTTTTCTCTGTTCTATGGCATAAAATTTTATAAAAATGTTAAAGAGGATGAACACTTTGAAAGGAAATGTTTAGAAAAATACATTTGTCATACATTTGATCCATAAGGATGTTAGTTTTCACTGAATAAACATACCGTATTTTCTGCACTATAAGGCGCACCTAAAAACCTTCACAGGTCTAGCAACTACGGTAAGCAGCCGCCGTCTTCATTTTCGCCCGTAGAAGAAGAAGCGCGCGGTGCATGCTGGGATAGTTGTCAGAACGCTGGTTTGTTAATAAAGTTTGACTTTGACTAAAGTTTGACTTACCTATCTACTTACCGACCGTCTATGATCAGGTCGTTTGCAGGTCATTTAGCACCACTTTCTCCATGAACATGCTGTGCGCGAACGGAGAATGGGTGACCAGTGGGCGGCGGGGATGGGGGCGGGGGAAGAGAGACAGAGACTGCGGCGGCCCAGAAAGCAATTGGGCACAAAATCGCATCACCAACACCGTGAGTGAAACAATGACTCGGGCAGCCTTCTATATAAAGTACTCGGGGACTGCTTCTTTATTATTACACGTCCATATTTGTAGAGTACGGAACAAATCGCGTCCCGTATCGGTTCATTATGGGAAGGGTGGCAACCCTAACTGCAGCGTCTATTCTATGCGCCTTATATGTGAAACAAGTTTTAAAATAGGCCATTCATTGAAGGTGCGCCTTATAGTGTGGAAAATATGGTACTTATTTATAGATTTTTTTTTAAATTCTAAAATTTTTATAGTTGTGCTCATGCTACTGAACAAACAAATATATTGTAACAGTTTTAAAAGTTTTGTATTGTGGATGACCGACATTCACATCATTCTGTATCTTTTTCCAGTCCATGCCAGAGCCAGAGTATAATGAATTCCTCCTCAGTTGATTATGTGCATGCAGATTTTGTTTGTGCAGATTAATTCCCTGCTGCTGCCGCCTTTGTTAATACAGATGATGCTTGTTCTTCGGTGGCTCCAGGTGGAGCGCGCCACACAAACACTCCCAGTCCTCACCTGTTTTAGCTCCCCCTGTCAGAAAATGAAATGGTTTACTGTGCAGATGGGCACGGAGGAGTGACATTATTATTTTCACGCGTGGAGAGCAGGCAGTTTGTTACATGCTTTCATCAATTAGTGTCCGCCAGTCTTTAGAGAAAGAATAAAGAGACTTTGACAGATGGTGGATCTGAAGGAGCAGAGGCAACACAGAAAAGCAACTAAACGTTAAACTTAGCTGCCTAACGTTTAAGCAATTTTAATTTTACCAGTGTTTTAACAATCTGGTCTTTAGGGACAAAAGTTAATTCCACTGTTGATTGTGCTGCTCTTCAGTCTGCTGTTCTACCTCTGGTCACTGCCGCCCTTTAGGACAGACAGACAGGAAGCATGCTGCGGCACGCACCCAGTTGACAGATCCATGGCTCTGTGATGGGAGCTCAAATGTGAGTTCAAACATCCCAAACTCTTTGCAGTCAGAGTTGCCGGTCTCAATGCTGAATCTGAATGTCATCTTTCACTGACCTGTTTCATTATTTTGTCATCTGTTCTCAGTCTTCTTTCACTCTTTGTTTTGTTTTTGCTGACAACCATTGCTGTGGCAACAAGGTATATAAAAAGTGTTTCATCTACGCTGTTTGTTTGGCATCCATATATCAGAGTGGAGAGGACAACAAGACTGAGGAGAATGCTGCTTCTGTGGCTCATTTTCCTTTTTCAGACTCAGAATGAGGACTAAGAACAAACTGTGGAGGCATTTTCATGGAGCAGAGATACAATACTGTAGCAGACATGACCAACACCGCCTTACTATCTAGATTATTCTCAGAACTCCCTTTAAGAAGCATAAAACCAGTGGTTTCACAAGGCTAACTGAAAAGTTAGCTGTGCTAACCCTAAAGCATTCAGCATTTCGTGTTGAGCTAACACTAACTGCTTTAAAATATAAACGTCTAAATAGCTGAAGGATTCTTAACATTCAATAACGAAAACTTCCAACACAGATTTCGAATTTTATTCAACTGAAAGCTTACAAAAAAGATGTTACGGCCCTGGGCCTTGTAGGCTGGGCTGCAGGTGTCTTGTTGTCTGTCTTTGTGCTCCTCCCCTTTGCAGGTGTCTCTGATCCATTGATTGGGAGCGCAGAGTACTTGAACCTGGCTGTCTCCGTCTTCTGGGTCGCCTTCAGCGTCCACTCTGCCACTTCACACTTGTGGTGTTTTGTTGCCAGGCCTCAGCTCCCCTCCTTTTTGGACTTTTGAGTTTGTCTTTGTTTTGGCACTTCAACACTTCCATATGCACTCATACAACACATCCAAGCATTTCATTACACCACTGATACTGATATCCACAATCCATTGTTGTTTTTGGTAATAAATATTAGTTTTTCTACACTTTAACCCCTGCATGGTATCCCGTTTTTGTTATGACCTTGAGCCAGTCGTAACACGGAAAAATAAACTTAGAAGAAGCTAAGTGCACTAAGCATTTTCAAATTTAGCAAAACATCTAAAGCACTGAACAGAAACCTAGCCCTGCTATTAGCGCATTAGAGGAAGTGTGTCCACAACTCCATACAACCCAGATCCAACCTGCCAATCTGAACAGACACATAAATACAGTTTCAAAATGAAGCAAGGACACGTTTTGAGACATAAAAAAGATTTTCCCAAAACAAACTAATTCAATGCAAAACAACAAAATAAAATATGGGTATAATTTATGATATCAAAACAAAACAGGGTAGAAATAATATAGTATGGACAGGGTACCAAAAAATATCAATATCACTTTGAATATGTGAATAAAAATTGTGATGTAAGGCTGTGCGCAGGAAGGAATTTTGTTGATTTGAATACTCCCAGGTTCAATTTAAATGCTGTATGCTTTTTAATGACATTAGATACATTTTTCAATGAGAATAAATCTGCTGCTTTTACTAACAACAAGGGCTCCAATCACATGAAGCTGCACTTTGCTTTTGTTTGGATTTACTTTGCAGAGGTAGTTTTTCCTTTTAAAATAAATTAACTTTGTGTTTGCAAAGTCGATCTTAACATCAGAGATATTCCTTGAAGCCTTAAAAGTGAATCGGCCAGAAATATATTCTTCAGTTTAACTATTTATGAAAGCCGAGGGAAATTTATTGA
Source organism: Poecilia reticulata (assembly GCF_904066995.2). Lineage (NCBI taxonomy): Eukaryota > Metazoa > Chordata > Actinopteri > Cyprinodontiformes > Poeciliidae > Poecilia > Poecilia reticulata. The sequence continues at coordinate 2,344,426 of NC_088844.1, read as the reverse complement.
ACTTTTGGAGCAAGAAAACAAACATGAAATGTCAGAAAGATGATAGTTTGTCCAAAGTTTTGAACATATATGTCTGAAAGGAGTGTGCATTATCTAAATCAATGGTCCCCAACCTTTTTACTTTTTATTACCGCGGACAGGTCAAGACTTGGAAAGTTTGCTGCGGCCCGGGGGGGAGGGGGTAAGAGGTGGGGGACCGTCAGATTAGGCTGGTTGGTGTTCCCGCTAAATCCTCCTGAATATGCCCAATTTGGGTTGTCTTGGTCTTTTTATCGCAGCCTGTGGGTTTTTCCCTGACTGGGAACGAGAATACGACCTGTTGAATGTGACAGGTAGCCAATCAGAAAGCGCGGTGACGTAAGAAGACGTAAGAGTTCTTTCCCTCCACTATTGCTACGTGCATGCTCCATGTGAGGGATTAAAATCAACAAGATGATACTGTTGCTCGGCGGAGTGAAAGCTGCAACTCCATGACTGGATGCAATCTGCTGGGTTTCCTTTAGATGGAAACTTTTTAATTAATTTGAATAATAAACTGAACTTAACTGAGTTTGATAACTGGGATAAATTGGAATGAATGTTGACTGAATGGAGATGACTTTTCATTGTATAGTGCCTCAAGATGTCATCTGTTATAATTGAATTGGTGTTATATAAAAAAACTCAATTGAATCGATTGAAGACTATGATAAGAAGTTTGTTGTAAGGGGATCCAGCAGACATGGAGCCAAAAAGTTTAGACTGTAAACCCTGAGCAGAGATGTACAAAGCTTGGTAATATCACGTTTTCCATTTTGTCTTATGTCTAATTCATTTGTTCCCATTTAATACAGAAATAATTTAAACTCATTAGGAAATCAGATTCATTACTGTGCAGCTTTGCATGTGATGTTTCTAGGAATAATCTTAAAGTTTTAGTTTTATTTTCAACAAAAAAATAAAAATCTTTTCACCATTTCTTGTAAAGTGTGGAAATAAAATTATGCTAGACTCCTCAAAAATTAGGATTTTAGCTCATCTTCACTTTGGAAGCAGTTCAGCTGGCGTCTCAGTCTGAGTAGATTCTGTAGACTGCTTTCTAATCTTTACGTCCTTCTGTTTTCAGCTCATGCAGTGGCTGAAAAGAAAATCATTATCGCTCCTTATCATTTCCCTCTAGGGACCAATCAGCTGGCAGTGCTGGCTTATTATCAGCCTGATCAGCAGCTCACTGTGGCAGGAATACACCCTTTACCTGCTTGCCATTAGACTTAGTTTGTCCTTCCTATTATGGTAACTATTCAGAGTTTCTGCTGGCTCAGTTGTAGAGGCAGGCTGTAATTTATGTAATGTAGAAGTGGAACAGCTATCAAGTTGTCATTTTTCACATTGTGAAACTGGAGGAAATGATTTAAGATTTGCCTGAATATAATTTGAAAAACAAAACTTACCGCTGTAAAGACACTTCATGTGGTTTTCTGGGTTTTAAAGCTGGAAACAATCAGTTTGATTCCACTTCTGCTTAATCTGTCACAATTTTACTGTATTTTGTAACATTTTATGCCCAGTAGTCAACTTTCTTAGTTATCTAACTATAAAATTATCATTACTAAGCATAAAAAAAATCTTCATGACAGAAAACCCAGAACTGCTTCCTCTGACCGGCCAGCAGCGCTGACCTTTAAGAAACAAATATTTCATGTTTATGTCATAGTGACAAAAACTCCTGCCACTGTACTTTCAGTCCATCACATAAAACTTCAGTAAAATACAAAAAAAGTTTGTATTTGTCATTACAAATACAAACTTTTGTAGCAAAATGGCAAAATGTTAAAAAATGTTTAAGGAGGCATCAACACTTTTGCATGACACAGCAGTAACACAACGCAGAAAAGCTGAAAAAATAAACAGAACCAGACATATTAATACTCACATCATAACATGTATTAATATGACTGATTTAAAAAACTTTAGCCAAAATGTAAAACGGATTCTGAAACAGCCTGGCTAAAACGATGCAAGGTCAAGAACTGAACCAGGGTTGCCTTTTGAGACGATGCTGAATGAGGAGCTGTGTGGATGCTGAGTCGCTGGCAAGCTTTCCAATGATAAATGAGTGAGAGGAGGAGGAAGCTGGAATGAGTAACATTTCCCATGAGGAAGAGGAGGAAGAGGAAGAGGCTGGACATGCCAAAAGAGACTTTGGGTAGTTTTGGTAAGTGATACAGAAAGTTTTAGTGCTGAGAGCACAGAGAAGTGACATGGAGAGAGGGCATAGAGGGGGAGAGTGAGGAAGAAGAGCAGGATGAAGAGAGACAGAGGGTTACCAGATGAGTCAGGAGGGCAGGGTACATGTCATCCGCTTAACTTTCTATAAGTTCATGGTTGTCATCCCTCGAGCTTCAGTCTGTCTGTACTCTCCTTTAGTCTGTATTGTATGACTCTCTCCATCGCTCCCAAAAACAGGTAAACAAAAACTGAATTGTCAACAATCCAACTATGAGGATAATGTTTATACTTTCTTACACTCGTTCATTCATGAAGAAAGTGATCTCTAGCATGTTGTGTGTGGTAGAAGGAAAGTTTTACATACTTTCAGACTTTACTCTTAAAGTAAAATGCTACTACATATCTTAGTAAATGTTCTGGACACTTAAGGTTTACAGTACTGTCTACCTCAGTTATGATGGAGGGTCTAAATGTGAGGTTCCTTCACTCCTGGCTTAGCTAGCAGCCCAGGCTAGACGCAGTTAGAGTGGCTTCAATATTAAAGAATACCATGAACTGTAGTAAAATCTCTTTGGGTCATTTTATGTCTTTTGAATATCTTGGAATCGAAGTAAAAGGCCACAAACGAATTTTGACACTAACTTTATATAAAACTCCAACATAAGAGGAAGGTTTCCTTACGAACTTGAATGAGCTTCTATCTCTCATATGCATTGATTATGATTGTTTAATAATTGTCGGTGATTTCAACATTCATGTTGACAACCCCCAAGACCGAGGGGCTAAAAAGCTCTGTAATTATATTAGAGAGTTTTGGTTTAACACAACATGTCAAACAAGCAACTCAGGGACACACACTGGACCTGGTTATCAGTAAGGGTGTGAATATTTCCAATGTTTCTGTAACTAATATTGCCCTGTCAGATCACTTTGCTGTTTTCTTTGACAGTTCTTTATCCGTTAACCCACTTGGACAAACAGCTACTGTCACAAAACGTACTTTCACAGAAAACACAGCAGAAACATTTAATCAAATCTACTCTTCTTCCTCGTCCTTAAGCTATAATAGATAAGCTGGTAGATGATTTTCAGTGCAAACTTTCAGATATCATTGATTACATTTCCCCCATTAAAGTGAAGGTTGTGACTGGTAGGAAGAAATCTCCATGGAGAAATGCACAAGTAGTTCAATCTGCAAAACAACTCTGCCGAAGAGCCGAACGGAGATGGCATAAAACTCAACTGCACGTTTATTATGACATCTACAAGGAAAGACTACGTAACTATCACACAACACTAAAACATGCAAGAGAGGCTTTCTTTGCAGATGTCATAAACAAAAACATTAACAATGCTCGAGCTTTAAATGCTACTGTTGAAAGGCTCACAAATCCTCCGATGACGTTGCCACCTGAACTTCAATCTATTGCCGCCTGCAACAAGTTTTCAAGTTTCTTTTCAGAGAAAATTCAAAAGATCAGAGGATTAATCTGCACATCCACTCCAAACCCAGTACCAATGCTGCGCCCAAACAAAACAAATGCAGGAAAAATGACCCAATTTCAACAACTAAATTATAAAACCCTAGAAGAAATTATAAGTCAGTTAAGCTCCAGTTCCTGCTGTCTGGATGTCCTGCCCACACATTTCTTTAAGAAAGTCCTGCCTGTCGTTGCTAATGATCTGATCCAAATAGTAACTCATCGCTCTCTTCAGGTGTTTTCCCCCAGGCTATGAAAACAGCAGTTATCAAACCACTGATAAAAAAGAACAATCTGGACAAATCCCTACTGCAGAATTACAAGCCGATCTCCAACCTCCCATTCATCAGCAAAATTATTGAAAAAGCCGTTTTTAAACAATTAAATAACTTCCTAACAATAATGAATCACTTTGACTCCTTCCAGTCTGGTTTTCGTGCTCACCACAGCACGGAGACGGCCCTTGTAAAAGTGTTCAATGACATCCATATAAATACAGACTGTGGGAGAACCACAGTGCTGGTTCTGTTGGACCTCAGTGCAGCTTTTGACACTGTTGACCACGACATTTTACTGAATCGACTGGAGACTTGGGTCGGACTCTCCGGTCCAGTGCTCAACTGGTTTGAATCTTACATAAAGAACAGGGATTTCTTTGTTTCAATCGGAAACTTCTCATCAGAGAGGTCAAAGGTCACATGCACAGGACGAAAAAAGGGATTTTCGACAGCTATTGACACCTTGTTCTGCCGTGCGCATGGAGATTGAGGGCTTTCGGCAAGAGGTTTTAGTCAGAGTTGAACACAGCCAAAAATGGTCAAAAACGCTGTGTGTCCGTGTTCCCCTATCACCCCTCTCCCCTTGTGCCAAGCAGAGGTTTTCGTATTTAAATGAAGTTGCTGAGTGCCATGCAAATGCAAATCAACTGTTGAGCACCGCCTTTTGACTCTTATTCATTTTGTAGCTAACCCTTTTTACCTTCTGTTCACCATAAAGAAGTATGTTTGGAGAAAACAATCTATCTTATCCATTAAAATATATATTACATGTGTGTTAGGAGCACTGAAAAACTTAGTTTTGGTTGAATTGATGATATAAAAGAAGAATATGCATGATTACATACAATAGACTTTTGTGAAACGTGATCTTACTTTAAATAAACATATATACATCTAAAAACATTTTAGCAATTAATTATAATAAAAATAAAATAAACTGTCACGTAACTTTAGAAAAAATAACTTTTAGAATGTATTTTTTTCTGTCAACTTTCATTTAACACTCCAGTCCAGTTGGTGGCAGTAATGCGCTCTCATAGTCGGTCAAGCAGCCGCCATTAAACTCCAGAGGAAGATTTGCACTGGTGGTAACGAGTGCTAACTGCTACACCCAACATGAACGAAAATACCCATGTGTTGTGTGAAATGGTGGAAAAAAGTCCTATTTCACGGAGTTACCTTTTCAGTATCGTTTTGATATTAAAGCAATGATCCGGCGGAAAACAACAGATGACACCGCGGCGGTCCAACAAGACCGAACTCACGGTAAGAAAGCTTTTATAAATAACACGTGGAGCGAGACCAGTTGCTTTGTTTGTTTCTTACAGAAAGCGGTCTGTCGTTTTCTTAATGCCGAAACAAGTGTAGGGTGAGATTTTGTATTGTAATCTCTATTACATGTGATGTTCTGAACTCTTAAAAATACTCGCATCTTCTTTGATTTTTTCAGACCTGAAAAATGGCCAAGCAGAACCAGCCAGACCTCAGACCACGGTGCCGAGGAGCTCTGAGTCCACCAGGACGAAGAGAAATTCAGTAAGTTATGATTTCACATTTAGTGAATAGTGAACACTCACATATTTGTAAGGAAAACTGATCTTCCCGTTATTTTATTGATTTTGTTGTAACGCAGTACAGCAAGGCAGAGTGTGGAAAGCAGTAAAGATCTACAAAATGGCGGACAGAGGACGGATCTGAGGACGAAGTCATGAAGCCGGTATGTATAATCACTGCGTTGATTCCCGACTGTATAATGGTTGTTTGAGAATAATTTTAACTTATTTACTTATGTATTTTTGAGAAAGCGATATATTTGCTACAATATTTTTTTAATTTTACATTAATTTCCACAGGCTCCACAGAATGAGAGTCACATTTGTGTCCATCAGACTCTTCAGGAACGTTCTGATGTCTGTGATGAGGACAGAGATGCAACTGTGTGTGAGTATCTACTATTTTAGAATGTTGATGATATTTTATGCTTCAACATTGTTTATGTACATAAAGTAATTCATCCATCCATCCATCCATCCATTTTTTTCCGCTTATCCGGGGTCGGGTCGCGGGGGCAGCAGCTTCAGAAGGGAGGCTCAGACTTCCCTCTCCCCAGCCACTTCTTCCAGCTCCTCCGGGGGAATCCCAAGGCGTTCCCAGGCCAGCCGAGAGAGTACCTCCAGCGTGTCCTGGGTCTTCCCCGAGGCCTCCTCCCGGTGGGACGTGCCCGGAACACCTCACCAGGGAGGCATCCAGGAGGCATCCTTACCAGATGCCCGAGCCACCTCAACTGGCTCCTCTCGACGTGGAGGAGCAGCGGCTCTACTCTGAGTCGCTCCCGGATGACCGAGCTTCTCACCCTATCTCTAAGGGAGAGCTCAGCCACCCTGCGGAGGAAACCCATTTCGGCCGCTTGTACCCGTGATCTCGTTCTTTCGGTCATGACCCAAAGCTCATGACCATAGATGAGGGTGGGAACGTAGATCGACCGGTAAATCGAGAGCTTCGCTTTTTGGCTCAGCTCTCTCTTCACCACGACGGACCGGTACAGCGCCCGCTTCACAGTAGACGCTGCCCCTATCCGCCTGTCGATCTCCCGCTCCCTTCTTCCCTCATTCGTGAACAAGATCCCCAGATACTTAAACTCCTCCACTTGAGGCAGGACGAACCCCCTGACCCGGAGAAGGCACTCTACCCTTTTCCGGCTCAAGACCATGGCCTCGGATTTGGAGGCACTGAGCCTCATCCCGGCCGCTTCACACTCGGCTGCGAACCGCTCCAGTGAGAGCTGCAGATCACGTTCCGATGAAGCCAACAGGACCACATCATCCGCAAAAAGCAGAGATGCGATCCTAAGGCCACCAAAACGGATCCCCTCAACACCTCGGCTGCGCCTAGAAATTCTGTCCATAAAAGTAATGAACAGAATCGGTGACGAAGGGCAGCCTTGGCGGAGTCCAACTCTCACCGGAAACGAGCACCGACTTACGGCCGGCAATGCGGACCAGACTCTGACACCGGTCATACAGGGACCTGACAGCCCGTATCAAAGGGCCCGGTACCCCATACTCCCGGAGTACCCCCCACAGGGCCCCCCGAGGGACACGGTCGAACGCTTTCTCCAAGTCCACAAAACACATGTAGACTGGTTGGGCGAACTCCCATGCACCCTCCAGGACCCTGCTGAGGGTGGGTCGCCACCTCGGCGACCTTGTCCCCAGAGATTGGAGAGCCCAACCCAGAGTCCCCATGGTCAGCTTCCTCAACATAAGGCATGTTGGTGGGATTGAGGAGGTCTTCGAAGTATTCCGCCCACCGGCCCACACTGTCCCGAGTTGAGGTCAGCAGCGCATCATCCCCACTATAAACAGTGTTGGTACTGCACTGCTTCCCCCTCCTGAGACGCCGGATGGTGGACCAGAATCGCCTCGAAGCCGTACAGAAGTCTGTCTCCATGGCCTCTCCAAACTCCTCCCACGCCCGAGTTTTTGCCTCAGCGACCACCCGAGCCGCATGCCGTTTCGCCCGCCGGTACCCATCAGCTGCTTCTGGAGTCCCACAGGCCAAAAAGGCCCGGTAGGACTCCTTCTTGAGCTTCACAGCATCCCTCACCGAAGGTGTCCACCAATGGGTTCGAGGGTTGCCGCCTCGACAGGCACCAACAACCTTGCGGCCGCAGCTCCGATGGGCCGCCTCGGCAATGGAGGTACGGAACATGGTCCACTCAGACTCAATGTCCCCCACCTCCCCCGGAACGTGTTCGAAGTTCTGCCGGAGATGAGAGTTGAAACTCCGTCTCACAGGGGACTCCGCCAGACGTTCCCAGCAGACCCTCACTACACGTTTTGGCCCGCCAGGTCTGACCAGCTTCCTCCCCCACCACCGGAGCCAAGTGGTCAGTGGACAGCTCCGCACCTCTCTTCACCCGAGTGTCCAAGACATACGGCCGCAAATCCGATGAGACGATGACAAAGTCAATCATCAAACTGCGGCCTAGGGCGTCCTGGTGCCAAGTGCACATATGGACGCCCTTATGCCTGAACATGGTGTTCGTGATGGACAATCCGTGACGAGCACAGAAGTCCAACAACAGAACACCGCTTGGGTTCAGATCGGGGGGGCTGTTCCTCCCAACCACGCCCCTCCAGGTCTCACTGTCATTGCCCACGTGAGCGTTGAAGTCCCCCAGTAGAACAAGGGAGTCCCCAGGAGGGGCACTCTCCAGTACCCCCTCTAAGGACTCCAAGAAGGGTGGGTAATCTGAACTGCCGTTTGGCCCGTAAGCACAAACAACAGTCAGAACCCGTCCCCCCACCCGTAGGCGGAGGGAGGCTACCCTCTCGTTCACCGGGGTGAACCCCAACATACAGGTGCCCAAATGGGGGGCAACAAGTATGCCCACTCCAGCCCGGCGCATCTCACCGTGGGCAACTCCAGAGTGGAAGTACGTCCAGCCCCTCTCAAGGAGACTGGTTCCAGAACCAGAGCCATGTGTCGAGGTGAGGCCGACTATTTCTAGCTGGAACCTCTCAGCCTCGCACGCTAGCTCCGGCTCCTTCCCCACCAGAGAGGTGACGTTCCACGTCCCAAGAGCCAGCTTCTGCAGCCGAGGATCAGACCGCCAGGGTCCCCTCCCTCGGCTGCCGCCCATAGCACAATGCACCCGACCCCTTTGGCCCCTCGGACAGGTGGTGAGCCCATTGGAAGGGGGACCCACGTCTCCTCTTCGGGCTGAGCCCGGCCGGGCTCCGTGGGTAAAAGCCCGGCCACCAGGCGCTCGCCATCGTGCCCCACCTCCAGGCCTGGCTCCAGAGTGGGGCCCCGGTGACCCGCGTCCGGGCGAGGGAAAACGAAGTCCAAAGTTTGTATTCATCATAGGGGTCTTCGGGCTGCGCTGTCTGGTTCCTCACCTAGGACCTGTCTGCCTTGGGTGACCCTACCAGGGGCATAAAGCCCCAGACAGCTTAGCTCCTAGGATCATTGGGACACTCAAACCCCTCCACCACGATAAGGTGGCAGCCCATTATGCATAATTACATAGCATAATGTAATTATAATGTAATTATGCTATGTATTGACAATGCACAAAAATGTTTTCCAGCTGCATCCAGGACCTACTGCCAGTCATCCAGATGTAGCTAAAGAAAGAAGCAGGTCAGATTTATTACTAATCTAGAGATGTCACAATTACTTGAATGATTAAAGTACTGTGATTTATTAAAATCCATCAAATTATCTGCCTCAGAGTTTGTTGAACTATGTTTTACTATTTATCACCAACTACTTTTAATTCTTTTTTCTTCCAATTGTTTCCAAGTGTTTTCTCTTTTTCATTAAAGTTTTTATTTTTTGTAAGAATGTATTAATGTGTTTGTTTGTTTGTTTGTTTTAATGTCTTATGTGTGCATACTAAGCTGGAAGTTGCCAAACAATTTCACTGTAGTTTCATAATGACAAAAAAATGCCTGTATTTCATAATGATTGTCTGTTCTGTGTTAACAGCTGATGGAGGAAGGCAGAGAGTACTGGCAGCAGAGGAGGTGGCATTCTGGGAGGATGGCAGCTATGAGGCGGAGTCAGGATGGACCCCAAGTTCCTCCAACCAGGAGCTCAATGACATCAGGACTACAAGACAGGAAGAGACGTCAGGTCCACGCTACAGGAGAGATGCTGGGCCTGTCCTGAACGCAGCATAATGTTCATGTTTGGACAAAGAAACACTGCCAGATGGTCCAGAAATGGACAAGCATTTCTGTCTTATTTTGTGTGCAAACAGTAAAATAAAATAAAATGAAATAAAGAAAAAAAACTTCTGTCTCTTTTATGTTCCTCATATATGAACATGTTGCATATAAGCAATATCAAATGAATGTATTTTAATACAGCATTTATTTTTTATTTAGATTTTTTAAAATACAGCATTAAAAATATTAATGATTGGGGGCGGGGTTTATTTATAAAGACATAAGTGCTATCCAATGGGCACACATCAACCAACCAATCACATATCAATGATGAACTCTGATGTCATTGTTTTTCATCCAATGACTGAGAATCCACGTGGGTCTGCTGAAGCGCCTTTGCATGTGCTAGGCTATTCGTATGCTAAGTAGAGTCGTTAACACCTCTCGCCCGCCCGCTCCCCCCCTCCAAGGATTCCGCAATCGACAGATTTCGACTCCCATGAGTGAAAATGTAAACTGTCGATTGCTGTCGATATCTGTCGCTGACTAGCTGCATTTGCGTCAGAATACAGGGTCAAAAATCCCACTTTCCGTCCTGTGATGTGGGGTACCCCAAGGTTCAAACCCAGGACCCCTTCTTTTCAATATTTATATGCTCCCACTGGCTCAGGTTATAACAGGAAATAAAATCAGCTACCACAATTATGCGGAGGATACAGCTCTACATCACGATGTCACCAGGTGACTCTAAATCCATCCAATCACTGAACAGATGCTTAGAACAGGTAAATGTGTGGATGTGCCAAAACTTTCTCCAGCTGAACAGAAGCAAAACTGAAGTTATTATCTTTGGACCTAAAGAGGAGCGAACTAGAATCAATGCACAGCTTCAGTTATTACAACTAAAAACCAGCGATCAGCCCGAAACCTGGGAGTAGTGATGACCTCTGACCTGAACCTTCAGAGCCACATTAAGACAGTCACAAAGTCGGCCTTCTATCACCTGAAGAACATCTCTAGGATTAGAGGACTGATGTCTCAGCACGATCTAGAGAAACTCATCCATGCATTTATCTTTAGCCGCATTGATTAGTGTAACAGCGTCTTCACAGGTCTGACTAATAAATCAATCAAACAGCTGCAGCTGATCCAGAAGCTGCTGCTGCTGTTCTCACTAAAACCAGGAAGATAGAGACATAACACCAGTTTTAAAGTCCCTACACTGGCTCCCTGTAGCTCAAAGAATAGACTTTAGAATACTGTTGTTATTTTATAAATCACTGAATGGTTTAGTACCACAATACCTTAAAGATCTGTTATTGCTGTACCAACTGTCTAGACCCCTCAGATCTTCTGGTTCTGGTTCTGCTCTGCATCCCCAGAACCAGAACCAAACGAGGAGAAGCAGCATTCAGTTTCTATGCACCACAAATTTGGAACAAACCTCCAGAAAACTGAAAAACAACTGAAACACTGGGTGCCTTTAAATCTCAACTTAAAACCCACCTGTTTAGAGTTGCTTATGGCTAGATTAGGGTTAGAGTGCAGGTTTTGATGTCTTCAATGTTTTTATGTTTTTACCTTTTTAATCTTTTTTTTTAATCTCTTTAATGTTTTTATCTTTACTTTTTAATTTCTTTTTTTCTCTTTCTCACTGTTTACGTTTTAATGATGTAAAGCCCCCCGGAAAACGTCCCAGTTAAACGACGTTTAACTAAAGCTCTACGGGGTTTAGAGTCCCAGTTGGCGGCGTTCAACTAAAAACCTAGAGGTTGGAGTCTTTGTCAAACGGTGTTTTTGACTAAATTCCCTGAGGGTTAGAATCCCAGTTAAACGACGCTTTACTGAAGTCCTAAAAGGGGTGCGGGTTTTAATGTTTTGATCTTTTTTTAAAATCTCTTTCTCTTTCTCACTGTTTCTTTTTCTCACTGTTTATTCAATGTCACATGCTGTTTTTATTTTAATTATGTAGAGCACTTTGAAATGCCTTGCTGCTGAAATGTGCTATACAAATAAAATTTGATTGATTGATTGATTAGCATGTGACCAACATGGTAAATGTTTTTATTCTGTGATGACCAATCAGCTACACAGCATAGGTAAGCTAAAACCATCACATGATGAACCGAAGAAACTTTCTGCACTTTCAAATCAGCCAGAGACCAAACATCATATAATGATACACTTAAGTCTTGAAGCGACACAGAAAACCTCTTCAGCACCCAGTGAGATCCTCCATGTTCTGGCTGGTTTTTATTGCCGTCCTGCTGGACTGATCTGGTTTGAACACTAAACAAAATTCACTGGTAATAAAACATTGATCCACACTTGTTAAATCTGCTTTCCACTGACCCAGAATATGAAGATATTATTTCAGCTCCCTATTAGTGATACAATAACAGAATTTTAAGGTGTTTATTCATGTGTTCTCTTTAAGTCAACCAACATTATCTGTGTAGAAAAATGAACAGAACTTTCAGCACAGGAAACACGCCCGCCTGGGTTTTCTCCCACAGACTCTTGTCTCCTGCAGACTAATGGAAGTTATAATGGAGCATTTCTACATCTGTGTTCATTAATTATCATATAAAGTAGAAGCAGATTGTTAAAGAACCTGGGGATATCTGGAGTTACTTTCAGTTCTCAAGAACAAGTGTTTCTTTTATTGCAGTTCAGCTTAAAAACACCACATGACCTGCGCACTGATCCCTGATTAATTTATCTTTTCTCTGTGCTTTAATGACCACAAGAGAAATATCTGGGAAAAGAAAAAAGCCAAGGATTATGTCTTCATATACCCAGAGATTTGTCTTTAATAAGGATGAACTGAGGAGGAGGCAAACGTATAGAATAATGAGCTTTTTTGTACAAAAAAGGAAAAGAAGAAAGTAAGACATAAAAATATCATAAGTATGTGGAAGCTAACAAGAATACAGTAGCAAAAATAATATGGTGGTTATTATTTGCAGCAAGTTAATATGTGAGGGAAAAATCATTTAAACAAATTTAACCTTCATGCTCTGTGGCCAATTAGGCAGAAAAGTACATTTCAGCAGTTCAGTTTGTGTTCAGTACCTGGAGTCAAACCCTCCATCTCATATGTAAATGTAATGATGAAACGTTCTAACATTAGTTTAAATCTACAGATGAACAGACACAGGACCAGCACACCGACCGGGAGGCTCGGTTCTGTTCTGCTTTTATAACAGCTATTTTCTGCATTCAAAGTTAAATAACCTGAAAGAGAGACAGACTAATATTGTTGGACTTTATGTTTCTAAGAAAATTCTTCGTAACACTTTATTTGAAGGGGTGTGCATAAGACTGACATGACACTGTCATAAACTTGAGACATAACATCTGTCATGAACGTAAAGAAGTCTTTATGATGATTGTACATGATTTTGTACATTATGATAATTTAATGCAAAATTGGCATTTTTAATGGACTTTCAATGCAACTTTTAGAGCAACTTTGAATTAAAAGTGTCATTATTTACCAAATGACACTTCATGACAACTGTCATAAACATTAATAAAGACTTCTTATGTTCATGACAGATGTTATGTCATGTTTATGACAGTGTCATGTCAGTCTTATGCACACCTCTTCAAATAAAGTGTTACCAATTCTTCCTCAATCTACGTTCAGCAATGATCATTTTGTAAAATGCTGGCTGTGTAAACACGGCAATAAGATAACTACAATATTTACTAACTTGGATTTTCTTTTTACATTTGACATGTTTAGTTTATTTAATCAGATCAATCATGATGAATCGATTACTGAAATAATTGTCAACTCATTTAATAATCAATTAATCATTACAGACTCAAAAAATGGCTGACAGAACCGCATAAACTGCACAGGAAATACAAACATTTTGCATTTAAGATTTAAGATAACCACTTGTCAATAAAATGTTCTACCAAACCTCCATCAGTGGTAATGGTTAAGCTTCACCTAGTTCAAATTTTCTAAAGCAAATCTCCAAAGTAGTAGTTTTTGTGATCCAGTTATTAATTGGTTAAGAAATAATCCATCTAATCCTTACTAATGTGAAGTGAAGCAGAAAGGCTGAGAGTCTCACGTGTTCATGGTTTAAAGGGTTTTCTTTTGCTGCAGATGCATCTATTGCTACCAATAATCAAACGTTCCGTAAAGGAAATAAAATGTTCATTTTTTTATTTAACAAAGGATTATTTTTATTTGTTTGTATTTATGTGTTTCTCATATTGTATCAAATATGCTCAAGTGGTTAATAAAATTCCTTCAGAATTCTTTTAATCAAAATACTGTCAGAATAATCAATTAATGACCAGAATAGAAAAACTGATCACTAAAATAATCATTTTTTTTAGTAATGTTTGTTCCCTCCTCTGTTGTTGTTGTTGTTTTTTTTTTTAGTTATTTCTGTGTTCCACTCTCGTTGGTCTGTGGTTGTTTTAGTGTTTTGGTTCTCCTCCCTCTGTGTACAGTCTATGTTTTATTGTTTCCTTCCCTCAGCTCGGCTGTTCAGCGTTCCCCTGACTACTCACCTAGTTTCACCATTTTCTTTACACCCTTGTCCCTTAGTGGAGTTGGGAGGGTTGCTGGTGCCCATCTCCAGCTAACGTTTCGGGCGAGAGGCGGGGTCTGGTTTGTGTCCATCTGCATTAATGGATTTTAACTACTGTTCTGGGCCAAACAATTTAGAGACCCACAATAGTCTGAAGGCAGCTCTCAAGACACGCATGTCAAAGAAGTGATTAATACATGTAGGCTACTTGTCCTCATGCTTTGGATGTAACCCACTAATGCATTATAGGACTGTAAAATGAGTCTTTTTATGAAAATTTCCCGCAATTTGTGAGGCTGTCCAAGATGGCGTCGTGGTTTAGGTTCACACCTGCAGATGTCTGACCTACCTAACCTGTCCTCTTCTGATTGGATGAAGTAGAAGACAGCAAGACAATTTCAAGTATTTCTACGAGGTACTCAATTTTCTGGCTTTGTTTAATCATGTCTGATGATGTGATTACAAAAGTGATTGAAATAGAATGGAATATAAGCCATGTGCAGAAAGGAGCCAACTGTGTGCAACATATCATTTATCCTTCACCTCCAGCAGCTGCAGCCTGCAGGAATAGCAGCCATTGTGAACCTGTTGAATGACATGTTGGTGATTCCTGAATGCAGATGAACAAGAGTGTCAGCGATGTTCCATTTGGGGGGGACATATTGGGACGCAGGCGGTCAATGAAGCACACCTGCAGCTAAGTAACCTATGCCTACATGTTGGGAGTTCAATGGTAGCTGGCAGGTAAGAGGTATTTGTAGCAAAGTGTTAACGCCCCACTGTGCTGCTGCAGCTGAGAGGCTTAGATAATCACTGTCAACGTTGATAGTAGACAACTGGCAAGCTTTCTTTTCTGATATAAAATTTTGATTATTTAGTTGACACTGGACTGTGTTGGGGGTGTTGGGGGGATACGAAAAGTAGAAGAAATCTGTAAAAGGGCAAATATTTTTTTTTACAGCAGTTATGTTTAAAAACAGTCAAAAGTAGAAATTTTGTCATTGCTTGTGGTTTTAATAAAAGAACATTTACACTGATGCTTAAAGCATTATGGTCTGTTATAGTTTAGAGGGCCCTCCTATTTAAATTCAGTCGTGCTATTGTTATGTAATTGTTGGCTGCAACAGCAAACCTTTGGAATGATACTAAATGTGATCTAGATTTTATTTATAGACTGTAATAACAGACTGTAACCACAACAGATCTGAAACGGGGAGTCTTTTCATCTGATTTTAAGCTGCACCTTTTCTTCAAAAGGAAAGTTTCACCACGGCTGTGTCCATCCAGAGCACTGCAGCTGGAACGAGCAGCAGACACCAAGAAAAAAAACACAAAATCTCAATCCAGGATTCAAAACTTCATGTTCTCTCAGACGGTTAAGCATTACGAAGCCTCATAAAAATTGTAGTAGCTCAGTTTCTCCCTGGAATTTTAATTTACCCTCAATGAAACAGACAGGCTGTCTCAGTGTGTTGACGTCCGGCTGGTGGATGTGCCTCGCCAGAGTACGTCAGCATACAAACTCCTCTGGAATGGTGACACAGCTTCCTGTCTCTCGGGACTCTGCACTGCAATTCCCAGCACAGCGTGGCGATGTCGGAATGCCAAAGGTAGCCGTGAAAAATGCAAAACTGGAGACCGCAGGCCATCCGTGAACACACACAGCCAAACACACACAGCAGGAGTCCTGCCAACATTACTTTAAATGATTCAAATGAAGCTTTCAACAAAGATGACAGAACATGTGGAGGTAGCATGTTGTCCTTGAGGTTAATATCAAAATGTCTAACCTTGAATTGTAGCTTAAAAGGTAGACAGTTGGTGTATTATCAAAGGGAACCTGTTTTATCCGGAGGAGTTTTAAACTAAATAATTGAAGCTTTTATTGAGAAAGATGTTGATGTTTTCTCTGAGTGCTTTAATATTTACAGCATAAAAAATGGAATAAGTATCTTTTATTCATTAGAGGAAAATGTTTTCTTATTAAGGAAGAAGTCTGGACATCCTGCCCCCCAGCAGCTAGCATTAACCCCTTTGTCTTCAGTGAGGAGCTTCTGACTTCAGCCTGAGGAAAGTTTCTCTCTCTTCACTTTCAGCTGTGAGATGTTTGAGGGTTTTTTACATGAACGTCCCATTTCAAATCCCCAATAGTAAAAATAACTCGGAATTCTCTGGGCTTTGACTTTGCCTTGAACTTTTATTAATGAAAACTTGTATTAGATTTCATTCAGTCTTTAAAGCAGAAGCAGAACTAGTCAGAGCAACAGTCACCTGGAACTCTAAGTTTTAACATTTCATTTGTTTTCATACCTGACAGTCCAACAGACTTGCTTTGATTTGGGACCAAAATTTCAACATTTGTTCCATTTTCAGCTGCTGAGGTTCATTTTCACTGCACTCATACCAACTAAACAGTGGCGGCGCCAGGGGGGCACTAGGGGGGGCTATAGCTCCCCTTGGAAAAGTCATAGCACCCCCAGAAAATATTAGATACAAATGTCTTAATCCGATTTAACATTACTTATATGTAGTTGTTGCAGCATTTTCATCAAAAGACACAAAATAAAAATTATTATATACTGAGTTAAAAAAACAACAACAACAAAAAAACACCCATCCCACAAGAGGATTTGAACTTTGTCTATACGTATATTTCCAG
Organism: Poecilia reticulata; assembly: GCF_904066995.2. Lineage (NCBI taxonomy): Eukaryota > Metazoa > Chordata > Actinopteri > Cyprinodontiformes > Poeciliidae > Poecilia > Poecilia reticulata. The sequence goes on along the minus strand of NC_088844.1, from coordinate 2,327,563 downwards.
GAAACAATTGACATGATGCCGGCTCCGCCCCCATGCAGCCGTGGAGCAATCCTCCCCCAATCATTCCAGGGTATTTGTCAGCAACTGACCAATTGGTGGTCCCAATTTCTCAGTTAACGCAGATGCGTTATCTAGATGAACTGACTTCGACAATATTGACAGTGTTTATCATAGCAAACTACCATAGTAGTAAGAAGGTAACCAGTAGTAAGCATAATTTTTTTAAATGATAATAGTAATAGTCAAATCAAGCCCTGTAGTGGTTAATTTAGCAATTAAATGAACACAAGTTAATTTAAAAAAAACAAAAAAACAAATATGACAATATGACGATTTGCACCTGACGTCACTCTCTCCACCAAAAGGAAAGTTTCACCACAGCTGTCCAAACCTATGCACTCCTGTGTAAAGCCTGTCAAAATCCACACATGTGGTGTCCTGATATCGTTTTTATTTACTTGATTTTGCAGTAAAATGGTCACAAGGGCTGCGCCGTCAGCTGCACAAACAGACAAGGGTCAAAACCAAGCTTGTCATTTTATTTTAATGAGGAAAGATGTGGCAATGGGTAGCAGCCGTCAATCATGACTGGCAGCTGTTAGTTTAACCACGGATTTACAGCAAACTCTTTCTACAAGGTTAGAAGATTAACGTTCATATACTTTATAAGTAAGTAGGATTAGAAAGATATCAAATATCGCATTATGGAGAAGGTAGCATCTAACCACCATGGAAACGGTGCCACGCCGTCATGTAGTCTAGCATGTATGGAAAAAAAATGATTAGCGTCTCGTCTTCTGTACATTTTTAAAGCTGCTCCGGTTTAAGGGGAAACGCTGTTTATGACATAGTGACATAAATCATGTGGTGTGAATTCAGGCAAAGTCGGTAATTTGATCAACACTTCACGGGGGAGATGGCATGGGTAGGTTTCTAAGCTAGCTGTAAATACCACCGTCTATGAACCCCAACCAGGTGTGTTACCTTCACAGACAAATTAGCTTGATTCCACCAAGTAGAAACCATGAATAAACTGACAAAAACAACTTTAGCCACTCAGTTCAATGCTCCCGATTCTCACTTCCAATCTACAACATGGTGCTTTGAATGATTGTTGTAGGGTCAATACTACGGTTTCCCCTTTGTCATAAATGCTGATATAACGTAAACAATGTAATATTATATGGAAGTCATGTGGCTAAGGCTTCGTGCTGATGTCTACGTGTCAAATGCAAAACAGTCTGAAAAATAACAATACTAATGCGCGTGTGTTAATAACTATAGGGAAAAACAGATCCATCACAGCACCCTCAGTAAAATGCTTGGCTCCCCCTTAGCACCTGCAGGAAAAAATTTCTGGAGCCGCCACTGCAACCAAACCAACTGAAAAACGTGTTCCTGCCCCTCGCCTGTGGGGGCACTGTACCAAGAACCACTAAAGGAGACAACACAAAAAACTCCATCCATCCATCCATCCATCCATCCATCCATCCATCCATCCATCCATCCATCCATCCATCCATCCATCCATCCATCCATCCATCCATCCATCCATCCATCCATCCATCCATCCATCCATCCATCCATCCATCCATCCATCCATCCATCCATTTTCTGTACACCCTTGTCTCTCAGTGGGCCCGGGAGGGTTGCTGGTGCCCATCTCCAGCTAACGTTCCGGGCGAGAGGCGGGGTCACCCTGGACAGGTCGCCAGTCTGTCGCAGGGCAACACAGAGACACACAGGACAAACAACCATGCACACACACACTCACACCTAGGGAAAATTTGGAGAGGCCAATTAAGCTGACAGTCATGCTTTTGGACTGTGGGAGGAAGCCGGAGTACCTGGAGAAAACCCATGCATGCGCAGGGAGAACTAAATAACTAAAAAAAAACTCTTAAAAAAAAAAAGAAAACACTGAGCACAGCTTTCATCACTAAATGTAAACAAAAATGGAGTGGCATCAGATTTTAGCGGTAGTAAATTTTCTCTGTTTTTGGTAAAAGACCATGAGTCATTTCTCCTGCTAGCGCTAGACTCACATGTTTGTTTTAGTTGTATTTACCCAGAATTCCCTGTGCAGTAGTCCGTTTACTGCTCCTGGTCTGTTTGGCTTTCACATATGCATCCAAATCACACCAGAGTTCACTTCAACAGATCCGAGACCGAGGTTTTTAGGAATTTGCTTTTTTGGTCCACATCAGAGTTTGGTTATGCGTTCACACCTCAATAAATGGACTTTCTGGTCAAAGGAAGCAGCTGGATTACAGCGGACTGAACTGGGCTGGTGTGGATGCATCCTGAATCTGCCCTGGCTCATGAGGCCAACAATCGTCTGTGTATGTTGTGCTGAAAAACTAAAGACGGGACACTCTCTTTGATTTGCTAAAAGTAAATGGAATAGTATCCCTACTGTACAAATGCACTCAACATAAAGGTGGGAATTTTCTAATAATACAAACCCCCAATATGATATGAATTACAGTATGTTTCCTTTCCCTGCAGGGTTCATAAAATATTCTTCCCTGGATTGAACTGAACTGTGTTCCTGTACACAGGGTAAGCTGCTGTTTACTGAAGAGCTCAGACCGAATAGCTCATATCTGAAACTCTAATCCACTTCCCCACGACTGGAGTGTCTGCTGTACAACTCTGTGACATGACTAAGACTGTACAAATGTTTGTGTCCACTCTATATGCTGAAGATCTATGCTTCATATACCAGTTTGAACTCATGGCTTTTTCATCGACTGCTTTTTTTTTCTCTCCAAACACCCACACCATCTATTAAGCCTCGCCTCCTCGTGACATTATGTGAACAAATGTCTGATGCCATATTGATTGGCTAATTTTCTGCAGGTCAGAAAGTGCTGCAGAGCATCGCCTCCGACACTGAGGTGCTTCTTGTTTTGCCCGGGGATATTTCAGCTTACACAGCTTCTTTTTTTAATAACGAAACCACAGAACAAAAATGTGCATGTGTGATGAAAACTGTAAAAGAACCACTAACAGAATGCTGAACGGAGCTCATGTTGAACTGTTATTATCTCTACAGTCATGGAGGCATGAAACCTTAACCAGTATCATACTTTATGCCTCCTTATCTCATGGATTCACGCATGTTGCACAGTGTAAAAAAACAGCCTCTTGCTCAAAACTGGAGTTGCATGATTACTTTAATGTTACATTCGACATGCAATTCATGCAACCTGTGGAATGAAAATCTCAAATATAGCGTGAACTAAATTTGCCTTTCAATTTAAAGCTCTAACCCTTTCTCCTGGTCTGCGGGGAGTGAAGCGGTGCAGACACTTCAAAAAGAGCAGACGCTGATTCTGACTCTGTCTCTGCATCATAAAGACACTCCGTCTCAGATCCGAGACCTTCAATTCCAAGGGGTTGAATATATTTTTCCAATGTGGGTGAGACAATGATTGCACAAGGGTCCTGTGAGATGATGAAAACAGTAAAGAAAGATCATAAAGTGAGGTGAAGGAGAGAGGAACCGCTAATCAAAGAGAATATGAGTCAGAGCTCAGGCTCATCTTGAATACTGTATTATCGTGTGAAAGTTCTTCAGTTGGTTTAATAAACCGGCAACATTGCAGTTTGAACAACGCAGAGCAGCTGACAACAAAAGATTGAAGTTGTTTGCACTGTGAAAAGCTTTGACGTAGAGCATATAGAGATGACATCAAACGCTTCTGCTGAACCTTTGATGGATTCAAGGAAAGCCCGACTAAACCTCTGATCTCTGACGGCGAAGGTGACGAGTCATGTTCTGCCTCTGCGGGTTTCACAGGTAAACGGACCAGAGTCGGTACTGTCTGCTCTGAGTCAGCGCTCAGCATGAGGTTAAAATTAGTCTTTTCAGAACGAATTGGGTTTCCTCCAATATGCAACAACTAAGAGTGTTTAAATTTTAATCAACAAAAAAAATTATAAAAATTCACCTGCACCCAGTTTTACAAACAGAACTACGAAGGAGGATTAGGGTCACTGAAAAAAAGGAAATAATTCTGACTTTAATCTCACAATTGACATTTTTCTTAGAATTCTGATTTTAGCCTAGTGCCAAAAAAAAATTTTTTTTTTAATTGCCATGTTCCCAATAAGCAAATTTATTTTAGAAAATGTCAAATTGCACAACTATATGGTGAATCCAAATGGATCTTTTTCCAAATGTGTGTTCTGATTCAGTTCAAGAAGTTCATGGCTCAGTCTGCTCCTGGGATTTAGATTCAGGAAGAGAAAAGAGAAGGAGAAGAATACTTCCAACAGTTGGGAAGAATATCCCAATGCAGATCCCCCACCTTTAACTAGGCCTGTCACAATGACTCACTTTGCTGGATGATAAATTGTCCCAGAATTTATTACAATTAATGATAATATTGTTGTTTTAAGACCATTTTCAAGTAACATAATGGTAACAGCATAAAAAAGCAAGAACATATTCTCAACGATTAAAAAACTTCAAATTCTAATGAACATGTAACACTGGAACTGAAATACAGATTTATGATATTTCTGATATCAGAAATATCAACTTTGTAATTCATAAAATGAATTAATAAGTTGCTGTTAAAGAAGGGCTGGTTATGACCAAAACACCGGACTGAAAATTTTTGTCAACCCGGTTCTGGTAGAAAAAGAGAGAAAAGAGGAAAAAAACGATAAATCATGCAAATGATTTGAGTTTATAATGGGATTAATTGGTTAATTGATTATTACTGGCCTCCATTTAACGCCTCAGTCTTAGATGACTTCTCGTATTTTTGCTGCAAATGTCAGACTTTATAATATAATCAGGAAAATGTACAAGTTCTTTTTTCTCATAAGAATGAATTACAAAACATCTGATTTAAAATTGCACATTTTACAATATTAAAATGTAAAATTTACGTTAATCAATTTCAATGGATTAATTTTCATGTTGCAAATGTACAACTTTCTGTAATAAGAGTATCAAGATTTTTCAAATATGTGAATATTAATGGCAATCTAAAAATTTCTGTTTTTTGTTTTTGTTTTGTTTTTTTTGTTTTTTGGTGGAAATATTCTCCTCTGTGGTCAATTATTATTTTTTGCTTTTATCCACAATGGCCCTAATACTCCAACTCACTTTTCTTTCTATCTTGCTATATCTATTTTTGCTTGACTTAACATTTTCAAACCTTTTTCTGTTCATCTTTTATTCAGCGTTGCTTTGATGATTGGAAAGCAGAGTTTTTCAAAAAAATAGCTGCAGAATTGCTGAAGTGCCAAAAATTCCTTTCAGTGGTTATTTTGTCAGGGGAAATAATATTTCTTCCTTTTTTATTCCTGGATGTTGTTGTATTAGTCCAGCTATGGCAGCCCTGATGCCCCCAGAGAACCTGAGGCAGTGTGATAACCTCTCTCTGAAGACGTGGCTACCGTCATCCTGCCCCCCAGGAGACCGCAGCGTGCCAGAAGTACTTGGCAGCGATCGTTTGCCCTACCGCTGAACTTTTTTTCTTGGCTGGCACAATCCAAAATCGAGTCGGTTTGAGGGCCGCATCTCTTCGTGTTTTGGAGATGACTTGGACAGAGAATTGGAGGGATGAGGATCGGCTCCCGGACAAAATGTGTTTTGACGACAGGATGGCACGTAGGAGGTTAGAGGGAGACGGATGCAGGGCGAGAAGGCTGTTTGAAGGGAAAGAAATCTGGGAAAGAGAGGAACGGTGATATCAACACTGAGGTGAGCTGGACCAGGAGACACAGAGGCAACCCAGGAAATTAGGATCTGATTAACTGCCAGCTAAGTCAGGGAGAGGGATGCTGTGACAAGATTATCTGAGGGGCGAGGAAAGAAGAGGAGTGCAGTCTGCCACTCTTCTTTGCCAACTTTGCACTTACCAACTTTTTGGAAGCAGCAGGTGGTTGAATAATGAAGGGAAGAACAGAAGGGAAGAAAAAAATAAGAGAAAGGAAAAGAAAAAGATGTTACTGGAAAAAAGAGGCAGCAAGTTTGCACAGAAAGCTGACATCTGAAAAAAACAGGCCTTTGCAAAAGTATGCATATTAACATCTGGTTTTATTACAAGCAAAAACGTTGATGCATGTTTAGGTTTTAATGAGACCAGTGAACAGACAGGAGACGGAAGGAAAATTATATTTCTGTGATATATAATTCCCATTCCCATTTTTTTGGGGAATAATCATTACCAAAAAAATGGGAATCCCATTTTTTTGGTAAGTAGATTAACCTCAGACTGGCTGGTATGGAAACTCATTTCCATCAAGAAAGAAAGAAAGAAATCAAGGTTCAACAGGAAGTCATATTTTTGAGTTTTAAAGTTAATTATCAGATTCAAAGTTATAGTAACGAGATATAAAGTCATAATTATTTCATAATTATGCAATGTCAAGTTATAATTTCAACTGTCAGTCATAACTCTGGAATTTAGAATCACAATTATGAATTTCAACGTTATAGTTATGAGATATAAAGTCATGATTATGACATACTGGAGACCCTCTGAGAAACAGCCTGGCCTTCTATCTCGTAATTATGACTTAAAAAGTCAAAATAACTTTTAATTATGACTTTAATACAATTATGATTTCCTGTTGTACTTTTAATGTTTTTTTCATGATGGAAATGAGCTTCCATAGGATATATGAACATCACTTTTCACTTAGAGATTCTCAATTTGATTTTGGTCAGGACTTGGATTGGTCCATTCTAACAGGATATCAGCATCTACATCGGTATTGGCCGATGTTAGTCTTACTTTAACATACTGGTTTTGGTCCGATGAGTAAAACTGGCCCAATATTAACCAGTATGTATTACCTTCTTGTTGCCATTTGTGTTTTGCATGGAGTTGACTGTTATGCGTTTGGAAAGATTATAAGGTGTTTAACTGGTGGACGGTGTGGTGACATTTAAACAGAGTCCAAAGTGTAGGGTTAATATATAAACTACATGACATTGGTAAGTATTGGTTATTGGCCATAACAGCAGTATTCATTTCAGTTGTCGGCCCAAATTTTCATATCTGTGCTTCCATAATTCTAACATGAAAATGCATTCTAAACTCTATCAGTGTCGCCCTTGCTGTGTGTTCAGGGTTCAGTTCTGCTGGAAGGTGAACAAACACATTCAAGTCTTTTGAAACCAAGTTTTTTTCCAGTATTGACCATCTTCAGCTGTGCCCATTTTCCCTTCACTTCTGACCAGCTCCTCTGTCCCTGCTGGAGACAGCGTGCCCACATGGGAGCAGTGTATTCAGATTTCTGTATTGAGGCAAAAATTTTGAATCTTGGGTCCCATCTGACAAGTCCATATCTTCTTTAAACCTTTTTCTTTCAGACTTTCTCGCCACTCTTCCACATCGGCTAGGTCTGTGAAGTGTGCAGCTAACAGTAGTCTTGTCACAAGATTTTCCCATCTGATCTGAAGCTCCTCTGAAGCTGCCACGGGCCTCATGGCTGCTTCTCTGGGGAATGTTCTTCCTTCCTGCCATGTCGGCCATGTTTTGCTACTTTTGCAGTAGGATCTTTCTATTTCCGTTTCCAGGTGATGGATGGAACAGCGCTCTTTGAGATATTCAAAGCTTGGGTTGCTGTTTTTAACCTTCCTTCTGACAAGTTTGTTGTTAGTCTTGAGTGATGTTGCTGTTGTTTTAAGATGTTTGTTCTGGATTTCAGTGGCAGTGTTTCCATTAACGTCTTTTATGTGCAATTTGAAATATCATATTAAAAAAGATTGACGGAAATGGCAAAATCAAAAAATAAATAACATTGGCAATTTCACAAAAATGTGTTCAAGCTAGCTTGGGGTGCTTTTTGTTTTTTCTGGAAAAAGAGCTCATCCACCAAAGGGTGGGGAGGCTGTGCCTTACCAGGGGCACCAAACTCAGGTCTGAGCTTGTCCATTTTTCTGAGATGTGTGGCCCATGCTTGTTTCCAATGTCTTCTTCCTGTTTATTACAGCCATGTAGCGTCCTCATGACCACATTATGCTTTGTGTAGCCTGGTTGATTCGCCCCAAGTCAATAGATGGAAACATGGCTAATTCACTTTATTTCCTTCTTTGAAAAATTTGCTCAAAATTTACAACAGTTGGATGGAAGCATCGTATTTAAATTTGATGTCTGGGAACTTCTCTCCTTTCTTCCCCTCACTTGTCCAAAACGACCAAGAAAATATTTTTTTTCTTATTTTTATTTAGGTTGTGTTCAGTTTGACACTGGGTAGATAACCGCTTTTGGGTTCATTTATTTGAAAAAATGTTGGCTGTGTGCCCTCTTTCTTCATTTGCTCATTGTGAAGTTGTGACAGTTTTCTATGTTCTCCAGTGAAGCGCTGAGGCCTTCATGGAACAGTTTGATTTATACTGAGGTTAACTTTCCCAGTAAGACGACTTCTGTACGTCATTTACTGCTTTGGGTTTCTACTTAGGGGTATCAGATTAAAAGTGGTTAGAATAAAGATGGATCCACAGTTTTCAGATGTTTAATCCTAAACAAATATGCAAACTATAATTTTCTCCCCTTTACTACTTTTTGATAAAGTAGATAACTGAAGATTCTGGTTGTGAATAGATTAATAGAATGCAATAAGAACAGCTTCAGTGTTTAATCAGCATTCTGTTTGGATCGGCTGATGATGATGCAACAGCTGCAGAGCGGTCTTCCTTTACCATCTTTTACCTAGGAGGCCCTTCTTTAACTCTGTTTGTCAGGCCCCGAGTGGCTGAGGAATGACTTTGCAAGTTTGAACAATTTATATGGAAATCCGACAGAAAAGGTCCTCAGGTTTGGGATCCCCATAAACGGTTACCATGTTAGGCAAGAAAACCAATTTAAGGTAATGGTAAAAATGTGGTTAGTCTTTTTTCCTTCTCCCTCTGGAGTTAAAGGTCTTCTAAAAAGTTTTAGTAGGTGGATTTGTTTTGTGAATTGCAGAAATAACTACTTTTTTCTCCCCTTTAATTTGCAAGACCAGGTAAAAGAAATCCTCCCGTCCTAAGCTAGAAGACACTTCACACTACAGCTCTGTCTTTATACCAACGACTGAAGAAGACTCAGATCTTTTTTACACTGTAAGCTTACAGTACTTTTGAAAAGTATTCAGATAACTAACATTTTTTTAATTGTGGTGCATTACAATCATACACCACAATTTTATTGTTATTTTATGCACTAGATCAACCAAGTGTAGCAAAAATAAATGTGAAGGAAGGAAGTTACATGGCTTTCATTTATGGACAAAACCATCAAAAACATGCTATGCATTTACATATGCCCACATTTTACTCCAACACCCTTAAATAATATGCGAAGTGCTGCACATGGTTCCACTGTGCTCATGCGTTAGAATGGCCCACTCAAAGTCCAGGCCTAAGTCCCATCAATCAATCGTATGGTCGATTGATGGTGACTCATGGATGAGTTTCTCTCTCGCTGAGACATCAGTCCTCTAATCCTGAAAATGTTCTTCAGGTGATAGAAGGCCGACTTTGTGACTGTCTTTATGTGGCTCTGAAGGTTCAGGTCAGAGGTCATCACTACTCCCAGGTTTCGGGGCTGATCGCTGGTTTTTAGTTGTAATAACTAAAGCAGTGTGTTGACTCTTGATCTATAACTCTAGAGATCTCTAGGTCCAAAGATAATAACTTCACTTTTATTTATGTTCAGCTGGAGAAAGTTTTGGCACATCCACACATTTATCTGTTCTAATCATCTCTTCAGTGATTGGATGGTTCGGAGTCAAGTGATGACCTTACAATGTAGAGCTGTGTATTATTTGCATAGTTAAGGTAGTTTGTCTTACTTCCTGTTATAACCTGAGCTAGTGTAATGTAAATATTAAATAGCTATTAAATAAGAGGCTCTAGGATTGAACCTTGGGGTACCTCATATGTGACTTGAAAGGTTTTTGACAAAACTTAAAAATAGCTTTTCAGAAAAGGTCTTCATCCAATATGACTCATCTTGACCTATTTTGCAAGGAAGAGTACAGGGAAAAAAGTGATTCTGAAACTAATAGAAATGTATCCCAAAATACGTTCACCTGTAATTACAGCAGAAGATGCTTGTATTGAATATGGCAGCACTGAATGAAAATAAATGCCATACTTTTTAAATTTTGAGTCATAAAAAGGTTTATGCTTTACAGGTAAAAAAAGAAAAAAAAAATTTGGGATCTCGCATAAAACTCCATTAAAATACAGTAAAGTTTGTGATAGTAGCACGACAAAATATAAAAAAAAAATTAAGAAACATTCTGACCAACGAGGAAGGTAACATGTCTTCATCAAATACATACACAGGCCAGTCGGTTGCTATACAAACAAAGTGATGGGTGTCACTTGAGTGGACACCACCATTGCTCTAGGAAGCAATTACATTAATACTTTGAGTGGAATTAAAACCCTCATTGCAGCAGCTTCCTTTAATGATCTGGAAAGTAAAGGATATTAGCAAATACCCAGCGATAACACTGCCAATGCATTTGCCACGTCTAATTTACGTGTCCCGTTTATGGCACATTCTCCTTTCCAATCAAGTGTTAAATGGGAAAATGAAATTTGAATATTAGAGCTCTTAGGGGGCTTTTGACATTGGGCAAATACAAAGTGCCTGAAGTATCACATTGTCCTTTTAATGCTAAATAGTGTTATTATGGCATTGTTGACAGGAATACCATGTATAAGACATTGTATTGCCACAAAATGGGGAGGTTGAAGAAAGATTGATTTTCTTTTAAATGAGCCTGGAAGACCTAAGAAATTCATATAACTTTGATAAAAGGCAGGATGGTGAGAAATCTGTGTTCATCTCTGCGCTCTGTGACATTGAGAAAACCATATTTTATAGAAGATAAAGCAAGAGGAAAGTGACCTTCATCTTAATAGCAGAAAATAGTTGGGAAAGAGCTGAAAAAAGCCAATAACCAGATAGAAGCTCTCAGTTTTTAAAATGATGGGTGAGGAACTGGCTTGGAACCATTGATAACTGCTTGCAGTTCTAGATGATTTTTACACCAAAATAATGTATTGAGCTTATACATGGTTTTTACACAAGAATCTTTTCCAAAATCAATATGAAAAGTTGAGATTTGCGTTTGTATTCATCCCCCTTTAGTCCATGACCTCTAAATAAAATCCAGTACAACTGCCTTCAGGACTTCAACTAACTCACATATGTATGATTTAATCTCAGTATAAATTCAGCTTCTCTGTGAGGATTAGTGGGAAAACTGTATGATGAAGACCCAGGGACACAGCAGTCATCCCTGATCTGTCGTGTTGTGGCACATCAGGCCAACGATGGCTTAGTGATGGAGTTTGAAGCGGAGTTAAGTTGTAAAACAACATCTGAAGCTGTGGAGATGTCAACTTTGTAAAATTCATCATTTGAAAATGGAAAGAGTGCAGCAGACCTCGAGATAAAGTTCAGATTTATGGCAAGCCACAGTCATAACCCTGCTCTATGTGGTAGAGTGGAAAAAAGACAGTTTTTGTTGAAAGAAAGCAAGGAGTAGTCCTATTTACAGCAAACAAGTGAAGAAGATATACCAAAGGTTTATGTGTGCTGAAAACTAACACTGGATATCAGCATGGAAACAACATTTCTATGGAGAAACATGGTAGCGGCATCAGCATGATATATGGACAGATTTCTTTCTGAACGGAGTGGATGGAAAGGAGGGACAATACTGGAATAAACCGAATGTAAGGCCACAAAAGATTTTACAGTGATGGAGGAGAGGAACCGTCAGGGAGCACAGCTGTGGATCTTACGCTGAAGTTTGTTGAGGCAGGACTGATTTCTGGACTATCAGTGGATAGTTTTATCCGAAGAAGCCATGACAAATAACTAAAGCATATTCATCTGGTAAAATGGTTCAGTCAAAACCTAAGATCTAAATCCAGTTGAAAATCGATGTTCACAGACTCTCTCCATCAAATCTGACAGCTAATTTTGTAAAGATGGATGGGCATAAAGAGACACACCTAAACTCTTTTAGACGTTTATTTTCCTTAAACTTCACAAACATGCACTTCCGTCAAATAAAATCCCAGCAAAAACAAACAAAACTTAAAGTTTGTGGTTGTGTTACAAAATCTGAAAAAGTTGAATATGTCTGACTCTGAGCTCCCATTAAAGAAAAATAACTTCCTGACTTGTTTGCTGCCGAGATGACTCATTGCTTTTAGAATAAATATCATACGCGTTTGCCTATATGCAAAAAGATTTAACAGTGAAGGCAGTTTGATATCAAACACATTTCTATTTATACCATCTGACTAAGTGCTTCCGTAATAGCTGTCCAACTACTTTTGCATGGCAGAAGTGAGAAGTCAGTGGTTTCGGGGTTTTCAAACATGTCAGCGCAGAATTGTGAGCATTTAAATTTTTTCAGTTGCCCTATATAGTTTTATTTTTCTGCTTCTGTTTGTTTAGATGTTTAAATTATGTGTTGATACAGAGAAAACACAGAAGCCTCTTACTGGGGTCTGACAGGATGGAGTCCGTCTTGGGCAGGAACTGGTCACACCGGATTCCTTGGTAGCCTTCTCGACACCTGGTGGACAAAAAAAAACACAGTTTCTCTTTGAGACTGGAAAATCTCCACAAAGCCTTCCTCAGTGTGTTTTCTGACAAAGCAGTGGAGTTTTTTTTTTTAGAGACAAACAGACAAGGCAGGCATAGATAAATACAGAGAAGTAAGCAGTCTTTCAGGGCACCGAACGTAACAGGAGGAGGTTGTCGTTAGTCAGTGAATCCTAACACCTTGTTCAGGAGGAGAGAAATTCAGTTCAATGACGTATATGATCACGAAGGGAAAACACAAGTTGTTGCAGGCCAGAGTCTTTGAAGGGCAACCATGGTTTTAGCTGTGTCTCTCTAAAGATGTTCTCTTGACACTTTTATTGAATTGTGTTGTGAAGCAGATGTTCAGGGTTATCCATAATGGTTTTTATTTCATACAGAAACCCTTTTTCAATTTTTGATTCTAAATTGAAAAACAATTGAACAAAAAGTACACAGACCTTTCTCTTTCAAACAAGAACATATTTGGTCTTTTTAACAGACATAATATCCTTTAAAATCAGACAATTTTTTATGATAGCAAGATACTACGCCTGTATTACTTTCCTAGCTCCGGCAGTTAAACGCTCCCACAGGAGAGGAAGTTGCCTCCTCATCAAGCTGATTACAGAAGATCTGCAACATCATCTTTCTGGAAGCACTGAAGATCCTACTAAGTTTCTTCAAGAAATATAGTCAGACTTATTTCAGTTTCTCCTGAAAGGCATAATCATGTCTCCTTCACTTTCTAGATGAAATAAATGTTCCAACATGAAGTCATTAAGCAGCAACACCAGCTCTGCCTCTTCAGCCTCTAGTCCATCTCTGGTACAACCAGCATGTACAGAATCCAGAGTTTGTCGTAGTGGAAGTCTGAGATGAACAGAGTGAGAGAACAGAGCCCTGTGGGGCTCCGGTGCTGCTGGCCACCAGATCGGACACATGACCCTCCAGTTTCATAACCTTTAGTCTTGTTCAACTCAATGATGCTGAATCTGCATTGAAGAGATGTTAACCCCTCCAAATCTGCGTCAATAAATAAGGGCACATTCTGAGGGTTTTGAGCAGTCCTCTGAATTTGAGTGGCAAATTAAGAAGCAAAGAATAACCACTAAGTAGCTAATGAGTTCTGAAATGTACTCAGTCTGCCCTTCAGAAAATGTCTCTGAAAAAGCGTCTTCTTTAATAAATGTCAGCTCAATAAATATCTCCTGATCAACATATAGAAGCCTGAGTGAGGAGCAGGAACACGACGCAGGTTTAAACGAAGTGCGGCGTGAAGCCTTGGCTTGTTTGCATATCGGTCGTTGCCTCTGGCTGTTTGAACCTTCGCCTTCCCGTCTCCTTGCTGTGGAATCTGCAGGTCTCACGTATGGAAATGGACTTAATATGCAGTCTGCTCTGTTTTACCTCTGTTCAAACTGTTTATTTATTTCACCTCTTCATTTCTTTTGGCTTCACAAACACATCTAGATTCAACTGCACTGCATTTCAACAAAATACATTGTGGCTTTATTTTACCAGATAAAGACAAGAGAAGATGTACGTCTGCCCTGACAAGACTCTCAAACACTCAGAGATTCATTTAAGAAAACAACAAAACACTTTGAATTTGATCATTTTTTCAGAATGGTAAGGACAACCTTTTTGTGATCCATCCATGACGAGTGACTTTTAATCACATCAGCTCCAGCTGGCAAAGAAACATGAACACAGATGAAAGGATATTTGGAGAGACACAAGCTGATAAAAGCTCTGACTTTAAATCTGAGTCTAAACAATAGCCATAGAAAGATCCTTATCTCATAGAACGTTAACGCAAAATGCAAAGATAGAATGCTAATCGATCACGAAATCCCTGCAAGAGAAGGGGCGACACCATTAAAGTGTAAAAGTAAGGCATTTAGAATCCACTACAGTCATAAGAAACAAGTTCTCACTATAAATACATTTCATTTTAGGTCAGCAGGGTGGAGAGCAGGTGAGCAACATGATGAGGACTGAAAGAAAACAAAAAAAAATGTCTGTGCAAGCCAAAATTGAAGATTTAAATTCACAGATTATTTTATAAAAACTCAATAACTCTACATGTGAAACCCCCCAAAAAAGTAATTGTATTGTTAAACCCCTTAAGTCCCAGCACTAGCTTGTAATTACAGGTTAGCAATATAGAGTTTAAGTTAGATATTTACATGCAATGTATAAAAACATACTTTTTCCTCACTGACTGACATGAAATCGGACCAAAATCTTCCCGTTTTTTTTGGTAAATTAGGATTTCCAACATTTTAATTAAAGTTTTTTCTGCTTCACTGTCAGAGACACGAAATAAAGGAGCAGAATCTTGTTATAAAGTGAAGTAGTATTTTTGTTATGAGATTCAAAATGAGATATTAAAATACATTCCTCTGACAGATTACAACTTCTCACTCCTTCTAGATTAAAACATCCAACAAAGTATTGCCGTTCTGTTATGGCCTTTCTCGTTTAAACAAGAACATTTGTTTTGGTTAATCTGTTAAAACCAGAAAGTTTGTAATTATAACAACATACTGCTGATGCTTCCTTATTAATGCCATAAAACAGAGACAGATAATTTTTATACTATCTTCAAAACCAGAAATTACAATCATACTTAGAACACTTTAAACAGTTGATGTTGATGTTGACGATTTGCTTTGTGAGTTTCTGATGATCTGAAATTTGCTCTTTCTCAGAAGCAGTGTTGGCATAGTTACTTTGAAAAAATAACTTTAATCAGATTACTGATTACTTCTTGAAAAAGTAATTCAGTTACTTTATTGATTACGTGATGTGTAAAGTAACTAAGTTAGATTACAAATTACTTTATTAGTTACCTTCCGAAACTGCTAACAACCCTCCAACCACCTCAAGATAAAAATTACATTAACCTTTGCTAATACTTACGCAATTACAAGTTATTTTATAATCATAAGATCAACAATGTATCTCCACTTATAAAGTTGAACATAATCTTATAATAAGGTTATAATATGGTTGAAACAGTCCAAAAAAAAAAAAAAAAAACATTTATTCATATTTTTGTTCTTGTGTGTTCCACTGCTGTCTGGAAAACTCTGAAAAGGATTTTAGAGTCTCGCTGTTTGCAGTTTTCTGGAACAGCAAATATATGAACTTGACATTAACAAAGACACAGAGGGACAAATCTGGGAAATGATGGACAGGGAGAGTCTGACTGAAACTACCTGGATGTCGGTCAAAGTCTGGGGCTGATTATGAGTCTCTGCTTATTTCCAATCCCAAATATGCAACTTGAAGTTCAAAACAAGCTCAAAAATCCGCAACCTGCGACTCATTAAATTTGCAAGCAACTTTAGAAAAAACAAGCCCAAAGTCACTTATGAAAATCGGACTTGGCAACTCGGACAGAAACTCAAAATAGTTCCTGTTTTTCCAGGAACAAAATGAGCGTCTCCCTCCTCCCTCCATTGCGTTTGTTTCTGTGGCGGTGTGCGATCAGCTGCTGATAACTGTCACACAGAAACGGCGGTCACTCCCCAAGACGCACAGAGGAAATTAAATTATATTAAAGTGACAAAAGTTGTAATGCAGTGATTGAGATAAGTAACTTTAATATGAGATTACTCATTACAGAAAAAGTGGCTCGATTAGAATAAGGCGTTAGAGTAACTTGTTGCTGACATCACTGATCGAAAGATCCTGAAGGAAACATCTGTCTGGGATATCTGGGTACCTGGGATACACAGCAGAACATTGAGAACCCAAACACACCAGCAATTCCACTTCCCAGCTGCTTCGGAAAAGAAGACTTTCAAGGGGCCTAATCCAAGCCTGCACTTAAGCCAATTTAATGTGTTAGAGTCTATGAATGCTCAAAAGCGCTCCAATGATTAATGGGACAGAACTCCTTCACATTCAACACCCCTAGTTATCATCAATGGTGCTATCCCCAGTTATTGGGTTTACTGAGCAATTGCTTTTTCACACTGGGCCAGGTTCATCTGAATGACTCATCTTGTATTTATTTATTTTTTGATCATTAAAATATTTAAGATAAACTATAAAAAGTAATACCAGAATAAATCTGGTATAATCTGGTAAAATCTCGGCATAGTGTTTGCAAAGAGGAAATGGATATTGGTCGGGTGGATTTGGTGGAGACACACACCTGCCCTGCACATGGTGATGGTTTGAGCACTTAAAAGGTGGATATGGTTGTCATTTTGTTGTTCTTCACTAAACAACTGCTGTCATTCATTTTCATCTCATCGTTCCTAGTGGATGGAGACTCTACATTGTAGATGTTAAGAGCAGGTTCCTGTTTTACATGTTTTCCGTTGAAACCAGGATGTCACTTCGTAGCAGTCGGGTAATACAGAGTGGTAGCTGACAGTTTCCTAAAGGCACCAGCCGACATTAAATTCACAATAGAACGAGTCAGATTTCAAGAAGAATGCTAAACACCCACAATGGTGACCCAGGGGGATGAACTGACTGCTTTCCTTACTGCAAAAAAAGCTTTTCTTTGTCACATCCATCAGACCACATCACCTGGCTGACAGATGATATCAACCATGCTGCTAAAAAGGCCTGAAAAAAATCTTATAATTTGTCAGAATGTCTGCATAGCCTCCCCCAAACCAAGGTAGTTGATTTCAGCTGTTAGAGGCTCAGTATGTGCTGGAGCAGGAACACCACATAAACACAAAGCTCTATTGCCTCATAGACACGACTAAATTAAATTTGGCCTTTGCTTGAAGTTCAGTAGATTTCTAGACAGTGAACTCCTGACTATTGAAAGTTCTACTTCACTTGCTACTGGCCAATGTTTAGACAGCAGCCAGTCCAGGAGCGTCGTCCATTTGCCTCAGCACTCATTGGTTTTACACCCAGAGCGGAAGACAAACCAGACTATAGATGTTAGCTTCTTCATATGAGCTTAGATGGTTTCCACAAGACCTGGACAATGAATCAATAACAATATACATTACAATAAACATGTTACCAATTTTATACATATTTTATACATACTGTGCAGTTAAAAGCTGTTTTTAAAGTGCTTTATTACTAAATTGACATCAATATCAATAGATAA